>NC_073745.1:17530715-18234715 GCF_029784135.1 Toxorhynchites rutilus septentrionalis | reverse complement strand
TCGCTCTTGGAACCGGCTTCGATTGTGCGTCCAGGCGGGAGATTGAAAAAATTATTGATCTAGGAGCAGATCCAAGCAGGATAATCTTCGCACATACGACTAAATCAATCAGTTCTATCACTTTCGCCAAGCAATGCGGTATTGAGCTGCTAACATTCGATGGCGAAATAGAGTTAGATAAAATCAAGCAATTCCATCCAGGGGCATCATTGGTTCTTCGGATTCGATATGACTCTGACAAAGCCTTGATTTCACTGGGGAAGAAGTTCGGTTGCCATCCGAAGCAGGAAGGACCTCAGTTACTGGAATATGCGAAAGAACTTGGTTTGAACGTGATTGGTATCAGTTTTCATGTTGGTACCGGTAGCAGTGATCATGAATGTTTCTATGGAGCCATCGAATCTGCGCGGGAATTGTTCGAGTTTGCGAAAACGATTGGTTTCAATTTTTCTTTGCTGGACATCGGTGGAGGTTTCCCGGGAGATCACGACAAACCAATCAATTTATATGCGGAAACCATCAACAGCAGTCTTCAGCGATTCTTTCCCGTTGGATCCAATGTTCGGATAATTGCAGAACCGGGTCGATATTACGTGGCATCAGCGGTCACCTTGATCGCGAATGTTCACTCAAAACGGATTGTACGAAATCCTCAGGGAGCGGTTTCGGAAATGATGTACTATCTGAACGATGGAATGTATGGTTCATTCGATGGGTGGAATCCTCGCACGCACCCGCCCTTGGTGATCTCAGCTAGTCGTGACATTGCACGCTCACCGGAACGTTTTCCTACGGTTCTTTGGGGTCCCACGTGTGATTCCGTGGATCTGATTTCGTCTGGGTTGCTGATGGAGGAGCTGCAAATTGGTGATTTCCTAGTGTTCGATGATATGGGAGCGTACGGAATGGCCGTGGCGACCAACTTCAATGGATTTGCGAAACCTCGGGTGTTGGTTTATATCAGCCGAAGAACCTGGGAACAATTGAAATAGGATAAGTTGAAGTTAGTACACGTGGAAAACACAGAATTTGTATGAGATTAGTGTGTTTCGACGTCTGAAAATGTGTGTGAATTGAAACGTGAGGTAGTAAATCGATATACTTTATGTTCATGAGGATATTTCCGAATCTGCTCAAAAGTGCAAACAGAAGAAAGATGAATGGAAAACAATCAGTATTATGATAATCAAGTGATTTTTTCCTAAGAATGTATAATTTATTGATAACTGAATTCTGTTAAAATCAAGTTCATACTAAATGTTTTTACAACGTGTGTTCACGCTTGTGAATAAATTTACATATAGAAAGTTTGTCTGAAACAGTATTGAGAAGTCCGAAAATCTTTAGAAAAGCTAACGAAAAGAAATTGCAAATTTCTTAATCTATTCTCCATTGTGTCTATAGGTGAATTGATCTCATATAGTTGTGGAAAATATTGATTTTCTCTCCACTATCGCTGTATTTTGAAATCTTAATCTACAGTAATTAGAATCTACTCACTTAACCATAATTAGAATAATTCTAACTGCATTTCGTTTTTTCACACGCCATTATTCTTCCGCTTAGATTTATTTCATAATGGAGAGCCTGTCAGCTGTTTTACATACGCAGTGTGCTCAACTTTCTTGAACTAATCACATTTTCTTCTATGTCTATCAGGACCTTTAAAAAGTTCTGGCTGTTTTTCATTAAATGACATACGTAAACTTCGTGCGGGTGGTTTAAGATGATTACGCATTTATAGTGATTTTTAAATACACTGTAAACAGCAGGTTTAAGCAGCGCATAATATGTCAAATTTTGTGCCAATCCCCTGCGACCGTGTTTTCTTCACCGCAAGTTCATACCTTGTTTCGATTACTTTTTCAATTATTCAGCATTGGGAAGAAATGTTTAGATATGTAAAGTACCGAGCGTTCACGTTTCGCTTCCGGGAATAATATGTGTATATTGCGATTATCGGTTGTTTGCATCACTATACGCAATGAAGGCAAACGCGTGCAGTGTACAGATTTCGGGCCAAAATGTAATCTCTATCAACTTAAATCACAATGGATTTGATACCGGGCGGTAAACACACGATGAAATTGTGTCGATTCCATTCATTATTCAGAAAGACGATGAATTTCTGTGATCTTGACAATAGCTATGAAACTATTTAACGGCATTTTCATGGAAATTGTAAAAGTCTTTTTTTCAGTTTTTTATGCATTTAATTCCCAGAAGTATGTTCTATCAATACTTGTCCGAAAGCTATCTTAACTCTTTCACCTACAACATCGAGACACTTCACAAGGCAGATAATCGGACATCCCAGTCCGAGATATATTAAGTAGCTATGATCCAGATGTTCAGCTTAATCATATTCCTCGGAAACGCCGATGTCAATGTTTATCGATGTTTCCTCCGTTGTATCCATGTATAATATTCCGTGGCCGGAAAAAATCGCCCCAGAAAACAACTGCAACAGAAACAACCACTCAGAAAAAGTGTAATGTCAAGTAGGCTAGAAATATTGTAACGCGAGAGTACAAAATGGTTTTAAATTAGTTGGCCATATACCGAATGCCGAATATCCGGAAAGCTTCCGAATATCCGTTAGCCGAAAATCTTATGAGAGGATATATAATATATTAAGATGAATCTTCTGAGATTTTCAAAGCATTTATGAACATTTCAATAATCAAATTTTCTTTTTAATTATGTGTAAATCTATATAGATAAAAATGAAAGGCCAAATCTGTTCGTAAGCGGAAAACCAGAAGGGATGGTTTAGTTTCAGCCTTCTTTATTTTGTTGCATTCGTCTCTTCCCTTAGATCAATATAGTGGAGAGAAAAATCGAAAAATTTCCGGAAAACTCTGAAGGAAAATTCGGAAAATTGAATTCCCATATGTTCGAAAATTACATCATGATAAGCGTTGTTAGTCCATTCGATGTTTGCGCTAGCGAAGTTGATCTTTGTTCGTAAGTGGAAATGGGTTTTCAGGCAAAATAACGCATTCCTATATCTATGTAAATAAAAATGGAAGGCCAAATGCGTTAGTAAGCGCAAAACCCGCGGAAGAAATAGTCCGATTTGAGCCGTCTTTATTTTGTTGTCTCTTCTCATAGATCAATGTAGAGGAGAGAAAAATCGGAAAATTCCCGAAAACTCAGGAGGAAGGTCGGAAAATTTGGAAAATTGAAGCGGTGTTAGTCAGTTCGATATTTGTGCTAATGAAATTGATCTATTTTCGAAAATGGAAATGGATGTTCAGGTGCAATAACGCGTGTTTTGAATTGTTTCAAACATGTAAACAACATAAAAAAGGTAATAGATAGACTTCATTGCTTCGCATCATCGTGTTTTCTACGCGAATTTATTGATTCGTTTACTTTCTATTATAGAAGCGGTAAATTGCAAAGTTCATTCGTCTTTGTCTTGAAAAAGACCAATTTGAAGATTAATTAACAAATCTCCGGGAATTATACACATGAAAGTTCGCTTAGTAAGGAAACGTGCATTTGGGCGGGACGGCTGCCGTTTCAGCTAGTGTTTAATATAATTTAAATGATTTATATTGTATTAATGAGAAATTATTGATTTTTTTTCTAATATCCGGTGTTATTATCCGTATAGCAAATATTGACCGGATAGAACGGATACCGGATAGTTACTGTATATCCGTTTGATATCTAGTATGCTTGTAATATTATCCCTTATTACTTTACATAAACATAAGTATGTTTTTTTTTCGATAAAACACAAACTGGACCAAATCGCCCCACAGACGGTCCAAATCAGTCCGCATCAAATTTGAATGTCCAAAAATCATATCTATTATTTTATTATATATTTGGTAGTTTGAAGTTTGTTATAATGATTATACATTATTGATTGAGAGTAAACAAGTGTAGGTCAGTGTACAATGTGACATTTTTATTTAGACCGTATTGTTTTGGAAATATATTTCGATTTGCCTTGGATGTCCAAATTGCCCCCACTTACCCTACGAGTTTTAACTGCTCTGGAATTATATTACAGATAGCCGTGCGAGATAGCTGCTGCTCGATAACCCAAACAACTGGAGTTCGAATCCCAACGGAGCAATTTTCTTTACTACCCCCGCCATTCATTTAAAACATTCATATACCAATCCAACTGAAAGCCAATTGAATAAACTCTATTTCTACATAAACATTCTCATATATACAAATGGCGATTTGTGAGGTTATTATTTTACATTTGACTATAAACTTTTGGTTGACAAATGTGCTAGAAAACTTTAATTGCGTTTTTCTCAGTTGCTGATTTTGGAACATGGGACAACTATGCGTAGAACGGCAGATCACTCATTTTAAATATTCATACCCTCTTCCACTATAAATCAATTGAATAATTCTTATTTCTAGAAACATAAATGTTGTCATTTATACAAATGGCGGCTTGTGAGGTTATAAGAATATTTATAACCTCACGAGAATGTTCCGCTATTCGTTATTTTTGTTTGCATGTATATTCCAGTTAGGCGCATCATATACCGCCATATACCACCCAAAATAAGGGATATATGATGCTGTATATACGATTTAATGTTTGCTGAGTTATACGCATGATGTTTTTCCGCGTCAGAAAATTTTTAGTTTACTTGTGACCTCGCTTTTTTCCTGTGAGGTTGTTTTTGTTGCAGTTGTTTTCCGTGGCTTTTTTTTCGGAAATCATGGACACATTAAACGATCAATATATTGATAAAAATTGTCTTCAATATTTTGACAGACAGACTGTCGATATCCGGTCTAAATTCAATCACTATTTTGTAAACAATAAAAAATTATTTCAATAAAACCATAAATATAGAGTTACTGAACAATGTGTTTTAATGTGCTGTTTTTATGTAAATATTAACAGTTTGGGGTCATTATTGAAAAACCATCTTTATATTTTTACCATAACCCCAGCAGTTTACTACGAAATTGGACATGTTTTTTACGGGTCACAGAAAACGGATTATTTTACTACTCAAAATATCCATTTGTTACAGAAAAAATTTTGTTCGCAACTTTTAACTCTAAAAATGTGATTTTTCCTCAGGAAAATCATCATAATACCAGAGCTGCAATTTGTTACAGCATATATTTGGGCTACTATGAAGACCGTTGTAACATTATTACCAAACGACGGTCAACAAAACATAAACCGACAAAACAAATTCTTCACTCTTTGATGTTAAATTGTTTGTCAGAGTGTTTTGTCGATCAAAACATGTTGCAGGTCAGTGCCCTACGATCGTCAAGACGAGAACTACCGTGTCTCTTGATGTAATGGAAGTTCACACTTTAATAGGGTGCATTTGTTTACGTCGAGCTACCTGAATACCATTCTAATATAAAACGCTAAAACTTCGAGGAGAACGAAGGATATAAATGAATCTAAACGGACTTTTAAATACGATATCGGGCACAAATTTCAACGAAGAGAGAAATTTCTTCATTATTTGAGTATGTAGAGATTGTTCCTGGTTTGGTCAATTATAGTGGAAATGGCAAAGTGTGAACAAAATGAGATGGAATCGAGGATTCAAGTTTTGCCAAGACAATCACCCAGAGCTCAAGACATATGAAGTTCGCACATGGTTACATTACAATTACTCAGAAGTTATTGATATTCCTCCACAATCTTCCGACATCAATCACAGTAAAAAACTAAGGAAGTTATCTGGGTAGGAAATTTAGAAACCATTGAATTTTAAAAATAACGATTTTAAAAACCACTTAATGAAAAAAATGATAAATATACCTTCCGAATACACAAAAAAAACTCGTAGATAAGGCTAAAGACAGCTAAAGATAGTTGCAAAGAACAAGGGATACCATAATAACGATGGAATTAGGAAATTGGCCAACGCCTTCGAAATTTAGTAGAGATTTCAACCAGAGTTCGATTATGAGTTTGAGTCAATTTTCATACATTAGCACATAGATTCGCCATTTTTGATGAAATGAAAACCATTATTCTGAAAACCGATACCAAACCGTTTAACTCTCATATGACACTAGAATTTTATCTAAATAGAATGTTCCGAAAGCTTGTTTTCGGCTTTTAAAAGAAGGGAAAAGAGATCTTCATGGTGGAGTACGATTACGGATTTGAGTCACTGTATATAGGATGTTTTATAAGCTTTGGAGATACCAGATGTTTTCAAAATCTGCGAAAAATGTCTGATAATTTTTGAAATATCTAAAAATTATATCATCTTCAAGCGAATAAGCCAAATACATATATCATTTATGGCTTACCTTGGCTTGATCAAGAGACTCAACGCGTAATATTATTTCCTCATATGGACTTCCCAGAACTCACCATTCTCCAATATTGTGCACAGAACAAAATCTGAAGAAACAAACAACTCAAACTAAAATGATTACTTCGCTTGGTAATGCAAACAAACCAAACGAATTCAGACTGTTACGGACAGCTGAGGATTATCGCGAATCGAGTTAGAGATCCATAAGATAAGCACTATTTGAGATTATATTTAGAAAAGACCTCCAAGCGAGGTATAGAAACGTTTAGAAAGGACCAATGTAAGGCAATTAAAAGATGTAAGAGCTCAAGTGTTTTGTTAGGCTAGAAAACGCTTGTAGTTCGAAATTATTGCCGGTCATAAATTCAGAATGGACGAATATTTAAATAGCGTCCGGTAAACAATTTAATGCATGCATCATTTAGGATGCATTTTTATTACCCTTTTCCATCCCTAGCTGCGCTCAGCCAGATACACCAGCAGGGTGTAATAAAATAAAAGGATGTTATTTAGAGCGAAGGATGGAAAGGGGAAATCCAAGAATAAGATAGGCGCACCGACGAGGTGCTATAAACTTAAGGTATTTTCTTAGGGTAGTGCAGCCGTCTCAGACTGCACGTTACCATACGCTAGAAGAAGGGACAAGGAAGGTAGATGATCTAAACGAAACCGATATGTTATCGGTTTTCAAGAGAGAGAGAGGAAATGTTCCTCGTCAATCTTAGTTTAAGGAACCATGTATATATTGTGAAACTTTTGAATAAATTTTTTAGTATTGTAACAGAACTCACGCGAAAGCGTTAAAATTTTTCTTTCAATAGAGAAATTTTTCATGGTGGCTCCAGAGAGGAGCAAGTTTTTCCTTTTATTTAAGTACAAAATGTGTTAATTTGCGAACTCTTCTCGGCAGTGGATGCCAGAGGTGATGTTCGTGAAATCTTCTCAGCAGTGAATGCGAGAAGTGTGAATTTGTGAATTCTCAAAGGCAGTGGATGCCTAAAAAGTGCATTTCTTTCGTGAATTTTATCAAAAGGCAGTGGATGCCTAAAAAGTGTATTCGTTTCGCGAATTTTCCTAAGGCAGTGGATGCCTAAAGAGTTTATTATTTTCGCGAATTTTCCTAAGGCAGTGGATGCCTAAAGAGTGTATTATTTTCACGAACTTTCCTAAGGCAGTGGATGCCTAAAGAGTGTATTATTTTCGCGAACTTTCCTAAAGGCAGTGGATGCCTAAAGAGTGTATTATTTTCGCGAACTTTCCTAAGGCAGTGGATGCCTAAAGAGTGTATTATTTTCGCGAACTTTCCTAAGGCAGTGGATGCCTAAAGAGTGTATTCTTTTCGCGAACTTTCCTAAGGCAGTGGATGCCTAAAGAGTGTATTCGTTTCGCGAACTTTACTAAAGCAGTGGATGCTATATACACACATAAATATATGTTAATTCAAGTACCAGAAGGCAGTTATTATAAATATGACCAACTGCCGCAGCAGCACGTGGTCGTGGAGTTAGAAGCAAGAGGTAGCAGCAGTATCCTCGGCACAATCGGAGAGACCATCGCTAGAGATACCAGGAACTGTCAACCAGCGGAACCAGAAGCAAGCGGTGGCATTAGATGCAGCAGCACCAGCATTGGCACTATCAGAAGTGACAAGAACAATACGAGCCAGAAGGTTTGGACCACTCAAGAACCAGTCGGCACCAGCAGCAGCAGTAGTATCCCAGCACCAGATGAGTTAATCGAAAAACAGGTATAGAATTAATCTATCTTAAAAATTATAGGGGTTGCGATAGCAACCATGGGAGTTTTTAAAATAGTGGCCAAGAGAGCAAAGAAATGATAAAGGAATAAATTCGTACGGCCAAGTGAGCCAACATTAAATTATAAACAATAAAATTAGTAGGAATATGGAAAACACATACAAGATGATTACCACTAAATACTTCACACGTAATGTGAAGGGTCACTGTCACCTATGTCACGAGTCTGATGAGGAACAGATGATTTATTGTTGCGAGTGTGAGCGATGGTTCCACTTGAGTTGCACTAATCTAAAGCAAGCCCCTCTAACGGGTGATCGGTGGATCTGTGTCAAATGCACAGATCTAGAATATAATTATTCGAAGAAAGTGCGAATAAGTGACTTAATAGGAATACTCGCTACTAGCATATATCCTAGTGGGTGGGGAAATTATTATAAGGAGGATATGCCAACCAAGCCGCCTCCATTTAGGGCAATTAGTGAATTGCATAGGCGAGTAAATGGCAATTCTGAATCTGAGTTTAGAAACTCAGAGGAATGCCATCAATTAAAAATGCCTCCTCCTTGGAATCCTGATCTAGTTGATTGCAGGAGGAAAGGTAATGATTCAGATGACAAAGTATTTGAATCATCTAAAGTAACCAGATTAATTGCACCTCCTCCGTGGAACCCTAAGTTGGCTAGGTATATGAGGAGGAAAAATGACAATTCATCTGAGTCAGAAGATTCAGATGATGAAGACAAACTTGAAGTGATACAAGTTGAAATGAATGAAAAACTAGGAGATGTTAGTCCTCAGAGCGGTGAAGATGGCTGCTCATTCCCAGTGAGGAAAGAGCCATTTAAAACCATATCAGTCGCAAAACGCGAATCTGATTATGAGAATAGTTTGCCCGCAATAGGCAAAACGGGTATCATCACAGATGTATGGGCTGTGATAGAAGAAAATACGAAAACCTCCACAGATAGAGGAATTATGGCGGAAAAGAAAAAACCATGCGTGATGCATGAAGTCAGGGCGGATGAGATATCTGCAAATAAAGAAATAGCGGATTCCAATAATGGAAACGCTAAAAATTTTAAGATAGAAAAACTATCTATCAACCTTCAAGATCCAGAATGGGAAAGGCCAGCTACTGGATTAATTAAGAATTCTGTTGCAACAGTGATTGTTGAACAGAAAATAAAATACCCAACTGAAAAACGGTTTGAAGAAATAGAACCACCTGTAGCAGTAGAGGAAGTAGTCCTCAGAAATAGAACAAAAATATTAGCAAAATTTTATTTGAAGACGAAAGCCTGGCGTGAAGGTTTTAAAAAATTCCTTAGAAGTGCAAAGTTCATCCCAAAAATTGGGAGCCAATGTAAAACCAAAAGTGTTATCATCAAGATGGATGATTCATCACAAGATGCTAACATACAATTTGAAAACTCAACAAATATAGAGATTTGTGTTATTGAGCCTCCGAGGAAGGTAGCGCCAGAAAATACACCAAAGGAATTGTTTATAAATGAATCTTCATTTCTTCCAAGGAGAAATAATTCCCACAATAGAAAATCATATTCAGTCGATAATTATAGTATTGGAAATCTCGATAAATACTGTACCCCAGATTACCAGTATCCTCGACGTCGTATCAAAAACGACTTCCACACTGTAACCACGAGTTACACTATTGTACCATCATTAACGAAATATGATGAAGAATATTCTATTTTGCAAAATTTGTGACATGTTGACAATATTTAGTCATAGGGCGACACATATAAAATAATGCGATCGTTATAGTTAAAAGCCATAGATTCGTATAAAATAGGACTACTTATAATTAAAAAATTATGGCTCTGAATAACTTTCAAATCTTTAGAAGACTGTTTCCTAAGTATTAGGGGCGTCTATTTACCTGTATGACAACGAGAGCAATACATCTTGAGTTAGCGCAAGATATGAGTTCGGATTCTTTCATTATATGTTTCCGCAATTTGCAAAATTATGGCCCAGATAGGGAAATTATTACCGTAGATCAAAACTATAAACTCTCTAATATAGAGGTTGGAAGGTTTGTTTTTCAACGTTTGTAATATGTTGATATTCTTTATATCTATATAAAGTATAGAAAATCTTAAGCTTGATAAAATATAAAGACGAAAATCTTAAAATGGAAATTTAACAAAACTGTTAACTGAATTAATTAGAAAATATTTTTAGGCAAATGATTTGCTTGAAGTTCAGCAAGTGAGCTGCTGAAAGACTTTAATACAATTTAAGATACAATTGTTTCGTTATAAAATGGACCCAATAAAATGATAACTTGTAAGGTCCAAAATATCAATTAGAGCAAAAAAGAAGAGACTGTCTGGTCAAGCGTCAAGCATTTGGAATGCTCAAAACATTACTCTGATGGGTTAAAAGTATAGCAAGTATTCTGCTGAAAAATATACATTGACCACTAAAGAAAAAATTATGGCGCAGCAAGTGATATGCTGAAGCCAGTTTCTATACGAATGATTGGCTCAAAGCTCAGTAAGTGAATTGCTGAAAGGAGCGATATCAACTGTAAATTAGTTGATGGTAGAAAAAATTAAAAATACAGCTATGAAGAATTTGGAAGACTGATTTGTTAGCAAGTGGATTGCTTAACCTTCAGCAAGTGATTTGCTGAAGGGGTCAAAACCAAAAGTTTCTTTTTTAAGCAAGTGAATTGCTTAAAACTCAGCAAGTGGATTGCTGAGAGTAACAACATCACCAGTAAGTCGGTTGATGAAATACAGCATGTGAGATGCTGAAGAAAGATTTTTTAAACAAGTGGTTTGCGAAGCTCAGCATGTGAGTTGCTGAGAATATGATCAATGCATTATTCAAATGAATATTAAAAGCATAGCTTCCAGTCTTAACTGAGGGAAAGATTGGAGATGGTTAACTATACAATGTAGATGACATTATGAGTTATTTGAATACAAGTAACAGGAAAAAAAATTGAATGAAATTTTTAAATGTATTTCAAAGTATATCACACTATGAGAGCATGAGTTGCATGCATAAAGAAAACGACTTGAAAAAGTTTATGTGAGCTACGATCAGTCGTATTATATGATTAGTCGGAACAGTTACATGAGAACTGAGGCTTTAAAATTGGATTTAGTATTCAGAGACAAACTTTAATGTTAATACTTGCTGAAGGAACGGTAATTGTACTACCAAAAGATTAGCACATTGACTAATTATTTCAAAAGGATGTTTTGAGAAAAACAATATCAGCAATGTAACAAGACAACTAGCAAAGGGATGTTGGATTCAAGATTCCTTTCTTGGCAACGAGATAACTTAGCATTAAAATAGAACGTTGTGTTTGATGAAAGAAAATCTTATAAGAGAAAAGAAAATGTAATTTGCATTTCCTTTAATGGAAAATATTATATAACACTGAACCTCAATGAATAATTTTCCAAAAAGAAACTTGAAGTTAGTTTATATAATTAACGGTTATATCAAATTACTAGTGAGAGCAATTATTCGAAATTTACGAATGTTTACGATTAGTTTGCATAACTGTATGCAGAATAAAAATGAAACAAAAAATACTATTATTAATAAAACAAATAATAAGTTATGTTTTCTAGTATAAACTTGTAAGTGTAAGTGTAAGGAAAAGATAATAATGTGAGTGAAATCAAATCACACAATAAAACACAGAATAAAGCGATACAGCTACAGATGGAAATATGTTCAAGCAAATGTATATGATTTAGAACATGTAGAACGACTATCAAAAATTTAAATTAAAATGTAGAAAAGAATGATAATACTGAAGAATTTGGTAAATCTATGTAGTAGATTTACGGAGTCCGGAATGTTACGGACAGCTGAGGATTATCGCGAATCGAGTTAGAGATCCATAAGATAAGCACTATTTGAGATTATATTTAGAAAAGACCTCCAAGCGAGGTATAGAAACGTTTAGAAAGGACCAATGTAAGGCAATTAAAAGATGTAAGAGCTCAAGTGTTTTGTTAGGCTAGAAAACGCTTGTAGTTCGAAATTATTGCCGGTCATAAATTCAGAATGGACGAATATTTAAATAGCGTCCGGTAAACAATTTAATGCATGCATCATTTAGGATGCATTTTTATTACCCTTTTCCATCCCTAGCTGCGCTCAGCCAGATACACCAGCAGGGTGTAATAAAATAAAAGGATGTTATTTAGAGCGAAGGATGGAAAGGGGAAATCCAAGAATAAGATAGGCGCACCGACGAGGTGCTATAAACTTAAGGTATTTTCTTAGGGTAGTGCAGCCGTCTCAGACTGCACGTTACCATACGCTAGAAGAAGGGACAAGGAAGGTAGATGATCTAAACGAAACCGATATGTTATCGGTTTTCAAGAGAGAGAGAGGAGATGTTCCTCGTCAATCTTAGTTTAAGGAACCATGTATATATTGTGAAACTTTTGAATAAATTTTTTAGTATTGTAACAGAACTCACGCGAAAGCGTTAAAATTTTTCTTTCAATAGAGAAATTTTTCACAGACCGACAAAAAAAAACGTATAATTCGATTCGTAAAATTTTGTCAGCTCACTTTATGAGATTTTCATTTGTATTGTAATTACCATCAACATTTTAAGTTTTAATTTCAGTTTTCGAAACCAAACCCTTTTATTTAAATTTCCCTGAATTTCATAAATTTGTTAAGGTCTGCAATTGGAAAAGCATTGAATATGGAGTAACAAGTAAGCCGAATTTCAGAAGAAAGCGAGTTACATTGTTATCTCATGTAACTCGCGGTGCAAATTAAGGAAAGGAATTTCGTCATTATCACAAAAGAACGGTTAATGGTAACCATTTTTTACTTTTGAATCGTTAGATTTGAATAACCGTTGGGGCAGTATTATATTTCTCATATTTGAAGAAATATTTTTTTTCTCTGGGTGTATAAAAATAGCTTTATGGCTGCGTACATGTATATATTCTAGTACATCATTGATCAACGAACTGTCAAGTGATGTTATCAATCATCCTCGTAATAAAAATAGTTCATGTTTACATTTTGCTAGTAGTTTGATAACGTTCCAATAAAATTATATCAAAAATGATGAGAAACATGGGCAGGGTCCTGCAAACCACATTATATTGTCAACCATTCATTCTTTCGACAGCTCGGCCCGTTACAGTTAGCATCGTCTCCCAACAGCAATACTCATCGAAATATTCCAAGTCACCATCTGCTTCCAGTGAGAAAGTTGGCGTAAAGAACGACGCAGTTGCGAAAAAGACTAAAACCGCGGAACCGAAAATAACACTCATCGGCACGGACCAATCGGTCTCGATCGTTGGCTTGACCGAGGCACAGAATATTTCCAAGCGGCGCGATCTTAAGCTGGTGAGGATTGTGGACTTGGATGTGAATTCTCAGCGACCGATTTACAAGTAGGAATCGTTTGATTAATAGAAGTAAAGATGTTTTATTTGAGTTTAAATTATATTCCAGACTAATGACCAGTGCTGAATATTTGACCGAAGAGTTGAAACGACGCGAGGACAAAAAACGCAACAAAGATGCAGCCGCTATCAAGGGCGAGAAGCTGCTTGCCATTAGTGCCCGTATCACGGAACATGATTTGACATCCAAGATTCAAAATGTTCTAAAATGGTTGAAGAAGAGTTATGAGGTACGTGTTGTGATTTCGGGCGAAGGGAATAAATCCCAGCAAGAGTCCATTGCGAATCGCTTTGAAAGTGAAACGAAAGATGCTGGGAAGATTGTCCAAAAACGTATTCGAGACAATAACTTGAGGTTCCAGATTGTCCCGAGCGCCAGTATACCCGATTCGAATCAAGTTGCACCTGGTACGGAAAAGAAGGGTTTATTGGATGAGAAACAAGTGGCGAATGATACGCAGTCGGTTAGAGCCTATCATACCGAACGGAGGTAGGCGTGACAATCAAAGCCAAAGGACGAGAATCTACCGACACGGCATCGGCTAGAGCAAATATTGAAGCCGATTGGTTTTGTCGGTTTGTTCCTGGTCTTGAAATATTCGTTCTGGTCCTACATACTGCGTGATAGGAGAAGATGATTGTACTGAGTCGTCGTGTATTGTTATTTTTGTTTGGAAATATAGTTTTTGCGAGTAAATACCGAATTTCTTTGAACTTTTCACATTATTCCATCCATCCAATCAAAATATCGAGTAGTTTTGTTATACTATTTGAATCTTTTAATAAATTATAATTTGATATCCCAATAATATTTGAGCGAAATATGGAGTGAATGATTGATTTTAAAACCCATTACTAACAAGTGTTTCCGTGGTGTAGTGGTTATCACATCCGCCTAACACGCGGAAGGCCCCCGGTTCGATCCCGGGCGGAAACAGAGTAATGCTTTTTTTTCGTTTTCCGGTGGATTTTATCTGTTTCGTTTTTACGTTCTTAATTATGCCAGCTTAATAATATTAATATTTGTTTTCTGAATATTAAGTTATTTCTCTATTATATATGTTTTTCTAATTCTTTATGCATTTCATCGCATTCTATCAGTTCAATTCGCGACCACGAATGTACAAAGTCGACATCTGGTGCAATATTCATGCTTGTGAAACATGTTACTTTCTATTAGATAGGCCGACCCGAAAGTAATTTTTAATGGTTGTAATTTGAATGAAATTTTTTATTTCGTGTTATTTGATTAATTTTAACCCCTTTAACATGCAATTCTGAACCGTTACTTAACCATCCTTCATTAATTTCTTGATATTTCCATTATAACTTTCGTTATAATATTAACTGATTATCAGAACCAATTTCAGTAAAGATTTTATCACCAACTGCGAAGAAACGAGTTACTTTATTACATGAAATACATATACGATTCTGAAAAGTGATTTTTAATTCATTATTTTAGTTTTGAAATTGTGTTTATTCCCCCTGAAAATTTATTATTATTTTCGTTTCCCAAAAAACGGAGTACAAAGCGGAATGCCGTCATTGCGAATATTTGCCTGCGATGTTTTTGGCTGCGTGCTTATGTCATAAATCGAAAAAAGTTCAAAGCTTTGGAGCACATACAGTGCAGATCGAAAGAACTTTCAATTCCAACTTAAATAATCTTTTTGTTACTATTTATTTTACAACAGTCTTCAGAATGCAACACGGTGCTGATGTGTAACAAGATTTTTGTAGCTCAACTCCCCCTCCTTGTGTACACTTGCGCTCTGGCGAATGAACACGCTCCGAAACACAGATAAAATATTCTGTTGCCGTATTTCTAAACCTGTTTTACAGCGCGCTTGAATCTGGTTTGCTTTTCTTGTGAATGTTTTTTTGAGATGGTTGGGAAATAAATGAAGAAAAGAAACAACCGCATAGTTCAAGTAACGAACCCATTTAAGATTATTTGTCCCTTTCGGGATGATGATAAAAAAATTGTAAGGGGTTGTATCTAGGACACGACCGCATATTTTGGACGTAGAACTACGCAATTATATTAGGCTATCAAAAAAGTCCTGCGGTATTTTTTTTGAATTTTCATTTGTTCATAAAATTAGTTACAATCATCTGTTTTAAGTCAAATATGCGCCGTTTTGTTCGATGACTTGTTCCCAACGAGATGCCAACTTCATAATACCCCTGTTATAGAAGCTCGCTTCCTTATTGGCAAAAAACTCGGATAGCCAATTTTCACAGGCCTCTTTTGTGGCTAACTTCTGACTATCTAGCTCGTTCGCCATGGACAAAAACAGGTGGTAGTCACTTGGTGCAAGGTCCGGACTATACGGCGGATGCAAAAGAATCTCCCATCCGAGCTCCCGGAGCTTCTGGCGCGTCACCAAAGAAGTGTGTGGCGTTGTCCAGATGGAAGACAATGCGGCCTCTGTTTATCAAAGATGGCCTCTTCTTCATGAGTACTACCTTCAAGCGGTCCAGTTGTTGGCAGTACAGGTCCGAATTGAGCGTTTGGCCATAGGGAAGCAGCTCATAATAGATTTTTCCTTGACAATCCCACCAAACACACAGCAGATCCTTCCTGGCCGTTAATGAGGGCTTGGCCACCGTCTGAGCCGCTTCAGCGAGCTTCGACCACGACCGTTTGCGCTTCACGTTGTCGTAAGTGACCCACTTTTCATCGCCAGTCACCATCCGCTTCAGAAACGGGTCGATTTTGTTGCGATTCAGCAGCGATTCACATGCGTATACGGTCAAAGATGTTTTTTTGCGTCAACGTGTGTGGCACCCATACATCGAGCTTCTTTGTGAATCCAAGCTTCTTCAAATGGTTAATAACGGTTTGATGACTTATCCCCAGCTCTTGGCCGATGCTACGGCTGCTACTATGCCGGTCTTTCTCGGCTAATTCAGAGATTTTGTCGCAATTTTCGACGACAGGCCTTCCGGAGCGTGGCGCATCTTCGACGACCTCTACACCAGAACGATAACGTTGAAACCATCGTTGTGCGGTGGAAATGGAAACTGTATCGGGTCCATAAACTGCACAAATTTTATTGGCAGCTTGAGATGCATTTTTGCCTTTGTCATAGAAGTACTGTAAAATATGTCGGATTTTCTCTTTATTTTGCTCCATATTTGCGACACTATAACTCACGAACGACTTAACCAAACAAAACACTGTCAAGGTCTATATTATAGCGCAAAAATACCTTTCCAACAAGCTATAGTATGACTCGATACAATGAATACAACTAGAACTACGTGCTTACAACGACACCTCGCGGAAATACCGCATGATTTTTTTGACAGCCTAATATTATGCAATCCACTTGTTTACCACTTCGAATATTATTTTAGAATGCATCGAAATTTTTAGAATCGTCCTTTTACGTTTGATACCAAAATATGTGAACTGGAGAACTGTAAAACGATCATTGTATTTTACATTTCCCTCTGAAATTGTTGCACATGTAGTTTTCGAACCGCGAACGTTCATTCACCTCTAGTATCTGAAATGACAATTTTCCCAGGTTTCTCAGTTTAAAAGTACGTTTTAAGGAAACATATTCCGGTCTGCACAACTACAAGCGAGTACAAAAGTACTCAACACCAAAAATACCCCCGACTTGCATGTATTTGTAAAGCGGATTCCCCCAGGTACATCGATTTTGAAGTCTGTGTTGGGGAAACCGTTAATTGCGCCAATCAAAACTTGGCAGTTAGGGTGTTTAGATAATGCTTGACATTTTACAGTTATTCAATTGTTCATTTCATGAAGAATAACATTTTATTAATTGTGACAAATGCGGATAAATTTTTCCTGTCAATTGGTGCAAACATTTTTCCGATCTATTAAGAATTGTTCGAGTTATAAGCATTCGAAATACGGGCAGGGTTAGCCGATTCGTGCGGCAGAACAAATGTATGGGAAAAAAGGAAGTTCTTCCAGTTTTCATGAATTTAAACCGTTTAGAGATTAACGAATTGTAATGTATAGCATATCAAACAAATCTTAGAGAATTTCCGATTCGATTGGTATTCAAATCATGAGAATTCGTTCACAATGAAAATAGTTATTAACGTTAACTTTGTTTCATAAAAACGTGACCTGTTTTCTGATTTTGCACCCTTTCTGAACGACATAGTTCCCCCCAAAGGTACGGAAAATATTGCAAGAACTGGAAAATACTAAAAAGGTTTCTAAGCTATTTGTAATTAATGTACCCTCTTGATGATTACCTAGAGATGCTTTGGAATATAAAGATTGGACTCGGAAAATATGCGACACTTTGTTTTGGGTGTAACTTTCTATCGCGTGGGTAAAAATTAATGAAATTTTGTGTAATACTAGTTTAGAGTGTTATGCTCATGTGTGCAAAATTTTATCGCGATCTGTCAAGTAGTTTTCGAGATGCATTCGAAACAAGAAGAGCGAACAAATTTTGCGTGCGCGGAAGCTGTATCGTGAGTGGCAAACAAATCCCAGGCCTCGAGTTTTTTTTCGGAACGTCCCGCATGGAGGTTCCGGAAAAGTTCCGAAAGAGAAAGACGGACAAATTCGCGAAGTAGTACCTGTTGTGGCAGGTGATCTGCGGGTGCGGACGATACAACAAGCCGTTCGTTACAACCGGCACCATAAACGGGCAGATTTATCGAGAGAAATGCTGGCAGAAGCGCTTGCTGCCCTTCCTCCGCTTCCTCGCTTCCTCGCTTCGTGCCATTACGCCAAGCCTGTAACGGATTGGTACGAAGCGATGGGCGTTAATGTGATCCCGAATGAGGCGAACCCGAAAAGCTTTGGGCGATAATGAAGAAGAAGCTGAAGAAAAGCGGAAAAACATTCAAAACCGATTATGCTTTGAAGAAAAACTGGGAGAAATTGTGTAAGGAAGATGGGCAAAGCCTCGCCCAAGATCTCATGAGCAGTGTCAAGAGAAATGTACGAGTATTCAGCTTGGGGGAGGAAATTCAATGAATAAATTATGCCAAAACATAGCTAATATATAGTTATTTAATCCCTGAAAATTTTGGAAAAATCCGATTTAAACTGAATTTTTGGTTATCATTTTTGTGTGTCTCATTTTTTTCGAGTCCAATCTTTATCAGTTTCCGAGAATTTTGTTCTGAAATATTCGTACTGAACTTTATTACAGTGTTTTAAAAAGTTCTCTTCTGTAAGAGATGTTGCATTTTATCCATTTTATGATCTAGAATCAACCATGGATGCTCAATTTGACTGACATTGACATTCGTGATTTTTTTTGCTTTGTTAGAGAGATTTTCAGCCGTGTGCTGGTTTAATCGTTGCATCAAGCTTCAAACTACCAGATATATAATAAAATAAAAGAGATGATTTTAGGACATTTTATTTGGGGTGATTTGGTCATTTGTGAGTTTCTTCGAAAAAAAACATACTTATGTTTAGGTAAAGTAATTCAGGATAATATTTCAATCAGTAACAGTGTTCTGGGATCGAAGCCAAACCAGAAAAATTGCAATGAGATCATGCAATTTCTTTTTCAGCAGCAACAATTTTTGGTACAAAAGGATGGCGCTACCCAACATGTAGCATACCCCAGATATTCTTCGGTGACAATGGTTGTTAATGTGACATTTTAGACACTTCATGAGCCCGCCAAACCCATCTCTTCCGGCTAAGCGAGTTTTGAGATTGAAGGGATGAGTAAACTTTTTTTTTTCGTCCGATTCAAATGCCATTTCCCGGATATCGTGTGACGTCGAACAATATAGCTGATTTTGCAGGTCGGAAATATGGTTGACCATCTCTAGTTTCTGCTGAGGTGGAGAAACGGTTCTATTTGATTTTTCGAATGCGGCCGACGAATTTTGCGTGAATCCCTCAAATCCCTTTTGCATCGAATCCTACCCTTTCGATACATTGTAGAAACAAAATCCGTCCTTGATGGTCTGCGTTGCTCTTCCAAGCTCCTCCTTCTTTTGTAATCTCGCGGCATCTGGAAACAATTAGACCAAAGAGAAGTTTCAAACCTGTATGACCAATTCACCCCACAGAAACGTGTCACCCCACACAGCATGCAAAAATAAAATGCTATTTATTTAATCACTTCCGCTGCATTACCAAACTTAAAGTTTCGCTGCATCAAATGGTTGCACTTCTGTAGGCGAACAGAACTTTACTGCACTAACACGAAAAGTTTATTTAAACAGCGAAAAAAAAGGACCACGATCGAAAAACTTACATTTTCTTACAATCAAAGTGCTTGATTTGTTTATGCTACCGTTGCCCTTCAGCTGTCAAATTTTACCATTTTTTTTACGTCAGGTATATAGGGTTTAACGATACAAAGAGATGACATTATAAAAACATAGTCATAGAACTAGTCAGGGAACTATGAAGTCATCGGTTTTCGCATTTCATCGGAAATGAGTTTTTGCATCTTCCAGCAGTTTCTCCGTCAACATAACTTGAATCACACCATGCTTCACAATGATACTTCACCGAGCGAGGGCATGAAAACGTAAAACCAATTCTCATGGAAAATATATCAGCCAAACAATCATTTCATTCCGGACCACCGAAGAGATTGAACCAAGTGTACTTCTGTGCGTTTTCATTGAAAGCATCACACCGAGTTAATGGTTTTCCATAATAGCAATTACATCGCTGGTTGGTGTTGCAGCAGCTGCAGTGGTGTGGAAAAGCACGAAATTAGCTCCGTTCTGTGATAATGTAAACCAGCGGATTCACAATCCTGTGCATTCCAGCATCCAGCATCCAAGCCACCATACCGTTACACACTTACGTCACTGAATCGAACGGACAGGTTGTGGTTAGCTGGCGAAGCAATCCTGTGGGAAATGGTTGGCGAAATTTTGTTGATACAGCACAAAAAATGCACATCGGTTTCGGGTTCCGCGTGCATGGCTTCGCATGGGGATTATCTTATTTATATTAATTTCCATCCATTTTGGCTTCGTGATAGTTTATTGAACGTTGCCGACAGAATATAGCATACATTAGCTCCAATAGTGTTGTTGAGAGTTCCCCCGAATTTCAAATGCTTCACCCGAACAGTTTATGGTGTTCCATTACCGTTTGCACGCATTTGCAGCTGGTAACATAATGATTTCCTTCAGCTATGCAATTTCGTTAAAGCTGATGCTAGCTAAGAATGCGGAAATATAGTTTACAGCAGGTTCTTGCTCCCGGAAAAGGAATGTGGCCTGTTGCGCTTCGTTAATTCTAATTTATGAATACAGTTTCACAAGTTCCTTCCTGACATCATGGGGAATGTTAGTTCAAAAATAGATATTGCCTCTCAACTTCTTGCATTCATTTTTCATTGTTTCTACATTTTTCTATAGTACTTGGTCTCTGGTATAATTTGTATCTTTTCAACACATCCATCCAAATGCAGAAAGTGCACTTAGATCTGCAGCAGCGAGTGAGAACAACGTATGCACAAACCATCCACCATGATTGAAGTTTCAACAACCAAAATCCAACTGTATCTTAGATAAACTGTCTTCGAGCGAATGCCATCTCAGCGGTTCCTTTAGATTGCGATAAAGTGGATTGCAGTCGAGTTTGTTTCATCACAAATTAATTCTTTGGTGCAGGTGCAGCCGTGTGTTGCGTGAGTTTAAAACAATGAACGGAAAGACATTTTATCAATTTCCGTTTCCGTAAATAATGATAATGGTGATACAGCACTCGTTCAACGCGATTTGGAAGAATGGCACTTGTACATCTGCTACGGTGTAGAGAAATTTTGTACAGTTGAATTGACGGTCAGTATTACTGTTTGCAACTGAGGATAGAAAAATGTGTTCTTATGTCTTCTTATGGTTGTTTTTTTGTTTGCTTTTAATTTATTAAATTTTATGTATGGCAGTGATGATTCACCCTTAATATGGAACATGGAACATGGAAACGTTTGTAAGTAAAATTCGTCTTTTCCCGAAAGAATCTATAATTTTGGTTTGTAATATTGCCCAATAAAAGCCAGTAGTTATTTTAGCACTAATGGCATTAATGATTGTAAAAAGGAACCGCTTCACGTTAAAAATGAATAACTGAACTGAATCAGAGTAAAACAAATGAAAAAAAAATAACAGTAGTTAGAATGTTATGAATTTTTGAAAAAAGGCATTTTTGGATAAAGGAGAAAATTGTTCTCCTAAACCATCGGTTAACTTTAAAAAATCATATCCCAAAAACGAAAGAAATAGAATCTTTGATATAGAGATATGTTATGTAAAAAGTCCTCAGCTTTAAAAAAAATATATAAAAAATATAGCGCCCTCTAGTCCAAAACCATGAAAACAATAAAAAACCACTACAATCAATAATTACGAAATTAAGATACATTTTTTTGCAAGTTCAGTATTTTTTAATAAAAGGCTCATTAGCTTCAATTTGATATGTCGATCATATAAATATGCTCAGTGGTTAAAATGTGATGAATTTTTGAAAAAATGGAAAAAATCGATTTTTCGGATCACCTTAAAATAGAAATGGGCACCCTAATAAAAAATTAAAAATACGGGTCCAATGTTTCGCGATAAAGAACAAAAATTACAATAAAGAACAAAATTACTTCAAAATTAGAAAATATTACAAATATGTTTGAATAAAATATTACTTTTGCGAAAAAATTGGATCCATTTTTATAGTACTCTTTCGATTTTTCCAAATTAGGCCTCAGTTTCGATAATCACTCCATCATCGGTCTTAAATTTCTTGCCAGCGAGCATCCTCTTCAGGTCTGCGAACAGAAAATAGTCGCTGGAGGCCAGATCTGGAGAATACGGTGGATGCGGAAGCATTTCGAAGCCCAACCCATGCAATTTCGTTGACACGTATCCATTGAAAGATGATACTTTGTGATAGTCATGTAGATTTTTGCAAGAGGCGCCATCTAGACGTCAACCTTATGAACTTTTCAGTCGAAATGTTAGGGGTGTCACTATACGAAAAATGTAACGATCCAGTAAGAGATTTCAAACGTATATTACTCAAAATCATTATTGCGATGTATGTTGTGTTCCATTAGACAGGAGATTTATCCAGCATTTTTTTGCTTGGAACACGAACAGAAAATATAGTAAAAAAGTTAAACAATTTGACGATTGAAATGGGTATGTTTTTTCGATTGCACTAGCCACTCGCTTTCCTCCCCGACGCAACGAGCAATTTTACTACATACGGGCGTAAGTTCACATTGTTCACAAGCTATCTTAAACATGACAACGAGTTATTGTTGTAGCGGTGCATGTTTGACCCAAATCGGAGAATCGGAGAAAAGTTTTGGATTTCACATGAAATTAATGGATTCCTTATTCCACAAACTAATATTTCTACACACCTAAGGTAAATGATTTTAGTTCGTCCAGTCAAATAATTATCATGGTTTGTCCACTCTTTTGAATGCTCTAAATTAGCACACCATTGTCAAATCAGGTATTCGAAAGATTCAAAACATATAAATAAAATTGCCTTTTTCGTGATTTACAGTAGTTTTATAGTATATTTTTACGGAATCACATGTTTTAAAGGATTATAAAATACACCTTCTATTTGTGTCAATGCGCCCCTCATTCGAGCTAACTTTTAATCGATCACCAGATGATTATCTGGCACGTATTCAGACCTTTTCTGGATTATAACACTTACAAATATTGTAAACATCATGCTTGCACACCATTTGTATAAAATTTACATAGCTAAATCACTAAATTAACGCATTTTGATGAACTCAATTCTGATCATGAGTTGTCCAATTCAATAGTGTTGTTTTGTCCACAAACGCGTTGCAATTTATTTATTGTGTCCTTCGCGTATAGCTGAAATAAAGTTTCTCTGTGTTGAGTGTGTTGAGGGTAACACTTTTAAAATGCCAAGAAAAGGCAATATTCTGAAGAAAGTCTAAATTAGGAATGAATCAATATGATGACAGTAAACTCTAGCAATGATAAATGCAACATCTACTTGAGAATTCGAATGTTTCCATTCAAAAATGATGATTTCTAAAACCGGACAAACCATGATCATTTTTTGGTCAAAGCATGATCATAATTCCTCATTGAGGAAAATCGTTAAAAAACATAAAAGTTTAATAATTTCAACACCTTATGGTAGTATTAGCAACTAGAGACTTGGGGTTTTTCAATAAACCCAATCTCGTATCGATTACATGTGATTTTCATGAAGAAAAATCGATTTGCATTTACTAGTTGCGTAAAAACACCCCAAATCGGACAAACCAAGATTATTTACCCTATTACAATAGAGAAAATCCCGCGTGCTGCTGTAAATCCCGCGTGAGGAAGTAATGGTTCAATTTGAGTAATCTATATTTCGTTGATTTCTCTTCCCGTAGATCAATAAATATAGCGGAGAGAAAAATCGAAAAATTCGGAAAATTGAATTCCCATATGTTCTACAATTAGCTAAACGTTGTTAGTCTTTTTGATGTTGGCGCTAACGAAATTGATTTTTGTTTGAAAGTGGAAAAGGATTTTCAGACGGACTAATGCATTCCTGTATCTTCTATGTATATAAACAAAAATGGAAGGCCAAATGTGTTGGTGTGCCCTAAACCCGAGGAAGGAATGGTCCGATTTGAGCTGTCTTTATTTTGTAATATTCTCTGTACATGTATTCTATGTAACGGAGAAACATATTATTTCCAAATGCTTGAAGAATCTTGAACGAGAATTGTGTCTGAAAATAATTTTATATTATAAGGACGAATTTTTTGTAGAAGTACTAGACTTTATAGTAAAAGGAAATTGTAAAGGGTCAAAGGGTCATCAATCAATGAAGAGTTCAGTGATTGAACTCACTAACGTTCACTTAGTAAGAAAACGTGGATGTTTGAAAGTATTCAAATCAAAAAATATATTTTGGGCGGGACGAAGTTCGTCGGGTTAGCTAGTAGTATATAAAAGTATATTTGACTCTGTGCCATTTCCTTTTCACTAGAATCAACAGTCATGCAGCTAGCAACTAGTCGACAACAGCAGCGAGGGAATCTAAATTGCCTTTCTCAAAACCGAGAGTTTAGGTTAGGTTTTCCTAATTAGTGCTAGAGGCGAATGAACTGAAGAAGTTCAAAGTCGCTAAAATCCAAAACACTCTCTCTATCTCTTCTAGCTTCACTCTAGACAGCCAACACCATATGTTAAAGCTGAGAATTAATTTGAAAATATTTCTGCTTTGAAGATTGCTCGTACAGTTCAGTGCTATCATTCTGTGCAATGAAACATTTCTTGCTTGATTCAGCCGATGTGGGGTCGGCTCCGCGCATGTCACGTTGCGTCGAACGTGAGGTACCCCGTTGAACTTACCTTTCACTAAAAAATCCTAGTACTTCTACCAAAACTCATCATCAAATGTCAGATTATTCTCAGACACAATTCCCGTTCAAGATTTTTCAACCACTTGCAAATAACATGTTTCTCCGTTACATGGAATAAATGTTTAATACAGAAAATATGATAGAATAAAGACAGACCCCTCCCCTCTTCTCCCCTTAAAGAGGGGGGAGGAGTGTCTATTCACCATAGAAACGTTTCGTGTCTCCTGAAATCTTCACATGCCAAATTTGGCTCCATTTGCTTGTTTAGTTTTCAAGTTATGCAGAAATTTGTTTTTCATTTGCATGGCAGCACCCCCCCCCTAAGAGAAGGAGGAGGAGTATCTAACCACCATAGAAACATTAATTGCACCCTAAAACCTCCATATGCCTATTTTGGTTTCATTTGCTTCATTAATTCTCGAGTAATGCAGAAATTTGTTTCATTTGTATGGTAACCCCCCCTTTAGAGAGGGGGGTGGAGTGTCTAACCACCATAGCAACATTTTTTTGCACCCTAAAACCTCCATATGCTTAATTTGGTTGCATTTGCCTGATAAATTCTCGAGTAATGCAGAAATTTGTGTTTCATTTGTATGGCAGCCCCCCATTAGAGAGGGGGGTGGAGTATCTAACCACCATAGAAACAAAAAAAAAAAGGTTTCATTTGCTTGTTTAATTCTCGAGCAATGTAGAAATTCATGTTTCCTTTGTATGGCAGCCCACCCCCCCCTTTGAGAGGGGGGAGGGGTCTCAAACTATCATGGAAACCTTCCTTGGCTCCAAAAACTCCTACATACCAATTTTCATGTCGATCGGTTCAGTATAGATAGACACAGATAGACAGAAATCCATTTATATATATATATATATATATATATATATATATATATATATATATATATATATATATATATATATATATTATATATATTATATATATATATATATATATATATATATATATATATATATATATATATATATATTATATATATATATTATATATATATATATATATATATATATATATATATATATATATATATATATATATATATATATGTTTCATTTTTGTTGTAATGTTCGTCATAAATCAGTGAGTAAATTAAGTATTCACAAATGAAACATTTGTTATTCCTTCCTTTCTTTGCTGTAGATTGAATTGCCAATTCTCAGTAGCAACGTTATTCTCGCATATGTTCTGTTCTTGTTTTTGAAGGGACTTTAACCCAAAGGTCATTCGTCCCTATTCTCGCATATCCACTAAATGCACACTTATATTCAAAACTTCCGCTGTTTCACGCCTCAGTTGTCGTTTCGCTACGCCGCCTGCATTGTTCCCCATATGCGAGTCCCAACTTGTGACGGGTGTTGAGCGTGAAACCGGGAAAGCTCACAAAAGCTAGTTTCCTCATTTTCCAGCCGCAATCGGTAGGATGTCAGCGCGCGAGTGTCTAAGGCTAAACGCCTCTTCCCGCGCCTATTGCCGGAAATCGTCCTCGCTCGCTCGTCGTCGGGAAAAGTTAAACCCTGCGGAAACTGGCTGGAACGATGAGAAATAAATTTATTGTGTAAACTCGTCCCATTGTTTGCGTTTGTTCTTCCACATATCCATACACTAATGTGGGACAGTCGTTTCCTTTGCAGGGGGGTTTCCCCTCGACAGAACCGCTTGTTCCGCTTAAAATGCTGCAAGAGAATTAACTTTCTATATAACAGCTACCGCTCGCAAGTTATGCATAATAGCGCGAAGGATACTATTTTCTCAAAAGACTCTGCCGTGTGGATTAATCACACCGAATGAGCATGGGATGAAGTTAGATATGCTGGGAAAAAGTTTCTCCATTGTCGGGCATTGTGTTTGATTTCTAAACGCTCCTCCTTCCTGTCGGGAATAGATTTTGCTTTTTTTATAATACCTCGGCAACGCCACGTATAACTTCACCGACCTTTTAGCGCAGCGGTTTGGAACAAAGGATCCTCATGACTTCGACTGGAAGCCACGAAGAGATAGGAATAATGAAGCTTAGCTTGGATAATTGGTAGTCCTTGAACGAAGTACTGTAATGAGAACGTGTGTTTGACATGAAGTTGAATGAAGGTAATGACTTTTCAGTAAGTTTGAAATTAATTTAATGGGAAAAATGTCATCATGGTGACCATTGGCGATTATGAATGAGAACGTTGGATGCACACGCAAAGATTTAATCCTTTCTTACTCCGGTATTTTTGACGTGGGACTACGTCTAACCGGAGTATATGGGAGTAAAATGAAAACCTAAACACAGAACATGCAGGAAAAAGTCACAGGAGGGTTGTGTCCGAGACACGACCGCATAGTTGACGTAGGATTCCGTTAGGTGATCTGTTGATTTTGGATATATTTGAAGAATTACCTCGTTAAACTCTCTGATAATGATTTGATGGCCCTGAAAAGGACCGTTTTGTTTGGTTGTTGGATATTGTTTGTTCACTCGACCAGTGTTTACCGAGTGATGATGACAGAAGGATGGTAAACAGTCTTTAGATGGTGCGTATCAGATAAAAGATACCGAAGTGGAACGAGATATGATGAAAACCGCCCTCTGTGATCCTAGACAAGATACCTCCTGTGATATGTATGGATGAAGTAAAGAAAAAAAACTCACCAATATATAAGATAATATAAGACAATTACCAATACCGAACACAATCATCAATTTTTCTCATCAGTAAAAACATGTAGAGAAAACATACTTGGAATGGAGAAAGTAATGTTCTTTTATAATTTTTACTTTCTAAATGTTTATTCAACCCAACGCGAATTTTCATATTGGACTAACAACACCTAATACTATATGTAGAGCATATGGGAAATCACATTTTCTACTATTTTTCATGCCGTACAAACTTTCCTTGGGTGAAAATGAACACAACAAAACAGACAGCTTAAATCTAACGACCCGTTCACGAGCGGGAACACACCTTGGTTTTCATTTATGAGAATTGAAATAAATCGTTTCATATATCAAGTCATTTTTAACACAACTGCTACCATATACAATTTTACACTTACACTTGTGCTATATTTTTCACAATACATGATCGGTTATTGATATGAAATTTCACGAAGCAATCAACATTAAAGTTCCAAATTTAAACTTAAAACCTTAATTTCAATACAAAAATGCCCCCGACTTGCATATATTTGCAATGTCGATTTCCCCCAGGCAGCTTGGTTTTGACGTCTTTGTTAGTGAATACATTTCGGCGGGAACAATAGTTCCCCCTACATTCATGTATTTGCAAACCGATTTCCCCCAGGCAGCTTGGTTTTGATGTCTCTGTTAGGGAACACATTTCGCTGGGAGCAAAAGCTCCCCCTTCTTTCATGTATTTGCTATGCCGACTTCCCCCAGGCTGCTTGGTTTTGATGTCTCTGTTGGGGAACCGCCGCATGTGTCGTCAATTTCGACCAATCAAAAGTGGGTATTTCCGTTAGGAAAGGGGTTGAGATTTTCCAATTATTCAATAATTAGTTTCATAACATATATTATTTTCTTCAATATAAAAAAAATTATGGAGTGCCGAAATCGATTGACGCAAAAATTTCATCAATCCATCAAGAAATGACTGAGCAATAAGCGTTTGAAATTGGACAATTTTCACAATGTACTCGATTTTCGATTTTCAATTTGTACCCCAATATGTTCCCGAAAGACGTAATCCTGCACCAAAACGATTTCATTAAAAATATATTATTTAGCACTTCGATGTTTATTTAAAATTATATTTGACGTAACTTTTATCGATGTCTGGTCAACGAATATTCGCTCGATTAATCGAATACTTATAGACATTTCCTCGAATGAATCGGTTATTGCAATCAAGGCGCCTAGAAGTATATCCTAAGGTGGGCCAACTTGCTAAAACGACTCTTCAGCCATCTTGGAAGTCTACTGTGTTTTGTTTGTAAACAAAACACAATACGCTAGTGGCGAAGCTCGCTCGTGATCAGTCTGTCTCTTTCACGCTACAAGCAAATAATTCCCCTTCTGCTTTCTTCCGTACTGTTTTCATATACCGCTCCCCTAACCAACTTAGTGACGAAACGGCCTCACCTAGTACCATAGACCCGTCTTGATTGCAATATGCCCCTACGAAAATTTCAGACATTTCTAGACGTGATATGATGGTTCCCTGTTAGTTGTTAGTAGAAAATGTAAAAATAAACAGTATTTTTGATCATAGTTTTATATAGTTTTTGTGGTAAGTGGAAAACAGTAAAATAAACTCTTTTGTTTCAAAACAAATTGATAGTTCTGAGAAGGACTGGAATGGTTTAATGGGTTGTACGGAATCTGCTGCGTCGGATGTAGCAGTTTTGTTTTGGGAGCGGTAGCTTTTACGGATTCGCTGATGCTTTCCTTGACTTTGGCGCCATCGGCTTCTGTGCGTCGATTTGCGAGGGTTTGATTGACACAACCACGACGAGCTAAACGACGGATAGCGAGTGTGATACCATGCACTTCGCTCCTCTGCCTCCTTTGCTGCATCCAATTGTTGATGTGAAGAGGAGCGCACCAGCAATGCACACTAGATTTAATTCGATGCTCTCCGCTGCTTCTTCTTCTTTGCTCCCTTTACCGCACCGCATCCATCGTTGGTTGCCGATGGCTTCCTCTCCTTTGCCGCATGGTGTTGGATGATTTGTAGAGCACTGCACACTAGAAGCCCAGATGTTTGCCGATCTGAGCGTTGAACGAGATTGAGAAATCCAAAAATGCTACCGTCCTTTTCTATCAGTTGGTATGTGAGAAATAGGCGCCCCCCACTCGTCCACCATGCAAATATTTGACTTATCGGGGAACGAAAGCAGCGAAGCAAGCGAAAACGAAATGACGTCAATTTCGACCAATCAGTACCGTTTGGATAGGGGTTGAGATTTTTCAATTGTTCGATAGTTAATTACATGATATAAATTATTTTATTCAAGGTGAAAAATTGTTATAGAGTGCCGCTATGTTTTGATGTAAAAATCTCATCAATCCGTCATGAAATGACTGAGCAATAAGCGTTTGAAATTGGACATTTTTCACTATGCGATCGATATTCGTTTTTCCATTTGTACCCCAATATGTTCCCGAAAGACGTACGTCAAAAATTAAAGATTCCGAATGCTTATACCTCGAACATTTCTTACTAGATCGGAAAAATGTTTGCATCAATTGATAGGGAATATTTATACGCATCGATCGCAATTAATAAAATGTTAGTTTTCATTAGATGAACAATTGAATAACTGTAAAATGTGAAGCGTTATCTAAACGCCCTAACTACCTCGTATTGATTGGTCCTACTCCTAAAACTGTTTTCCTAACACGGATTATAAAAACGGGTACGAACACAACGCTTTGGCTGGGTTATTCAAGATCGCATTGAAGGATATACCTTCATATCTTCTGCTCACTGAATTTTTACGCATACCATTTGATGATTAGGTAAAAAGTTGATAACCATTTGCTGCGATAACGCCTATTGATTAATCAACATACATTTGAAGTACATGTCAAAATCGAAACTGAGTGCATGAAGTTCATCAAATCAAGAAAATTCACGGTTCGAGAAGTACGTACACTTGAGAGATATCAACTTCAGAGGGAAATGTAAAATTAAACAATCGTTTGATAATTCTTCCGTTCACATGTTTTGTTCTAGGCATCATACCAAACGTAAAAGGACTCCTTAAATTTACTTTCCACGGAGAACATAATTTATCACAATGCATGAATTGACCTTACATGGCATTTATTCAATCTCTTTATTCACAACGCAAATATATTGTATTCGATTGAATTCGGAAATTGTTCCATTCAATCAAAAATTTAATCAATACAAACAAATGATTGCTAAGCTGAGGCAGTCCCACGTCAACTTTGCGGTTATATCATAGATATAACCTAACGATTTTTTTTTTTATGGGTAATTGACTGGAATTAGCTATTGTCCGAAGTTCTTCCAGCTATGTTTGCCTTCAGTGAAGCGTTCCGTCGACCAATAAAGCGTGTTTGTCCTCTTTCTATCGGTTTGTTGTTTTCTACCAGTACCCACCTACCTCCCGGGATGCTTTAGTGATGAAAATTGTTTATCATTGTCTACCACTTTCACGGCTAAAGGGTCCTAGTGCTTCGAAGTGTGAATTCTCCTTTCAATCGATGCAGTTCGAGGTCACTTTTAATGTTACATATTCATCATCATTTTTTAGTACTCTCTGTGTTTATGCATGATTTAACAGTACAACATGTTATACAGTGTGGAAAGTTCATTTAAACACAGTGACTTGGTAAGTCAACAAACAATAATTGATCCACAGCAATTGCAAATGTTGGCTCCTCCAAATCAGAGTTTATTACAGTATTCCTTCCAATTCTATGTTTTTATTTGGGTGAACAAGCAATAAAAATGGGATTTGAGAGGAAATTCGTTTAAACGCGATTTAGTTTTTATTAATGAAAACAATGATTCAGTTAACATTTTAAGGAAAAACAATGGTCAATATTTAGTTTGCTTTTCGTTCTTGTGAATAGTTTCGAAGATTCTGTTCGGTATAAAATTACCGAGATTTTCATGCATTGCATAAGCGATGGACCTCCAGGATTCTCTAACAGCAGCTTCTGGTTCCTGAACTGCTCCGTACTGTCTTCCAATGCTGTACACATGTGCAAGAATTCAATTGGATTTAAGTCTGGATTATGTGTTGGCCAGCCCACGACCTTGATGTCTCGCTCCGAAAATCACTACATACTTCTCTCACTGACATGGATGTCTGCATTGTCTTTCTGAAAAATGAAGTCTTCAGGCATAAAATCCTCGGTAAATGGTATTGGAACGTCTTCCAATAATTTCATGTACTTTTATCCGCTTCATTCGTTTTTTTCCGCAAATCATGCCAGTAGTATGCAAAGTAATGCAGCGCCATCTAGATTGAACTTTTTTCATCCGAAAATACAACGTTATCCGATTAGTCGAGCGTACTAACACAACAACAAAACTGAAATGACAGATTGCCAAGGTTTTTGGTGTCATAGGTGCGTCAGTTGCTCATATGCATTTGTGTTGATTTAAACAAATTTCTCTCCTCACTTTAAAAATCTGTCTTCTATTAAGGGAATACGCAGTTTACAAATTAAATTATTGTATTATTGTTCACAAGCAAACCAGTTAACATACCTCAGTATGGAAAAACATGTCAAATTCGATCAAGTAGTTCATCTGATGTAACATTTCACATTTCGATTTTATTCTCGAGTAAAAAGTCTCTAAACATATGAAGAATGTCAATATTTTCACCCATAAACATATCTAGTTTCATGCGGTAACTATGAATTACATCCTTTCTCGGTTTTCCCTGTCGAAAATATATTTGAACACATCAATACTTGTTGGATGTTAGTGCATCAACGCGGTGAAAGATGGTTCCATTGAATTCGTTACTTTCCTGATCAGTTTTAAAATTCGTGGGAATGAAACAATCGGAAAAAATCAGTTTAGATGAATAAGTGTTTTCTGTTTTCCGCGGAATAGTTCGAGCAGAAATTATCAATTAATAACAAAAACACAACTCTTCCAACTCATTAGCGCAAACTTCTCGAAAGTAATCCCTTATTGCGAAGACAGTTCGTCTGAATCAGATTCTATAAACAAAGCCCTCTTCATGCGATTTAGCATTACTCAACATCGCAAACAACCTTCCAAATCCTTCCAAATGCGGTGTATGTCATTACCGGGGAAGAATAGAAATCTCGCTGAAAGATAACGGAAGCCGGGAAGGCTATACATCAAACCGATAATTTCCGTGTGAAAGACCGCAACACTTAATCGAGACAAAGGCCAACAATATCACAGACACCGTCGAGACGAGGCTCCCTTTGTTGGCACACCGCAGTCGAGGAGAAGGCAAAAGGATTTGTCAGCACTTTCCTGTTGAAAGAAGTTCGGTTCATTAATTATGAAAGCAGATGGGGGAACGCGGCTGTAACGAAGATGAACGAATTAGAGGGCAATGTAAAATTTGTCACATTCGGGACCTAATTAGAAGGTAGTCGGTTTTGTGAATGAAGATACTAGCAGCGCCAGAAACTAATAGCAACAAGTGAAGTCTGTGAAGATAGCAATAATTTTTAGACAACTATTATTTATTATTCATGTACATTGAGGCAAAAGCCCTAAATGCTACGTCTCTTGGAATCTGATAAAAAAAATTGATGTAGATTAAAGTACACGAGTCATTAAGGTACACGAGATGGTTTAGAACAGGTTGGAGATGGTTCATACCCGGGTGAATTATTCATAAAAAATGAAAGACGAAAAAGGGAAAATTGTCTGGTAAGATATGACATCGCTCAAATATTCATGCAACCTAGTTTTGGATAGACAATGGTAATCTTGAGAATTCGAGAAATTTTCATTTACGAAGAAATACTAAACCGAAACACGTTGTATCCTTTATCCCTTATTGTATGATGTCCGATGCTGTCATGATCTATGGAACGGGTTGGCATTGCTTGCCAATTATGCAGTCATATCTGGTCATATCACGTGAAAGCTATCCTCTAAGGACGCTTGCTAACGCTCGGTCGGACCTAACTAAAGGATCGACTTCTATGTTTCAAACTAACCGGTCAATCCATGGAGAACAGGTTTGCTTGCGAGAGGCCGCCGCTTCCGACGGCGAGTTGACGGCCGACCTCAGAATAAATTTCATTACGACAAAATAAATTCATAATAATAATTGCGCTGCGATGGCCCTAATACGTAAGTACAATTTTTTGACGTAGAACTAAGTCTTTCATTAAGAGTGCCAAATCAGAAAACAAGCCACGTTTTCATGAAATAAAGTTAATGTTAATAACTATTTTTGCTGCGAACAGATTTTGACGATTTACATACCAACGAATCGTAAATTCTCTATGATTTTTTTAACGCTATATATCACAATCCCTTGGTGTGTAAACGGTTTAAATTGATGAAAACTAGAAGCATTTTCATTTTCCCATACATTTGTCATTTGTGAGCTTCTCTAACCATGCCGTCAATAACGAGCAATTTATTGGCGATCAATGAAGGGGAATGATTTAAAGTCCCCGTGAACAAAGAAGAAAATAAGAAGAAGAAGAACGAAGAGGGATATTTGCCTAGTGCATAAATATTGGATTTCGCTGAGGCAAATTTTCAGTATCGTTCTGGATACGAAGCAATGAACATCGCTTGTTCTTCTTTGTGTTGCGTCATCACGTGCCTTCGCTTCGTATTGAGCTGTGGACGCGACCAAATTACTTACTCGCTGATGTCTCTGGCATTGCATCATTATTATTACATTACATCAAACTGACGCCATTCCATTAAGGTTCTGAACTACACAATTGTGTGGGGAATCATCAAACTAGGCTCACCAAGAAAATAATTGTTCAGGAATTTTGAGTGAGATTTGGTCTCGCATGTCAGTGGCAAAACTATCTCCTCCAAGGATGACAGTTAAGCTAATCGGAATCGAGAATATTAATAGAAAGGGCTTCTGTTGAGAAGAGCGCAAAGCAAGGGACTTGAACAAAATAACAGCGTAGTTCTACGTCAACAATGTGGTCGTTGGACACAACCTCCTATGATTTTTTTTCTCGAAAATTCCTTTCACATTTTCAATGCATTTATGCTCTATAATTTTTATGTGAAAATAACATGTCTAATTTCGAAATGTTCCATAGCCTGTGTTCAATTCTAAATGATCTTTTAGCCTTGAAGGGCAATACGGAAAGGAAAGAAGACGGCATGTGAAATGTGCCTACACTAATGATGCATCATTTCAAATTTCATCATTACAATTGTTTATTTTACTTGGTATTTTTGTTGCTCTCTTGTGTTGTTTCGATTTGATTTTATTTATCAACAGGAGATTCCACAAAATACATTATTTGATTTGTCGGAATGTTTCTTTCCTCATTCGGGTAAACGTTACATTCGGGTATTTATTAAATTCGGGTAAATTTCGCTTTCGGGTTTTTGCATTCGCATTCGGGTGAATGTTGCATTCGTGTATTTGTTACATTCTGTTAGGATTTGTGCATAGGTTAGGATTTACGCAAAAAATTTGCGCATAAAACGGTGCTTTTCTGAATACTCTCTCTGGATACTATCTTTTCGATGGCAAAAGTACCTGTGCAGAATTAGGAAAATCAGGCTGAGTTGACTTCGAAAAAGCTTTATAGACGAACATGATTTTTCGCCTGTCAGGTAAAAGTTACTGTTACGTTGACGTATGACTGCGTTTTTCATTTCTGTATCGTGGTGTAAGTTCAAAGTTTCGAAAGAGAGTGTTACGTTAGAAGCAAAATTTTGAACGTTAATACCTCTTTGCTGGTTGAACGGAGTGGCATGACAATTACTTCATTCAGAAGACAAAATGTCTAAGGGTTAATGATTGTTACTTATTGGTTCAAAAACTTGTTTAAATAGTACTTTTTCATTCGAAAGCAAACTATTGAAATCACAGAAATCTGTATATAAACTGGAGCCAGCTCGGATATCCACTCAGTTCTGATTGTGCAGCGATTGATGTACAATAGGGTAACACGAGGTGAATTGGACATATGGGGTGATTTGGACCACCCCATTATCTCAAAAAGTACGGCTCAACTTGGATTTCTTATGATGTCATCTTCTTTTATTAATGAACCATATGTAACTAACGTGAAAAAACTTTGGTAAAATTCGACAGGTGGAAGGAAATGGTAGCATGAACACATCAAGCACTTTGCTTGTCAAAAAACGTGAATTTTCCGATCGTGGTTTTAAGGTTTTTCCCGCTGATAATTTTTTTTTCTTGTATTGTGCAGTAAAGTTCTGTTCGCCTACAGAAGAGGAACAATTTGATGCAGCGAAACTATAAGTTTGAAAACAATAAATGTAATTAATTGCATTTTAATTTTTGCATATTGTGTGGGATGACATGGACACGTTTTTGTGGGGTGAATTGGTCTTACAGATTTGAGGTTTTTATTTGGTCTAATTGATTCCAGATGCCGCTAAATTACAAAAAAGAGGATGGGCAGACAACGTTGGAAGAAGGAGAAAACCTGAAAGAGCAAAGCAGGCCATCAAGAACGGATTTTCTTTGACCACCCAGTCTACTTTGTTGTGCAAAATTGGTCCCAACAAATGGTGTCGACAACGGTACCGATATCGTGCCATTTTGCAATGATTTTGTCGACCTATCCTTCGTATTTGACAACCAATTATGAGCCAACATTGGGCCAATCTGGCACCGCGTCGACCACACGTAAAACTGCTCGACCCTTATTATGGCTCTGTTTCTTTTCAAGGAAATGAAAATAAAATGTAATGAAAGAAATACCGTTGATAAAAAATATGTATTTTATTTCTAGAAAAAGCAATTTACACTTAAATACAATTGCAACTTGAAATACAATCATCAACTTATCGGTTATTCACTTAGTTTTATAATGTACATCTAAATATATATTCATGTTAAAAGTATGTGTAGTATATAATAATATTAATGTGAATGCCTGCTGTCGGTGGAGCGGTGGAAGGCAATGCGAAATGCGAAAGTATAATGTACGAAAGTACATTATACGAACAATAACAAAAACGACTCCTTGATCTAGAAAAAACCAGAAACAAGGAACCGTTTTTACTATTAGGTCGATTCCGTTTATAACAAAAAACATGAAAATTATGCAACAAAAATAAATCATTGTACTCACCTGTATTTACTATGATGCCTGTTGAAGCTGGAGCAATAAAAGGCAATGTGAAATTAACCTGAAATAAAAATAATAAATAGTATACATGTATATAAAATATTATAGCCTATAGAAACGATATTATTTTTATTATATTACCGGAATAAATATTCGTTATCAGATAACAAATATTTATTCCGGTCACATCCCTGGATACGGGAAAATTATCCGGCACAATTATTTTAATAATTCAACTGCCTCTATGTCTCTGTCGACCAATACAACAGATTTTTCTGATAGAACAGTGAAATAAACTTACTCATCTGTCCTATCTGTCTACTCTGCAGTTCGGGAGTTCGATCAAGCCAATCTGAAACGAATTAAATTGAGTTTAAACTGAAAATAAAAGCAATTTTTAATACTTACAAAAATCGTTTCTCTTTCCAAAAACTGTTGTGTTGTGTTTTGACAGTTCAATGAGGAAAAAAAGGCTGCTGTGATGCGATTCGCTCAATTCGTGTAGTTTTATTGTGATTCTAGCAGAAGCTTAGGGCAGTGCTGTCTACGGGTGGCAAGGCGGGGTAAAATTCCGGCACATTTGTAGCACTTTTCGTCACTCGGTCGACACTGTGCTTATAACCGCTCGAAAATATAGGAATCTGGGCAAGCATCGAAAGTGTTTGAAAATGCTCGAACAACAGCGAAAAAATCCATGCAGAATTCGAGATGGTCTCAATCCAATTTTTCTGGTCTGGAATCTGGCCAAGACACCTGATATCGATCCCAGAACACTGTTACATACGTATGGTTTTTTCGATGAAACACACACTGGACCAATTCACCACACAGATGGTCCAAATCACCCCGCATCAAATTTTAATGTCCAAAAATCATCTCTTTTATTTTAAGTTATATTTGGTTGTTTAAAGCTTGACATAATGATTAAACATTATCGATTGAGAGAAAACAAGTGTAGCTTAATATACAATGTGACATTTTTTATTTAGACCGTATTGGTTTGGAAGTTTTAGGCGATTTGCTTAGGTGGTCCAAATTCCCCCCTTTTCCTCTACATGATACTATTCTATCCGTATGCATTTGCGTAGGCCAGATTGTGTTTCTCTAACACGGAATTCTGAACTAAGGAGTCTGAGGAAATCAGCATTGCAGATACATGCAAGTCGTATTTTTAAACCCGTATGCATTTTTTCACTTCGAAATGTGTTTTGGTAACACGTATTACAAAGCGAGTAAGAACTCAACGCATTGGCTCGGTCATTCAAGACTGCATTGGAAGATATCTCTTTACATCTTCAGCTCACTGAACTTCTGCGCATACCGTTTGATGATTAGTCAGAAATCCAATGGGGCAAATTTGCGGTTCGAGAAGTACACTTAACACTCCTATACTCGCGCATTGGTCTGTCAGACCGAGAAATAAATAATTCGTTCATTTCTCAGAAAATATCAACACTACGACTTTGCGATTCTCTCTAGATTCGTTATTCGTCGTTCGTCATCGTTTAGCGTATCGCATGTGTTGGTACAAAGAGGACGTGTGCCACTTTTTTAATATTCTAGAATATTGTTGAATGAAATGTATAAATTAATGTTAGTGGCGTGGAATATTTATTGAATATAATGCATTAGATCATTACCGGACTATTCTTATTTGATATCAGTCCCTTTTGTAACTGGATTGAACGGATCCATATATTAACTATTCGTCGATATATTCGTCGTTAGATTCATACGTTCAAAAGCAAAATATAAATGTTTGACTTTCGTATAGTTATTCGCTAAACATAATGGTCATACATATACACACTTGTGGAAGAATTTCACTTGTGGAAGAATTGTAAACAGTAAATTATCAACTAATCGGTAGTAATTTTTAACAGTTACAGTTTCGGGGATATTTTTTTACTATGGACAATATCGACAAGAAAACAAGAAAAAGGAAAGGATGTTCCTAGAAATCCTTTTATATCATCTTGTTATGCCCCATCTAAAAAAAGGCATTAGTTCTTAGTTTACCAAGAAACAGAGACAAAGAATATTAGAAATATGCAAACTTTATATTCCAGAACATTTATCATCTGGTAATTATCTAGAAGGTCGCTATACATTCTTCTCTTCGAAAAAAGACCCGAAAAACACGCAACAACTGCATGAAATGTGAAAAATATGTTTGTTTTGAGCATGCAGTTATGCTATGTTCTGATTTTTAATCCAATGAAACCACAATCCATTAATACCTTTTTATGTTATTTTATAGCTCTTTAAACTTCCATGAATTATATTCAGTTGCATACTTTTAATCAATAACAGTGAAAACTTCGAATTTCGTTACTTGTGTTGGAGTAACAAAAATTACTCTATTTTGAGGAGGCTGAATTAGATAGATGACTATTAAAACATAATAAAGACGAAGAAAACATATTTTTTGGAGTTTTTTCATTCAATCATACCCTCTTCTTCAAATAAATGCCGATAAAGCCTGAAAAATACACAATGGCAACATTACAGAGTAGTTCAATTTTCGATCTGTGACACCGTGCGCGAGTATACGTGTTACGATTTTGCACGCGAGTACAGGAGGGTTAAGATATGCAATAACTTCAGAGGGGAATGTAAAATGATCGTTTGACAATCCTTCCGTTCCGTGATGAACTGATGAATTGTGAATACTGTGATTTAAAATCGTGAATGACTTGCTTATATTTTTCTCTACCCACATTGTCCGGAGAACGAATGCTGCATTTGTATTTCGAGCGACCGATTTACGCTCGTCTGATTAGCAGTGATATTTAAATATTGTAACTCGCTAATACGTATTCGGCCACGGGAACACAATAGGAGAATCTAATCGAAAAAAAATTAAAGAATTTCCGATTTGATTGGAATTTATTATTTTTTTTTATTATATACGCTTTAACTTTAACTTTAATTTCCTTTAGATTACCACGAATACCTTCCATTTCACGTTCTTGTTTCAGTAGTGAACATTTCGTAAGAATATGTTCAATTGTAAGTCTTTGTTGGCATCTGCACGTTGGGGGGTCTGCGTAGGGTTGCATAAGAAATCCATGCGTGAGTACTGTATGGCCTATTCGAACACGTGTCAAGCCTCTTTGGTCCCGAGCATTTGGTTGATCCGCTCCTGCAGTTACCGTACACTTTATTTGATTTAGTTTAGTTGTTGGACTGGAATGTTTCCAGTCTTGGTGCCATGCTAGCCAGATTTTATTTTTAACCATTCTCTTGGCATCTCCACCACTGAGTTCGGGAAATTTAATTACTCCTGACCTTCCTCTGTTAGCGAGTACGTCCGCTATTTCATTGCCTGTAATTCCGCTGTGACCCGGAATCCATACGAAAGTTACATTCCTTTTGCATGCATCTATCTCACAAGCTTGAACCCATAGGTTCTTGGATGATCCCGCTCCCAGGGCATTTAAACAACTTGCACTATCGGAAAAAAATACTGATGATGATTTCTTCGGTGTATTTTCTAAGGCGATGCGCAAAGCCATTAGCTCTGCACCGAAAACCGAACACTCGTCGCTCAACCTGCCACAAAGCTCAAGGTTATCCGAATAAACTCCGAAACCTGTTTTACCATCTGCTTTAGATCCATCCGTGAAAATTTTATGAAAATCGATGTATTTTGTATTCAATAAATCATTGAAAATTGCTCTCGCTTTTTCTTTGTTTTCTCCTGCTCTCACTTGTGCCTTTATAGACCAATCAATCTTAGGTGGTTGGTAGTACCATGGTGGGCTTCTGATTCGTCGCCTTGCCGTAACAGTAGGAAATGCTTCGTTTGTTAATGTTTCGAATGATGTGTTGGCTCTTCTAAGTAGAGCGCAATCGTGGACGGTTCTGCCTATTTCTTTGAAGCGAATAGCTGTATTTACTTCGTGTAGTGTTGCTACATATTCGAAAGGAAGTACTCCAGCTTCCACCATCACTGCTCTGATTGGACTTGTTGGAAAGGCACTGGTAGCTATACGTATGGCCTTGTTATAGACTGGCTTGAGAATGGTAATGACATTTTGTCTAGCTCTACTGGTAAAAGAAAAACCGTACAGAAGCCTGGATGGGACTAAAGCATTTGTTGTGTATAAACGACTCTTTTTTGCAGCTAATGCTTTACCACTTATCACTCTTAACATGTTGATTACTCCTATCGCTGATCTGCTTCTATCCCCGGCATGTTTTGTGAATTTCAGCTTTTTGTCTATTGTTACCCCCAGAATTCTAATCTCTCTGGAAACTGGTATGTTGATGCCATTTATTGTCATGTTTGGTGGTTTTTGGCCTCTATGCCTTGCCTGGCATATGTGAACCAGTTTGCTCTTATTTCCAGCTACTCGTAGTCCGACAGAGTGTAACCAAGCAACCACGGTGTAAGTGGCTTTCATCAATCGTTTTCGTATACTTATTTTAGACACTCCTGACGCGGCTAATAAAATATCATCTGCATAGACCAGTGCATGTACATTGTTAGGAATTTTTGTGAAGAGTGGATTCATGGCTATGATGAAAAGTGTTACTGAAATCACTGATCCCTGCGGAAAACCCCGGGTGGTAAAATGCTCAGACGATAGCGTGTTTCCAACTCGTACTCGGAATGACCTCTGATTTAAGAAGTCTCGTATGTAGCGCATCATTCTACCTTCTATGTTCCATTTAGTAATTGTATCGAGAACCGCGTTTCTGTCAATGGTATCGAAGGCTTTCGACACGTCGATTAAGAGAAGTTCTGAGTGTTTTTTCTCTCGAAACGGAGCGTCTAGAAGCTCCTTTAAATCTGCTAAGTAGACTTCGGTTCCTAGACCCTCTCCGAAAGCGTACTGTCTTGGGTCGAGGAGTTTACGTTCTTCGAGTGTGCACATAAGTCTGGTGTTCACCATTCTCTCTAGAGTCTTACCTAGACAACTTAGCAGAGAAATCGGACGATAGTCTTTTGGATCTCTTGCTATGCCTGGTTTTGGGATCGGTACTACAGTCGCTTGTTTCCATGCTTTTGGTATGCATCCGTTTTGCAAAACCGCATTGAGTGTTCTCAGCAGAGCCGAGTAACCAGTCTCCGGTAGATGTTTCAGCAGTGGGTATCCTAATTCGTCGGGGCCCGTAGACCTACTTTTGCTTTTTCGAAGTGCTCTGTGCAGTTCCCCCAAAGAGAAGTCATTATTATAATTTGTTAAGCGTTTTATAAGGCTCGATCGAAGTTCAGTGGAAGAAGTACAAGGTTCTTCTTTTCGTTCTTCCCCCTGTCGTTTAGCTCTCATAGTTGTCGATAAAATCGTGCTACGCGCTCCTGAATTCGTTGTACAGGTGGGGATGCAGGTTGTCCCTTCTCCCCCTTGCTGTCTTGCTTCCTGAGTGCTGCTCATCTCATTGTTGGAGTTAGAGATTTGCCAATAGTGTTTAGCAAGTATCTCGGCTAAAACAGTCGGGTCATCTGTGTTTGTGTTGCTGCCAGGGAGTAGAAACCTCATTGTCCTGTGTTTTCCCTGGAGTGCATTTACTCTCCGCCATATCTCTTGGGTGGTGGAGTTTGGATGTATTCCTTCTGCGAAATTTGTCCAGCTTTCTTGCTTGGCTTTGATTATTGCAGATCAGGCACTATACCTTTTTATTCGAAAATCTGTAAGGGCTTCTGCATATAGTGGGTCGTTTTTGTTGAGTTTTCGAAGAGTTCTGAGTGCTTTTCGTCTGTTTTTGATTACTGTCGCCACCTCGTTGTTCCACCACGGCACATATCGTCTACCCTGAATTCCAGAGGAAAGTGGAATGTTACTCACTGCTGCGTCGATTATTATGTTAGTAAGGGTCTCTGGAGAGTATACTGTATCCTCTCTTATTTTTGATTCTATAGATCTGTGATAACATATCCAGTCAGCGTTAGCATATTTCCATATTCTTCTGCTAGTCGAAGGTGTGTAACATGTGACAGAGTGCAAAGTTATAGGAAAGTGATCGCTGCCATGGAGGTCTATCATAGTGTTCCACTGAAGGTTATCTTCTCTGGCTGAAGACAGCGTGAGATCTACTACGCTTTCACTACCGTTTCCAAGGTTTAAGTATGTACTATTTCCCCGTTAAGAATATTGAGATTGAAATTTGCTATAGTTTTGATCACCGTCCTGCCTCTTTGATCGGTTGTTGGACTTCCCCAAATGTCAGCATGGGCATTCAGGTCACCCATTATTATAAACGGTCTCGGCAATTGACTGATCAATTCCTGAAGTTCTGCTTCCAAAACATTGTTGTCATGCAAAGGTGGAATATAAAGTGAAACGAACGTTCGACTCGTTGGGTTGTGTATCGTGACTGCTATCGCTTGCAACGTTGTTCTTATTGAAACTCTTTCGAATGCCTTCCAAGATAGCGATTCCAACTCCTCCCCATCCAATTTGTCTATTTGGTGGAAGGCACATGTATACATATTGGGTGGAAAATGGTTTGCATTGGGGTGTACAAATTGTCTCATGGAGACAGAAGATGTCTGGTTGGTGCTCTTTTGCCAGAATTTGAAGTTCAGCAGTTCTTGCTCTATATCCTCTTACATTCCACTGTACAGCGATTGTCTTTTTAATTGGGGAGGTTCCGTTTCTGTTGTTCTCATTCATATTAGTGTCAAGGGTTTGAAGTTGTTCTTCTAAAATTCCATTTCCAGAGCAATTTTCGTTTTCAAGGTCGTGGTCTAGGATATGTGTTCGATTCTCAATGTTTTTCGTGACATTTTGTTGTTTTGAATTTTTACCTCTTCTGGTCTTTGGTCCCTCATTCATATTTTGCCCTAATGTTGCTTCAGACACTCCTTCTTCTACGCTATCTTGGTCGGTTTCACTGTTTATTGTTAGTACTGCATCTTTGCTCTGCGATCTTTTAGCAGATGGACCTGATTCTGCATCCTTCCTTCTTTTTAATCCTGATTGAGACTCGTCCATTCTAAAAGGGTCTCCTGGATTTATGCATGGATCTTCATTTTGCGTTTTCGAAAAGCTTTGATTCATTTCATTCTCTGAAATATCGACGTGTATTCTAGGAATCTCATCCGTTTGTTTTTCTTTGAGTTTTTGCATCTCTGCATCTCTTTTGCAAATATAAATTATATTTAGTAAAAATAATGTGCATTTGATCTAGTTCTTTGCGAAGTTTTCTTATCTCATAGTCTTTTTCAGTCTCCTTTCTTGTTTCTTTCATTTTAGTTATCTCGTCTCTTAGTTTTTGAACTTCATCATCTCTTCTTATCTGGTTCATTCTATCTTGCGCTCTGCATATTCCTGCGTATGAATGGTTATCGGAGAGCTTAGCGTATTCCTTTCTAGCCTCGCTAAAAGAGACCCCGGTATCAACTTTTATTTTTATAATTTTTTCCTCCTTGATGAACATGGGACACGTTTTACTAGTCGGAGAATGGTTTCCATTGCAATTTTTGCACATGGGCTCAAGTGTGCAGCTACCATTATCCAAAGGATGAGTTCCAGAACAGTTGCGACAAGTAGTTAGACTGTTAGGGCATTTGTCTTTCACGTGGCCGTAACTGCAGCATTTAAAACAAATAATCGGATTAGGATAAAATATGCGGGTAGGGATTCGTAGCGGTCCAAACATAATGTGTTTCGGAATCACTGTCCCCATGGTTGTGAGTACTAATGTAGGAGTATTCACTCTATTTTCCTCGTCCATCCTTGTGAACCTTCGTACGTGGCACACGCCTTGTTCGGAAAGCTCGGTCAATAGCTCTTCTTCGGATATATCGATGACTTCTCGACAACTTACTACGCAGCGACTCACATTTAATGTGGGATGTGGTTCGACAACTACTTCAGTTCCATCAATTAGCTTGTTCATGTAAATCAGCTTCTTTGCATGTTCTACGCTTCGCGTTTTGAGCACATATTTACTACCCTTATCCTCCGTATTTGCTGATTCTATTTTTCCCAAGCAAGCTTGCTCAATCGATTTTCCGATAACGAAAGGGTTTTTTGGTAGGTTACCTGTACCGGCCGCTCTCAATGACAAAACAATTCTTTGTCCGTGGATCCCCAAGCGATCCATCCACTTAGGCAGTGTTCGTTCATTCCCATTTCCTGGTGATTTGTCAGGGGGTTTTATAGTACCCCCGGGTGGAGGACAGCTTGCTGTGGCCATATGGCCAGCAAGCTTTAATGGCGTGTTTTCACGATTAGCACAGCGGTGTACGGAAATCAAAATTCAGCAAATAATATACTGCGTTCTTGCCGGAACAAGTAACAACTACTCTTTAACCTATTAAATTGATCCACCTAAGGGTTTAAGGTTCAGGTGGTCAGATAATGCATCCCCACCTAGGTGAGAGATGACTACGCTTTTACCTATTTTCTATCTTGACTAAGCGTTGGAAGGTACAGCCAGGATAGGAACGTTTTTTCCTTATTTTTAGATCCTGCCCAATACGTTCAAAGGTGCTGACAGGTCCAGATAAAGTGTTCGCACTATTGTGATTTGCAATGTTGAGATTTACTTGCATGCAACTTCTCAAGCAACTCAAAGATCAACTTTGTGCTTTATAGCGATTGTTCCGATACCTCAGCGATCTAATGATCAGCTTATGGCGTCTATTGTTTTCGATGCTCAAGCAAATCGTAAACCATTCTTCTTCAATGGCACTAACGTTCCTAGAGGAACTTCGCCGTCTCAACGTAGTATTACTTGCGTCATTTTTATTAGTACTTAGTTGAGATTTCTATGCCAAATAACACGCCTTGAATGCATTCTGAGTGGCAAGCTCTAGAATACGCGTGATCACAGTGCAAGTCGGAGGAAATTTCTTTGACGAAAAATTCCCCCGACCAGAACGGGAATCGAACCCGAACACCCGGCATGTTAGTTATGACGCTAACCACTCGGCCACGGGAGCATCGTAAACCAATTACTGGTAAATATTCACTCTTGACGATCAGGAAAATACGCACTAGGTTTTTCCTCGACACCTGTTGTGTGAAGGCGTCAGTATCAAACACTTTGTGGTTATCAATCGCCAAGCCAACCCGAGTAAATATATTAAGAAATAGGATCGAAATAAAAGACTGCTCTACTGTGGCACAGATATAAACAGATGATTTGATTGGAATGCAAACAATCAAAACCATCAAAATTATTAACGCTAAAACTTTTAGGGGGTCTTCGTAGCCTAATTAGTTGCGTGTCCGCTACTAAGCTAATGATCATGAGCTCCATAACTCAGGGCCCATCCACTGACCATCTTTGTGTGTTATTCTAGCTACTATGTCCACGCATCAATCATCATGTGACGGTAATCCCAGCCCCTTACTGCGCACATTACAATCTGCTGCATCGGTAAATGGCACTATTAATAACACAACAATGGAAACCTTATAACCACAGTCCCGCTGTGAACAGTCCAGCTGTGAACATTCGAACAATAGGAATATTCTTACACAGAAAAAGGCGGCATGTTTTGTGTATCGATAGAATTGGAATACTCTTAGACCCAAACAGCTACAGTATAATGGATAACACAAATGTTTATCGATGGATAGGAATACTCTTACGCTTAAAAATGGCTACAGTGTAATATACAATAATAGTTATCTTAAAATAGAAATGTATACGAATAGATTCGGCTCTGACACAGCTGAATTGCTAAATGAGCCTAATAAACAGATGGGATAAAAAACTACTTCATAAAAAACGTGACCTGTTTTCTGATTTGATGTCGTCACTGAAAGATGTAGTCTTTTGTCAAAAAAAAAAGGAAATTTTTAATAGGGTAAATGATTTTGGTCTGGTTTTTAAATTTTCAAAATCACTATTTTTGAATGAAGAAATTCGAATTTTCAAGTAGATGTTGCATTTCTCATTGCTTGAGTTTACAGTCAACAATATTGCCTTTTCAGGGCATTCGAAAGGTGTAATCACTCAACACAGAGGAACTTTATTTCTGCTTCGCGCGAAGGACAACAAAACAAAACAAACAAACTGCAGCGCGCCAAGTGGCTGCCATAGTAACCATGTGGACAAACCAAGCGCATCGAACAAACCATGATCAGAATTGAGGTCATGGAGATGCAGTTATTACATGATTTAGATATATAAATCTGATACAAATTGTGTGCAAACATGATGTTTACAATACTTCTAAGTGTTATAATCCAGAAAAGGTCTGAATACGTACCAAATAATCATCTGGGGATTGATTAAAAGATAACTCGAATGAGGGGCGCGTTGACACTAATAGAACGTGGATTCTATAAACCTTTAAAACATGTGAATTCCTTAAAATAACCTATAAAACTACGGTAAATCATGAAAGAGACTATTTTTTATGTGTTTGGTAGCATTTGAATACTTGATTTGACATAGATGCGCTTAGTTCTTCTTCTTCTTGAATGGCGTTAACGTTCCCTGTGGAACTTTTGCTGTCTCAACGTATGCATTAACTAGCGTCATTTATTAATACTTAGTTGAGATTTCTTAAGCCAAATAACACGCCTTGAATGTATTCCGAATACGCGTGACCACAGTGCAAGTCGAAGGAAATTTCTTCGACGAAAAATCCTTCGGTCAGAACGGGAATCGAACCCGAACACCCGGCATGATAATGTGAGACGCTAACCACTCGGCCACGGGTGCGCTTAGTTAGAGCATTCAAAAAAGTAGACATACCATGTTCATATTTTCGACCGGACAATCCAACATCATTTACCTTGTTCATATTTTTACTTTTATTCAGAATGGGAGAACGTCAATGCACACTTTGCTGGAGACGCAAGTGCTTAACCAAACTACATTCCACCGAATCGTGGAATGTTGTTGAGTTGACAAAAACTTGGAAATCCTCTGAAATTATGGCCGATATAATCGAAACAATGAACAATGTGTTGATGGAAAGTTAAAAAAAGTGGACAAACCATGATCATATTTTCGACTGGACAAACCAAAATCATTTACCTTATTTAAAAAAATATATATAGGAGGTTGTGTCCAAGATACGGCCGCATTGGTGACGTAGAACTACGCTGTTATTTTATATAAGTCGCTTGTTTATACCTTCGGATATTATTCTATAATGCTGTGAAATTTTCGAAACAACTGCTTAGTAGAATAATCTTTGAAATGGTTTTTCATTGTAGAATCAGTTGACGATAATTGATTGATGATTCATTCTTGCCCTCGCAAAACAATACACTAGCTGATCGTATGTCGCAATTTATTTCATGTCAATGCATAGAAAATTCATCTCGAACGTTATTCCGGTGGCCATTTTCGCAATTGACATAGACTCGGCTACAGTCGATTATATACATGTTACACCAGCACCATTATTCCACATCTCATAACTACATCAATATATCTTTGGCACCGAATGGAAACAACAGCAATGACAACACTTGCAAGTATCAAATATCATGCTACATGTTATTTAGTATTGCCTCAAAGCAATCGCACCTCTAGGCATCGTTCGTACAACGTAAACCAAGCGCCAAACAAGCGTTCGCCATAGCATACATACAGAACCATACATTGGTGGCTTGAAGCTACTAGGAATACAAACACTTCTCATCATTTTGCGCTATTCTCAAAAGAAACGCTTTTGTTAATATTACTGTCCTCAAAAAAAGTTGCATTACTGTCTCATGCTCGAGAGGAGCGCAGCTGTCACCCTTAGTGAAAGAATTTTTGCTACTGGTAGGCGGAACCTAATCGCATACAAAACTCCAGAACGACATTTACTTTCTTGGTGACTAAACAAACGAAATAAACTCTTTTTGTTAATAAAAACCTCGAAAACAGTAGCAATGCTTCATTATGATCAATATTAGCGCAAATGCAATCCTAGTTGAAGGCAGTTTTGCGACTGGCACGCGAACCTAAACAACTTGTAACATTCCAGTAAGACATTCAAGATGCTTGGTATTCCCCAAATATTTTTTGGAGCATAACCTTAACGCCTGCTTCGCCATAACGTCAGTTTAATGCATTGATGCATTCTCAAAGGCACCAAAGAAGCCGTTTACATTTTCGACCGACGCGCCGAAATAGCTTATTTTGCTGTTGTTCGATGCGGTGTCACACTCGCGAAGACTCGGTTCAGTGCGAGCGCTTTTCATTACACCAACATCGCGTGCATCATTAGATGACGCTTGCCTGCGTTCGTTTTTTGCAGGGCTAGAGCCTTTCCTCCCTTTTGCTCATCACACACTACGCGAAACGTCCAATTTATGACGCGGGAAGAAAAACACACGATACGCATAACGAATAACGAACAGAAAAAGCAAACGACGATATCCAAGTTGGATTACCACTGGTGGGATCCAATCTTAGATCGAAGCGCAGTGAAAGCAAAGTGCACTGGATTGCTCAACAGTCCCGATGCCGAATGAAAGTTTGCCTCAGCAAGATCCACTGTTTATACTCAAGGCAAATACTCCCCTTCATTCTTCTACTTTTCCTTTGTTCACGGCGACTTCAAATCCTACAATTTCCCCTTCGTTGGTCGTCGATAAGTTGCTCGTTATTGACAGCTCTGTTCGAGAAAGCACACAAATGGACAGAACAAATGTATGGAAAACTGGAAACGTCTAAAGTTTTCATGAGTTTTAACCATTTACAAACCAGGGGATTCTAATGTACAGCATATTAAATAAATCTTACGGAATTTCCTATTCGTTTAGTATGTAAATCCCTAAAATCCGTTCGCGGCAAAATTAGTTATTAACGTTAACTTTATTCCATAAAAACGTGAGCTGTTTTCTGATTTGGCACCCTTAATGAAAGACGTAGTTCTACGTCAAAACATGACTAATTGACTTTAAATAAAATAAGAAATCTGAGTTTAATATTTCGCGATAAGGAACAAAACTACCAATTCTGCTGGAAATCTGAGAACCACTACATCGGTTTGGCATAGAATGGATGAAATACTGTTACAGTTTCGGGACTATAAATATCATTTACAATTTCAGCCACCCGGCATGTGTTGTGGCTGCAATTTTTCACACCCTGTAACTCACAACTAAATGAAACGATACTCATACTAATACTGATACCCGCATATTTGAAAAGCACCATTCAACACGATAGGGGAAGTGGGGCGAATGTGGTCAGCCTAAGGAACACATACCACTACAATTTCAGTTTTTCAAATGTAGCTCAATTTATTGTTGTTCAAGATAGCAAGCGGCTTTTATCATGAAAATTGAAAATAGTAAATTTTTCATTTTTAGAAAAAAACCTTGAACAATCGAACATTTTTTAAGTGAGAAGGTAAAGTGGTCACCTGTGAGGGGCAGAGTGGCCACTCGCACATATCATGCTAGAAGGAATAGATTTATGCGTGTTTTCTTGTCCAAATTTGTTTAAATCATTATTGGAATGGTAGGTATGTATGAAATGAACTAGGCCTATTCACCTAGAAGGTAATTGCAATTTTCTCATGTGTACAAAAAACTAGTAGGGGGATACGGTTTGGTTGTAGTGGCATTTTTTGCAGGGTCAACACCACAATAGGGACCCCTTTAACAGCAGAAGGTGATAATGTATATCAGCTATTGAAAACAGAACATTGTCAGTAGTAATCCTCCATTGACCACTTTGCCCCCAAACAACAAAGTAATTTATATGCTGAAATTGAACTAATGATCACTGAAATTGAACAACATATCTGTTAACCTCTCCTAGAATATGTGAACAGTTGTCCAATGTCATGTTGTCAAATAAACTAAATTTCACTAGAAATTCCCTAAATTCGAAGCGCATAAAACTACGGCCAAATGGCTACCGAGAGAGCGATTTTTGTTTTTATTTATATTTGGATATGTGACAGCTCCACTGAAGTACAGGGCGACTCAAAAGTCATGAAATTCTTCAAACATATGGTGACTATCAATACGGTGTCAATATTCAATAGTTATATACTAAACAAGCAGGTAACCACTTTGCCCCCACTACCCCCATGTTGTTCTTCCGCAGCCCTGATTTATTTTGCTTACCTAATTTGCTCCTTGATCTTCTATGGGCGGTTGTCCCGTTCGATTCGTGACGAACACATAACACATCACTCATAAAGCCTGAGGCGTCGGACTTCCTGCATGACTTGATGAGTATTTGGACAAGACATGAAAAAAGAGAATGGAACATATAAACAATCGAGCCACTTGTTCATCAGAAATGTGTTAATGTGAGCAAATAATTGATCCGACCACAGACTCATTGATTTAAATTGTTCGTAAAACTACATTTGGTTTCCTGTGGCAAAATTAGCGCACACCACAACGTACACCAAAATTTGTTAAATCTCAACATCAGTTTGACATTTTCCCCATTATACGTCCACCCTTTTCCTCCTCCCTTATCCAGCGACCACTAATGCGAAGGTACGACACGTCTGTGCAATCTCGCCATCAATTCCTCCCCAGCTAGGGAGGATGAACAAAAAAAAATCTAGCGATGGTTGTGTTTTGTGGTTCGAGCGCACTGTTGTTCTCAGCCTCGAGGGGGTGAGAGGGTTGCACAGCATATGATGGCAATAACATAACCGATCTGTTGCATTCACGCCACATCGACGCCGCGCTAGCATTGGTATGCCGGCGACGGTAAACCACTTCTCCTAAAGCAATCTCTGCATGGGGATGCACGAGAGTGGGTGTGCGTGTATGTATGTATGTTTGTGGTGTACAATATGGTATAAACTTTATGCATTCGCTTGTTCGGGGTTGTTCTGCGACTCACCTCCAGCAGAATTTTTTCTTTACGACGAGAGCACGGGGAAAAATCTATTTAAAGTTTTGACACATAATGTGCCACAGAGAGTGACGTCGATGTTATCATGGTCTGCGGATGGCAAATAAACGGAATGTGGCACCGAAATGCAAATAAACTAGGGTGAAAGGCAACCCCGAAGTTAAAAGCTTTATCTCGGAGCGAAATGAGGTTTTCAGAAATCATCCCTGTTCTAATACTAGCCAAGCTGATACAATCTTCCTATTTATATTCGCTTTTTTCTCATTTTCTTTATCTTTAAACATTTTTCGTTATCCGGAGACGGCGGGAGGGAAAGCCACAGCTTGGAAAAGGTGCTGTCCAAGGAAAGTTTAATTAAAAATGGTCAACGAATGGGAAAAATGACTCATAATCTGGCGAAAAAAAAGTTATATAAAAAAGATGAGAGCTTGAAAATCCGTGTTTACAAAACTGTGATTCCGTTGGCGAATGTGCACAGGAACGAATGAAACCACAGCCATTGGTGAGTTACGGGTCAGCGATTTTCCGAGGGAGACGTTCGGGAATTAATTCCATGATGTAACAGCAGTTTCAACCACCAACAAGTGTGTCGATTCTCGTTCGTCCCTAGCGGGTAACCAATGATCACGAGCGCGGAAAAGCGACAGTTTGTTTCGGAAGGAAAAGTAATTTGTCAAATAAAAATCGCATAAAACATTCGCTAACTACTTCCACGAACTAGTAAAACTACTTCGTCGTCATAGCTGAGTCATCCGATGACAATCCATTGGCGGAGCTGGATGGGAAGTAAGTTTGCCGAGCTTGTACCAGTACCTTCGCCGCGCGACGAATTAACACCCGCATCCGGAATGTTTCCGCTTTCCTAATTAAATCTTTGAAAAATCACTCCCGCCGTTTATCATCATCATCATCCCTCTTTCGGTGTTATCAACGTGTGTCATTTGGAGCGGAGAACCCAGCAACGAGTCGATTGCAACGAGCGGAATATAATTCGGAAGAGGAAATAAAGAGATTAATTACAACTTTATCAAACTGGAGCAAAACTGGAAATTAAAACTTTTCGTCTTTTGTTTCTTCGCCAATTCCTTCATCTTCATCCCGAGAAGATACACTGCGCTTGCAAAACTCGTCGCGTTTATAGTTGCATTTTTGTTTTATTTTGCGTTCTCTAATGAAAATAAATGAAAGCGAGCATCGAGATGAAGGATAAAACGGAGGCCCTTTGATTCATTTCCGCTTCTGCTTTCAATGAATTAATTTTTAATTTGCTGCCCAAAGAGGTTCAAGTGTACGGTGAATGCAATCTCTTAGTGGGGTGAGCGGTTATGAAGCTATCCATTTGGTTTTTTCCAGGTTGGGGTATCTTTCTGTAGATTCTATCTGTTGTTTCCCTCAGCGCTGCCTTCCGTACTTTAGTCTCGAGAAAATTGCGGGATACGTTTCAGGAGTGCTTACCTATCTGTCTCGGATAACGGAAGGGGAAGGATTAATTTGGTGTGCAATCAATTTGGATAACATATTTGCTAACCACGCACGTAAATGGAAACATTTACATGAATGGGAAAAGTGGGGAAAAATCAATATAATTCAAGTAGATGTCTCGAAGTTTTGGCAGGAGTACCCCCGCTTACTCTTCGGTTCACAGAATTATCCTACAGATTTCTCATCCGTTGCAAGATCATGAATCCATTGGTGATTGCTAACTTCGAAAATCTACTCCAACTGACTCCTCAGTCAAGTTTTATGTCTTTATACCATGAGTACCTTACCCACGACGTGCACCCTTCACCAGGCATCTCCAACCAAGTTTGCTTCCCATACTTCTGCAATTCCTCTGTCATTTTTGATCTGTCCATGCGACAAAACATCCATGGAATCCCAGATCACCTACGCTCCGATTCTATTCCGCCGATATTTTTGGCAGAATATGGGAAAGTTGGATCTGATAAAATGTTCTTTACTGACGGTTCATTCATAAACGGGTCCACTGGCTTCGGCATCTTCAATGAAAATTCCAGTGCCTCTTTCAAACTCAAAGATCCTTGTTCCGTGTATGTCGCTGAACTGGGTGCGATATATTACGCATTAGGGATCATTGAAACATTGCCCATCGACCACAATTTTATTTTTTCAGACAGTCTCAGCTCAATAGAGGCAATCCGCTCAATGAAAGTTGATAAACGCTCATCTTATTTCCTAACAAGAATAAGACAACTATTGAGTGTTTTGGTCGAAAAATTATTCAAGATTACCTTAGCATGGGTTCCCTCTCATTGCTCGATTCCGGGGAATGAGAAAGCGGACTCGCTAGCTAAGGTGGGCACTTCAGAAGGCACACTTTTTGAAAGGCAAATTGCTTATAATGAATTTTTCCACATTCCTCGTCAGTATACGCTCGTAAGTTGGCAGCGCATGTGGACTGGTGATGAGTTCGGTCGTTGGTTACACACGATTATCCCTAAGGTCTCGACGAGTACATGGTTCAAGCGATTGAATGTAGGTCGTGATTTCATTCGCGTGATATCTCGGCTTATGTCCAATCACTACAACCTAAACGCGCATCTCTATCGCATTGGGCTCGCAGCAAACAATCTTTGTGATTGTGGCGATGGCTACCACGACATCGAGCATGTTGTCTGGTCGTGTATCCGGTTCCATGCTGCTCGCTCTCAGCTCTCTAGAGCACTGAGAGCACAAGGCAGACAATCGGATATCCCCGTCCGGGATATCTTAGGTAGCCGGGATCCTGATCTTCTGCTCCATCTATACCTGTTCCTCAGAAACGCCGATGTCAACGTTTAATGATGTTTCCTTCGTTGTGTCCCCGTTTCATATCCCTCCTATCCGATCGATAAACTTTTACTTAGTCGCGGCAATACATATACACACTCTTTACAGATACACGGGCCGAAGGTTGTGCAGTCCACTGATCATTCAACAAGAGCCAAAGGTTGTACCGCTCATGACAACTCTACACGAGCTGATGATTGCGCCGGCTAGTGACCATTCTATCCTGGATTCCTCGAGTCGAGAAGACGCACCACGCTAGATATGGGGTACATACTAGGGGGGCGTTGCTGATTAATGGTCAGCTGCATCCCAATAGTATCCCGTGTCGGGCACACGTACAGAGCATCGAAGACTGCAACATACCAATTATGAGAACACTTGTAATACTAACTTCGAGCCAACCGCGAGTAATCGGTTACACATTACTAACATAGTTGTAAGACAAAAATTGTCAAAATATTGGACTCCCGGCCCCGTCAGGCTAACGCCACATGTGCCTTAAGAAAATATATATTTTGGAAAAAAAAAGTAGATGTCTTGTAAAGAATTGATCGAACAATTTCAAAATTTGTACTTGTTAGAAATACGAACTAAGAATTTTTTTCAAGTTTTCTTGGGTTAAAGAGTTACAAGGTGTTAAAAAATGTTAGCGAAGAGAAAATAAAAAAGGTACATTCTATAGTTTTTCTTCGATAAAGGCGAAAACGCAAGCCAGGCGTCTCAAATTGTGAATGGTGTCTATGATCCCGATACAGTAACAGTAACGATGTTTCCGTCATGTAAGCACCTTTTCGTGAACTTCGAAGCAAGCATTGCTTACATATCTGAATAATGCTGAATACAAAAATGCAATGTATGGCTGCCATATGAGTAAAAGTACCTCTTGGATCGCAGCTCGGTCTGTGGAAATCAACTCTTCCACTCCGGGTGCGAAAGCTTCACTCTCGACTGTCTATGTTGAGATGGCTGAAGTTTCTCTAGAAACGTATGTGTCATTCGAGATGTTAATAGTTCATTTTTCAGGCAATTTTTGAAAAAAAAATCTCAAAAAATCCTAATTGTTTTTTGAGTTAAATAGTCTCAGTGAGTAATTTTTGCACATTTTTGTCGATGAGAATAATAGGAAATCGGAAGAAACCATGTCTGGTGAATACAGGTAAACTTCGATATAACGTACATTTCACTTTCAAAATTGTACGTTGTATCGAATTGTACGTTATATCGAAGCATAATAAAGTACACACAAACGTAGTCTATAATACATTATTGTGTTGCTGTTTTAGTAAAGTTAATGAATAACTTCAATTAGAAGACGAGCCAGCCCTTCTCATGATGTTTCCCTTCGTACTGTTGGTTAAAGCTTTATTCATTTAGAATCCAGAATCACAAAACCAGCTGTATTTCGGGTTTGATTGAAGGTACAAACCTTGTTTTAGCATCACAATACAGATTATTCATTGATCTATCAGAAAAAAATATTGAAAAAAAATTTCCTTTACACTTTGGAAATGTGTACGTTATATCGAGGGTACGTTATATCGAAGTTTCCCTGTAATCCTCATGCAGTGCAACGATTTCATTCTCAACATGACAGACATTCGAGCCTCCAAAGTGATGATGACCGCTCGCTGGCAGACCTGACTTTTTTGAAAACCCATAATCGATGCCGAACACAAGGCCCACATAAACTATTCAGAGATATGGAATCAAATACATAGGGGAGAGGGGGGCACATTCGGCCCCTTTGTTTTATTGATTTCTAATATTTTTTGAAAACTTCAAAAACAATCCTGAATTCATCCTAGTTGTTATTCGGACTTCGAAGTTTCAAATGAGCGTGTTATAGGTGTGCGTTGATGCGATTACGAATGGTTTATTCGAATTTTTGAAAATTTCCTTTTTGTCCGAATGTGCCCCATGTGTGGAGCAGTTTCCCCGCAAAAGACACATCTGTAATAAATGCTGTATATAACTATCCTTTCATTTGTAATTGTTTTAAATTGTTTAAAAATTAAAAGCATTCTTTTTTTATCATAAATTTGTTCTCATTTGTGTGCTTGCCTACCCATACAGTCATTAACACTAGATTGCCCAAGGAAGTCATTTTGACTGCTTTCAAATTTCAATTAGAAAAACAACTATGTAAATAAGGTCGCATGTTTTCTAGAATATTATGACTTTTTGTACAACATATAAACACGTTTATTTATAATTGCAGTTACCTCCCCCTCTTTCATTTCCGGTACATACATATGTGTTAAACCTTTATTGCCCAAGAGCAGTCATTTTTACTGTTTGGGAATTTTAGATAATTAAATGGCTCTCACTATTGAATTGAGTGAATTTCTTATATGAACAGTACGGCTTTGTATTGAAATTACAGTTTTCATTATTTTCAATAACCATCACATTATAGCATACAAGTACATGGTAAATTGTGGACTTGGGTGTTTACTTGATAAGTTTCAATTTCTGTAAAAGCTAAAGTAGTACTTGTTGTTCGAATCTCTATGCAGCGATTCTTGTGCTAATAATTTATAATTATAATGATAGTATAATGATAATATTTTTAGAAAAATTATGACCACAGGAAAGTTCTAGCAAATCCTACGATTTATCTGCTTTGACAAAATAAATAAAAAAGTAGACGCCTGCAAACAAATAAATTCGCCTCGGATTCGGAAATATGGGACATCTTCATTGAAAATAGTCAGGCTTGCTATCGACTAAAATAGAACAGTTGACCAACAATTATTTCCGTCATAGGCCAGGTGCAGGTTTACACTGTATATGCCAAACAAACCGGAAAGAGTTCTCGTTTCAATTCGCAGAACAGTTTTTTACAAGACAGAAAAAATCATCTGAATATGAAGACGCACAAAGATCAACTGCAGAATTGTCAAATGTAAACCATTCTAAAAACGCTAAATTTGTCAAATACGACTTTGCTGCAACTATAAAACAAAAATACAAATGATAATGATAAAAAATGTACGTTTGCGGAAGATTTACACATTAAATGATTTCCACTCTACTTTGTAAAAATATGTAAAAATAATGCATAATTTTAATTTTTTTTTCATTGTTGATATTTACTAATAACTTGTCATATAACTGTAAATAATATAAAAAGCATTGAAAATTAATTTAAAACCAATTTCGTTACATATTATTTATTCTTTCGCAAAGCAGTCATTTTGACTGCTTTTTGACAATCTAGGTATAAATAAAGTTTCAGTCTTTCTAGTGTTAAAGAGAATCAACAAATCAGTTGAACGTAAATCGATCACTCGAAATGCGAATGCAGAAAACAAACACAGCAACATGTAATAGGACACCGTGTAGAGATGAAACATTGGAAAATTCAGCCTCCCCGGATGGTAACTTGCTCACACGGTCAGAGCGTAAAAACGAATGTTTGAATTTTCTATAACACATGCGCTCTGGCGAATGAGCACGCTCCGAAACACAGATGAAATATTTGGTTGTCAGCGCCGTTCTTACGCCCAGTTTTAAGCTGAGTTTTACGCTGAAATTTGCGCCGTGCTTGCGCCGTATTTCTATACTGCGCGCTTGAATCTGGATTGCTCTCTCTGTTGACGTATTTTTCTTCACACAAGCGTATACGGTTCAAATGGGGGCGCGCTGTTGTTTTTAGGCTTTGTTTAGAACGAACGAAGACAAAGCGGGCGCTAGAACTTGATGTGTATGTATTTGTATAGAATGAGACACGTATCACACAAGTGAGAAGAAATGTTTAGTATCTGAGTTCTGCACCGGGTGCATTTTGCGCTGTCGTGCTTATGAATTTTGTGCTCTTCGCACCAAGAGAGAATACGAGTTTTCTTTGAGCGCGCGCTGATGAAAATTAAACTCAAGCGCAGCGCTGAGTTTGTTTTCCGAAGACTGTTAATGGTCTATTAACCAATCTTGCTCCTGCCAGCGAGCGGTCAACATCACTTTGGAGGCTCGAATGTGTGTCATGTTGAGAATGAAATCGTTGCACTGCATGAGGATTATTCACCAGACATGGTTTCTTCCGATTTCCTACTATTCTCATCGACAAAATTGTGCAAAAATTACTCACTGAGACTATTTAACTCAAAAAACAATTAGGGTTTTTTGAGATTTTTTTTTTCAAAAAGTGCCTGAAAAACGAAAAGGTTCAAAAGTGTTTATAATTTCAATAAATTTCACGCTTCAGATGCCTCTGATCTTTTTTCATCAATGATTTCTTGGTTATGATGTTTGGGTTAAAAATGGGTTTGGGTTAAAAATGATTTTTCATATTCAATGTAACTAACGTTACTAGAAGAACTTCGCCATCTCCTTCGCGTAGTATTACTTGCGTCATTTAGTCAATTAGTATTTGAAGCTAAATAGAACGCATTCAATGTATTTTTCAGTGGCCTCTCCCACCTCACCTTTCAGGAGGTGATAGAGGATCATATTTGAAGATATAACAAAAAACGGGTTGGTAATGTCGCCAATTGCCGGGGGTTCGGGTTCGATTCCCGTTCTGGTCGGGGAAATTTTTCTTCAAAGAAATTTCCACTGACTTGCACTGTGGTCACGCGTTTTCTAGAGCTTGCCACTCAGAATGCATTCAAGGCGTGTTATTTGGCATAGAAATCTCAACTAAGTACTAATGAAAATGACGCAAGTAATACTACGTTGAGACGGCGGAGTTCCTCTAGGAACGTTAGTGCCATATAAGAAGAAGAAGAATGTCGCCAATTTAGATACATATCAATATTACGGTTTATTTGCATTCGTTAGAATTTTTCAAAAAATTATGTGTTTTGAGGGAAAAATGAATTTGTTGATCCGAAAAATTAACTCCTTAAGACGTGGTTGACATTCACTATTCAAAGTTTAAGTCATCGAAATTTGCACAACGATATTATTTGGATTATTTGTGCAATTACACTGACTCAGATCAATCACAGAGAGCATTATAGACGTGTTATAATGTAATATTGAATAATAGACGCTTTAAACTTTTTCAGTTCACTCACTTCTAGTCCTGTAAAAGATCAATTTGGGGAGCTAATCCTAAAACTAAACTCTCATCACCCGGCTTTGAGAAAGGCCAATTGAACGCCCTCGCCGTCGCAGTCGACTGGTTGCCAGCTGGACGACTGACTGGTGAATGATGTTTTGGCGAGAGAGAAAAAGAGATAAAATTTGTTGCATTACAGAGACATTAATATTTTGCAGTTCATTCGTCCTTGAAACTTGAAACTCTTAATGTCATTTTTGCCATTTTTGGCACTCTCACCACCACCGCCGCCTGGTTGCAGCTGGATGACTATCGATTCGTAATTACTGATGTTGTTGTTCATATAGTTGGAGAAATTTGTGGCGGTCATTAAATATCAAAGTAGTTTTTCAGTGTATCTCAGCAAAATTCTATCACCGACGCTCTCAAAGCATCATTCCCAAAGAAATAGCCCACAAATTCTACTATGCAGCACCTCACGCAGAACGGGAACAGAAAATCCAAACCGAATTGGTTGTACGGTAGTGCGGATTCACTAGCAACCGCTACGGAACAATTTTTCACCTTTAGTTTTCAACCGAAGAACACAATTCTCAGTTTTGTTTAAATTTTAGTGTCACTAGTCCTAGAGGCGAATGAATTGCAAAGTTTAAAGTCTCTTAAAGCCAGAAAAGTAAAAGAAGTCATTAGTACTTCCATCGATCCATCTGCGTACCAAATGACTTGGTGAAGCAACTGATTAGAAGCAAGCCGACTTGGTGTACATAGGGGGACAAACGGAACTACTGGGATTAACTTGTAAGTTTTTATAATTTCATTTGTCAAAAACCTGTAAAAGCAAATAGCTGCAGTATAAAGAATTAGCTGACTTTACATAGAATTGGTTTATTTTTATTGAATCGTTTATTTTAACAGGCTCAGTTACATAAGTTTAAAGGAGCCAAACTCCTATCTGTATAGTTACAAGTAAATATAAACATTTTTCATTAATTTTAATGTTAATGAAGTAGAGAATCGATTACTCGCGGTAATCGCGGAGGATATGTTGACAATGTTCACACTCACATTCGCACTCACATTTATCATACTCAATTCTTAAGCTTATCTTATATCTAATATGTATTTGCATCTCACCTTATTCTATTGTTAGTAAGAAGGTAGAATTAGTTGAAGAGATCCGAAAATTTTACATAAGTATTTCTTCGAAAAATGAAACGTTGTTGTTTGTTAGTGGGGTCAGTTGGGCTTTCTACAACATTTGAGTTACTGGTCACGGACTCCACTAGAAATAGGACCTTGGGCCTTTTTGCAAACTATTCGTGAGAGGTGTATCAAAGTCGCGATGAGTGTCGCTCGTCTAGAGTTTGAGAACTTGAATAATTGAAGTTTTGTGAAATAAAATAAATCGTTTTCTGAATGAGAAGATGGAGGATTCGAAAAATATATTTCTTGTCACTGGTGTATGTTTGAGACACTCTAAAGAGTTTGAGAGTGACTAAAATGGACACTCACAAATATCATGCAAAATGGATTAGATTTATGCGTTGTTTTTCGACCAAATTTGTTAAAATAATTATTTCAATACAGCCAATTCTCCCTTACTAGATGATCTGTAACTCGATTTTTTCCCTTACTCGATGGATTTCATGACTCTTCATAACTCGATGGTCACAAACTCGGTTAGTTCCGTTATCTTTTCTGCGCATTCGAGAGGATCTGCGATACCATTGGTCCGCATTCCGCAACACAACCACAAGCTGAGAACCTCGGCAGGTTCCAAGAACACCGTTTAGGCCGAGAATCTCATCACAGGATCAAATTCAATATCTTCAATCCCACCCACCTTGATCTAGCTTCAGACAACGTGATGCGGGGGTTGAAATATTGCATGTTTAGAAGAGGAGTCCCAACCAGTGTTGCTACACGTACAGATTTATCTGGAAAGATACTGATTTTTTTACAGATTCTGTACGGAATAGAGTACGGATTTTCGTTAAAAAGTACAGATTGGTACAGATTTTTTCCGCGGGTGAAATTTCTTACATTTGAACAAAGCTACATTAAGGTACATGATTACTTTTACGCCACAGTATCGCTTGGTGTGACAGCTTGAAACTTTTAATAAATGATAGTATGCAATGTATAAGCATCATCAAACACACGAATAGCGAATGAAATGTAAATGTGATATTTATAGTAAATTAATGAGTATTGTTTATGCTTATAAAATGGATTTTTCTCTACAACGGATATTTTCGATAGTACAGATTTTTGGAAGAAAAAGTACAGAAGAGTATGATTTTTAACCCCTCTGGTACAGATTAAAATGTGGCAACATTGGTCCCAACCCTGGACTCGAAATCTATCTCTGAAAAAGTCCTAATATAAAGGTCCTATAAAAATGTGATCTATGGAAGAGTTTTAGAAAAACAATTGAATTTTTAGAAAAAAAAATACTGAAAAAATTGTTTTTTAAATTCTACACTGAGAAAAATTGATTTCAAAAACTAAAAGTCGATTTTCTCAAAATGGTCATCTCAGATTTTGATGGAATAGTGGATAAATTGTAGATAAATATGTGCCCTACAACCCTTTCATACATCTCAACTTATGCATATTTAAGACAAAAAAGTTTTTCTAACAATAACTTTTTCAATATTCAATTGAAATTAAGTTCATTTCATTTTTCAGTACAGAAAGTCAACCCAAAACAAAAAAATAAATAATAAAAACAAGAACGTTGAATGAGTGCTTTAGAGGTCTTTATTTCAAATCAAATGTGATAAAACAATTATTTTTTGACATTAAATTAATTTTTATTCATCTGATCTTATAACATGCACATCAGGGTGCCAATGAAAATGGTCATCTCGAATTTCAAAAAGTTACCCCATAAAAAAAGTTTACCACCTCGAAAAAACACCCTATGAAAAATATCAGCCCAATCAGAGTCAAGGGAGAGTGGTGCAAGGCGGTCAAAGTTTGAGTTTTTTGAAAATCGAAAAATCACCCAAGGGAGGAGTAAAGGGAAACGGGGTTTCCGAAAAAAAAAAATTTTTTTGATGCCAAATGTCTTAAAATTGCATGAAACGTCGAGATCTAGTGTCATCTCGAAAAAATTTTTTTTTGTATGCTGTCCTTTAGATAAGTAACAGAAATTTAATTTCGTGTTACATTTATCATTTTGTTTAACAGCCCAATCATAAACCTATAGTGCTGTTTGGATTGTGTTTCCGTAATCTTGGGCAAGACATGCTCTCTTTGCCATTCGTTGTAGAGTCCCTTCTATTGCATCACAGGGTCCTTTCCCGTGGGAGATGGCACAGAAATGCCATTCTGCTTCTAGTCCGTAAACTTTTTTGAAATTACACAGACTGACGAAATTCTTTTTGTTTTTGTAGTGTGCTGCTGCTTCATCGGACATGAAAGTTTTTTTTTGTAAAATCATTATCATTTTTTCGCTAAACAACTGCATTGCCACAGTGTCGTGCGTTAAAATTTCTGAAATGACTATAAAGCTTTCGTTTTTTGACGTGGGACTACGTCTAACCGGAATATATGGAGGGTAAAATGAAAACCTAAACACAGAACATGCAGGAAAAAATGAAAAATTTCGAATGCTTATAGCTCGAACATTTCGTACTGGATAGGAGAGATGTTTGCATCACTTGATAGGGAATATTTCTACGCATCTATCGCAACTAACAAAATGTTGTTTTTCATTAGATAAACAATTGAATAACTGTAAAATATTAGGCGTTATCTAAACGCCCTAACTGCATCGTTTTGATTGGCCCGATTTACGGTTTCCCTAACACAGCCATCAAAACCAAGCAGAAGAAATCGGCATTGCAAATACATGAAAGTAGGGGGACTTTTGTTCTCATCGAAAAATGTTCCCTAACACAGACTTTAAAACCAAGCAGCGAATTCGGCATTGCAAGCACACGAAAGAGCCTAGAGGCGAGTGAACTGAAAAGTTTAAACCCTCTTAAAGCCAAAAAGAAGAAAAAGAACACACGAAAGTAGGGGGAGCTTTTGTTCCCACCGAAATGTGTTCCCTAATAGAGATTTCTAAACCAAGGTGCCTGGAGAAATCGGTATTTCAAATTCTTGCAAGTCGGGGGTATTTTTGTTCCGACTGGAATGTGTTTCCCTAACACAGACTTCAAATCCATGAAGCGTGGGGAAATCGGCATTGCGAATTCATACAAATCGGGGGTATTTTTGTTCCGATTGAAATGTGTTTCCCTAACACAGACTTCAAAACCGAGGTTTCTGGGGAATCGGCTCTGCAAATAAATGCAAACTGCGAGTACTTTTGTCCTCGCTTGCCTTTGTGCAGAGTGGAATATGTCTGTCCTAACATGATCTTCTAAACTTAGGAACCTGGGAAAATCGTGCAGCCACTAGAAGCGAATGAACTTCCCAGTTTAAAGCAAATTCGAGATTCGAGAAGTATGTACACTTTTGGGATGTAAACTTCAGAGGGAAATGTAAAATAAAATAATCGTTTGATAATTTTTTTTTGTCTTTATTGGAAAGATTTTCAGCCTTAGGCTGGTTCATCAAACGTTTGATAATTCTTCCGTACATATATTTTGTTCTAGTCATCATACCAAACGTAAAAGGTCCGTCATTAAATTTACTTGTAACGAAGAACAATCAATCACAATAAATGAATTGACTTTACACGGCATTTGTTCATTTTTTTCACTCACAGAGCAAATATATTGAACTCAATTGAATTTGGAAACTGTTTTCATTCAATCAAGAATTTAATCAATACAAACGAATGATTGCTAAGCTAAGGTAGTTCCACGTGAACCTTGCGGTTATATCATAGATATAACCCACTAATTTTTAGTTTACCATCTTTTGTGTAGTATATTTCAAATGGGTGAATAGTTACTTGCGAGTTATTCCAGTGAAAACCCTCTGCCGCATTTTGAATTATAGATGAATAATTCTCTGAAAAATCACAAATTACTATTATCTTTTCTTGCGTGAAAGATTCCTGTACTATCGAGTAATATACAGTGCTTTGGTCTCAACTGGTCTAACTTACGGTTACACTTGGGGTTGTTAATACCAGTACTGCATTTGTAATCCTTGTAAATCCCGGAGATCACGGCTTGACTCATGTTGCTAAACAATGTCACACTTTTCTCTGGTGAATTTTGAAACAAAAAAATGCTATTTCTTTTCCGCCACTTTACATTCGCTGCCGATCACGACTGGTAATTTTCAAACAACTGCAAAGCCATTTTATTCATCCTTTAGGTATCTATACAATCCATTTCTTAACATCATATCTACAGTGACCTAAATCTACAAAAACTATTCGATACCTGAACGACCGATTAAGAGATTTTTGGCAGATGGCTATTGTTTGAGAGCTGTTGTTGCTCTCAGAATTGAAACATATTGTATTTGACTACAAAAATAAGCTGAAAACTGTACATTAGCACCATAAATCCATTTTATTATAATTGTACACAAAAAAAAATTTTTTTTTGAGAAAAAATCTTGAAAAATCCGAGATGACCAGTTGCTGTTGGTATTGTCTCGGTGGGTATTGCAGGTATTTTTGAGGGCTGTGAGCCGTTTGGTGGGAGACATGTTTTCACTACTTTCGATGCATAGCACTTAGCTGTGGTGCGAGTGCTTGTTGTTTGGTGATTTATCAGGGTTTGATGTGTAAATAAATCAAACTTTGGTGAGTTATTGAACGGTAACTATTTGTACTGCAGTTGAGTGCTGTACGTTGGGAGTTGTGAGGGTATGTCTCCTACTAGGCGGTTCGCAGCTTTCGGAAGTATTTGCGGTATTTGTAGGGATATTGTTGGTAGTGGCTTCCTCCGTTTTGGCCTGATCTCGCCCCCATCGACGGTACATCAAACGGATGGTAGCATTATTTTTAGGAATGCAAAATATGGCTGTTTGTTTTGTTTATAGTTTGTTTTTTCTCCATAGATGTTTATGTGTACGTGGGTTTTATATTCTGTAGTATTCATGAATGCCAGGCGATTTTTTACTTCTACTTGTTTTCCACACAGTTTTGGGTGGTCTATAAATTTTTCCACATATTTCGGAATGCCTTCACAAAGTTGCGTGTTTGCACATTATGTCTCTATAACGAAGTGCGTCGCGTTATACAGAGGAGTTTTCTCGGTTACCTTCTCAGGTTTCCCAAAGTTAACTCTCCACTATCGCGATTGGACTTCGAGAAAAATGCTTGCGACGAATAATAAAATATATAGCCGTCCACTTAATAACACAGGTTTTCTTTCTCAAGATACCTAAAGATAATACCTCCCGCGTGTTATGATTTATAGGAATATCTGACTTTCGTTTCTTCAAGCGGTCAATAGTTTGTGTATACATAATCACATCGCTTACCTCAGTGAATCCTGATTCATACCTCTTCCCATTAACAATTATCCCTCCCATGATATTCGCTAGGGAATCACGCTATAGAGGCGACCCTTCTGGCCTTCGGGCGGCGAATATCATACTAACATTCCTTCCCTTCCCCTGGTGACTGTAAGGACGTGGCCGGCGTCGTTATTGACCATTTAAAGCTAGAACCACCGAAAATTGCACAACGAGAATGATTTGCTGGTCCCAAGCGTCATTCTGTGTGTTCTTTGTGCAATTTGGTAGGTTCAGGTCAATCACGAAGAGCAACTACGAATTGTACAGTCCCCCCAAGCTCAAGCTTAAGCTCATTTAATCAAAATCCGAGATGACCATTTTGAGAAAATCGACTTTTAGTTTTTGAAATCGTTTTTTTAGTGTAGGATATAAAAAAAACAGTATTTTTTTCTGAAAATTCAATTATTTTCCTAAAACTCTTCCATAGATCACTTTTCATAAGACTTATCATTTTTGAGTAAAAAAAATTATGAAAAAATGGTCAAAAATATTTGGCCCTTTCCATCAGGTATGGACAAAAACGCATCGAAATTCGTTCAACAACACTCATCCACAGATAAAACTCACCCTTCTGTTCTCCGTTTATGCCTCACTTTATTTGAGACAGAAAACATTCACCTATCATCTTTGTAAAGTTCATTCTCGATTTGAACGGAAAAATGCTGTCTCGATTACGCTCATCTATTCTCAGAGAATTTTGCATTCCCTCATTTGCCTCTCGGAATGACGTTAGATGGCGAGAGAATCAAATTGAAATCTTTTGCTTGAGCCAGCAAGTGTCTCTGTAAAATCATTCGTTTTTCACTCAAATAGCAATCATTGAGCCTGGATTGCGGCAGTAAAATATAGGTAGATAGTTGAAATCGAGTTGTTTCCTGTGCACTATTGCAATGACATTTTTTTTGTTTCTAGTATGAAACGATCTAAGCCAACGCAAAAGACCAAATCGCAAGTTATTGGTGAGCAGGAAGGTGGATTCATGTGCACTTGAACGCTGAGAAAAAAAAAGAGTACAAGGGAAAATAAAATCATACATGCAAGCAGATTCAGTCTATTTTGACTCACTCGTTTTTTTGTTTCGTGTGATCCTTCCAAAGGAGTATTCATTAATTGAATGTTGTTTTCCACTCTTTGTTTTGTTATGTTCACTATCAGTCCCGAATGAAGATGGTCGGGGAGTGTAAAATGATGCATCGTGCAATCTCACGATTGCTTGCTGCATTCTTTTCGCCATTATTATTCCAAGTAGATACAAGAGTGATTTATAATTAGGTGTGGAGAAATGAGCGAATGAACTTTTCCATACTTGCTTTCCATATGTTAGTCTAGATAAATTTTCAGAAAACTAAGTATGCCAAGTTGCTTAATTAGGTAAGGTCTTCACGCCCAGAAAGTTTCATTAGGTTCTGAGAGGGCCATGCCAATCCCATAGAAGAGTTGGTGCGAAATCCGTCAGCAATTCCAGCTCGACACATGTTATGAGTATCTGACAGCGAACTGGATATTGAAAAACTGGCAACTGCAATGTTTCGGAAAACTAGCTTTTGTTAAAGATACCAAGACTCCGCAGACATTTGAAGGCCGCTGACAATAATTCTAGTGATATCATTAATGAGATTATGTTGGATGTGCTACAGTTCGTCATCAAGAAGGATTCCAAGAATCGCTTCCAAATCTCACAATGAATTTAAAACTGTTTCTAACCATGTGGTATCTTGTGAAGAGGTTTATTTTAAAAATTTGCGCTCGCCGATGGAACAGACATGTTTAACACGTTGAGCCTCGACCGTTATTGCTGCGCATTCATTGAGTCCGCAACAAGAGAGCGAAAGCGCACTCAACGGGAAGCACTTGTACAATATCAGTGTCGGTCTCAGATCCCAAAGATATTTTTTGAGTCACATTTCGACATTCGAAATTAAACCATATTTTATGTTTTTTTTTACTTTGTAACTGTCAGTCCTAGTGATTATCGCGTGGAGATTTTGTGATTTCTTGTTCGTCTAATATTAGAATAAAACCTTTTCTTGTTTCGATATATTTGATTTTTCATTCAAAAACGAAGACTAAGTATTATTGGTGGGGTGACACTCTAGTAACCCGCCCCGGGTGATACTTGGTCACGCTACGCCACTGTTACCAGACAACTCACTGACCACTTCACCCCCACGGACGAACAAAGCTTTCCAGGATAGTAGATACGACCGACGGCAGATGGACAGGATTCGGTCTAGTGTGAAGATGTTAAGAGTTTTTTTGGGCTCAAAATAGTCCAGATCGCATCCTTAAATTGTTGCATTTTTGTAATTTGCGAGAGCTCATTAATTAGAACATTAGAGTAATTAGATCAAGGGTTCAATCGTGTATGGCAGCTTCCGCTCTTTCAATTTATCATTCTTGTTGTTTCACTTATCGATTTATTTTTATACAATCTCAACGACGTGTCGACATCAGTTAACGAGATAAAATTAATTCATCGAGAGCGAAGCGATGAAAATTCACACGCTCCATCCGTTATCAATTTGTTCTACGCGGGTGAATGAGCTTATCACGCGAACGAGATGAATTGGCAACGTCTAACGTAGGAAATGATCTCTGTAATCAGTGCGAAATTGTTAGGCGCAAACGGTTTATTTCCAGATGAATCTTTCCCTACTGTACATGATAGTGTACATCATTTTTTTCGTGATAGCAATAAGGTATGCATTGTTATCTACAAGTGATCTCAGGAAATGCTTTCTGTGATACTAGCTGATAGTGATTGCACATCGTGTTCAACACACACCACGCCGTGTAAACGAAACGCCGAAGTTCATTGTTTCATCACTGATAGTAATAAGATATTTATGCAAATACATCTCACAGTAGCTAATTCAGTTTAGAACGCAACATCTCGCGAAAATGTCCGTCTCGGAGAAAGATCGCAGTTTCACCCTGCTGGAAGCGAACCAGTCGATTGCTGGAATTGTGGAGGACCGTTTATCCCAGTTTCCCGTACGAGATGTTCCTTTCCAGCTGCTCGACTTGGATGATATCGTGGCAAAGCATATGAACTGGGGCCGGTTGTTGCCGAGAGTGAAACCATTTTATGCGGTGAAGTGTAACGATGATGGAGCGATCCTGGAAACGCTTGCAATGCTAGGAACCGGATTCGATTGCGCCTCGAAATGGGAGATTGAAAAGGTTTTGGACATGGGCGTGGAACCCGAGAGGATAATTTTTGCGCACCCGATCAAGTCTTCGGAGGCGTTGCTGTTCGCGAAGAAAAAGGGTGTTAGCAGTCTGACGTTCGACAATGAGTTAGAGTTAGAGAAAATAGCGCTGTTCTATCCGGAAGCTCATCTGGTGCTACGCATTCGATATGATTCAGATAATGCGTTGATATTGCTCGGGAAGAAGTTCGGCTGTGATGCGCAGCGGGAAGGTCCGCAGCTGATTCGAAAGGCGAAGCAACTGAAGCTGAACATTGTTGGAGTTAGCTTTCATGTGGGCTGCGGAAGTTTGGATGCCGATTGTTTCTACAGTGCGATAGGGGCCGCGAAGGTTTTGTTTGAGTATGCGAAAACCCTTGGGTACAAGCCCTCATTGCTAGATATCGGAGGTGGCTTCCCGGGGGATTCCGATAAGCCGATAGATGAGTTTGCATTGGCTATCAATCGTGCCTTGGATCACTTCTTTCCAAACCTCGATGGTGTGAATGTGATAGCAGAACCGGGAAGGTACTACGTGGGATCGGCCGTAAGATTGCTGAGTGCAATTCATGGTAAGAAGATTATTCGTAGTCCGACTGATGACTCCGAAGTACTTCAGGTGATGTACTACATCAATGACGGAGTGTTTGGGACGCTCTTCGATTGGGTAAGCTTGAGAGCCATCAAAGATTTGGCGAGAGTTGTTCCGGTGATAACGGATCAGAAAGCACAGAAGCCACGGCTGAAGACCACATTCTGGGGTCCGACTTGTGATTCCACGGATATTATTTGTGAGAACGAAGAATTTCCAGAGCATGATATTGGAGAGTACGTACTGTTTGAAAACCTCGGAGCTTACGGGATGTCGTTCGCAACCAATTTCAATGGATTTCCCAATCCGACAGTTGAAATCTACGCTCGAAAGGATACTTGGTGGGTTCCAAACGAAAAGATTTCTGCAATTCTATTGATAATTCATATTATGTTTTTTAGGGATTCATTGCTACTCATAAAGGAAGTTTGCTGGAAGAAGAAAACACTGGATTTTCTGCAAAAATATTTTTGAAGGTTGATAATTGTTGATTGCGTATGAAATTGTTCGTTATTTTTTTACTTCGCCTACATGAAAAATAAAAGATTTTCGCTTACTTACGCATAGTCACGTATTTTCTATGTACAGCAAATTCGTGTAGAACAACGCGACTATAACTTGGATGCGATCATCTGACAAAAAAAATTATAGGAGGTTGTGTCCAAGATACGACCGCATTGTTGACGTAGAACTACGCTGTTATTTTATATTAGTCGCTTGTTTATACCTTCGGATATTATTCAATAATGCTGTGAAACTTTAGAAACAACTGCTTAGTAGAATAATCTCTGAAATGGTTTTTTCATTGTAGAATCAGTTGACGATAATTGATTGATGATTCATTCTTGCCCTCGCAAAACAATACACTAGCTGATCGTATGTCGCAATTTATTTCTTGGTTTACATTGGTGGCTTGAAACTACTAGGAATATAAACACTTCTAGCATTTTGCGTTATTCTCAAAAGAAATGCTTCTGTTAATATTACTGGCCTCGAAAAGAGTTGCATAACTTTCTCATGCTCGAGAGAAGCGCATCTGTCACCCTTAGTGGAGGAAGTTTTGCTACTGGCAAGCGAAACCTAATCACATACAAAATTCCGGAACATTTGCTTTCTTGGTGACTAAACAAGCGAATTAAACTCTTTTTGTTAATAACAACCTCGAAAACAGTGTCAATGCTTCATTATGATCCATATTAGCGCAAATGCAATCCTAGTTGAAGGCAGTTTTACGACTGGCACGCGAACCCAAATAACATATAACATTCCAGTAAGACATTCAAGATGCTTGGTATTCCCCAAAAAATTTTTTAGCGCACAACCTTAACGTCTGCTTCTACATAACGGCAGTTTAATGCATTGATGCATTCTCAAAGGCACCAACGAAGCCCTAATGATGACGGAAAACAAAATGTTAACTGCTTGGAAAAAGACTGAATTATGCCACACAGCTTGTACTCTGCTGTAACACCCATCGATGCGAATTCGCTGATGAGTTTGTCAAGAGCGACCGCCTTCGAGATGGAAAATGAAAGGTGGGAAGATTTTTTAAATCTGTGACGTCACAGATTTTGTTTATGTATGTTACTTTTCTTATAATAGCCCACTACATAGGAAAAGTGTTGTTATTAAAAGTAAAAATAAGGAAATGAAATGAACGATCTGTTTTTTTCCCTAAATCAATGCTAGCGTTCAAAATCATAAGGTCCCGACATTCTAACAGAAACTGAAATTTCAATATTTTTAAAGTGTTCTAAACTTAATTTCAATTCAATTTTACTCCTCGTTACGTCGACAAAAAACGTTAACGAACAAAGTCAGAGTTACACAATCTTTTGTTCCTTTGACGGATAAACATTTGACAGAGCATGGGAAAAAGGTTGCAAGTTATTTAATGTAAAATGAACTTGAAAAATAAATTTAATTGACTCCGTATAACTTAGATTGAGACAAAAAGTTTTCCGCTTGCGTCTTAGTTTTAGACGACTGAAGTTATCAGCACCCTAATTGTGATAAAGTAATTACAATTGCTGACAAAAGTCAAACTTCCATGAAGTTGCTCTAGAATCCAAAAATAGTAGACATTAAAATACTATTTCTGAAATCAAAGCAAAAATTAAACATTTTAGTTCGTGATATGTTCTGATTTTTTCCATAATGCGAAAAATATGAATTGTAAATTTGTAATTAGCTTTTGTATATCCTCTTTCAACGTTATTCGATGACACATTCAATTTTGTACCATTTGAGTAACTGACTGGTATGCCTGGTATGTGAACTTCCTATCTTCCTGGCTAGTAACACATTCAAAATTTAACACAACCAAAACCCGTGAATCTTCCCACCTTCTATTCTTCATCTCGGACCGCCATCACCACCAGCGGGGGAAGCTTGATTTTGGTTGCTGCCTGGGTAACGGCGTTTACATTTTCGACCGACGCGCCGAAATCGCCTACTTCGATGTTGTTCGATGCGGTGTCACACTCGCGAAGGCTCGGTTCATTGCGAGCACTTTTCACTGCACCAACATCGCGTGCATCCTTAGATGACGCTTGCCTCGAAATTTTATTGCCCCTGACAATGCGTTCGTTTTTTGCAGGGCTCGAGCCTGCCTTCCTCTTCTTCTTGCTCATCACACACTACGCGAAGCGTCCAATTTATGACGCGGAAAGAAAAGCACACAATACGAATAACGCGAACAGAAAAACCAAACGACGATATCCAAGTTGGATTACCACTGGTGGGGTCCAATCTTAGATCGAAGTGCAGCGAAAGCAAAGTGAACTGGATTGCTCAACAGTCCGATGCCGAATGAAAGTTTGCCTTTTTTTGACGTAGGCCTACGTCTTTCATTTCTATACCGGGGTGTAAAATCAAAGTTTCGAAAACGAAAGCGTTACGCCGGAGACCGAGATTTTGAGTGTTAATAGCTCCTATACAACTGAAAGAAAAGGTATGATAAACACTTCATTCGAAAGATAAAATGTCTACGCGTTCTATACTTGTTACTTTCTGATCCAAAAACTTGTTTCAATAGTCTTAAATTTGCTTTCAAAATAGGCTATTGAAATCACCAATCGGTACATAAGCGAGCACCGCTCGGAAATCCGCTCAGTTCTAATTGAACAGCGATTGGAGCATGTTGTCGCTGTTGTGGTGAAGCTCTTCATTTATCATGAAAGCGCGGATGAACGGTGTCACCAAGAGCCTGTTTGTGCACCTTAGGCCAGAAGGGAATCCATCAGGAGGAGAGTGATGCTACAAACGGTTCCCCGGGAAGATCTCGAAGCAGCCGCTACACACACACACATACACGCACGGTATTCTCTCCGTTTGGATCGAGAAAGATCCGGAAAATAATCTGCCAGTTCCTCTAGGAATTTAAAAATACATTCATGTGAAAGAGTTTATTTGAATGTTTTCTATCCATGTAACACTGTGACCAAATATGTTTCAATCAAGTGCTATTAACAGATGGTTATCGAGTTAGCATTAACCACTTCCAGTATCGAGGAAAATGTGGAAATATCTAATCGTTACTGAAAATAATCTGCCAGTTCCTCTGGGAATTTAAAATTACATTCATATGAAAGAGTTTATTTTAATGTTTTCTATCCATGTAAAACTGTGACCAAATACATTAGGTTTTGTGATTTTTCAATCAATCGCAATCAACAGGATAGCTTCTGAAGATTATACTTCCCCATCAGTAGGATATTTCCGTATCCAATATTGGATGCATAAAACCTTGTGCCTCCAACGTAACGCTCTCGTTTTCGAAGTTCTCCAAATATTCATTCATTCAGAATGAATTCAGATTCAACTTCATACAAATGATCTCTAAATCAACGATATTCCTACGTCACCCTTGCGGTTATACCATAGATATAACCCACTTCCTGTTTTTTTCACTTAAATTCTTTGTATTTCTTAATTTGGTTTACATTATAATAAAGTACTACATATCAAGTGATCAACCTAGGGTTCTGCATCTTTAAGTTGCAATGTCAAGTTTTGTAATGATTTGTATCATACACATTATTCGATTGTTTCATATTCCTATTGTAAAATCATGCCTAAACTTTTCTAGTTTTTTTTTACCTTTTTTTTTTGTTTCTTTTTACCTAAATCTAACTTATAAGATACCCTCCCCAAATTATTTACATTATCCCAACTTACACTACTTATCTAATTGGAAATAAATATATCTACCCAAACCCAAAGCCGTTACCTTGAAAGGTAACGACTATGAAGTCAGGTAGCATAATCATACAGATTTTGTATTATTCCGTGTGTTGAGAGAGCGCAACTCTGTTCAAATTTCATACAATTGTTATTGATAATTTCATCCAAGTTTTAATTTGTGAGTTGGAGCACAGCACTCCCAAATGGGCATCGCATATGCGATAACTGGAAATATTATTTGTTTGTATACTGCAAGTTTATTCGTTAGAGATAATCGAGAGTATCTATTGATCAGGGGATACAATGACCTGATTAAAATGTTGCATCTTGTGTCTGTTTTGTCAAAGTGTGCTCTGAAGGTAAGCTTTCGATCGAAAGTTAGACCCAGATACACTACTTCTGAAGACCATTCAATACTATTGCCATTAAGACTGACTGTCATATTTTGAGGAGGAACAAGCTTTGGAGTGTTCTTGTGGGGAAACAATATAACTTGTGTCTTTGCGGCATTTATGCATATTTTCCAATTATTGAAATATCCAGACAAAGCGTCTAACCCTCATTGAAGTTTAGATCTTAGTTCTGTGATACTTCTGCCCTTGTAAATGATGGCAGTGTCATCTGCAAATAGTGACAGCTTCTCATCAGATGGGAGTGCGGGAATATCTGAAGTGTAGATATTGAAAAGAATTGGTCCCAAGATGGATCCTTGAGGAACACCTGCATTCACAATGAATTTCTCTGATGAAATATTGTCTATAGAAACATTGAACGCTCTATCAGAAAGATAATTTTTGATAATTTTTATCAAGTATGTAGGAAAACCAAAGTTCTGAAGCTTGTAAATGAGACCATTATGCCAAACATTATCAAATGCTTTTTCAACATCAAGAAGTGCCATGGCAGATGATTTTGAAACTGACTTGTTTCGTCTGATTATGTTGTATACTCTACGAAGTTGGTGAATGGTAGAGTGGCCTTTTCGGAATCCAAACTGCTCATCTAAAAATATATTGTGCTCATCTGCAAAAGCAAGAATGCGCGCGCGTTAATATAATTTTTTCGAATACTTTCGAAAATGCTGGGAGAAGGCTAATTGGTCGATAGCTCTTTGAAGAAGAAGGATCTTTTCCGGGTTTTAGTATCGGGATCACTTTTGCCAACTTCCAACTCGAGGGGAAGTAGCCAAGTGATTGACATCTGTTGAAGACAGAAGTCATAATTTCATATAAGTTGTTACTAAGATGTTTCAACTCAATGTTAAATATACTATCGAAGCCGGGGGCCTTCATATTCTTCAACGAGCGTATAACCGAGATAACCTCTGCAGTCTAGATGATATCATTCTCTTGAGGTACAGAATGAATATTGTCAATAGCCCTTACAGTATCATTCGCCGAAGCTTCAAATGGACTTGTAATGTTCTGGCCAAGATTGTGTGAACTAGCGAAATGGTTGCCAATTGCATTAGCCTTTTCGGCAGGTGTTATCAATCGCTCTGAATTGTCAGGTTGAAGAAGAGGAGGAATAGGATTAGACTTGGTCTTGAGAATTTTAGCGAGCCTCCAAAATGGCTTGGAGTTATTCGGAGGTTTACTAATATCTTTTGCGAATTTTTTGTTACGGAGATCAATCATTCTGGTCTGGATAACCTTGGTTAACTGATTATACTGTCGTTTCCTCTCTCGAATACCAGTACGTTGGTACTGTCTTCGATAGAGGTTCCGAAGTCTAATCAAATGTTTAGTAATTGGATCAATTTGAATAGAATCACTCACCTGAATGGTTTCTGGGATGTGGTTTTGGCGAGCCTGAATAACTGCAGTTTGAATAGAGCTGACTGTTGCTTCGATATCTTCGGGAGATTCAAGAGGCTGATCGAGATCAATGTTGTTGTCAATAAGCTGCTGGAATTCCACCCAATTCGCACGATGATAGTCCCGTCTACATTGTGGCCTCCTGACTACGACATTCACTCCCAATTCAACCATCACTGGGAAGTGATCCGAACTCAACTCGTTAAGGGCAATAGGATCACCGATGTGGCGATCCATGTTGGTAATGAAGAAATCAATTATGGAATGTACTCCAGAACGAGAAATTCGCGTGGGGGTTGCTGGGCTAAGAATCCTGTAGTGCCCACACTGTAGATCATCATTTAGAGTCACTCCATTTTGATTCCTCCTTTGGTTTCCCCAGGACTGATGTCGAGCATTAATGTCCCCGCTGATGACGTATTTCGACTGCCTTCGTGTTAGCTTGATGATATCGTTTTTAAGAAGCAACGCCGAGCCGTCTCTGATTGACGTCTGTTTGGGATAATAGACCGCAATCACGATAATAGGCCCAATCGATGTTGTGATTTCCGCCCCTATAGCTTCGATGATGTTAAGTTTGAAGCACGGCAAAAGTCGATATCTGATGTTATTTCTGATGGCTAGGGCAACACCTCCTCCACTAGAACTAGTACGATCCATTCTCAACAGACGATAATTCGGAACTCGAAGGTTAATATTCGGTTTAAGATGCGTCTCGGTAACGATAGCTACGTCGATGCTGTTTGTCACTAAGAAATCAGTGAATTCAATGACCTTACTCTTGAGAGAGCAGGCATTCCAATTAATTAGCCTGAGAGATGTCCGATCCATGGTTATGAAAGTTTGCCTCAGCGAGATCCACTGTTTATACTCTAGGCAAGTATTCCCCTTCATTTTTCTACTTTTCTTTTGTTCACGGAGACTTTAAATCCTACGATTTCCCCTCCGTTGATCGTCGATAAGTTGCTCGGTATTGACAGTTCTGTTCGGGAAAGCACACAAATGGACAGAACAAATGTATAGTAAAATGGAAACGCTTAAAGTTTTTATGAATTTTAACCATTTACAAACCAGGGGATTCTAATGTATAGCATAATAAACAAATCTTACGGAATTTCCGATTCGTTTAGTATGTAAATCGCCAAAATCCGTTCGTGGCAAAAATTGTTATTAATGTTAACTTTATTTCATAAAAACGTGACCTGTTTTCTGATTTGTCACCCTTAATGAAAGACGTAGTTCTACGTCAAAAAAATCAAATTGTATCTGATAGGATCGATTAAGGAAATCATTAAGTTTAGGACTCTTAGGGGAAGAAAGCTACATTTGATAATTCTTGGGTGATAAATCAAAATATTCTACCACTTCACTTTTGGGAATGGTTCAAACTGTAGAACTATCAGTGGTAACATATGTTTCAAAAAAATCCGCAAATGGATGACATCTGACTCAAACTTATACGATTCTAACCAATCACGAACAAAGACAATATACGTCGGATTGTCATTCTACACCCAACAAAGCATTTTCCGAAATCAATTTCAAATCCCGTATCGAAGCGATAGTTTTTCCATCAAGAGTACAATTAGTGCCCTCATTAGCATTGAAAGTTGGAACAAACGTTTTGCAAGCCCACAATCGATCAACCGCTGATTTGAAGCCAACAGAAAATCCAACGGTTGGATTTTAATTAGTGCATTCGATGTTTGGATTATGTCATTTTGCATCCCGGAGTTCGGTACAAATAATCATCGATAGTCCCAGCTTAAGCTACATACCGAACTATTTCGGTGCAACACACATTTTACACTGGAGTTATCTAGATGTGGAAACTCTAATGAATCCCCGACCACAGTCTGCTGATATTTGCCGTTTGTGAGAGAAACACTGGTTGGAGGCACCAATGGCCGTGGTGCTGCTTTATGCTGATGAAATCGTTCAACGGCTCACACCACCCACTTTTGCGACTGATTGGGTTGAGTTTCATTGGTTGTGGTTTCCAGTCAGCATGTGCTCGATATGTGCGAGGCGTTTTCACCACATAGCGGCCAATAAGTTGAAAAGCTTTCGTGGGAGCATATAGCTTTAATTAAATATATATCGAAGCATCCCCTGGGGTTTTCGGTACTTTGCAGATCATAAAGGCTGAAAATTGAATGCTTTGCATTGAAAAACCCTCGATAAAGTAACGATCAAATACTTGAATTACACACACTAGTCAAGATACTACATAAGTCGCGTAGTGATTCAAAGAAATACTTTCCAATGTCGAAGACGACCGAAAATAAATCCTTCACCCCTACCCACCTTGATGAACTGGGTTGTTCGGAGTTCGAGCGTAAATTACAACGTAAACGTCCATTTTCTAAACACACACTCGGCCCGCCTTGGCCCCCAACAAACGGGGTGCTTTATCAGTGTCCAAAGTAAAACTTTCCAACCGCATTTCCGGCAGAGGCTGCCCCCGCACTTGAGACGAAGTTAACAACATTTGTGACGGCATACCCGGGGGCATTATCCACCTCATGACTAACGATAAAACACTTAAAATTCATTTCCTACGGCTGGAACAAGGGCACAAGGATAGCAGTATCCAGTAGCAGTAGCCCAAACGATGAGATTCAATGGATAATTCATTGGCCCTTTGTGGGAGTTTTCAGAAGCAGGAAAAGCTTAACGAAAACGTATTGCACTGGCGAGCAGACCACACAAAACATGTATTTTGCAGGGTTGCTGAAACTCCCGGTTGATTTTCATTTTTGCAGATTACAATTGTTTAGTTTTATCGGGTTTCGTAGAGGCAAAGGAACCAATGATTGTCTTGCGCTTCTTTCACCAGAGGTTGACTTTGCCTTGTGTAGTAAGCAACAAATGGCGTCAGTGTTCCTAGATATCAAAGGTGCGTTCGACTCTGTTTTCATTGAAGTTCTTTTTCAGAAACTTCGCCTAAATGGATTTTCCCAGAAATTAAATAGTTTTCTATTTAACCTAATGCGTGGAAAACATATGAACCATATTTTCTCATGGTTCTTCGTCAGTTTTGCGCATTAGCTACATGGGTCTTCCTCAAGGCTCATGTCTTAGTCCAATTCTTTACAACTTCTATGTAAATGATATTGATATTTGTTTATCGGGAAATTGTACTTTGAGGCAGTTTGCAGATGACTGTGTAGTATCGGTAATGGGCAAAGACAGCACCGATCTTCATAATCCTTTGCAAGATTCTCTTGACAATTTGGTTGATTGGGCCTGTAGATTGGGTATTGAATTTTCTACTGAGAAGACAGAGATGGTTGTATTCTCAAGAAAACATCATCCTGCTCAAATACAGCTTAAACTTTTTGATAGAACTATTCGTCACTCGATGTCATCTATGTATTTAGGTGTTGTGTTTGACTCCAAAGGAACATGGGGTAAACACATAGGCTACTTGAAACAAAAATTTCAGAAAAGAATAAACTTTCTTCGATCAATAACAGGAACTTGGTGGGGGCTCATCCTGAGGATTTGATTAGGTTGTATAAAACAACCATTTTATCTGTTATGGAGTATGGTAGTTTTTGCTTCAGGTCTGCTGCCTGTACCCATAAATTTTGCATCTGGAAAGGATTCAATATCGCTGTTTGCGTATTGCTCTAGGATGTATGCAATCAACTCATTCTATGAGCTTAGAAATTTTAGCTGGCATACTTCCTCTCTCCGTACGTTTGTTTTCGAGTTATCATTCCATTTTTTAATACGCTGTGAAACACTTAATCCGAAAGTGATTTGACTTTGAAAAAAATTTTGAACTCAGGCGTTCGATCTATATCTTATCTATATCTATATCTTCTATCTATATCTATCTATATCTATATCTTTGGAAAGTCCATCCGTTCAGTTCCTCTATTACTATTGACCTGTCAATGAAGGATTATGTGCATAATATTTCAAATGATCTCCGTCATTTAGTTATACCTGCGATATTCCTGTCAAGGTATAAACATCTTGACCCAACCAAAACTTTTTTACTGATGGATCTAGTCTTAATGGATCCACAGGCTTTGGTATATTCAATATCAATTTCTTCACTTTCCGTAGGCTTAGTTTACCCTGTTCGGTGCAGCCCTGTTTGTTGCAGAATTAGCTGCAATATACATGGCCTTACATCATATTCAGACCTTGGCACCAGATCACTTTTTCATTTTTTCTGATAGTCTCAGCTCTTTAGAGGTACTCCGTTCAGTGAGGACTAGATATACGTCGTATTTCCTATCTGAAATCCATCAGCTTTTAAGTGCTCTCATTACTAGTTCATTTAATATCACTTTTGTATGAATTCCGTCTCATTGTTAGATACCAGGAAATGAGAAAGTAGACTTTCTTGCCAAGAAGGGCGCTATGGAAGAAGACTTATTGTATAGGCCAATTACTTTCGATGAATATCTTCATATTCCTCGTGAACGGGCACTTGTATCTTGGTAGTCAAGTTGGAATAGTAGTAATAAAGGCCGATGGCTATATTCTATCATTCCTAGGGTTTCTCTCATACCATGGTTTAAAGGATATAATTCTTCTCGTGATTTTATACGGGTAGTGTGCCGACTCATGTCTAACCATTATTCTTCGAATGCACATCTTTTTCGAATCAACATCAGTGATAGTAACCTATATGTGTGTGTGGTATAGGATATCACGATATTGATCATATTGTGTGGTTTTGTTCTGAGTTTCAAAATGACGGGTTATCTTTAATAGAAAAATTTCGCAATGCCGGGAATGCCACCTAATTTTCCGATTCGTGACGTTCTGGCTACTCGTAATATCGATGCTATTTCTTTAATTTATGATTTTCTCAAATCCATACACTTTCAAATATGAATATATATGTTTATTTTTCCTTTTTAGTTTTTATTTTTATTATTAACGTTTCCATTTCTCTGTTTCAACGTTTCAACCAAAAATGCAAACAAACGAAATTCGATTTCTTCGACCTTCCAGACCGGGGTTCCCCTTTTATAGAAAGCTACAGGGTGTAAAATGGAAATCTAAGAACTGAACATGTATACAATGAATGACTTCGAACGCTTTTAATTTTACCATTCTTTGATAGATCTAATTGAGTGGAAACATTTCTACGCATCGATCACAATAAAGAAAATTATATATTTTTTTTGGGAATTAAACGCCATAAATCAGACGCTTTTATTGGTCCTATTTGTGATCTTCATGTTGTAGCGACAAAAGAAGCAACGAAACACAATTTGAATACATTAATACTACTGTGGAAATAATTGTAGCTATTCACCGTACATATCATTCTTTTTAAGGGAACGAAAATTAACCCTCCTGTACTCGCGGTCAAAATCATAAACGTATACTCGCGCACGGTGTCACAGACCGAAAATTTAACTTCTCTGTAATGTTGCCAATGTGTATTTTTCAAGCTTTATTGGCATTCATTTAAAGAAGAGGGTATGATTGAATGAAAAAAACTATATTTTCTTCGTTTTTATTATGTTTAAAAATTCATCTAATTCAGCCTCCTCAAAATAGAGTAATTTTTGATACTCCAACAAAATAACGAAATTCGAATTTTTCAATGTTATTAATTAAAAGTAAGCAACTGAATATAATTCATAGAAGTATAAAGAGTTATAGAATAACATAAAAACCTATTAATCAATTGTGGTTTCAATCAGAACAAAGCATAATTGCATGCTCGAACATATTTTTTACATTTCATGCAGTTGTTGCGTGTTTTTCGGGTCTTTTATCGAAGAGAAGAATGTATAACGATCTTCTAGATAATTACCAGATGAGAAAGGTTCTGAAATATAAAATTTGCATATTTCTAATATTCCTTTTCTCTGTTTTCTTCGTAAACTAAGAATTAATGCATTTTTTTAGATGCGGCATAACAAGATGATATAAAAGGATTTCTAGGAACTTCCTTTTCTTTTTCTTGTTTTCTTGTTGATATTTTCTTTTATAGAAACAATATTCCCGAAACTGGAACTGTTAAAAATTACCATAAGCTACCGATCAGTTTATAGTTTACTGTTTACAATTCTTCCACAAGTGAAATTCTTTCACAAGTGTGTATTAGGGTGCCAATGAATGTATGGGAAAAAATCGAGTCTAAAATTTCAAAAGTTACCCTATACAAAATATTCACCACCTCGAAAAAACACCCTATGCCAAATATCAGCTCAATGGGACTTAAGGGAGAGTGGCGCAAAGCGGTCAAAGTTTGAGTTTTTTGAAAATCGAAAAATCACCCAAGGGAAGAGTAAAGGAAATCGGGGGTTTCGAAAAAAAATTTTGGAGGCCAAATGTCTCAAAATTGCATGAAACGTCGAGATCTAGTGTCATCTCGAAAAAATTTGTTTTGTCAAAAATCGACACTCTGGGACTTTTTTTTTCGGCATGCGAAACGAAATGTATGGTTTAGGGTACCAATAAAAATACTTATCTCGGTTTTTCATTGGGAACTTGCTACGAAATGTTGATTTGCACAATAATATAACCTATGCAAAATATTAGCTCATTCGGACTTCATTTACTGGTGTCGCAGACGTTAAAATTTGAGTTTTTGAAAATCGAAAAATCAACGGAAATCGGGATTTTTTTTTTGCATGACACGTTGAGATTGACAGTTATCTCAAAAACTTTTTTTTTTCAAAAATCAATTTTCCAGACGAAAAAACGACTAAGAGCCAGAACAAAACATTTTTTTTGACAAAAAAAAATTTCGAGATAACTGTAAATCTCGACGAATAATGAAATTTTAAGACATTTGACATTGACAATTTTTTTTAAAACCTTGATTTCCGGTAATTTTTCGTTTTTCAAAAAAACTCAAATTTTAACGTTTGTGACACCAGTAAATGAAGTTCGAATGAGCTAATATTTTGCATAGCGTGCAAATCAACATTTCGTATGGAAAATCGAGATCACTATTTTTTTTATCACCCTAAACCATACTTTTTGTTTCGCATGCCGAAAAAAAAGTCCCAGAGTGTCGGATTTTGACAAAAAAAAAATTTCGAGATGACACTAGATCTCGACGTTTCATGCAATTTTAAGACATTTGGCATCAAAATAAATTTTTCGAAGTCTCCGATTTCCTTTTCCTTCCTTTTTGGGTGATTTTTAGATTTTCAAAAAACTCAAACTTTGACCGCTTTGCGCCACTCTCCCTTAAGTCCAATTGAGCTGATATTTGGCATAGGGTGTTTTTTCGAGGTGGTGAATATTTTTTATGGGGTAACTTTTTGAAACTCGAGATGACCATTTTCATTGGCACCTTAATGTGTATATTAGGGTGGCAATTGATGTATGGAAAGAAAATCATCATCGAATTTCAAAAACCGACCATGTACAATTTGTTTATTGGCCCAAAAAAAAAATGATCTGTGCAAAGTTTCAGCTCAATCGGATATGATTTAGGGGCACCTCAAAGCGCTCAAAGTTTTGATTTTTTGATCCTCGAAAATCTTCCAAGGGAGGGGATTGGAAAAATCGAAATTTCTTTTCGATGCCAAATGCCTTAAAAATGTATGAAACGTCGAGATCTGGTGTCATCCCGAAAAAAATTTTTGGCCAAAAAAAGACCTTTTGGGACTTAGCCTGAGAGGCAATGAAGGTATGCAAAAAAATTATTATCGAATTTGAAGAATCTACCATGTGCATTTCGTTTATTGGCTCAAAAAAAAAAAATACCTGTGCAGTTTCAGCTTAATCGAACATGATTTAGAGGGAGCACCAAAGCACTCAAAGTTTTGATTTTTTTGCCACTTAGAGTAAGTCCCAAAAGTCGATTTTCGGCCAAAATTTTTTTTTGAGATAACATCAGATCTCGACGTTTTATGCATTTTTAAGACATTAAGCATCGAAAAAAAATTTCGGTTTTCCAAATTCCCTCTAACTCCCCCCCCTCCCCTTGGAAGATTTTCGAGGATCAAAAAACAAAACTTTGAGCGCTTAGTGGCACCACTAAATCATGTTCAATTGAGCTGAAATTTTGCACAGGTTTTTTTTGGCCCGATAAACAAAATGTACATGGTCGGTTTTTGAAATTTGACATGACCATTTTCGCTGCCACCCTAGTGAATATGTATGACCATTATATTTAGTGAATAACTATACGAAAGTCAAACATTTATATTTTGCTTTTGAACGTATGAATCTAACGACAATTAAATATACAGACGAATAGTTAATATTTGGATCAGTTCAATCCAGTTACAAAAGGGTCAGATAAGAATAGTCCGGTTATGATCTTATGCATTATATTCAATAAATATTCCACGCCACTAACATTAATTTATACATTTCATTCAACAATATTCTAGAATATGAAAAAAGCACTTGTTCAAAAAAGTTATTTCTATACTCGCGTCGGTGTGTCATACCGAAAGTGTTAAAAAAGTGGCACACGTCCTCTTTGTACCAACACATGCGATACGCTAAGCGATGACGAACGACGAATAACGAAGCTAGAGAGAATCGTAAAGTCGTAGTGTTGATATTTTCCGAGAAATAAACGAATTCTTGATTTCTCGGTCTGGCAGACCAATGCGTGAGTATAGGAGTGTTAAAAAAACGAGGTCATCATACAAAAAATGGCCTCGTTTTGGTCGACCATAGTCTCGCACCAGCTAGCGAGTAGATACTTTCCGTCTTTCCTAACATCACATATATCGGATTTGCTCAATGTTATGAAAGATGTCGCACACGTTATTCACGAGAAGCGAAACATTGCGTCGCATGCCCCACCTCTGTGTGATTCTGCTGCACGCCAGTGTGCATAACAATATTTGTCTCGCTTCGAAGTGATCAGTCATTTCATAACCGTAAAGTAGTTAAATCAGATCAAAACCAACATCAGCAACATGAGCGGTAGAAAAGCAGCAAAATCAAAAACGGCACCAACATCCTCGCGTGTGTTTCGGCTTCGCTCTTGTTGCAACGTGTTTTATGCCATCTTTTACCAAGCTGCAGTTAATTTTTCAGTTCTTTTCAGAACTATTGTGGGGGCACTAGATCACTGCCAGCACATTCATTTTCCAAAACGCAATTGAGCGCATTTTCCTACATGCCACACGTTACGATTGACATTTCTCATTCCCGCAAGATATTGTCATAACAAAAACTCAAATCGAAAAAATCGCACGACACGAAGAGGATAGAGCTGAAGGAAAAAGACGGGTGGGTAATGTTGGGGACATAACCGAAGAGACGTAGGTCTACAACAAGGGCTGTTATTGAAATTATTGAATGTTATTGAATTATTATTGAAATTACATCTCCAATGCTCCCAAAAACATCATTCCCAAACAAATAATTTACAAATTATATTATTCAATATTGGCAGAACGAAAACAAAAAAAAAACGAAATCGATTCTGTTGGTAGTAACTGTAGCAATGAACACAGCTCTTGCTTTTGGAAATTTCTTCTTTCCATCCTACTTACAATGCGTTGTACTTTGAAGCCACTTTCAATTTAGAAGCCATGCACGAATTCGTAATAACTGAATGATCGATTTGAAAGACTTAAACCTCCAATATGCTCAAAAACACCCCTAAATAACCAAGGCTCTCCCCAAGCAAACAAAAATAAGTTTACATGTAATATTATTCGGATATCACTTTAGAATATATTGTAATAACTTTTAATAACTCTTTTGTAAAAGGCTTGGTGACTCTGAAAAACGCGAATGGATTAATTTTTGTTCTCACGATGCCGAAATTTTTGGTCCTCATTTTGCCATTTTGCCACATTTTGTGTGTTGGAGCGATAACACGAAAGCGACGGGTTACGGTTGTCCATTGGATGGCTCAAAATTCGTTGGTCGTGGCTGATGATATCGAACAATGGCCCCCGCAGACTGTAAAGTTTTCATCGTTCAATAGTGTAATCACGGAGAGGTATGCATTTGCGTACAATGCATCGATTCAATTTGGTGGGTGTTTGCACTAGCCCAAACTGTCCAAACAACAAAAATTAAATCTGCAGTCTGTGGAGGCTCTTAGTGTATAGGTGCAGCAATATTAAAACCGCTTTTGCCACTTCTGTCGTTGCTGTCGATGTTTTCGGAAAGCAGCAGCCAAATTTATTTCAATCGACTGGTGGTAGAATTACAAGGGGAGTGGCTTACAATATAATTCTTTGCTCGTATCCAAATTATATTCCGCTGTTACTTCGGTTGTTTCTTTTGGTCGGAACCACTTGAGGAGCACAAATTGAACCAATCAAGGCACATAATGCGTTTGGACAATACTTGACATTTCACAATTATTCAATTGTTTGTCTTAAAAAAAATAAACTGTTGTTATGATAGATGCATAGAAATATTCACTATCAATCGATGTAAACATTAAGAAGTGCTCAAGATATAAGCGTTTGAAATCTTCAATTTTTTCCTATTTGTTCAGTGCTTAGATTTTCATTTTACCCCCTATATCTTCCGGTTAGAACCAGTCCTACGTCAAAAAATTCAATTTGTTGAAGGATATTCAAAATGTGAGTTTGTGAAAATTATCATTTGTGTAATCTATATGAATAAATTTGTACTACAGCTTTTGAGCTACGCCACTAAAAACGGTTTGCTGGAAAGGGGTCTGAGAATTATACACCTGTCCCAACAACTATTTTTTTCCCCCAGAAGAGTTTCCGCTGTGAAATAGCAGGTTAAAAAAAGGCACGTTTCCACCAGGTAACCGCTCTCGTGCTGTCGACCCAACACACTCAATTGATTCAATATTGTTTGGTTGAGACGGTTGTATTTTTACATCACACGCACACATTGGTATTGTTTTTAGGCATTTCCAAATGTAGATTGAGTTGTTTAAGAAGGGTGGTATAATGGTGCTGGAAGAACAAAATATAATCGCCTTATTCACATTCATCAGTCTTCCAGCTAGCGACCGTGAGGCACTCGACGCGGAATCACTTCGGACGGAGAGCTGTGGATGAAAGATGTAAAACCGCATTGCAATTTTGATTTTTATTCAAATTTGTCAAATCCAAGGGCTAGCCTCGATGAAAACATACTTCGCATCAGTTTCGATACTGTTAGGTGGAGAGTGTTTGTGTATGATTGAATAACACATATTTCTTGAAAGGCATTAACGTTCCCAGAGGAACTCTTGCTGTTTTAACGTAGGTATTCACTTGTGTCATTTATTTATTCTTAGTTGAGCTTGTTTAGGCCAAATAACACTCCTTATATATATTTCTCAGTGGGAAGCTCGAGAATACGTGTGCCACAGTGCAAGTCGGAAGAGATGTTTTTTGACGAAAAATCTCCCGACCAGAATGGAAAACAAACCCGAATCCTCGGCATGATAATGTCGGCCATGGGAGCACATGAAGCACACATAAACATTTTTGATTTTGTGCGTTGTCCATCATCCATTATTATTATAGAATCACTTGTGGCTGCAGAATCACTGTTTGTGTAGAAGGGGAGATTCTCCACGTGCATTGACAACAAGAACACATATTTCAACATGTGGTCAGCTTTTGTATTGTTCTCGCGAGAACAAGAATGAGTCATGAATGAACCTTCTTGAAATGCTTCATAAAACCACGGTCCTTTTCTGATCCAACAAAACATTCACTAATGAGTTATTTTATGTTCGATTACGTTAACCAAATAACCAAAATAAGTAATAACCAAAATAATAATTGAACGCCAAATGTGTTGGTTAGCTCAAAACCCGTGGAAGGAATGATCCGATTATCTTTATATTGTTATATTCGTTTCTCTTTTTAGATCAATGTTATGTTATGGTTAAAATTTTGAATTTTTGAAAAGTTTAGAGAGAAATTTCGAAAAAAAATAATTCCCAATTATAAACACTATGCTATTGTTCAATGAAATGTGATGAGATCCCCTCACTGAATCAATTAAGCTTGATTACGGGATTAAAAATTCATGGTGGGACTGTTATGCCTAGAATATCAACATGGGACAATTGAACTTGATGTTGTTTTTTTAAAAGTTGGGAATGAACTATATGTTCTTTTGTGTTTTTCCGTAAGATTATGCATAAAAACAACGTTTTATGAAGAACAGTGAAAATCGTCAAAAAGTAACATGGGACAACTATGCGTAGAACGGCAGTACAGGTCAGACTCGATTATATAAAGACTCGATTATATGTGATTCGATAATATACAATTTTGGACTCGATTATATACAGTTTGGATTTTTTTTTATATTTCAAATATGACTTATTTCAAGAAGAAATGTAAACTTTTAACGTTAAGGTGTAATTTAAGTGGCTAAAAAAGTGGGTTTAAAATCGTGTTTTTTGAAGATTTTGCTTGAATTTTCACTAGGGATTGTTTATATCGATATTGCAGCCAAATTAAGAAAGATAGAGGTTGGGTGCCAAAGAACAAATTGTATAGCGGTTAGAGAGCTTCAATTTAAGTGATAGAAACAATCTAGTTTAATATAAATTTTGAAGATAAAATTAATAATATCACATTAAAAATTATTAACTTTTAAGTTTTTCACTTCCGAAATGTAATTAAAACCTACTAATTTAGATGTTCCACTACTATATCCTGTACTAAATTTTCTCATCTTTCAAATGAAAGCAACATAATCGTCCTCCGTAGCGTGCTTTGTAATGTAGAGCCAGTTTGGGGCAACAGAGTACGAAACAAAAAAAAAAGTCCTATAACTCTGTCATTGTTGAAATTCGAACATATACGCAAAGCATTTTTTTCGTCAAATATGATCGTCTATCACCTACTGAGAGAATCTAGATAAATTATTTTTTTTATGTGAGAAAGGTATTTTCTGACTTTAAGGGGATGAATCAAAAATCAAATTCCTCTTTTATATTCAAAAAAAGAAAAATGCATGCAAAAAAAAACAAACAAACAAATTTTTTGACTCGATTATATACAGGATTCAATTATATACAGTGAAAAGAAACCAGAAACTATATATAATCGAGTCCGCATTGTAATAGGAAAATAATAACAAAAGGAAATTGTAAAGGGCCAATTAAAAGATTAATCAATGGCGAGTGCCACGAACGATTGCTTCGTAAGAAAACGTGAATGTCCGAAACGGAATTAATTTTGGGCGGGACGAAGTTCGCCGGGTCAGCTAGTAATTTCATATAGTTACTATAATTCTTAGATTGTTCATTCAATTGCAGCAAATTCGTGCATTGTTTCTGGATTACAAGTGGCGTCAGAATGCAGCGCATTTTGAGCCGGATGTGATGGAGATATTATTTAACGACGAAAACTGTGTTTTTCGGTTGAAAACTGAAGTCGAAATTTGTCCCATTGCGTTTGCTATCGTCTCCGCTGAGCCACATGAGCATTTTCCGGCAAAACTTGGGTAGAATTTGTGAATTTTTTCTCTGGGAATAATATTTGTTGGGAGCTTTGGATATGTTTATTTTTTATTTTTTGATGTTTAACCCTCTAAGATCCAAGTTTTTTATTTATCTAAAAAACCTATTCCACTTTTATCTTGAATTTCCGATTTTCAAAATAAAATACTCCTAGCAGAAAGCTGCCAGCATAAAACCAATGTGTATGTGTGATAGATGAAAATATTCTAAAGACGTTCTAGAGAGGGTGAACATTGAAAATAATGTCTGAATAATTTGAAAAGAGAATCCGTGAAGCCCGTCTAAAGGCGGGCTTGGACTGTAGAGGGTTAAAGACGAGTTAAGATACAAAATTAAAAATAGCACATAACGTAAAATAGATCTTACGATGTTATAATGTATAACATCACACGAAAAATTAATGCAGCTTTATTCTCGCCTCAAACTCAAAGAATGGAGATAGTAAAACAAGTGAACAATTCAACGAGTGAAAGAAGAAGAATAAGTTATGAGTAAGTAACAATGCAAAAACACCAAAGGTTCATTTCGGAGCCACCAACATTTTTATAGAGTTCATTTTTAGAGTTAACTATTTCATTCTCCGGGTAGATTACTTACAAGTTACATTATCATTTCAAAAAAAAAAAAAAAATTAGTGGGTTATGTCTATGATATAACCGCAAGGTTGACGTGGGACTACCTTAGCTTAGCAATTCTTTGATGGGATTGATTAATTTCTTGATTGAATGCAACAATTTCCGAATTTAATTGAATTCAATATATTTGCTTTGTGAGTAAAAGGATTTAACAATTGCCATGTAAGGTTAGTTCATAGATTATGCTCTTCGTTACAAGTAAATTTAATGATAGTCCTTTTACGTTTGGTATGATGCATAGGACAAAATATGTGAACGGGAAAATTATCAAACGATTATTTTATTTTACATTTCCTTCTAAAGTTTGCATCTCTCAAGTGTACGTACTTCTCGAAACGCGAATTTGCTTGAAATTTGAAAGTTCATTCGCCTTTATTGTATGCTTGATTTTCCCAGATTCCTAAGTTTAGAAGACCGTTTTAGGGAAATATATTCTAGTCTGCACAGAAGCAAGCGAGTACAAAAGTACTCACAGTTTCCATTTAATTGCAAAGCCGATTTTCCCAGACACTTTGGTTTTGAAGTCTGTGTTAGGGAAACACATTTCAGTCGGAACAAAAATGCTCCTGACTCGCACCTATTTGCAATGCCAATTTCCCCACGCTCCATGGATTAGAAGTCTGTGTTAGGGAAACATTTCAGTCGGAAGAAAAATACCCCCGACTTGCATGTATTTGAAATGCCAATTTCCCCACGCTTCGTGGATTAGAAGTCATTTCAGTCGGAACAAGAATACCCCCGACTTGAATGAATTTGCAATGCCAGTTTTTCCACGCTCCATGGATTAGAAGTCTGTGTTAGGGAAACACATTTCAGTCGGGACCAAAATACCCCCGACTTGCACGAATTTGCAATGCCGATTTCCTTCAGGCACCAAGGTTTAGAAATCTCTGTTAGGGAAACATTTCGGTGGGATCGAAAGCTCCCTATACTTTCACGTGTTTGCAAAGCCGATTTCTCCAACGCTGCTTTGTTTTGAAGTCTGTGTTAGGGAACACATTTCGGAGAGAACAAAAGTCCCCATACTTTCATGTATTTGCAATGTTGAATTCCCCTAGGCTGCTTCGCTTTGATGACTGTGTTAGGGAAGCTGTAAATCGGGCCAATCAAAACGAGGCAGTTAGGGCGTTTAGATAACGCTAAACATTTTACAGTAATTCAATTGTTAATCTAATGAAGAATAACATTTTATTAATTGCGATAGATGCGTAGAAATATTCCCTATCAATTGATGCAAACATCTTTCCGATCCAGTAAGTAATGTTCGAGTTATAAGCATTCGAAATCTTTCATTTTTCCCTGCATGTTCTGTGGTTTTCATTTTACCCCCCATATATTCCGGTTAGACGTAGTCCCACGTCAAAATCGAACAAATGAAAATTTGGACAGTCCTTGTTGTAGTCTTATTACTCTTTGATTAGTTTAATCATAGCATGGCTTTCTGAATCCTTCGAATAGTTTCTTACCTGTTTACCCGATCTACTGAGCCTGCGTCCGATTCTTCGAAATGTCCTATTAATTGTGAGCATATGAGGCGTGAATACCAACTCTATTCAAAATGTGACTTTTCCATGTGAATTTTGCTCCGACTCGTCCAAGTTTTCTATCCTGGACAATTATCCAACACAGTGTTTGTAGAACCACACCCCTGTTCGTATGACTTGTACTAAGAAAGTGAAATATTCGCCTTAGACTTGTGCCCTTCGTGTCAAAGATTTAGGTTGGCATCCATCAACGCAAACTCGCAGAATGCAGAGAGGCTTGCAATAGATCAAATTAATTTATAACACCTCCAGACGAAAAACAAGTTTCAACTTCCCACTCTCACCTAATTAACCCAACCTTCGTTTGGCACCTGAGCCGCGTCCCACCACCTCCGGCTGGCAGTTGGCAGTTATTTATGGTGGAATTTTCTTGTTCCTGGGAAATTTATAACAACATTCCACTGACTTTATACCACCGTAAAGCAACCTTTCCCGCTTCACCCCATTAAGCTTTAATTCGAGCGTCATTAGTCAAACCAGTTCGCGGGTGGAGATATTCTCGGCACGATCCGGGGCTCCAGGTAAATTAAAGTCCGCCGCGGCTGCGTCCTCCGGCTCCACGGAACACGGATAAACATACACAAAAATTGTTTGCAGGAAGGATGAATAATTTTTAATATTTATTCATAATATCACTTTATGGTAATTGTGGTACTTCTATCTGCTTAACGTGTTTCGACACATTTTTTCGTGCGAGGGGGTGTGCTGGGAATGAGCATTTCAGGGCCAACGAACGTGAGCCGGTGATGGGAGCTTTCATGCCGAGGTAAATTCGTGGAAATATAATGTAGAATATGAATGCACGCGTTTTGGAATGGTGTCGTCGAAAATCTGCACCACATCGAAACAGTAATGGAATTTTACCCAGCGGCATAATGAACTTCCATGGTAATCTTTTCGTACACATTTGAAACCCGATTTTGCAAAATGTTTTCACAATAGTATTTTCTTCCACTCCAAGAACCTTGGAGTGCACTGCAAAGAGATGAATTTTTTTGAAGCAAGATGTAACTGTGTCACGAATTTCTTCAGTGTTATCGAACCGTTGTCCGCCGAACGCCTGTTTCATCACCACCGTACTATTGTGAAGTTTTGGACCGATTAAGAACCGTGAATAAGAACAAAAGGCCAGGTTTATTGACGAAAGGAGTGTTCCTCATCCACGATAATCCGCAGCCCCATTCTGCTCGCGTAACTCAAGAGCAATTGAAAAAATTCATCCTGGTGATGAAACAGTCGTTCGGTAGATTGATATTATACCTGTGTAAACATAATCCTGCAATGGTAATTACTGTGAACTAATGTATTTATATTTGCCCCAAAATTATGTCTTTCGACAAGAAAATTATATTCTTTCTCTCTTAATAATAAAATAAATTGCGGTTCAATGTTTTTTTTCTTCATTACGCAATTCCGTATTGGAGAATCATAATTTTGGAATCCCGTTGAATTAATTTCAACGTTTCCGTTTTCGTTTTCGTTTGTGCATGTGTTCTCTTACTACCGCCCTTTTGCTCTTGCGCTTTCTTCGTCTCGCTATAACACTTACTTTGTCTATCTCAACTCCTCTAAGTTAATTTACGGTCTTTTAGTGCCGTTTTCAATAAACCGGAGGCCACCATTTTAATTTTCAAAATGACATCGGAATACGGTCATTGAGAGTCATTATCAACAAACCGGAAGTCAAATCAAGATCATATTCGTATTCCGCTTGTTAGCTATTTTCATCTATCATCTATATACTTGTGGGTGTATGTCATTTTCGGCCAATTGGGAGTAGATTTGCTGCAGAAAGTAGAGAGTCGGTTCAGGACCACCATTTTTTAAAGTGTCAAAAAAGGGACTTCCGATTTGGTCTCTGTTTTTCCATTTTTTAACACTCATGAACCCGATCGACCAGTAGAAAGCATAGTTGAAGAATTGTACTATATATTTCACTGCCGAAGTCTCCAAAACAAAAGTTTTATGTCATGTATGACCCTCGCAATTTGGGGTGTCGGATTAGTGCCACTCTACCCTACCTATGACAAGGATTGAAACGATTATTCGTGCCCAAAGATCAAAATATGCGCTTTTAATTCTTCAATAAATTCACACAGGGAATTTTTTAGGCTTTTTTTTATCCCATTTATTTATATATTAGGCTCATTAGCATTTTATCTGTAACAGAGCCGGGTTTTTATCGTGTACATGTACATATGTTTATGTTTCTATAAATTGTAAATTACACAGTAGAAGTTGTAGCCATTTAGGCGTTAGGTTTTCTGTTCCATTACATTATGGTAAATTACACTCTAGTAGCCATTTCGGCGTAAGGGTATTCTATCTGTTCTTCCATTGTTCAGCAGACCGGACAGCGGAGATAGTTGATATTGATCATTGTTGGGTTATTTATAGAACAGCAGCCCGATGTTTCTTGCAGAGCAGAGCAGTTGTATGGATGAATCGATCTTTGTTCCACCGTGGATCGATCTCCATAGCTGATGATGGTTGCGCGGACGTAATTATTCTATAACAACACAAAGATGGTCAATTGAGGGCCCTGAGTTTGAACTCACGATCGATCGCTTAGTAAGCGAACGCGTAACCAAGTGGCTACGAAGACCCCCTAATTTTTTAGGCTTAGATTTAAAAAAAAAATAGGTTTGTTATATCTATGATATAACCGCAAAATTGACGTGGAACTACCTTAGCTTAGCAATCATTTATTTGTATTGATCAAATTTTTGATAGAATGAAACAATTTCCAAATCCAATTGAATTCAATATATTTGCTTTGTGAGTAAAAAGATTGAAGAAATGCCATGTAAGGTAATTTCATGCATTGTGATAGATTAGGCACTCAGTTTCAATTTTGACATTTACGTCGAACGCATATTGTTTAATCAATAGGCGCTATCGCAGCAAATAGTTATCAACATTTTGCCTAACAATCAAATGGTTTGCGTAAAAATTCAGTGAGCAGAAGATATGAAGGCATATCCTACAATGCAATCTTGAATAACCGAGCCAAAGCGTTGTATTCGTACCCGCCATTGAATTCCGTGTTGGGAAAACACTTTTCGGAGTGCAAAAAACAGGAAGTGGGTTATATCTATGGTATAACCGCAAGGGTGACGTAGGACTATCGTTGATTTAGAGATCATTTGTTCGAAGTTGAATCTAAATCCATTCTGAATGAATGAATAAATGAATATTTGGGGGACTTCGAAATCGAGAGCGTTACGTTGGAGGCACAAGGTTTTATGCATCCAATATAGGATACGAAAAACCTTGTTCTGAAGAATAATCTTCAGAAGCTAACCTGCTAACTGTACTTGATTGACAAATCACAAACCCAAATGTTATATATGGATATTTTATGGATAGAAAACATTAATATAAACCCTTTCGCTTGAATGTAATTTTCAATTCCAAGGGGAACTGGCAGATTATTTTCCAGCAACGATTAGATATTTCCACATTTTCCTCGATACTGGAAGCCCACCAGTGGTTAATACTAACTCGATAACCACCTTTTAATAGTACTTGATTGAAAAATATTTGGTCACAGTGTTACATGGATAGAAAACATTCAAATAAACTCTTTCACATGAATATATTTTGAAAATTCCCAAAGGAACTGGCAGATTATTTCCAGTAACGATTAGATATTTCCACATTTTCCTCGATACTGGAAGCCCACCAGTGGTTAATGCCAACTCGATAACCACCTGTTAATAGCACTTGATTGAAACATATTTGGTCACAGTGTTAGATGGATAGAAAACATTCAATTAAATTCTTTCACATGAATATATTTTGAAAATTCCCAAAGGAACTGGCAGATTATTTTCAGTAACGATTAGTTATTTCCACATTTTCCTTGATACTGGAAGCCCACCAGTGGTTAATGCCAACTCGATAACCACCTGTTAATAGCACTTGATTGAAATATATTTGGTCACAGTGTTACATGGATAGAAAACATTCAATTAAACTCTTTCACATGAATATATTTTGAAAATTCCCAAAGGAACTGGCAGACTATTTTCAGTAACGATTAGATATTTCCACATTTTCCTCGATACTGGAAGCCCACCAGTGGTTAATACTAACTCGATAACCACATTTTAATAGTACTTGATTGAAAAATATTTGGTCACAGTGTTACATGGATAGAAAACATTCAAATAAACTCTTTCACATGAATATATTTTGAAAATTCCCAAAGGAACTGGCAGATTATTTTCCAGCAATGATTAGATCTTTCCGGAACTTTCTCGATGCTGAATGGCATCCTAACGGAAAGAGTTCTGCGCGTGTATGTGTCGATCCTTCGCCGTCCACCTCCTCCAGCACGTTAGGCAACGATGTTGTCTTGTCGATGTCCTCACGAAAAATGAATGTGTCTCACCACCAGAATATCGCTTAAGTATGCTTTTTGTGTGTGATTGAATCGAGAGAAGGTGTGGTTTACGATGGCAGTTTGGAAGGCAAACTAGAGGGGAATGAACTCTCTGAGCTCGGAACTTTCGGCGACTGAGCAATAATCGATTGCGGGCGCATACAATATTGGATACGGAAATATCCTACTGATGGGGAAGAATAATCTTCTGAAGCTATCCTGTTAATTGCGATTGATTGAAAAACCACAAAACCAAATGTATTTGATCACAGTGTTACATGGAAAGAAAACATTCAAATAATCTCTTTAACATGAATATATTTTGAAAATTCCCAAAGGAACTGGCAGATTATTTTCAGTAACGATTAGATATTTCCACATTTTCCTCGAAACTGGAAGCCCACCAGTGGTTAATGCCAACTCGATAACTACCTGTTAATAGCACTTGATTGAAACATATTTGGTCACAGTGTTACATGGATAGAAAACATTCAATTAAACTCTTTCACATGAATATATTTTGAAAATTCCCAAAGGAACTGGCAGATTATTTTCAGTAACGATTAGTTATTTCCACATTTTCCTTGATACTGGAAGCCCACCAGTGGTTAATGCCAACTCGATAACCACCTGTTAATAGCACTTGATTGAAATATATTTGGTCACAGTGTTACATGGATAGAAAACATTCAATTAAACTCTTTCACATGAATATATTTTGAAAATTCCCAAAGGAACTGGCAGATTATTTTCAGTAACGATTAGTTATTTCCACATTTTCCTCGATACTGGAAGCCCACCAGTGGTTAATGCCAACTCGATAACCACCTGTTAATAGCACTTGATTGAAACATATTTGGTCACAGTGTAACATGGATAGAAAACATTCAATTAAACTCTTTCACATGAATATATTTTGAAAATTCCCAAAGGAATTGGCAGATTATTTTCAGTAACGATTAGCTATTTACACATTTTCCTCGATACTGGAAGCCCACCAGTGGTTAATGCCAACTCGATAAACACCTGTTAATAGCCGCGCGTGTATGTAGCGATGTCTTCCCAGGGAATCGTTTGTGGCATCACTCTCCTCCTGATAGATTCCCTTCTGGCCTAGGGTGCACAAACAGGCTTTTGGTGACACCGTTCATCCGCGCTTTCGTGATAAATAAAGAGCTTCACCGCAACAGCGACAACATGCTCCAATCGCTGTTCAATTAGAAGTGAGTGGATTTCCGAGCGCCGCTCGCTTATATACCGATTGGTGATTTCAATAGCCTGTTTTGAAAGCAATTTTAAGACTATTGAAACAAGTTTTTGGATCAAAAAGTAACAAGTATATAACGCGTAGACATTTTATCTTTCGAATGAAGTGATTATCATACCATTTCGTTCAGTTGTTTAGGAGCTATTAACGCTCAAAATCTCGGTCTCCGGCGTAACGCTTTCGTTTTCGAAACTTTGATTTTACACCCCGGTATAGAAATGAAAGACGTAGTCCTACGTCAAAACATGCAGAAGTACCTCCGGCTTGCACGAATCAACAACTCCAACTTCTACTTTTTATACTATAGAGGCTTTAAACTTGATTCGCCTCTAGTGTCTGCACGATTCTTCCAGGTTCCTTATTAGTAATTTTCCCAAGACCATGTTAGGGAAACATGCAGTCTGTTAGGCGAACACATTTCAGTCGGAACGAAAATGCCCCCGACTTGCATGTATTTGCGTCGGCCCAGACACCTTGGTATAGAAGTCTGTATTAGGTAAACACATCTCAGTCGGAACAAAAATGCTCCTAACTTACATGTATTTGCAATGCCAATTTCCCCACGCTCCATGAATTTGAAGTCTGTGTTAGGGAAACACATTTGAGGTGGAACGAAAATACCCCCAACTTACATGTATTCGCAAAGTCGATTTCCCCCAGGCACCTTGGTTTTGAAGTCTGTTTTAGGGAACGCATTTCGGTGAGAACAAAAGTCCCCGTACTTTCATTTATTAGCAATGCCGATTTCCCCGAGGCTGCTTGGTTTTGATTTATTAATTGCGATATATGCGTAGAAATATTCCCTATCATTGGATGCAAACATCTTTCCGATTCAGTTAGAAATGTTCGAGTTATAAATATTCGCAATCTTTCATTTTGACGTAGGATTACGTCTTTCGGGAACATATTGGGGTACAAATTGAAAATCGAAAATCGAGCACATCGTAAAAATTGTCCAATTTCAAACGCTTATTTCGCAGTCATTTCATGATGGATTGATGAAATTTTTGCGTCAATCGATTTCGGCACTTCATAACAATTTTTTGTATTGAAGAAAATAATATATGTTATGAAACTAACTTTCGAGCAATTGAAAAATCTACCCACATCTGATTGGTCGAAATTGACGACACATGCGGCGGGTCCCTAACAGAGACATCAAAACTAAGCTGCCTGGGGGAAACCGGCATTGCAAATACATGAAAGTAGGGGAGCTTTTGCTCCCACCGAAATGTGTTCCCTAACAGAGACATGAAAACCAAGCTACCTGGGGGAAATCGGCATTGCAAATACATAAAAGTAGGGAGAGCCACCAAATCATTATCAAAGAGTTTAACGATGTAATTCTTCAAACATATTCAAAATCAACAGATAGCCTAACGGAATCCTACGTCAACTATGCGGTCGTGTTTCGGACACAACCCTCCTGTGACGTTTTTTTTCCTGCATGTTCTGCGTTTAGGACTTCATTTTACCCCCCATATATTCCGGTTAGACGTAGTCCCACGTCAAAATATTTATATAGGAGGTTGTGTCCAAGATACGACCACATTTTTGACGTAGAACCACGCTGTTATTTTGTTCAAATCGTTTGATAATAATTTCGGATATAATTTTAGAATGCTGCGAAATTTTAGAAATAACTGTTCAGTAGAATGGTTTGGTCGCCCTTAAATGGTTTTTTATTGTAGAATTAGTTAACGATAATTGAATGGTGATTCATTATTGCCCTCGTAGAACAATGCTCAAGATGATCGCATGTCGCACTTTGTTTCATGTCAATGCATCGAAAATTTACCTCAATATAGCGAATAGCGATTCCGGTGACTTTTCTCACAATTGGCATACACTCGACTACATGCGATTATATACTTGTTGCCCCAGCACCATTATTCCACATCTCATAACCCCATCAATCTTTCTTTGGCACCGAATGGAAACAATAACAATGCCAATACTTGCAAGTATGAAATACGACACGACATTCACTATGGTTTAGCTTCATATTTCTCAAATAAATATGTGGCGCACAATCTTAACGCCAGCTTCGCCATAGCGCGAGGTTCGATGCATTGATGTAATGTCAAAGGCACAAACAAAGCTCTGATGATGACGGAAAACATGCTATGTTAACTGCTTCGAATAAAGAAAAAGCGCAAATATTCCTACCTCACTACCTCACTCTTTGGTCAATTTATTATCGCGGCTGCATATTAGCACCACCAAACAATCGTTCGCCATAGAATCAAAATATTAGGTGAGTGTTGCTTCGCGACAGGGCCAATGCACACGGGAGCAGATATAAATGGGGTTTCAGCGTAGCGAAGATGCTCTTTGTACATACGGATTATGAAGCACGCACGTGCGCACACAAAGTCATATATTGATGGCTTGAAGCAACTAATATACACACACTTATCTCCGCTTTGTGTTCTTCTCAACAAAACCCCTCTCTATTAAAATTTTCGGTCTCGATTAGCTTACCTGTCATCCTTGGTGGAGACAGTTTGCTACTGTCATGCTTAACCTGAACAATTATTTCCACACAATTTTGACGTGGGACTACGTCTAACCGGAATATATGGGGGGTAAAATGAAAACATAAACACTGAACATGCAGGGAAAAATGCAAGATTTCGAATGTTTATATCTCAGACATTTTCTACTCGATTGGAAAGATGTTTGCATCAATTGATAGGGGATATTTCTACGCATCTCATCTATCGCAATTAATAAAATGTTATTTTTCGTTAGATAAATAATTGAATAACTGTAAAATGTTAAGCGTTATGTAAACGCCCTAACTGCCTCGTTTTGATTGGCCCGCTTTACGGTTACCCCAACACAGACTTCAAAACCAAGCAGCCTTGGGGAAATCGGAATTGCAAATACATGAAAGTAGGGAGACTTTTGTTCTCTCCGAAATGTGTTCCCTAACACAGACTTCAAATTTAAGGAGCTTAGGAAAATTGGCATTGAGAATTCATGCATGTCGGGGGTATTTTTATTTCGACTGAAATGTGTTTCCCTAACACAGACATCAAATCCATGGAGCGAGGGGAAATTGGCAGTGTAAATCATGCAAGTCGAGGGCATTTTTGTTCCGACTAAAATATGTTTCCTCAACACAGACTTCAGAACCAAGGTGTCTAGGGAAATTGAGATTGCAAATTTATGCAAGTTGGGAGTATTTTTGTTCCGACTGAAATCTGTTTACCTATGAAGACTTCTAAACCAAGGTGTCTGGGGAAATCGACATTGCAAATACATGCAAACTGCGAGTACTTTTGTTCTCTCTTGCCTTTGTGCAGACTAGAGTACGTTTCCCTTACACGGTCTTCTAATCTTAGGTACCCGGTAAGATCGCGCAGACTTCAATTGAATTCGGAAATTGTTTCATTCAATCAAAAATTATAGTTATATCATAGATATAACCCACTCATTTTTGTAGTTCAGAACCTTAATAAAGTCAGTTTGATGTAATGCTTGCAATGCCAGGGACATCAGCGAGTAAGTAATTTGGTCGCGTCCACAGCTCAATCCGAAACGAAAACTTGACGCAAAACAAGGAAGAACAAGCGATATTCATTGCTTCGTATCTAGAACGACACTGAAAGTTTGCCTCAGTGAGATCCAATATTTATGTTCTAAGCAAATATTCCCCTCAGTTTTTCTCTTTCTTCTTCTTCTTTTCTTTGTTCATGGAGACTTTAAATCATTCGCGTTCGTTGATCGTCCACAAGTTACTTGTTATTGACGGCATTGGTTGGGAAGCTCACAAATGAGCAGAACAAATGTATGGGAAAATGGAAATGCTTCTAGTTTTCTTCAGTTTTAACCGTTTATACAGCAGGGAATGGTAATATATAGCATAAACAATAAATCTTAGGGAATTTCCGATTCGGTTGGTATGTAAATTGTCTAAATCCGTTCGCGACAAACATAGTTACTAACGTTAACTTTATTTCATGAAAACGTGAGCTGTTTTCTGATTTGGCACCTTTAATGAAAGACGTAGTTCTACGTCATGGAAAGATATTTTCATGCCGTGTAATGCTCGATATTTCCTAAAAAAACACATACGAACACATTCAGATAAAAATTCAAGACAAAATTTGAAAAAAAGTTTGTTCCGCGTAAAATTTTGAAAATTCTGATAATAATCTGTTACTCCCCGGCTACGCGCGCTTTTCGTCTTATGTAGGGACCAAGGGAACTCTGGTAAGCAGGAACACAAAATAAGAACAAATGCCCACTAGTCGCCAACGACACACGATTCTCTAAAATCCGAATCTCACTGACGGTGGCTCAAAGGCAACTATCTCTCTCTGCGAGCGGGGCCTGGTGGTTCCGGTCGAACCCGAGTGACGAACAACAGGAAGATAATTGAGGGCTGTTTGTTGCGGAAATGTTCCTAAAATTGTGTACATTTGAAACAATCATATTTATTCGTTGGGTTTGATTTGTGGGGGAGTGTGTGAGTGGTTTATTTGGTGAGTACACGGTACTTGCTGTTTTTGAGGTTTGTTTCGAAGTTCTCAGCGCGGGTAATTATCAATTATCATACGCTGGCCGGTATTTTGGTAAAGTTGCGCCGTATGCGATCGTCCCTCGTCAGGGCCTTCTTCCTGCGCGATCTGCCTCAGTTTCTCCGTGCGGGCCTATAGAAAAGAGCCAAGACAAAAAGGCCCATTGGTCGGACCTGACCAACAGGTAGCATTAGCACATGTGTATCACCGTTTTTGGGATTTATCGGTCCAGTTTAGCTTTTTATTAATTACCATTTTAACGTGTTTGGTTTATGTGAACTATATGTCCGTTGTTCCTTTGTATTGATTCGAAACTTTCATTAAAATTGTAGATTAAGGTTAGGTTAAGTTTTAACTATCTGTTTTTAGCATACTGACCGGTTTCTTTTAAATATATATTTTTATTATGAAGACTTATATTAAACCATAAACTTATTATTTCTATTTTTAATCCTACAACAAATCAACACTAAATTATTTTAATTTTAACATTTAATAATTAGAAATTACTTTTCACGACGCGCACTACAATTCTCGGAGACAGTCGACGACAGAATGAACGAGCACAGGACATGCCGAGAACAAATCAAAATGTCGTGAGATCGAACATACGAATGTGCTATCGGGTTGGAAAAATGTGTGAGTTATTCAACTCCTGGACGCACAACTACAAGGTTCAAACTACTCAACTTCCGTCCCAAGGTACCTACAACGTACCTAGACTTATTCTCTGTCAAATGACAACCGAACGAGTAGCAGGAGTTTCAACCAACTTTCAGTTTTATAGTTCCAATTATGTCAATTATGTTATGGTATGAGTCATCGGAATATGAATAGGTGTGTATATGCGTTTGCATGCAGTGGGTTCGATTCGTTGATTATGTAGTTATAATACATTCAAATAGTTTAAAAATGTACTGCTGAACTGTACAGTACACGAAGTTACAGCCTTTGAAAAATAATTAAATGTCAGTTGAATCGAAAACCTAAAAAGCCTTCTGTTGAGAATGTATAATAATGACAAATTGTACTATCCTTCACTACCAGGTAAGACAAGGAAAACAGTATCATGAAGAACAAAAAATCTGAGTTGGAAGTTTTGGGAATATTTCGATTGATTCTTCTGGTTGATTGATCCATTGATGTTCCAAAAATAGGTATATTTATAACAACTTGCTATCGCTTAGCAAGGTTTTGCTCATTTAACTTTTTTCCCTCTTTTATCACAGGATTATTCTTATAGCTTCGGACACAAAAAAAACCGTTACGGTAGGGACGCAGCATATCTTTTGCTATTTTTCAAACATACTTGTATACTTCTACCGTCAAACCTTGAAAGTTGACGGACTTCGGTCCCTCCACATCCCTCCCGAACCGTGATAAATGAGAACGGTTTGATGGATTGATAGCAAATGCCGTTATCACAGGACTTCTTTCGCCGCTCGAAGAAGAGGGGGCTTATTTTCAGCGAACAAAACAAAGGAAAAATCGATTGAACCTCAACAACAATAATGGTCCTCTCAAACGGGAAAAGTAGGACAGGAAATGAGTGGAATGTGATGCAAAACAGTTGTTGATGGAATCAGTGCTGAAAACGAACTGCTACGGAATGTTGCAGAAGAACAACAGTATTTCAATCAGGGGACCCAAGTGTCGTAAAGAAAAATGACGCAGTACAAAGCATTGGTAATTTATCACGAGGAAGTGCTCCAATTTCCCCGAATAAACCAAGTGGAATGTTGATATAGAGAGAGAGAGGGGGAAAAAGACAAAACGTGCCACGAGCTTTGGTCACGAATTGGAATAATTCACTAGGAATATAAATATTACTGTTGTAGTGGCGTATGCTGACATAAAAGAATCGATTCAAATCGGTGTCATCCTGGAGGGTGCAAAAATATGAATGCTTTTCAGGGTGGAACGTGACCATTGGATTGCAATTGTTTATTGTATGTGGACTGGATTGATGGGAAAAGCTTACGAGTGATATCTACAATATAACAACATAATAAAAAGCATGAGAGTCATGAAGATGAACGATGGCTATAAATCAAGTGACATGTCGTTTGAAATATGACGAAAAAATAAGACTGTAATTTGTGGCAGTTACTTGAGGAACTGTTCTTGATGGTAATAAAAGGTTTTAAATTTAGATGCGAATGAAAACCTAGTAGTTTTCCCCGACGATTCCCCACTGAGGGACACTTCACCGAAATATATTACCTACATAATCAAAATTTCAGAACAGATAGCGCCTTTATCCGCCGAAGTTTACGCCAAGTGCAGCCCGCCATAAAAGAGGACACTGAAACTGCAAGAACATGAGCTCACTTGCGTTCCGCTTGGCTCGCATCCACTCCGAAGTTGCTCGGATGCTGAAAGTGTCGTTACCATTTGTTCACCACCCACAGCTTACTCTCCGTTCTGAGAGGCTAGGTATGAATGGGCCAACGAAAGCAACCATTTTCACCACTCCCGGGCGCGCAGTAAATATGCATGTAATGTGGCACTCGCTTTGCTTCACGTCTTGTGGTCCAGATTCATTTCCAGCGTGTTTTCCGTTCCCACCCCCCAACACGTTACTCCCCATGCAAAACCAGAACTCTTTGCCGCTGTCTGTCCGGGACCGCTAGGATACCACACCATCACCTCCTAAACAATATATTTGCATAAACATCGGTTTCTGCTTCCTCGAATGTGTGAAACGCGACTGGTTCCACTTGAGAGCTTTTATGGAACTGACGGTATGCAAGCAATCACTTGTGTTCAGTGATTGCAATCTTTGCATTCGGGAAGGACGAATACGATTTTGTAGAATCGCTTATTTCTATATACTAATTATTTTTATGGAGGAACTCTGTCTCAAAATAGCGTCGCTATTATCCGAACACAATCGTATGTCTCACAATCTTGGGTTCCTTTATATTTATTTTTGCATATTGATCCAAGTTATGATGCAACGTTTGCTTGTTTTAGTAGGAAATATTTGCAAGGAACGAGATAACATCCCTTCTGCTTCCAACTATTTGCTTGTGTCATAAAAGATGCGCGCATTCCATCTAAGATTTGCATATTCTTTCAGCGTTCAGTACTCGACTAGAGAAATTATCGTTTGGTTTGTCATTCTTATCGTTGAGCTGCATATTTATGTACTGATTAAACCTAACATCTTACGGACCTTGAGTCGAGTTTGTTATGTTATAAAATTAAACAAGATTCCCCGGACGATTTGAATTTTTTTTATTGTCAGTCTCTTTCAACGACTGCGTGATGCATTAAAATTACCGGAGCGGAATCAACGAAATCAAAAATAAATTCCAATGTAATTATGTATAAACGAATTTCATGCCAACTCGACTGGCCGTTGGCAACACCATCTCAGATAGCAGCGAAACGTTATGGGTGTAAACACATGGTTGTTTTAAACAACTTTGCATATTTGAAATATTAAAAAAATAATTAGACTGCTTTTTAAAAAGGGCCAAAAAATTTCTTGATTTTCTACAAAAAATTATAACTCAAAAACTATAATACCTGCAAAATTCGGGTCAAAGAATAAAAAGTAGAAAATAGTTTGAATTTTCATAAAAATACCAAAATCTTTTTGAAAAAAAATTTCGCTGAAAAAAATAATTTAAAAAATTAATATTTATTTTTCTCGAAACTGTATTTTTTTTAAATTCCCAAAAAATATATTAAAATAGCACTTACAATTTCCAACAAGTCGTCCATACATCGAAAGATGGGCACTTTTACAGGGAAAAAGTTTTCCTAACAACAACTTTTTCATGTTTTGTTGAAAAAAATATCCTATTTTTGTTTAAAGTCAAGGTAGCAATATAGTGTATACAACAATGTTTAGATCTTATTAAAATATGAACTTTCGTCGTAGACGGCATTTTGGTATGGAGATCCCTGAAAATATTAGGCTGTCAAAAAAGTCCTGCGGTATTTCCGCGAGGTGTCGTTGTAAGCGCGTAGTTCTAGTTGTATTCATTGTATCGAGTCATACTATAGCTTGTTGGAAAGGTATTTTATAGTGCGCTATAATATAGTCCTTGACAGTGTTTTGTTTGGTTAAGTCGTTCGTGAGTTATAGTGTCGCAAATATAGAGCAAAATAAAGAGAAAATCCGACATATTTTACAGTACTACTATGACAAAGGCAAAAATGCATCTCAAGCTGCCAATAAAATTTGTGCAGTTTATGGACCCGATACAGTTTCCATTTCCACCGCACAACGATGGTTTCAACGTTTTCGTTCTGGTGTAGAGGTCGTCGAAGATGCGCCACGCTCCGGAAGGCCTGTCGTCGAAAATTGCCGCAAAATCGCTGAATTAGCCGAGAAAGACCGGCATAGTAGCAGCCGTAGCATCGGCCAAGAGCTGGGGATAAGTCATCAAACCGTTATTAACCATTTGAAGAAGCTTGGATTCACAAAGAAGCTCGATGTATGGGTGCCACACACGTTGACGCAAAAAACATCTTTGACCGTATCGACGCATGTGAATCGCTGCTGAATCGCAACAAAATCGACCCGTTTCTGAAGCGGATGGTGACTGGCGATGAAAAGTGGGTCACTTACGACAACGTGAAGCGCAAACGGTCGTGGTCGAAGCCCACTGAAGCGGCTCAGACGGTGGCCAAGCCCTCATTAACGGCCAGGAAGGTTCTGCTGTGTGTTTGGTGGGATTGTCAAGGAATAATCTATTATGAGCTGCTTCTCTATGGCCAAACGCTCAATTCGGACCTGTACTGCCAACAACTGGGCCGCTTGAAGGTAGCACTCATGAAGAAGAGGCCATCTTTGATAAACAGAGGCCGCATTGTCTTCCATCAGGACAACGCCAGGCCACACACTTCTTTGGTGACGCGCCAGAAGCTCCGGGAGCTCGGATGGGAGGTTCTTTTGCATCCGCCGTATAGTCCGGACCTTGCACCAAGTGACTACCACCTGTTTTTGTCCATGGCGAACGAGCTAGGTAGTCAGAAGTTAGCCACAAAAGAGGCCTGTGAAAATTGGCTATCCGAGTTTTTTGCCAATAAGGAAGCGAGCTTCTATAACAGGGGTATTATGAAGTTGGCATCTCGTTGGGAACAAGTCATCGAACAAAACGGCGCATATTTGACTTGAAACAGATGATTGTAACTAATTTTATGAACAAATGAAAATTAAAAAAAAATACCGCAGGACTTTTTTGACAGCCTAATATAATGTTCTACTCGTTACATTTTTGTGTGTAAATTCTCGCATTTGACTTGTTCTTGACAAGTTTCTGAATGGAAAATAATTAGCAGAGCATGTAAATCGCGATAATTTATACATACAAATGTTACGAATTCAACATTAGAGGAACTGGTAGAAATTCGGTACCCGATTTTGTTTTTTTGACCAATGCTCGGAATTTCTTCATATTACGTCAGCTTATGAAGGGATCTATTGCGGACATTTCCCTGCAAACCGATTTCAAAAATCTTGATTTGGCTCGGAGTTTTGAGCATAGAAGTGAAACAACTCAAATTCGAATACCCGAGATGCCTGGGTATAAATTTGGCACCCCATTTGTCTTTTTTTTCAAATTAAAAGAATCGTCCTGAAATCACTGAAAAAATTTATTATTTGACATTTTCATACAAAATAGACGTATATTACGTAAATTAACTCAACTTTGACGAAAAAGCATGCAGAAACTTCGGTTTGCAGTGCATATCGTTTCAATGAAGTTTTCGGCACTCCATACGTTTTGGCAGCTTTTTTCAACCCCATTTTTTTTCGAACATCATTAATGGCTTTAACCATCGATTCTTGATTCCATGACTTTCGTTTAGTCGCTGTTATCTTTAAAATTGCTCGTGGCATGATCTAAAATACAAAATAAACTATGTTTACATTGGGATGCCAAATTACCTGCATACAGAATTTTCACTTTGGAATGAAATCTATGAAAATTGTGATAAAAATCTCGATACACTTACTCGAATTCGTTGAAGAACATAAATTTTTTGATCCAAATCAGTTTTAATATTTAAAATCGGCTCACTATTCGATTTTTAATGATTTTTCAAAAGACGCACATGAAAACTTTTCGAGATTTCAAAAACAAAAAAACTTGATTTTTTTTTTAAACACAAATATTTTGGGTTTTTGTCATCTGACGTTTGTTACTACATTACTAGAACACTTTTTTCTATTCACCACAAGAGTGCCTCATTACCGCCGGAGATCCGGGTGGCCAAATTACCCACGGGGTATCGAATTTGTACCAGTTATTTTTTAAAGAAAAACATGAAAAAGTCGATACTTACCTCCCGATGTATGGTTGACTTGTTGGAAAATGTATGGGCTATTCATATCATTCACATTTTATTAGAATTTTGAAAAAAACATGTTTTTTTGAGAAAAATGAATTATAATTTCCAAAATATTTTCTTTCAATGTTATTTTTTCGAAAATTTGCTTGATAATTTTTTTAATGAAAACATAAACATAAATCATTCCCTGCTTTTTATTCTTTAACCAACATTTTGTAGATCTTATAGGTATTAAAGTAAGATTTTTTGAAAAAAAGTTGAAAAAACTCAAAACTTCAAAAAAATTCTCACACAAAATCTATCAGACCCTCAAAGTTTTAGTCAAAGAATGAAATGTAGGAAATTATTTATGTTTTCATTAGAAAATATCAAGTAAGTTGTTGAAAAAAAAATCATCGAAAGAAAATATTTTGAAAATTATAATTCATTTTTCTCGAAAACAAAAAGTTTTCCGAACATCAACTTTTTAATATTTTCTTTGAGAAATTACTATTAATGTTTAATTAGTAACATTTGTATGTATAAATTATCGCGATTTACATGCTCTGCTAACTTTTTTCTATTCAGAAACATGTCAAGAACATGTCAACCGCGAGATTGTACACACAAGAATAAAACGAGTAAAACATTATTTTTTTCAGGGATCTCCAAACCAAAATGCCGTATATTCTAGAAACTTTTAAAGATCGAAAGTTGACGTCTTCGACGAATGTTCATATCATAATAAGATCTAAAACTTTGTCGAATACACTATATTGCTACCTTGACTTTAGACAAAATTGAGACTGTTGTTGTAGTTGTATTTTTTTCGACGAAAACATGAAAAAGTTTTTGTTAGGCAAACTTTTTCCCTGTAAAAGTGCCCAACTTCCGAAATATGGACGATTTGTTGGAAATTTTGAGGGTTATTCAAATTTATTTTTTGAGAATTTTGAAAAAATACATTTTTGAGAAAAATGAAATTTAATTTTTAGAATAATTTTTTTTCAGCGAACTTTTTTTTAAATTTTTATTTATTTGGTTTCCTACATTTCATCCTTTGATTACAGTTTTGTAGGTATTATAGTTTTTGAGTTATATTTTTTTTTGTAAAAAATCAATAAAAATTTGATGGCCCTTTTCAAAATATAGTCTATTTTTTTCAGAATTTTTCAAATATGCAAAGTTGCTTAAAATACCCATGTGTTTACACTCACAACCAGTGTTGCCACATTTTTATCTGTACCAGAAGGGATAAAATCTTTCTCATCTGTACTTTTCCTTCAACAATCTGTACCATCGGAATTATTCATTGTAGAGAAAAATCATGAAATATTAAAAAATACTCATTTATTTACTACAAAATATTATATTTACTTACTAACTTTATATCTAGATTTTTTTTACTACAAATGCTAGTACGTATTAACGCTGTACATTACCATTTTCTAGCCTCAAATCATTCGTGTGTTTGATGATGCTTATACATAGTCTTTCAAAATTTAGATTGCATACTATCATTCAATAAAATTTTTGATAGAAATTTCACACGCCGAAAAAATCTGTACCAATCTGTACTTTTCGACAAACATCTCAAATCTGTACCGTACAGAATCTGTACCAAAAATAACGAAAAAATCTGTACTTTCCAGATAAATCTAGACGTGGGGAAACACTGCTCACAACGTCTCACTGCTATCTGAGACGGTGCTGTCAACTCCTAAGACGAGTTGGCATGAAATTCGTCTATAGCAGAAATTACCTGGTTTTCGCGAATCTTTGGTTGTGCCAGTATTAACTGTAAAGCTCTCGTATGCTTGAGTTTTGTAGCAACTACTCACAAAAAGCGCCGCTACTCACCTCACAAAAGCAATTTATCCCTTGAGCCTTAAAAAACTCATTTCCTGCTAACCACACACACTTTCTGGCTTTGTGTACACTAGCCTCATTCACACACCTCCAAGGTGCGACTTTATTCCGGAGGTGCAACGAGATGGACGAGGGAAGCAAGCGGATGTTTAATTGAAAAATAATTGCATCCAGTTGTTAGGTGCACAAGTCTGAAGAATAAGCGAAAAAAAGGCGCACAACCATGCACATGTAGAGGGGGTTGCAAGAAAAATCATTATTTATGTTGGTGTCGAGACGCTGACAGGGACCGCTTTCACCTGCACGTGGTCATTTTGAAAAGGGAGGGGGGATGACAGGAACTAACTTTGTAGTGTTTCCCGAGGTGTGAATTCGTGACAGTGTGCAGTGAAATTTGTTTTAATGGTTTCACCCGTTTTTGTCGGGCGGTTCTGGTATAAGGCACAGCACATTGGCAACGTTCTCCAACGGAACGCGGTTTTTCTTTAGTTTTCAGTGAACATAAAGTGTAGCCACCTGGAAGGTGTAAGTTTTTTCCCGCTTAGTTTATTCTTCACCACGCTTTTCATAATACTCGACGAGCATAACGGTGAATTGGACGCCTGTTGCATGGACTATGTGGTTGGAGCTGTGGGTTTGCGGAAGGTATTTTGCTTTGAGTGTTGTTATGAATGGAGAAATGTATTCAATTACATCCCACAGCATGAACGCTGGCGAGGATATTCGCAGGTATAATAAAAATGGGAGTTTTGTGCGGTTTTCTGACATAAGATTTGAAATGTTCGATTTCGAATGGTTGTTTGGTTTACTTTAATGCTTCGCAATGAGCAATTGTATCGCATGATATAAAACAATCGATCAGGCGTCTCCATGTGAATAAAATTAGAAACAATACGTTCATCGATACCCAATATAGTTATTATCTGTTTCTAAGGTTTCGTCCGAAAAAAATATAAATTACACAGGCCAATATTTTATCTGAAAATTATATTTTTTTAAAAAAACAGGCGCTGATTTGAATCGCTAAAAAGTACTAACAAATTTGACGAGAAAATAATTATTTCTAAATTTTTAAAATAGCATGTAAAAGTGTATTTATAATGATATAAATACCTAGGATTAGAAAGATCCTCAACATCTCAAAAACTACAAAAAATACAATTTTTTCTCAAGATTTTGCATACAAATGTACATCTGAAGTGCAGTTCAGTGTTTTTATAGAGTTTTATAGAGCGTTCACATAAATCGATTGTTTTCGAAACAGGATTAGTCCATTTGGTACAACTTTGAGAAAAAAAAGAACTGGGTGGCAACTGGTTGATTGTGGAATTATAATTGTTACTAAAAATATAGCCCACAGAACGGACGATATATACATCTATTACTCTCGATGTAACTTATTCTATTTTATCAATGCAATTCATTGTACAGAACGCTTTTGACTGAGAGGGGCGAGCAATGGACACAGCAACACCATTTCCCAAATAAACTCTCCACGTCAACACATCAAGCTGGTTGAGCGTTGATCGTTGTGCGGTGTTGAGCGTTTGAGCGACGTTTAACGTTGAACGGCGTTGAGTGTTCCGTTTCCGTTTCTTTTTCTTTTTTTATACTGTATTATAGTGACTTTCAACACTTTTTGGCTGGTTTTTTTTATTATCCAAAATATATATTTTTATTAAGGCTCATATGGCGTCAACCTGACGGGGCCGGGAGTTCAATATTTCGACAATGTTTGCCTTATAACTATGTTAGTAATATGTAACCGATTACTCGCGGTTGGCTCGAGGTTAGTATTACAAGTGTTTTCGTAATTGTGATGTTGCTGTCTTCAATGATCTGTACCTGTGCCCGACACGGGATACTTCCTATTGGGATGCAGCTGACCATTAATCAGCAACGCCCCCCTAGTCTGTACCCCATATCTAGCGTGGTGCGTCTTCTCGAGGAATCCAGGATAGAATGGTCACTAGCCGGCGCAATCATCAGCTCGTGTAGAGTTGTCATGAGCGGTACAACCTTTGGCTTTTGTTGAATCATCAGTGGACTGCACAACCTTTGGCCCGTGTATCTGTAAAGAGTGTGTGTATGTATTGCCGCGACTAAGTAAAAGTTTATAGATCGAATAGGAGGGATACGAAACAGGGACACAACGAAGGAAACATCATTAAACGTTGACATCGGCGTTTCTGAGGAACAGGTATAGATGAAGCAGAAGATCAGGATCACGGCTACCTATGATATCCCGGACGGGGATATCCGATTGTCTGCCTTTTGCTCTCAGTGCTCTAGAGAGCTGAGAGCGATCAGCATGGAACCGGATACACGACCAGACAATATGCTCGATGTCGTGGTAGCCATCGCCACAATCACAAAGATTGTCCGGAATATAATCGGAGCGTAGATGATCTGGGATTCCATGGATCTTTTGTCGCATGGACAGATCAAAATTGACAGAGGAATTGCAAAAGTATGGGAAGCAAAATTGGTTGGAGATGCCCGGTGAAGGGTGCACTTCATGGGTAAGGTACTCATGGTATAAAGACATAAAACTTGACTGAGGAGTCAGCTGAAGTAGATTTTCGAAGTTATCAATCACCAATGGATTCATGATCTTGCAACGGATGAGAAATCTGTAGGATAATTCTGTGAACCGAAGAGTAAGCGGGGGTACTCCTGCCAAGACTTCGAGACTCATCGTATGTGTCGAATGCAAACACCCCATGGCTATACGCAAGCAACGATATTGTATCCTCTCCAGCTTGAGAATATGAATCCTGGCAGCTGATCGGAAGCAAAAACTGCCATATTCTAACACTGACAATATCGTTGTTTTGTACAACTGAATGAGGTCTCCTGGATGGGCACCCCACCATGTTCCGGTTATTGTTTGGAGAAAATTGATTCTTTGCTGGCATTTCTGTTTCAAATACGCAATGTGTCTCCCCCAGGTACATTTAGAATCAAAATATACACCCAGGTATTTGAAAAACATAGAGTGTTGGATCGTTTTGCCGGATAGGTGAAGCTGGAATTGGGCGGGTTCGTGCTTCCTAGAAAAAACGACCATTTCAGTTTTCTCCGTAGAGAATTCAATACCCAGCTTGAGGGCCCACGTGAACAGATTGTTCAGGGTATCTTGCAACGACTTTTGCAGAACGACGGGATTAGTACCCGTGATGGAAATAACTCCATCGTCTGCAAGTTGTCTCAGCGTGCAGTCTCTAGTTAGACAATCATCCATATCATTGACGTAAAAACTTAGGCAGGAGCCTTGCGGTAGGCTCATAAAACTGTAACGAGAAGATTTTGAGTTGCCATGAGAGAAATTCATGTGCTTTTCTGACAGTAAATTGTACAGGAAATTATTCAGAATTGGTGAAAGTCCACGATTATGAAGCTTCTCTGAGAGAATTTCCATGGAAACTGAATCAAATGCCCCTTTGATATCGAGGAAAACGGAAGCCATTTGTTCTTTGCGAGCAAATGCGATTTGGATTTCAGAAGATAGCAGCGCGAGACAATCATTTGTCCCTTTACCTCGGCGGAAGCCAAACTGCGTATTTGACAGCAAATTGTTCGTTTCAACCCACTTGTCCAAACGAAGTAGAATCATTTTCTCTAACAATTTACGAATACAGGATAACATTGCAATCGGCCTATACGAATTGTGATCGCAAGCCGGCTTTCGTATGGCTATCACTCTCACTTGTCTCCAGTCATGCGGGACTATATTCAGCTCCAGAAACTTGTTGAACAAGTTCAGCAAACGCTGTTTTGCCAAGTCGGGAAGATTCTTCAATAAGTTGAATTTAATCTTGTCCGACCCCGGAGCTGAATTGTTACATGAGAGAAGTGCAATTGAGAATTCTATCATCGAAAAATTCTCATAATCGCCTTGGAGCGGAATGTCGAGTACGACGTTTTGTGCAGGAACGGAATCGGGACAAACCTTTCTTGCAAATTTGAAAATCCAACGGTCAGAGTATTCCTCACTTTCATTTGTATGGTTCCAGCCACGCATTCTCCTAGCCGTATTCCAAAGAGTGCTCATAGCGGTCTCCCTTGACAAACAATTGACGAACTTCCGCCAATATCCACGCTTTTTTGCTTTAATCAGACCTTTTAGTTTGGCTTCTAGAGCTTGGTACTTTCGAAACCATTCCACTAATCCAGTTTTCCTGAATTTTTTGAAAGCGGATGATTTTTCAAGGTAGACCTTTGAACACTCCTTGTCCCACCAAAGTGATGGAGGACAACGTCGGAAAGTGGTAGCAGGAACACGTTTCTTTTGAGCTTGAAGTGCGCTTTCGTAAATCAAACTCGATATAAAGTTATACTCTTCGAGTGGAGGAAGTTCATGCATTGAAACAAGTGCTTCAGATATTATTTCTGCAAATTTTCTCCAGTCAATATTTTTCGTGAGGTCATACGCAATATCGACTGACTCACGAGAACCTGATTCATTGGCGATCGATAAAATTATTGGCAGGTGATCACTACCGTGGGGATCTTGGATTACCTTCCATGTGCAATCCAGGGATAATGAAGAAGAGCAAAGTGATATGTCTAGCATACTTGCCCGTGCAGGAGGGTTGGCTATCCTAGTTGCTTCCCCTGTATTTAAAACTGTCATGTTGAAGTTGTCGCACAGATCATAAATCAACGTGGCACGGCTGTCATCATAGTGTGACCCCCATGCTGTTCCATGGGAGTTGAGGTCACCTAAGATTAGCCGCGGCTCCGGCAATGCCGCGATGATATCAAAAAACTGATGGCGGCCGACCATGGTTCTTGGAGGAATATATATCGAGGCAATGCAGAAGTCTTTGTCATTGATTTGTGTCTGGCAAGCGACAACTTCAATGCCTGTCATCGATGGGAGAGTGACTCTATAGAAGAAGTGACATTTTTTGATCCCCAATAGTACGCCACCAAACGAGTCATTTCGATCGAGGCGAATAATGTTGAAATCGTGGAAATTCAGCTCGTCGGCTGAAGAAAGCCATGTTTCACAGAGGGAAAATACATCACAGTTAGAGTTATGAACTAAAAATTTAAATTGATCTAGTTTAGGGATGATGCTTCTGCAATTCCACTGTATTACATTGGTCAAATCCTTGACCTCTTGCACTGAATCAGGCATCGAGGGAAATGAACGCTGCTAAAAAACCACATTTTTCTTTCAAAAATGTTCTCACAATCGGAAGCAAACATAATACTATGCTTTTAAGAGGGTCATTTATATTTAGATCATTTAAAATGTTGTCCACCAGGTCAGAAAGCGCAAGCAAACCAGATTGTGGCTGTTGCCTCGACCGCGAAAATGGAACAGACGGGGTGGGTGCTGCTCCGGGCAGTGCTGAGGACCCCTGGTGCGTAGAAGAACCGCTTAAACCAGGAGGTACTTGCTTCGGTTTATTCTCAGCACGTTCAATTCGAGTTTTCATTCCAACTTGGGAAGTTTCGGTTTTCTTTCTGGGGAGTGAAGGAAAATAGGTAATTTTTCTTTTCCTGATGGCACCCTGCGATGTACCGGAACTTCCTGCATTGGGAGCGTCAGCAACAGGCTCGTCGTTCTGCAGAATAGAGTAGGGATTGTCCTGAGTCGTTGGAACGGGACTCTTAAGCATTTCTGCATAAGTCCGCTTGGAACGTTCTTTTAAGGAACGCTTGATTTTTTCCCCTCGTTGTATGTACACCGGGCATTGAGTAAGATCATGAGGAGTCCCGCCGCAATGAAGACACTTGTGCTCTTTCGCGCAAGGATTCTCATCATGGCTCTCTCCACAATCTGCGCAACGTTTTTTATTGCAACAATAGGCGGCCGTGTGACCGAGTTGCATACATTTGTTGCATTTCATTACCCGGGGTACAAACAACCGAACAGGTAAACGAAGTGCACCTATTGCAACGTAGTTTGGAAGGGCGGAACCCTCAAAAGTCACACGAAAAGAGTTTTTCCGATTGAGAACCCTTTTGTCATTTTTTTGTGACACAGATTTCAGTCGATCGCATGCAAGAATCTTCAGTTTTTAGTGAAGAGTTCTTGAAGCGACCGACACCATCGATAATCTCTTTTCGAGTCAAACCCTTTTCGGTTATTACGCCGTCTATTTCGACGTTGCAACAGGGCACGTATACGCGATACTCAATCGCAAAGAGGTCGCAGCGCGTGATTTCGTTCGCTTGGGTCCTGCTTGAGACGACAACTCGTAGTTTGTCTGGCCCCATCCGTGTAATCTCGGTAACTTCGGAAAACTTCTGAGTAAGTTCCTTCGAGATACGAATGACATTGAGAGGTTTAGATTTTCGTCTAAAGTATACAATGAATGGGCCTTTGGAGCATCTAGGGTATTCTTTTGGACGAAAATCCTGTTTTTCTTCAATGTCCTCATCTTCGGAACTTCCAACTTCATATACAGAAGTTTCTTCCTCAATTTCTGCTTCATCTTCCTGCTCTTCAGGAGGAGGATCGGTATCGGAAATATTCAATGGCGTCGATGGGGGATCCTTCCCGCCCTCAGCCATATCAAAAAAAAAAAAATCGGTCAACTGTTCGATATGAACAGAATATAATGATAATCAAAATGAATAAATAAGTGAAAAAAATATTTTTTATAAGGTTATGATGTGAATATTAAATTCAATTTATTTTATGTTAAATAAAATGATAAAATGAAAATAAAAATCCAATAAAAGTTCAACGGTATATAAGAAATAATGATCACCCCTAATGCCAACGTTTGCCGATTTGGTTAACACAAAGTTGAACAATGGTGTAAATCGTGAGGTAGAAGGAATGATAGGGAAACAAAAGAAAAATAAATTTCTACTTGCCGCGGCTGTGTGGCGTGTGTGATGAATGTGTCTGATTTAAAGCGCGCACCACTTTAAACTTCGCTCCACTCGCAAGCGCAACCGGTGAAAAAGAACACTATTATTCGATGTGAAAAACCTTTGTTGGATCGATTAAAAACTTTTCCGATCTGCTTGCGAGTTGTCGAACCAACTCATGATCAGAATTGATTTCATCAAAATGCGTTTATTTAATGGTTTAGCTATGTAAATCTGATACAAATGATGAGCAAGCATGGCTGGTTCGTCACTTTCATTTTTGGAAGAATGTCGAGAGTGAAAATTGAACTCCACTTCCGTTTCCGTTTCCGCTTTCTATGCTCTTTTACAACTGCCATTTCGCTCTAACACGATCTTAGTTTCTAACACATTCGTCGTCTAACTCCACTTGTCTAACTCCATTTCCGGGGCCGTTTTCAATGAACCGGAAGCCACCATCTTCTTTTACAAAAAGGCATCGGAGTACGATATTTGACTTATTCTGTTGAGGTCCTTTCATCCAATATCCATATCATAGGGGTTTTATATCATTGCTGGTCATTAAGAGTCAGTATCATCAAACCGGAAATCAAAACAAGAGTATGTTCGTTTTCCGCTCGTCTGTTATTGTCACTCACCTCCATATAATTGGGGGTGTATGCCATTTCCGGCCAATCGGGAGTAGATTCATAAAACATAGTAAGCGCTATACCATAAATTCCATTGTCGAAGTTGCTAAAAACAGGAATTTTGTGTGATGGATGGCCATCTTAGCATTAATCGATTTTACTCTCAATTGGCAGACGTTGAATTTTATGCTTCGATTTTCACTAACACGCAAAGATCCTCAATTTAGACGTTACGAAAAAGATCCTCAATTTAGATATTACGAATATAAAAAATGAACTTCATGGCAAGCAGACGTTAATGTTCATTGATAGTGTTGTTTCATATAGGGTAAATGATCATGGTTTGTCCGATTTGGGGTGTTTTTACGCAACTAGTGAATGCAAATCGATTTTTCTTAATGAATTTGTTGAAAAGCCCTAAGTCTCTAGTTGCTAATACTACCATAAGGTGTTGAAATTATTCAAATTTTCATGTTTTTTAACGATTTTCCTTAAAGAGGAATTATGATCATGGTATGACCACCTCTGATCATGGTTTGTCCGGCTTTAGAAGTCACCATTTTTGAGTGAAAACATTCGAGTTCTGAAGTAGATGTTGCATTTATCATTGCTTGAGTTTACTGTCATCATATTGATCCTTTCATAATTTATGCTTTCTTCAGAATATTGCCTTTTCTTGTGCATTTTAAAAGTGTTACCCTCAACTCACTCAACACAGAGAAACTTTATTTTTGCTATGCACGAAGAACGCAATAAACAAACTGCAGCGCGCCAAGACATCATGTGGCCAAAACAACATTAGTGAATTGGACAACTCATGATCAGAATTGATTTCATCAAAATGCGTTTATTTAATGGTTTAGCTATGTAAATCTGATACAAATGATGAGCAAGCATGATGTTCACAATATTTATAAGTGTTATAACCCAGAAAAGGTCTGAATACGTGCCAAATAATCATCTGGTGATCGATTAAAAGTTAACTCGAATGAGAGGCGTACTGACACAAATAGAAGATGTATTTTATAAACCTTTAAAACATGTGATTCCGTAAAAACATACTATAAAACTACTGTAAATCATGAAAAAGACAATGTTATTTATATGTTTTGAAACATTCGAATGCCTTATTTGACACAGGAGCTTGAATTAGAGCACTCAAAAAAGTGGGCAAACCATGGTCATTTTTTCGACTGGACAAACCAAAATCATTTACCTTATATTGACTCTCGCTTGAGCAGTAGGTTATCGATACAAGGCAGGCTGAAATTCACCGTATTTGAATGTCGTAAACGTGAATATTTTCGGCACTGCTTGCCGTAATATGCCTTGTAACATTGGCAGTTGACTAGGAGCTATATAACAAGGATCTTCATCTTCACTGTGTGAAGATTCTGTTTTACGAGGGTCACTATTTATATTTCGGGAATAGGAACAAAAACAAATAGTTAAGCTGCGAATATATTTTTATTGTTTTTCAAAGTACTCGCCACGATTTTTTTTTATTAAATCGTTTATTTTTACAGGCTCAGTTACATAAGTTTAAAGGAGCCAAACTCCTATCTGTATTGTTAAAAGTATATATAAACATTTTTCATTAATTCTAGTGTTAATGAAGTAGAGAACCGATTACTAGCGGTTTGCTCGAGTTTAGAAGGGTGACATTTTTTTCAGGAAAAGGAAGGGATATAAGGATATGTTGACAATGTTCACACTCACATTCATCATACTCAATTCTTAAGCCTATCTTATATCTAATATGTATTTACATTTCACCTTATTCTATTGTTAGTAAGAAGGGATTTGATTTCTCGCGAAGGAAAAGGAAAAGGAGAATATAAGGATATAAGGACAATCACACACGAAGATCGATAACTTTTAAGAAGACATATATTTGGGACATGTAATCAAGGTCTAACCGAGCCAACACATCTCTCACCGGCATATTGGGCTGTCTTCCTCTGGCCCGAAGAGAGTTTTCTAAATTCGATCTGGCAACAAGATACTCCTCGCACGACCAAACAACGTGTTCGATGTCGTGGTAACCTTGGCCACAAGCACAGATATTGCCATCGGCAAGATTAAAACGAAAGAGTAGCGCGTCTAACGAACAGTGATTGGACATGAGTCGAGAGAAGGTGCGAATAAAGTCCCGACTCAAGTCCAGACTTTTGAACCATGGTTTGAGGCTAACCTCAGGGATAATCGAGTGGAGCCACCGGCCCAATTCATCTTCGTTCCACTTACGTTGCCAGTTAGCGATGGTATTTTTACGGACTGAAGAATAAAATTCATTGAAGGCGATTTGACGCTGATAAATATCGCCTTCAATTGCACCTACCTTTGCCAATGAGTCAGCCCTCTCACTACCCGGAATTGAGCAATGTGAAGGGACCCAGACAAAGGTAATGACATAACAGCGTCTGGTTAAAGCACTCAAAATTTCTCGTATTCTCTCAAGGAAGTACGGCGAGTGCTTTTCCGGCCTCACTGAACGGATAGCTTCGACAGAGCTCAGACTATCCGTTACAATGTAATAGTGTTCAACAGGTCGTGAGGCGACGCTGTCAAGCGCCCAGTATATCGCTGCCAATTCAGCAATATACACTGAGCAAGGATTCTTAAGACTGTGGGAGGTGCTAAAAAATTCGTTGAACACTCCAAATCCTGTGGACTCATTCATAGAGGACCCATCAGTAAAGTACATATTATCACAATTGATACGCCCATATTTTGCATTGAAGATCGTAGGAACGATCCCCGATCGATGATAATCTGGAATTCCATGGATTTTCACCTTCATGAACAGATCAAAATGTACAGAGGAATTGATGTAGTCAGGAAAACAAACATGGTTGGGAATATACGAAGAAGGATCAACCTGCATGGAGATGAATTCATGATATGAGCTCATGAATCCAGAATGAAAATTTAGCCCGATCAGCTGCTCAAAATTTCCGATCACCAATGGGTTCATAACCTTACACCGGATGAGGAACCGAAGAGATAATAAATGGAAGCGATCTTTTAGTGGGAGTAGGCCTGCCAAAACCTCGAGACTCATGGTATGCGTTGAGGGCATACATCCCAACGCAATACGGAGACAAAGATACTGAATTCACTCGAGTTTAATGAGGTGTGTTTTGGCAGCTGATTGAAAACAGAAACTGCCATACTCCATCACTGAGAGAATAGTTGTTCGATACAACATTATAAGATCTTCGGGATGGGCTCCCCACCAGGTGCCGGTAATTGTACGGAGAAAGTTTATTCTTTGTTGGCATTTTTTACTCAGATACCTAATATGGGCCCCCCAAGTACATTTGGAGTCGAACCATACCCCAAGATACTTGAATGACATAGCATGAGTGATCGGTTTACCCAAAAGTTGAAGCTTTGGTTTTGCTGGTCTATGCTTCCTAGAAAAAACCACCATCTCTGTTTTCTCCGTGGAGAATTCGATCCCTAGCCCAATGGCCCAGGTTGAAAAATTGTTCAAAGTATCTTGTAAGGGTTCTTGCAGGTCGGATTCTTTTGATCCTACGACAGACACTACTCCATCATCTGCAAGTTGTCTTAAGCTGCAATTTTGTGTAAGGCAATTGTCAATGTCGCTTACATTGAAGTTGTACAAAAGAGGGCTTAAACAGGAGCCCTGAGGGAGGCCCATGTAAGAGACCCGACTTACTGCCGAATCTCCGTGAGAAAAATTCAAATGTTTCTCACAAAGCAAGTTATATAACATATTATTCAATAGAGGCGGTAGACCCCTCGCCACGATGATCGATACACTTTTGCATGCGCTTAAACCAATTTTCAAAGCATTTATTCCAATCGACACGAGCCTTTTTTTTGAGCGATTGTCAAATTATGTGGGATCCAACGTGAACATAATTTTCGTACAACTAAGTGTTCATGTAAAATCGCATATATGCTGGTGGAACTAATGCTTAGGGATGCCTCAATCTCACAATAGGTTACATGACGATCTTGCTTAATCATTTCGTGCACAGCATCGATGTTTTCTGGCACTATAGTCGATTTTGGACGACCTTCACGAAACTCGTCGGACAGCGAACTACGACCACGATTGAATTCACTATACCAGCGATACACAGTGGTTTTTGATGGAGCTTCATCGCCAAAAGTCAAATTAAGTTGATTGACGCACTCTTGTTGTGATAATCCACGTCGAAAGTCGTAAAAAATCATCGCACAAAAATGTTCACGATTCGGTTCCATTTTTTTTGCAGAGACCAAACTTTCAACTAAATATAAAATAAACAAATAGCGTCCGTATGACAAAATGTTCTGAGTACGTATATCGTCAAAAATGTCAAACTTTACGATGGAACCGTCAGATGGACTCACATGACATCAGTGTTTCCAATTCCCGAAATATAAATAGTGACCCTCGTATTGACTTTCTCATCTAATTTGATTTCGTTATCACATTGATCTGTATCAATTGCATCTGATTCATAATCTGATCAGTCTTCATTATTTTGATTAGTTTTTTCATCAAAAGACAATTTTTCAGATTTTTTCTCATAGAGTAATTCCAAATGAAATCGACAAATGACAAAACATGAGTATTTTTGATTCGAATGAAAGTGTGTTTTCCGTTTGGGTTAGAGGAAATATGAGTTTTCCACAGCAATTGGGATTTTTTTTGACTCAAGCGTAACTTTTGAAACGGGCGTATCGATTTGAGTAAGAGAAATCTTTGATAATTTAAATCTGAAAAACTATGAGTCGTACCGAAATAGTGTCTTAGAAAGAGTTATAGAGTATTGATGGTTGAATATGAAAAAAATGTACACTGAGAAAAAAATTAGTACTCTTTTTTTTTATTTACAAAATAAAAATTCAATTTGAAATATCCAAAATACTTATTTTTTAATTTTTTCATACAAAATAGAAGTCATGCAGAAAATTTAAAAAATGGGCCCAAGATGGTAAAACTATTTTTGACGAATTTTGTGGAACATCGAATTTTCAGGAATTTTCGAAACTTGGAATTTTTGTATGTTAACAATCATTTTTAGCCACAATTTATGAATCCTGATGTGATTTAAAACAAAATAGGTTATTATCAATCTCCTTCTAAATGTTCTCGAAATATTAAAAAAATATTTCTAATTTATTGTCTGTTTTACAGTAAATAATTCCTTTTAATATGTTTGTCGTATATGCTCATGAAATTTTATGAATTTGCTTATAATTTCCAACAACTTTTTCAAATACATCATCATGGATCATTTTTTGACTCAAGCGTAACTTTTGAAAAGGGCGTATCGATTTGAGTAAGAGAAACCTTTGATAATTTATATCTCAAAAAATATGAGTTGTACCGAAATAGTGTCTTAGAAAGAGCTATAGAGTATTGTTGGCATAATTTGAAAAAAACATACACTGAGAAGAAAAATTAGTACTCTTTTTTTATTTACAAAATAAAATTTTAATTTGCGATATCAAAAAATATGTATTTTTTTAATTTTTTTTTCAATTTTTTCATATAAAATAGAAGTCATGTAGAAAATTAAAAAAATGGGCCCAAGATGGTGAAACTATTTTTGACAAAATTTGTGCAACATCGAATTTTTGTATGTTAGCAATCATTCTTAGCCACAAATTATAAATTCTGATGTGATTTAAAACAAAAAAAGTTATTATGCAACCATTCTCGAGATATTTAAAAAAATATTTCTAATTTATAATCTTTTTTATAGTAAATAATCTCTTTTAATATGTTTGTCGTGTTACACCGTCATGTTCATGAAATTATGAATTATGAATTATGAATGTTCTTATAATTTCCAACAATTTTTTTGATTGATTGAAGTTTGTATTAAGATAAAAAAAATTTTTTAGTTTCGCTACGTTTTGTATGACCCACATGTCTTCGAATGTTTCGTAACGTAACTCCTAAACATATGTCTTTACCAGAACGATGTATTTCGAAAAGTTGTTGGAAATTATAAGTGAATTCATAAAATGTCATGAACATCATGGTATAACACGACAAACATATTTAAAGGGCCTATTTACTATTAAAAAGGTGCTCCCGTGGCCGAGTGGTTAGCGTCATAACTAACATGCCGGGTGTTAGGGTTCGATTCCCGTTCTGGTCTGGGGAATTTTTCGTCAAAGAAATTTCCTCCGACTTGCACTGTGATCACGCGTATTCTAGAGCTTGCCATTCAGAATGCATTCAAGGCGTGTTATTTGGCATAGAAATCTCAACTAAGTACTAATAAAAATGACGCAAGTAATACTACGTTGAGACGGCGAAGTTCCTCTAGGAACGTTAGTGCCATTGAAGAAGAAGAAGAAGATTTACTATTAAAAAGACAATAAATCACAAATATTTTTTTAAATATCTCGATAATGGATACATTTAGAAGGAGATTGATAATAACCTTTTTTGTTTTAAATCACATCAGGATTCATAATTTATGGCTAAAAATGATTGTTAACATACAAAAATGCGAAGTTTCAAAAATTCCTAAAAATTCGATGTTCCACAAAGTTCGTCAAAAATAATTTTACCATCTTGGGTGCATTTTTTAAATGTTCTGCATGTCTGCATTTTCTGCATTGTATGAAAAAAGAAAAAAATATGTATTTTGGATATAGCAAATTGAATTTTTATTTTGTAAATAAAAAAACTAATTTTTTTTCTCAGTGTACATTTTTTTCATATTCAACCATCAACACTCTATAACTCTTTCTAAGACACTATTTCGGTACGACTCATAGTTTTTGAGATTTAAATTATCAAAGATTTTTCTTACTAAAATCGATACGCCCTTTCCAAAAGTTACGCTTGAGTAAAAAAATTCCCAATTGCTGTGGAAAACTCATATTTCCTCCAACCCAAACGGAATACACTGTTTCATTGGAATCAAAAATACAAGTTTTTAAAATCTGCATTTTTAGGACGATTTCATTTGGAATTGCTGCATAATAGAAACCCTAGATAACCAGATAAAATGAATATCAATTGTAATAACTTTTACAAATAAGTTACAAAATAATCTTTGTAGATTATTTTTTTCTGGCAAAAAAGGAATTTTATGAAATTATAAATTATATTTTGCTTCACTGAACTGCTCACATGCGATGTATAAAACGAAATGATCACAGAGGTGGGTAATAACATACACACAAATATTGTACACTTAACACCTTGATCGTCCCGTCACCCAGATCTGGGTGACCTCGACGGGATAATACTCGGAACTCGATGAGATAATACTCGAAACTTTTCTTCTAACGCTTCGCACTATTTCGTCGTTACTACCTTGCTTTCAGGTTTACTATTACGTCGTCCGGTGAACATTTTAAGGATGAAAAAAAATACATGTGTGTTTAAAAAAATATACATAATAAACATATTGTTTTTTGGAATAAACAGGGGCTTCTCCGCGTTGCGCAATTATTATTCTCATTCTAAGAGAATACTTGCAACTTGCTTCATCTTTTAGCTTTTTAACTACCAAGCGCAAAACCGATGAAAACGAATTAGGTGAAAAATCGGAGTTACCAAATGTGATATAGTTTATAACGATTGTTTTTCCATAAATGTGACATATGTATGATATAGTCGCAGAATCTTCGCAATCAATTGAACAGAATATTCCATATTCTCCAATAAAATTGTAGTTATTCATCGCCATCGAATATAGTATATAAAGCAAGTACGTTTGGTTGAATTTCATTTTTTATTATCATTTCCAACACTGTATAATTGACTGAAAACTTATTTTCATGTTCTAATCAGCAGTCGGTTGATTTCACTCGGATTCAACAGAAAAGTAGTCCTGAATCGAATCCGAATTCATTATTATCGTTGTCCGCTTATTTCACTAGCGCACCGACAGTTGAATTTGGGCCCCGCAAGAAACTCGACCGGATCGCTCTGGGCGACGAAGGTGTTAAGAAAATCCTCGGTAGTAAACTACTTAATACCCTTGGTAATGCAAACATTTGTACAATGTATGAACAATGGATGTCAGATGCAATACAAGGATGTACCAATAATAAGTACGGTAGAAAATGACTATAGATAGCATTTATAAAAAAAAATCGCTATACAGGTCGGACTCGATTATATACAGACTCGATTATATGTGATTCGATTATATACAATTTTGGACTCGATTATATACAGTTTGAGCAAAAATAATTTTTTATGGCGGACCGGGTTTCTAAAGACACCCCGGAACCTACGGCCAGCTCGAAGAAGGCTAAGAAGTTAGCTTTCCCACCCGACCTCTCTTAAGCGATTGGCTTAAGCGTCACCTCTTTCGAGGACCATTCGCCGCGTTCGTTGCCCAGCTAGAGGCCTGACACGCAGGCCTAATTTGTGTCCTTTTATAAGGATTGGGGGACGATCGAGCTGTACGAATTCCAGTCAGCGAAGGCTGACAGAAGACACCCGCAGGAAGCTCCAAGAAAATCGCCAAACACCTGAGAATTACTCTGAAAACGACGGAAAACCTCTACAGAGTTCTCTCATCACAGGCAACGTTTTACAAACAAATCACCAGACTGGCACGGCCATCTGGGAACCAAAGACTGACAACCAAAAACACTCCAAACATTAAATTCGTAACACGGATAACGTGAAACATTAATGAAAATAAACTGAATAATTACAGGATCACATGTATTGACGATTTTTACTCCTAACGAACTTTATATTGATTTTTACTCCTAACGAACTTTATATTTTTTACTCCTTATTTATATTGATACATTTTATTGTTAAATTTACTTTTGCTTGAATCTAAAGGCTGATTTAGACGATGCCAGTCAGCGCTCTAGTTGAAGTATCCAGTGAACAGAGAACAGACTATCTGTTCAAGTTACTTGTACCAGTATCGAACAAGTAATTGGCCTCTAACCTGAACAGAGTGTCTGTTCTCTATTCACTGGATACTTCAACTAGAGCGCTGACTGGCATCGTCTAAATCAGCCTTAAGGGACATCACATGTGCACATGGACAATAACAGGGTACCTGGGGAGTTCGGTGAGGACACAAATTTCCTCACCCACTCCTTCTGCTTTCTGGATGTGGATTTCGCCGGTTGGTTCGGTCCAGTGGATCCTTTGAAGGCGCGATGGTGATGGCGCTGCCTGTTTCCGACGGGTCTCCGTTTGCCAGTTTTCGTCCAGAATGATTTCTCTATTTTTCAAGTTTGTACATTTAGAAATGGTCCCTAATTTACACAAAATTCGTACCTGTAGTCGCTTGTTGCTCGTTTAAATAATTGAGCTTTTATTTGATACGTAGGAACAATGCTCACACTGAAAATCGATTCAAATAAAAATCACAAAAACCTCACGTTATACAATAGACCTTACATTTGAAACGTGCGAACAAGACACAATTCTTCTGCGACGTCGGTCAGTACTTAGTAAAATGGCCGAAGAACATTGTAGTCCTCAGATAAACCGCAGGGTATCTCGCGATTCAGAGCTCAAGCTCAGCCGAAGACAATTTCCCCAAAGCATCCCCTTGTGTGCATCTTGCTTCGACCAACTATCCTTAGATACAGCCTTCTCATTTCCCTCCCCAAACTCACGGCCACGAAACTAAGCGCTGCGCGAACAGACACTCATTGGCCGAACAACTTTGGCGATTGAGCATTCGCCCTGCTCCAGGGAAGTGGGATGGGAAACCTAAGCTCTTAAGTATACTTTCTGGAGTATCTATTAGTTTACTTTCGGTTGTGAGGTACAGTGGAGTGAGGTTAGTGGAGGTACACTGTAAATGTTTCAGTGTGAGTTTTTGAATTTAAATATTTGAATCTGACCTTCTTAATAATTACTATCCTAACCAATAAATAAATAAATGAGTATATAAGTGAATCTATCTATCTATATATATAAAAATGGAGTGATGTCTGTCTGTCTGTCTGATTCTTATAGACTCGGAAACTACTGAACCGATCGACATGAAAATTGGTATGTAGGGGTTTTTGGGGCCGGGGAAGGTTTTCGTGATATTTTGAGACCCCTCCCCCCTCTCTATGGGGGGGCTGCCATACGAATGAAACACAAATTTCTGCATTACTCGAGAATTAATCAAGCAAATGAAACCAAATTTGGCATGTGGAGGTTTTAGGATGCAATAAATGTTTCTATGGTGATAAGATACTCCTTCCCCCTCTCTTAGAGGGGGCTGCCATACAAATGAAACACAATTTTTTGCATTACTCGGAAATTAATCAATCAAACGAAACCAAAGTTGGCATGTGAAAGTTTTAGGGTGCAATAAATGTTTCTATGATGGTTAGACAGTCCTTCCCCCACTCAAAGGGGGGGCTGCCATACAAATGAAACACAAATTTCTGCATTACTCGAGAATTAATCAAGCAAATGAAACCAAATTTGGCATGTGGAGGTTTTAGGATGCAATAAATGTTTCTATGGTGATAAGATACTCCTTCCCCCTCTCTTAGAGGGGGCTGCCATACAAATGAAACACAATTTTTTGCATTACTCGGAAATTAATCAATCAAACGAAACCAAAGTTGGCATGTGGAGGTTTTAGGATGCAATAAATGTTTCTATGGTGTTAAGATACTCCTTCCCCCTCTCTTAGAGGGGGCTGCCGTACAAATGAAACACAAATTTTTGCATTACCCGAGAATTAATCAAGCAAATTAAACCAAATTAGGCATATGGAAACTTTAGGGTGCAATGAATGTTTCTATGGTGGTTAGATACCCCTCCCCCCTCTCTTAGGGGTGGCTGCCATACAAATAAAACACAAATTTCTGCATTACTCGAGAATTAATCAAGTAAATGGGCGGGACTAAGTTTGCCGGGTTAGCTAGTAAATAAATAAATGAATAAACAACTAAATAAATAATAAATAGTTATATTTTGTTCTCGTGAGACTAATACACGAGAGTTTTCATGACCACTCCACGCGGAAGCAGAATAGAAACTGATGCTCTTGGATACGATTGCATCACTGAAACCGAATGCGCAAATCTTTCTTCGTTCGACCGTAGTTCCTTCAGAGTACCTTCAGAGTAGGTAGAACCAGCATTTGCTTTAAAACATATGAAAATGAAAGATAAAATTCGTTCATTCCGGGGGTACGGATAGTATTTTATGCTCCTGGTACAAATAGCGATTTGCTCGAATGTGCTCAAAACTTTGATCGATCGATTAAAAAGAATGGCTAAACGAGTTGATATAAATCGTTCAGGGAAATTTTGGGGATTCATCAGGCCAAAAAAAAATTTGCTTTCATAAGAAATTATTCCAATGATCGCTAAACTACAGAAGATGTTCTAGAATACTACAAAGAAACTTTCTGTTTTTCAAAATCGGTGAAAAAATCAAAATATTTTTTTTTCGTCAAACGAATGAACTAACCTTGTACAGAATTTATTGGAATTTCTAAAACTGCTTTTCGATTTGCGGTGTAATCATCACCGGAGACGGAGGGGTGATTTTTCATTCAAACCTCAACATTTTTGGAATACCTTAGACATTTTGGAAAATCTAAATTTCAATGCCACACGTTTATTATATACTGATAATCAAAGAACAAAATGTGCTCAATTGGCCTTCAGTGTAACAAATATTGTGGAACGACTGACGTAACAGTGGAGCAACATGTGTTTGAGAAAATGTTTTTTCTCCAGGTTAGTAAGTTAAGCATTCATTGTAATAGGAATGATTCACAGATTGATGAACAAATAAATAAATAAATAAATAAATAATTATTTTTGTTTTTTATTCTCTTTTTTGTTGTTAACTTGTGAAAACAAAAACCGTTTCCACAATTCTGCTGGCCACTGCGCAACCAAAACAAAATCCTTTCCATTCCGATAGTTGATGAAACCACCCGACCTACAAGCGGCCAACATTCCACCCATGTGTGTGCGACATCAAAACAGAGAGGATTGACACGCACCGGCGGGCGCTCTATCTCTCAACCGCACGCGATGCTCTCACCCTCTCAGCGCAGCATCCAACCACGCGCTCCCTCTCACACAATCCGAACAGCACGCGCGCCCCTTTCTATGAAGCGCGATTGAGACGAGTGTTCATCTGGTGGCAAACGGAAGATGGAAGATTCACAGTATCACTCTTGGGGCTGACTCGCGGCTGTAGCGAATTTAGTTTATTTTTGACTGCCGAACAGTTCGGACGCGAATCACGGATCCTCTCGAAGAGTGGAAAAATCGTTTGAAGCGGCAAAGAAGTGGAAGTAAGTCGCAGCCAACGAAGAAGTGGCCTGATTTGGCTGATTGGGTGGGTTCTGCCCCCCCTCGTAGTGAGCTCTGAAATTGCACTTGACCTCTGTGCAGTGCGGCGAAAAAATAATAATAATCTCGGGGAGTAAATTACAATTAGAGTTTGATAGGGTGTGCGGTAGTGAATGAATGTGATGAAATTAAAAACCACGCTAAATTCGAAATACTGCTGGGGCGAGAATGTGTGAATCTGAAGCAAATGTGATGATTTTCGCCGCTGATAAAAACAAGAAAAATAGCTCTCATTAATTGCCGTTCCCTTGCTCCTCGGCCGGGTCGTAAATATGTGTGATTGGAGTTATCAATCAGAAGTGGCGAAAAAGTCATCATCGGAATAATCATGAATAAATAAATGCAATAATAAGAGTCGCAATACTGGGTTGTGACGTGGGGTCATGAAAAAGTAATGGGTTTGCTGTTTATGACCTCGTATGCATCAATTGGGAGTACGCAGGCCGTATATAGCCGAACAATCGTCGGGCGAAAGTTCAGTGATAAAACTGGGTAGTTTGGTTGTGGGAGAGTTGAACTCGTTGTCGTCAAATTGATTGGCGTCTGCGGCATGCGGTTTTTATTTTATTTTATGAGGGGCCGCTCGAGAAGTCTCAATTCATTCGGGACATCAAAATGGTTATGGCAATTAGGAGTGAACAAACGTGATGGTATGGTCATTGATTGCCTCAATTGGCAAGTGGTTACGATGTGATTGATGGCCTGGTTGAGTTAGTTTGGTCGGAGTTCAATTGTTTGAGGCGCCAGCACAAGGAACTCGTACTCACAGAATGGCACCAACATTAACCGCATTGACGCAACTGAAATGTTTTTTTTTTCGTGTGACGGATTTGATAAGAACATTTTTTGCGTGCCAACATTTTGGTAGAGGAGTTTCAGAACTGTTGATATCACGGCCATCGTTGGGATATAAACGCCTGGTGAAGATAATGAGTATGAGTATTTTTATGTGATGATGATTTTGATAAACTGCTCGTGCAGATGAGGGAACGTGTGAATTATAGGTTGAGCTGATGTTTTGGTGTAAGTTAGTCCCTAACAACAGTTAGGGACGCACCGCACGCACGATGCTCACTATAAATTTATATGTTGCATATCAGGTACTTTATTAGTTCATCTAATTTGAACAATAAATTCAGGAGTATGGTAAGTTGGGGTGATTGGGACCACCCCTTTATCTCAAAGAGTAGGGCTCAACTTGGATTTTTTATAATGTTCTCACCTTCAATTTTTGAACCGTATGTATCTAACGTAAAAAAACTTTGGTAAAACAGGTGAAGGGAAACGGTAGCATGAACATAGCAAGTACTTTGATTGTCAAAAAATGTGAGATTTCCGATCGTGGTTTTAAGCTGATTAAACAAACTTTTCGTGTTTTGTACAGATTTTTAAACAATGAAAACAATTGTTCCGAACAGTCATAGGCCTACGTCAAAGTTACGTCCGTGCTCCTACGGTCAGACTACTTTTATAAAACGGTTTTATTTTGCTTGGCCTGTTTGTATGTTTATGACATGCTTGTTTGTCTGTAGCGCTTTCCCACATTTATTTAAATTTGACCTTCTTCTTGTTGACCGATTGATCTGAAATTTGGAACAGACATTTATCTCTGCAGTCATTATAAAACAGCGTATTTCATGATTTTGAAAATCCAATATGGCGGCCGCTATAAAATGGCGGATTACACATTTTATTAAAATTCCATCAATATGGGTATCAAATGAAAGGTCTTGACTAGTAGAACACAGTTATGTTATTTATGAAAAATGCAAATCCAAAATGGCCGCCACCCAAAAATGACAAATCTAAAATGGCGATACAACGCGGACTCGATTATATACAGTCTCTGATTTCTTTTCACTGTATATAATCGAGTCAGCTTTTTTTTATCCTTTCTTATGCATGTTTTTGCGTTTTTTGAATATAAAAGAAGAATTTAATTTTTTATTCATCCTCTTAAAGCCAGAAAACACCTTTCTCAAATGAAAAAACTAAATTTATCTAAATTTTCTCAGAAGGTGATAGAAGATCGTATTTGATGAAATAAATTCTTCTACGCATATGTTGGAGTTCCAACAATGAGAGAGTTATAGAAATTTTTTTTTGCTTCGGACTCTGTTGCCTCAAACTGGCTCTACATTAAAAAGTACGCTACGGAAGACCATACTATTGCTTTCATTTGAAAGATGAGAGAATTTTCTACAGGATATGGTAGCGGAACATTTAAATTAGTGGATTTTAATAACATTTTTGAAGTAAAAAACTTAAAAGTTAATAATGTTTAATGTGTTTTTAATTTTATCCTAAAAATTTATATTAAACTTTATTGTTTCTATCAATTAAATAGAAGCTCTCTAACCGCTCTATTATTTTGTTCTTTGACACCCAACTTCTATACTTATTAATTTGGCTGTAATATCGAAATAAACAATTCCTGGTGAAAATTCAAGCAAAATCTTCAAAAATCACGATTTTCATCCCATTATACATGTAATAGCTACATAAATTTCACCTTAACATTGAAAGGTTAGATTTTTTATTGAAATGAGTCATATTTTTTAAACTGTATATAATCGAGTCTGTATGTAATCGAGTCCGACTTGTATATATAATTTGTCAAAACCCCAACAATATGGGTTTCAAATTAAAAGGTTTGACTAGTAGAACACAATTATTCAAGAAAAATGCAAATCCAAAAGGCTGCCACTACAAAATGGTAACACATATATGTGCAATACCTAGCAATATGTGTATCAAATAAAAGGGCTTGACTAATAGAACACGATTATTTATGAAATACTCAAATCCAAAATAGCCGCCACCGAAAAACGGCATTAGTTTTTTTTTCAATACCCCATAAATATAGGTATCAATGAAAGAGCTTGAAAAATCACAATATAGCCAATTACATTTTTAAACGTTTTTATTCAATGTGTCCTGTTTATATGTATGTTTGTGTGTCTGTAGGGTTCTCCTTTATTAATAGAAATTGGACCCCCTTCTTGTTGACCGATTGATCTAAAATTTGGAACACACCTTTCTCTCTGCTGGCATTATAAAACTGCGTATTCCTTGATCTTGTGAAATCTAATTTGGTCGCCGCTAAAATATGGCTGATTTTATATTATCTCAAAAAAAAAAGTTGATTGGGATATGTCTATCAAATGAATGGACTTGACCTGGAGAACATACTACATTATGAACAACATAAAACTAAAAGGTCGACTATGTATTTTCAGCAATCCCCTCATCATCGATATCAAATGAAATAATTTGACTAATACGATACAGTACATCATGAAAACACTCTGAAAAATTGGAAAGAAACAAAAAGATAAACCAATTATACAGATAAAGTACTAAAAGCTAGAAAATAAAAGAAGTAAAAAAAAAATTTTAAGTTAAACGGTTTCATTGAGATCCCACATAATAATAATACAGATGAAGTACTAAAAGCTAAATTTAACTGTACCGTCGATGGGGGTGAAAATGTGTTATGGGGGTGAAATTGGGAAAAGTTACTAATAGTATTTTAAAAACTGTAAGCCGTTTTATAGGAGACATATCCACAACTTCCAATGCATAATATCTAACTGTAGTGCAAATAGTTATTATTTAATAATTAATCAAAGTTTGATGTGTGAATAGTAAAATTCAAAACTTCACTTCAAAAAAAATCTCATGCCCGGCATTATACAGAACTACTAAAATTGTAAATATTGGATAGATTTATTCTTTAAAGTCTTACCAGATGAGTCATTATTGATTTTGAACATCAAACAAATGTTTCCATTCGAATTTAAATATTTTCGAAATAATCTCTTATTTGCACTGAGAGGGGGTGAGAATGGGTAAAGCACAAAATTGAATTCCATGCCAAACCAATATAATGATTGTCAGATTTTCATGAAAATTAAAGGGTGTGTCACATCAAATTGCATCACGGAAAAAACGCTGTAGAAATTCGCCCAGTAGACCGATCCTTTTGAATATTTTAGACAGTAAAATAAAAACTATTAAACAACTTTTGGCATTTTCTTTTTATTCATACTTCGAGCCCAAGCCCGTATGCTCGCACCTTCCTCTTTACCCCGTCCATAAGGTTCTGTACAACGTCAGGTTGTAGTTTTTTTTGAACAGAAATCCATTTTCTCTTGAAGTCCGCCTCCGATTTGACAACTTTTGGGTTCTTCCGGAGGGCCTGCTTCATAATCGCCCAATATTTCTCTATTGGGCGAAGCTCCAGCGCGTTGGGCGGGTTCATTTCCTTTGGCACGAAGGTGACCCCGTTGGCTTCGTACCACTCCAACACGTCCTTTGAATAGTGGCACGAAGCGAGATCCGGCCAGAAGATGGTCGGGCCCTCGTGTTGCTTCAATAGTGGTAGTAAGCGCTTCTGTAGGCACTCCTTAAGGCAAACCTGCCCGTTTACCGTGCCGGCCATCACGAAGGGGGCGCTCCGCTTTCCGCAAGAGCAGATCGCTTGCCACACCATGTACTTTTTGGCAAACTTGGATAGTTTCTGCTTGCGAATCTCCTCCGGAACGCTGAATTTGTCCTCTGCGGAGAAGAACAACAGGCCCGGCAGCTGACGAAAGTCCGCTTTGACATAGGTTTCGTCGTCCATTACCAGGCAATGCGGCTTCGTCAGCATTTCGGTGTACAGCTTCCGGGCTCGAGTCTTCCTCACCATGTTTTGCCTTTCGTCGCGGTTAGGAGCCTTCTGAACCTTGTATGTACGCAGGCCCTCCCGCTGCTGGGTCCTGGGAATGAACTTGACAAATTCAGCTTATTGGCGACATCCCGGACCGAACTTCTCGGATCACGTCTAAACTGCTTAACTACGCGCTTGTGATCTTTTTCACTGACGGAGCATCCATTTTTGCCGTTCTTCACCTTCCGGTCAATGGTTAGGTTCTCGAAGTATCGTTTTAGTACTCTGCTGACTGTGGATTGGACGATTCCCAGCATCTTACTGATGTCCCGATGTGACAACTCCGGATTCTCGAAATGAGTGCGCAGGATTAATTCACGACGCTCTTTTTCGTTCGACGACATTTTTCCAAATTTACGAAAAATTGACAGTGAAGCATGGCCAACGTGATCTATACACTCTTATCTGATTATAAGCGAAAGCTAAAGATATAATTCCTAAAAATTAAATTTCTACAGCGTTTTTTCCGTGATGCAATTTGATGTGACACACCCTTTAGTAGTTTTATTCCTCATCATAAAATATTAGACCAGTATTTTTAATTTTTTTTATCAGGGTGGCCATTTTCATTTGATGTTGGTTCGAAAAATCAACATTTCCGCCTTTTTTCCAAAAATGACCTTTTTCCAAAATTCATAACTTTTGAACTACTGAACAGATTTAGATGATCAATATATCAAATTAAAACCAATGAACCAGTTTTGTTTGTAAACCATTACACTTGAAAAAAAACCAGATTTTTTTTCGCAATTATTGATTCTGGACCAGAGAGGTGTTGTTTTCGTTTTCCAGTGATTTTTCAAAGTTAACATGTTTTCAGTTTTCGTTCAATATTTCTATGCGACTGGACTACATCTATGCGACTAGAATCCAATTTTCATGCATATGTGGTATATCATGTGGATTCACATTAGTAAATCGATCATCAGAATCGGTCCGGTAATTTAAAAGTAATGAATTTGAAAACCGTCTTTTTTTTTGGAAAAAAGTGAAAAATGATTTTTTGGACCATCGGTTAGTTTTGAAAAATCATAACCCAAGAACAAAAAATAACGCATCTCTGAACTTTGGATATGTTATCTAAAAAAATCTTAGCTTTCAAGAGAAAATATAAAAAAATATATAGCGCCCTTCGTCTCGAGACAATGTAACTACAAGATCAAAGTCCAAAATTTCTGAAAGTATAATATTTTTCGAAAAGACTATCTAATTGGCTTTAATTTGATATACCGATCATCTGAATCGGTACAGTAGTTCAAAAATAATGAATTTAAAAAAAACGTAATTTCTCGAAAAAATGGGAAAAAATGTTTTCTTGGGCAACCCAAAAATGGGAATGTCCACCCTAATAAAATATACGGGTCTAATGTTTTGCGATAAAGAACAAAACAACCACTTTTCACGAAAATCTTAGAACCACTATATCGGTTTGACATGGAAGGCTGTATGTAAACATTTCCATTGCAATTCTAGGTGGATTGACACTATTTTCGTAACTCAAATAATCTTTCAAGACACTTAGATTTTGTTAAATTATCTTGAAATTATTGAGAAATTATTATATAATTCAACTTTTCATCAATATCGTTGGTCGTTGCAAATGGACAAATCCCGAATAAGTGAATAAGTGAAAATCGCGATTTATTTTCACTGCGCACATATGTTTCGAGGTTTTTCAATAGGGCTAGATAATACCATGAAACCAGAATATCTGACGAATTTCAGAAATAATAACGAGATTAAATTTGATAATAGCCACAAAGTTATCATTTAGAGAATATGTTCCAGAGTGTAATACTACTCAAGAGAAGCTTTTGGGGTTTAAAGTCAATATAATAAGATGTTATTTTACATTTGCTCGTCAGATTCAAAGTAGAATCAATTTCAATGGTGAAATTATTGTAATTATATCTATCATCGAATCAATTAACATTTTTAGTTTGAATCAACAATCCACCCATTCACTGTTGGTGTGCTTTGTTCATTTGCCGAGAAAAAATCATTTCAAAGAGTTGAATGAAATTCTCAATATTGATTCCTCTCTAATTCACTGTAATGATGCTGTAGGTTTTTAGGAATGAATGATCAAAAGATCCCTGCAAAATTCTCTCAACAATAGAAACTTCAACTCTATGGCCATCATAAACCAAATGTACCAAATATTGGAATACATCTTGGATATCAAAATGTAAAATAGTTAGAGATGTAATCGTCGTTCTGGACTGGAAACTCACATTTATAGAACGCTACAACTCTGTAGGGGTAGTGGGGGCAAATTGGTCATGGGGGCAAAATGATAGATGGTATTGCAGCGAATACAGCGATCTAGAAGTTGTGAGTTTGAGCCATGTCAGACCATCCCTCCTCTCATTGGGTGTCGACTACGTTCACCACCAAATCCAGAAATCGTACGCTTTGCACCATAACACGAGTGTCCAGCAACGGCTTGCACTGCATCCACCGAAACTAAAGTTGTCGCCACCAACCGTTGCTTTCTAGAAACGTATTCTTCGTTCAGGCGCATCGTTTCGATTTCGCGAACCTTGTCGTTTAAATCTGCAAGTGATCCTTGCTGACTCATCATTCTGTGCGCTGTGATCCTCACCTCTTAATATTTTGCTTCTTATGCCACCGTATTCATAATCTTCTCAAACTGCTTTTCTTCCGGATATTCGCATTGACTAGCCACTAGTCCAACTCTTCTAATGAAGGTTAAGTCCGATTCACTTGGCTGCTTTCTACGTTGTAACATGACATCAGATGTAGAAGCGAAATATTGTTCAAGGCGAAACATAGCGTTAGAATACGGGTTCGATTTATCATCAGGAGCATTGCGGGTTGATTCTGTTGTTCGATACAATTCGAGAAGCTTCTGGCCTGCTTTCACCCTGAATACAACGAACTGTGTACCTTCAGCAGATTCCTGCCAATGTTAACTAATCCGTCAACAGATCTTGCCGCGCATCGAAATCCACTCTCGAGATATATTCACCTTCTACACTAGTCTTGCACGAAACGGGAAAGTTCGAAAGTGTCACTTTGATGACCGCTCTGATGTTTTGTACTGATTAGTCCTAGGTGGTTGTCAAATTACACGCTGTTTATATCATCACAATCGCTCCCTGCGGACATTACTCTGTACAGAGTCAATCGTTTCCTGTGCCATTATTAATCCTTCAGTTAGAATGTCATTGCTGGATTCAGCCTCTGGCAGATCTTGAATAGCAGAGTCCAATTTCCTTCTCTTTTTTTTCTTCTAAAACTCGAAATTCGTCATTTGAACTACGAATCTACAATAATATTTTTTTTTAAATATGTAGAGAATTTAAATTTGTAGAGTTGAGTCGACATGAGATGATTTTTTTCTTTAGTTATTTTTTCCTTCATATCATTGCTGCTCTGGCTTACAATTTTTTTTTCCAGGAATTCACAATGGCTTAGCTTATATTTTTTGCCATTTTTCAACTTTTAATAATTACTCTGGCTGACCTCTTTTTTACCAGAAATTCGAATGGGTTTATCTAACATTTTTTACCGTTTTATCTCTGGCTTACCTTATTTTTTGCCAGGAATACAAAATGGCTTACCTCTTATTTTTTGCCAAATTTCCACCGTTCTATAAAATCTCTGGCTTACCTTATTTTTTGCCAGGAGGCGATCTGGCGTAGTGGTAACATCCATGCCTCTCACGCAAAAGGTCACGAGTTCAATTCTCACTCCCGACATTCTTCCAAAAATGGAAGTAAAAGTGACGAACCAACCAAATGAGTTGAAAATCACTATAATACAGATATAAAAAAAAAAAAAAATATTTTTTGCCAGGAATCCAAATTGGATGCATCGTCAATAATATAATGTAACTGTATTCGCGTTCGACTCACTTTTGGATCTTGTTTAATTTCCCTCACTTGCTATACATACTTGGGGAGCGTTATCTGCTCCATTGTCGTATTTGATTATTTGCATTTTTCCACCAAGAATCGTATACTGAATGACGCGAGAAAACAACTCAAATCGCAGAACGCATAAAAATTCGCTTACTCTTTGCAACTCCTGTTGGATTCGTTCTCTCTTTCGCATCTGCATGATTCAATTTTTTGTTTGAAAACTTGCGTTTGTCAACTGCATAGGATTTTGCGTTTCTCTACACTGACATTTATATTTACATATTTTTGTATGTTATTCCATCCACACTTTTAATCATCTAAATAGAGATCCGAAAAAAGTTTGAAATGAAAGTGTCGCACGAAATTCTCCAAATTTAATGTAATTTAAACATATTCCTCATACTTTCCACACAGATTATACACTGAAAATTCCAAAATTACAAAATTTAAAGAGAGAAGCATCGTTTACACTGAAGTCAGTAAAATCCAGGTTTCGGATCTCCCTAAACTCATTGTCGATATCCTGAAGGTAATTTCGATCGCAAATATTCGGAAGACTTTGTATAACAATTGATATATATTTCCTTCCTATGACATTAGTTGGGTCAATTATCGTCATGTTGGTGATCAAAGGATCATTGATATTAAATCGTTTTAGAACTTGATTGCAGAGTGTAATTTAAAACTTTATCGAATTGGTCTTAAATTCAGCTACGGCGTTGTGTGACATTTTACATCGATCAACATTTCGATAGTAGCACCTACATAAACATCATCCAAACTGACACAATTTTACTGATCGATCTGAATATCGATAAAAGGGAGGGAAATTAGTGAAAAAACACCATACAATACCTCTGTGTGGTTAAAGGGTGTGTCACATCAAATTGCATCACGGAAAAAACGCTGTAGAAATTCGCCCAGTAGACCGATCCTTTTGAAAATTTTAGACAGTAAAATAAAAACTATTAAACAACTTTTGGCATTTTCTTTTTATTCATACTTCGAGCCCAAGCCCGTATGCTCGCACCTTCCTCTTTACCCCGTCCATAAGGTACTGTACAACGTCAGGTTGTAGTTTTTTTTGAACAGAAACCCATTTTCTCTTGAAGTCCGCCTCCGATTTGACAACTTTTGGGTTCTTCCGGAGGGCCTGCTGCATAATCGCCCAATATTTCTCTATTGGGCGAAGCTCCGGCGCGTTGGGCGGGTTCATTTCCTTTGGCACGAAGGTGACCCCGTTGGCTTCGTACCACTCCAACACGTCCTTTGAATAGTGGCACGAAGCGAGATCCGGCCAGAAGATGGTCGGGCCCTCGTGCTGCTTTAATAGTGGTAGTCATCAGTCATCGTGCCGGTCATCACGAAGTTGGCTCTCCGCTTTCCGCAAGAGCAGATCGCTTGCCACACCATGTACTTTTTGGCAAACTTGGATAGTTTTTGCTTGCGAATCTCCTCCGGAACGCTGAATTTGTCCTCTGCGGAGAAGAACAACAGGCCCGGCAGCTGACGAAAGTCCGCTTTGAAGTAGGTTTCGTGGAGCTCCTAAGTGGAAGAGTTTAGGAACGTTTCTGTTTTCTCTGTTCTTCAACGACGTGTGCTCTGTTTTGTTCCAAAGATGTAAAATTTTGTACGTCCCACCTAGACAACTTCGCACACGCCAATTTTTTTTTATTCTAAATATATATTTTTAATAATCATATAGCGTCAGCCTGACGGGGCCGGGAGTTCAATATTTCGACAATGTTTGCTTTATAACTATGTTAATAATATGTAACCGATTACTCGTGGTTGACTCGAGGTTAGTATTACAAGTATTTTCGTAATTGAGATGTTGCTGTCTCCAATGCTCTGTACGTGTGCCCGACACGGGTTACTTCCTATTGGGATGCAACTGGCCATTAATCAGCAACGCCCCCCTAGTCTGTGCCCCATATCTAGCGTGGTGCGTCTTCTCGACTCGAGGAATCCAGGATAGAACGGTCACTATCCGGAACAAACATCAGCTCGTGTAGAGTTGTCATGAGCGGTACAACCTTTGGCTCTTGTTGAATGATCAGTGGACTGCACAACCTTTGGCCCGTGTATCCGTAAAGAGTGTGTGTATGTATTGCCGCGACTAAGTAAAAGTTTATCGATCGGATAGGAGGGATATGAAACGGGGACACAACGAAGGAAACATCATTAAACGTTGACATCGGCGTTTCTGAGGAACAGGTATAGATGAAGCAGAAGATCAGGATCACGGCTACCTAAGATATCTGCCTTTTGCTCTCAGTGCTCTAGAGAGCTGAGAGCGAGCAGCATGGAACCGGATACACGACCAGACAATATGCTCGACGTCGTGGTAGCCATCGCCACAATCACTAAGATTGTTTGCTGCGAGCTCAATGCGATAGAGATGCGAGTTTAGGTTGTAGTGATTGGACATAAGCCGACATTTCACGCGAATGAAATCACGAGCTACATTCAATCCCTTAAACCAAGCTCTCGTCGAGACCTTAGGGATAATCGTGTGTAACCAGCGACCGAACTCATCTCCACTCCACATGCGCTGCCAACTAACGAGTGTGTGCTGACGAGGAATGTAAAAAAATCGTTATAAGCAACTAGCTGACCCGACAAACTTCGTCTCGTCCAAAATCTCTTTTTTGTTATCAATATCTTCAAACATTCACGTTTTCTTACTATGAGCAAGTTCATGGGTCCAATCGCGAAACTATTCATTGATTGATCTTCTATTCGACCCCGTTGAATTTACCTTTTACTATAAAATTCCTAGTATTTCTAACAAAACTCATCATTATAATATCAGATTGTTTTCAGACACAATTCTAGTTCAAGATTTTTCAACCACTTGCAAATAACATGTTTCTCCGTTACATGGAATAAATGTTTTATACAGAAAATATGATAGAATAAAGACAGTCCTAAATCGGACAATTCCTTCCCCGAGTTCTGCTCTCATCAACACATCCGGCGATCTTTTTTTTGGTATAGATAGAATAAAAGATAGGAGTGCGTTTCATCATATTAGAATCCAATTCTAGTTTCGAACAAAGATCAATTTCGCTAGCACAAACATCAAATGGTCTAACAGCACTTGTCTCTATGTTATTGTAGAACATATGGGAATTTAATTTTTCGAGTTTTCCCTTTTTCCTTCACAGTTTTCCGGAAATTTTCAATTGTCATGTTTGGTTGGAATATTTTTGGTAGAAATATGTGTAATAACTTTATGAGACCCCCTCTTCATTTCAGAGGAGGGAGGGGTGTCATACCATTATAGAAACATTTCCCATACCCAAGAACCCTCACATCCCAAATTGTGCTTGATTAGTTCTCGAGTTATGCAAAAGTTAGTGTTTCGTTTGTATGGCAGCCCCCCTTAGAGAGGGCGGAGGAGTGTATTCACAATAGAAACGTTTCGTGCTCCGTAAAACCTCCACATGCCAAATGTGGATCCATTTGCTTGATTAGTTTTCGAGTTATGCAGAAATTTGTGTTTCATTTGTATGACAGTCCACCCTTAGAGAGCGGGAGGAGTGTCTAACCACCATAGAAACATTTATTGCACCCTAAAACCTCAGTATGCCTAATTTGGTTTCATTTGCTGGATTAATTCTCGAGTAATGCAGAAAGTTGTGTTTCATTTGTATGGCAGCAATCGGTTCCGTACTTTTCGAGTTTTTGACGCGTACACAAACGAACAGAAAATTTATATATATATATATATAGAGATTTACATTTCAACTTCTACTGTTTATAGCAAGGGGACCAATTACTCGCAATGGAAGAAAAAGAGGGTATAAAGATCAGGTCATTGATGAGACAAAAATAAAATCGTGGGGCATTTGATGAAATCATTAACTTTGGATAGTGGAAATTCGATTTGGATTTTTTTACTTATTTAATTTAAATTAGAGTCAGTTTGAGGCAAATAGAGGTTAAAACAAAAATAGTTCTATAACTCTGTCATAGTCGAGATTTTACCATATGGATTGAGAGGTTTTTTTCATCAAATATGACCCTCTATAAACCTCCAGAAGAATCTGGGTCAACTGTTTACTAACCTGTATTTGAATTAAAAGGCAAACTACTGACCATAAACATCCATCATGTCCATCAATACTGACGGCCTTTTCAAATTTCTGGTGCTAGCCAGATAGGCCAGCTAGGATGCTGCTGTTTACGCTTGTATATTTTTAAATACGCCAGTGACATTTGTTAACCCATCAATTAATTTACCCAACGAGTGATCTCCGTGTAAATTCGGGACAAACCGGAACGAACAACTGATAGACTTGCTGCAAAATTTGATTTTTGTTGAACCGTGCTAATGGCTGGCGCTTCTTCGAAAAACGGTCGTTTTCAGATGCATAAAGTTGCTTTGCCCCCTTCTCTCTCTTTGTTGATTTATATTGCGAAATATATATCCTTTGGAAATCCGTGTGCCTCATGGAATTCCGACTATATACTGGAAAATATTTAACCACACTATTACACTAGATTTTTCTGTGTATCATAAATTCAAAGATTCTCAACTACCTTTAGGATGCAGCAGAGAAAATTCTCATCTCATCCTAGCAACGGAAATTTGTGGGTAACGTAACGTTGCAGTGCCGCAACTGCGCCACCACAAAATCACTTATCGCGTTTCTAATAGATGAGACTTCAACGTATCACGACAGCAACGTTGTTCAGGAACGTTCCAATTATCCTCCGTCGGGTACCAAAGTTCGTGGTCAGGCACACTCACACGCGCACACACACGCTTTGGGTTTGTCCTCTCTGGGAATCAACAGGCGGAAAATAAAAACAAGCATCGTACTTCATTTCTGCTGCAAAAAAAAAAAAGTGTAATAGCAAAATTACCATGTCAACGATTGTGCGCATTTCGGGGAACGAAAGCGAAAACTGTTGATGTTTGTTTGAGAATATGAGCGTGAGCAAGGGAAAAAATGATAATAATAATGGCGTTGATGATGATGATGATGATGCGATGGGTCGGGTTACCGCGGGATGATGAGTTTTAATTGAAACTCATCTCGGTGTAATTTGAATCCAATCGCTTCGTTGAGGCTCGTCGTCAACAGATGGTCAGCTGCCAGGGCTAATTGAGCTTTGTTTTCGGTCGAATAGTCGCATTATCACCGTCGCGTTTGTCCACTACGGCAATCATTCGCGAGTAGGGGAGTTGTGGGGAAAACTATTTTTGTGCCATGGGTTTTTCCTGCACTGTAATATAGTGCTTATGAATCGGATGTGCATTATTAAATTCAAACATATGGTAGACAGAAATAAGTAGAAAACACTTGAAAAAAAAATAACCTGGCATCTTTGCATTGAAATTATCTGATGATAAAATTTAAATTATGTCGCGTATTCATTTTGCGCCCTATGTTTAGCAATTAGCAGTCACTTCGTGTTCACATCTCCGACTTTTATGTAGGGCAAACTCAAACGAGTGAAAAATTCGCGAAAAACTCTGGAATTTGATTACATGAATGAATAATCCCCACAAGGTGTTTATTCGGATGAAATTCATCAACAAAGAATCCATTCTGGGAAACACGACAAAAAAAAACCCATCGCTGCATATTAAACACACCATACAACGCTAATTACCTTCCGCGAAGTACCTTCCTATCCAAATTTCGGAATTTCATTTATCAGCTTCTCAACAGGCTAACAGCATTTTTGCCCCTTCTTCCCAGAGAGACATCAACTCATCTCATCCCAATTATGTAAGTCGCCCATCAAAAATGAAACTTTTGTCCCCGTGTCTGCTGCAGAAGAAGAACAATGGGCGCAAAGTTTTTCCCTGTCGATAAGAGAACGTTAACAACCAAAAAAAAAAATGGGCGCCTGAATTTTTTTTGGCAAGAATAGATTAAGCGCTCATAAATTAAATTAATCATTGGATTCTCTTTATCTGCTATCCGGGATGCTTTCGGGGATATAAATCGTATGCAAAATTAGGAGGTTCAACCGTTGCCAGCATGGAGTATAAAAGTTCTTGGTGCTTGGCTGTGAGGTTTTCTACACCTTTGCGGTAATCTAATCTTAGCTCAGGAAAAATAGGAACTACATCAACTTTAATTTCTACTGCGGCTCTGCGGTATGTTTATCGTTTTTAATAATACTGCTCGTTGGGGTAATCTGTGCTTTGCCTACCACAAATCGTTAATTACTTGTCCTCATTTTTCATCCAAATTGGATGTTCTGGAACCATTATCTAACCCGAACTCTATTGGCTGGCCCATTACTTTATTTTGAACTATTTTGTATGTGTAACAATAAACCTAAGAAATCATTACCTATTTGTTGACGTGGGACTACGTCTAACCGGAATATATGGAGGGTAAAATGAAAACATAAACACAGAACATGCAGGAAAAAATGAAAGATTTCGAATGCTTATAGCTCGAACATTTAGTACTGGATAGGAGAGATGTTTGCATCACTTGATAGGGAATATTTCTACGCATCTATCGCAACTAACAAAATATTGTTTTTCATTAGATACACAATTGAATAACTGTAAAATATTAGGCGTTATCTAAACGCCCTAACTGCATCGTTTTGATTGGCCCGATTTACGGTTTCCCTAACACAGCCATCAAAACCAAGCAGCCTTGGGGAAATCGGCATTGCAAATACATGAAAGTAGGGGGACTTTTGTTCTCATCGAAAAATGTTCCCTAACACAGACTTTAAAACCAAGCAGCGAAATCGGCATTGCAAACACACGAAAGAGCCTAGAGGCGAGTGAACTGAAAAGTTTAAACCCTCTTAAAGCCAAAAAGGAGAAAAAAACACACGAAAGTAGGTGGAGCTTTTGTTCCCACCGAAATGTGTTCCCTAATAGAGATTTCTAAACCAAGGTGCCTGGAGAAATCGGTATTTCAAATTCATGCAAGTCGGGGGTATTTTTGTTCCGACTGGAATGTGTTTCCCTAACACAGACTTCAAATCCATGAAGCGTGGGGAAATCGGCATTGCGAATTCATACAAATCGGGAGCATTTTTGTTCCGATTGAAATGTGTTTCCCTAACACAGACTTCAAAACCGAGGTTTCTGGGGAAATCGGCTCTGCAAATAAATGCAAACTGCGAGTACTTTTGTCCTCGCTTGCCTTTGTGCAGAGTGGAATATGTCTGTCCTAACATGATCTTCTAAATATAGGAACCTGGGAAAATCGTGCAGCCACTAGAAGCGAATGAACTTCCCAGTTTCAAGCAAATTCGAGATTCGAGAAGTATGTACACTTTTGGGATGTAAACTTCAGAGGGAAATGTAAAATAAAATAATCGTTTGATAATTTTTTTTTGTCTTTATTGGAAAGATTTTCAGCCTAAGGCTGGTTCATCAAACGTTTGATAATTCTTCCGTACATATATTTTGTTCTAGTCATCATACCAAACGTAAAAGGTCCGTCATTAAATTTACTTGTAACGAAGAACAATCAATCACAATAAATGAATTGACTTTACACGGCATTTGTTCATTTTTTTCACTCACAGAGCAAATATATTGAACTCAATTGAATTTGGAAACTGTTTCATTCAATCAAGAATTTAATCAATACAAACGAATGATTGCTAAGCTAAGGTAGTTCCACGTGAACCTTGCGGTTATAGCATAGATATAACCCACTCATTTTTTTTAACGTAGGACTACGTATTTCAGTAAAAGTGTCAAATCAGAAAACAGGACACGTTTTTTTTATGAAATAGATATAGCAAATGCAGCTTTCGTCCTACGGACAATGTGGAAAGAGAACATTCCAATTTAAGCTCCACCCGTTTTTAAATTGTCCAGTAACGAACAAGCTCTCTACTGCATTCAGGATTCATCAGTCATCCAGCTAACAACCAGACGACAGCAAGTTTTTCAAATGGTATTTCTCATGGCCGAGAATATAGTAGAGCTTTCCGAATTGGCTGGAGGCGAATGAACTATTGAAGTCTCTATAGTTCAAACCATGACCATCACTATTGAAGTCACAGTCGGACCTGACTAAAGGATCATCTCCTATGTTTCAAACTAACCGGGCAATCGGCGGAACATAAGTTTGCTTGCGAAAGGCCGTCGCTTCCGACGGCGGGACGGCGTCCTACTCGGATTGCGTCACCTCCTTATCCTTGCTAGATGGGGAATTCGCCCCCATCCACTCGATCTCAGAATAAATTTCATTACGAAAAAAATAAATTCATAATAACAATTACGATGGAGCGGATTCGTAAAAAAATGTTCTTACGTGAGAACAATTTTTTTACCAATTCTTTTCACATTTTCAAACATTTATGCTTTAGAATTTTCATGTTAATTTTTAAAATATTCCATAGTCCATGTTCATTTCTAAATAATCTCTTAGCAATAAGGAAAGGAATGAGACGGCATGTCAGTTGTCCCTATACTATTAGGTGTACCGGTAAGTTTCTTCGGTTTTACAACAGATGGCGTAACTTGATTATTATTCCAGTGAATAAAATATCCAGGCATTCGTTGGAAATCTACTGTAATTGCGCTTCTTTTTCCGTATATGTCAAAAAGTTGAAGCGTAAACAACATAGTTTTTTGCCACTTCGAATATGTCGAATTCCGTACCAACGAGAGTGTTTTTGCGGGCAGTGTTACTCCATTACTTCAATTTGAAGAAAAAAGCTGCGGAAAGTCATCGCATTTTGGTGAAAATTTATGTCCAACTGAGCGAAAGTGTCAGACATGGTTTGCACGATTTAAAAGTGGTAATTTTGACTTGGAATACGAAAAACGTTCCGGACTGCCAAAAAAGTTTGAAGATGAAGAATTACAGGCTCTACTCGATCAAGATCCGTCACAAACGCAACAAGAACTTGCAGATACACTTGGAGTAGCTCAGCAAATCATATCCGATCGTTTGGGAATGGGAATGATCCGAAATACAGGACGAAATATAGGGTGCCGTATGAATTGAAGCCACGAGACGTCGAGCGCCGTTTTTACACGTGCGAACAACTGCTTCAACGGCATAAAAGAAAGGATTTTTTGCATCGAATTGTTACTGACGATGAAAAGTGGGTCCATTACGACAATCCTAAACGTCGGGCCATGCATATTCACGGCCAGAAGGTTATGCTGTCTGTTTGATGGGACCAGCTGGGTGTGGTGTACTGTGAGCTGCTAAATCCGAATGAAACCATTACGGGGAACCTCTACCGACGACAGTTGATGCGTTTGAGCCGTGCACTGAAGGAAAAACGGTCACAATACGAGCAAAGACACGATAAAGTTGTTTTGCAGCACGACAATGCTCGGCCGCCTGTCACGAAACCAGTCAAAACATACTTGGAAACGCACGCTGAAATGAGAGGTCCTTTCCCACCCGCCGTATTCTCCAGACATTGCTCCGTCCGATTACTACCTTTTTCGATCTATGTAACATGGCCTGGTTGACCAGCAATTCTCCAATTTTGATGAAGTCAAAAATTGCATCGATTCGTGGTTAGCCGACAAACTGGCCGATTATTTCCGCAAAGGGATCCGTGAATTTCCAGAAAGATGGGAAAAAGTTATGACTAGCGATGGGCAATACTTTGAATAATAAATTTGTAACATTTTTTGCAGAATAAAGCATTAATTTGAAAAAAAACAAGAAACTTGCCGGTACTCAGCCATTCCTTGCCAAACCGATATAGTGGTTCTTAGATTTTCGCGAAAAGTGGCAGTTTTCTTCTTAATCCCAAAATATTAGACCCGTATTGTATTTATTTTTTTTATTAGGGTGCCCATTCACATTTCATAGGTCCGAAAAATAATGTTTTCCCCTTTTTTCCAAAACTGGTTATTTCCAAAAATTTATAACACTTGAATTACTGGACCGATTTAGATGATCGACAAATAAAATTGAAGCATATTAGCTATCCTTTTTTGGAAAAATATTATATAATATTATATTATATAAACATTACAAGATTTGGATTTCGTTTTTTTAATTATTTTTTGTATTTGTTTTTATGGTTTTCATGGTCGCGGTTTCGGTTTCACATGGAATGGTTGAATTTCTAGAAATGACACAGCGAATTTTCCAGCAGTATTTTTAAATTTCCTTATTACTATTTTTCATTTTACTTCGTTTTTTTGTTGCCCTCTCATGTTGTTTAGATTCAATCTTATTTATCAACATGAGATTCGACAAAACTCATGATCTGATTTATCAGATCTTTCCTTCTTCATTATGGTAAACGTTACATTCGGGTAAATGTTGCATTTGGGTATTTGTTAAATTCGGGTATCTGTTACATTCGGGTAAATGGGCTTCGGGTAAACGTGTTTCGGGTGAATGATATTTGGGTTAATGTGACACAACTATCCCACACAGGGATGCTTCGTTCAGTTGAAACGCCGTGTCGATTGTCATACCCATAGTGGAGAGTGCTTTTGTATTTTTGCACCACATCATTCATTTCAGCATCTATACTAGAGAGCAAGTGCACCCGTGGCCGAGTGGTTAGCGTCTCACATTATCATGTCGGGTGTTCGGGTTCGATTCCCGTTCTGGCCGGGGGGATTTTTCGTCAGAGAAATTTCCTTCGACTTGCACTGTGGTCACGCGTATTCTAGAGCTTATTGGCACAATATTTCTATAGCAAAAAACTTGCTTGCTTTGAAAATCACCAAAATCCATAAATATTGGTGAGATCAGAAAAATCTAAAATATGCTTGAAAGTTCATCGAAGTCAAGATTGGTCAGTTCTAAAAGCTCTGTAAACATTGTTCTCGTTCCGACCAACCTCAGTTTTTATTTTGTTACCGTTTTTAATGAACGTATTTTTATCAGAATGCATTCCTAGAATATACGCGAAATAAGCATAGTGCAGAGCTAAGAAGAAGCAAGAAGCTAAGAATCCCGTGTATTGTTTCCGCGACATCAAGAATGATCCATGAATCACCCATCTCGAACTGCTTCTACAAAACTACGCAAACTCTTCAATTCTCATAGTGCTGTTTTGATAGTTTGAAGTTATTTTTAAAATTTCGATGCATTCTAAAATAATAGCCGAAATAACCAAAAGCAAATTGGTTTTTTATTTTTTCCTGAAAATGAGCCTCTGTGAATTTAAGAGCGTGTTCGGATTGATTGGTGTAATACTAATGCTATTTTGCATTCGCCTCTAGCTTGAATAAGAAAAATTTGGAAAACTAAACTAAACACTAGGTCTATTTGGAAAACCTCGCTGCCGTTGCCATCTGGTCGCTTGCAGCATGACCGATGAATCGTGAATTGGTGACTCTTTCCGATCGATCAAATCTTCATCGTTAATTCGAGCACTATGTCCGGGTTACAAGCGGCGTCAAAGTGCAGTGCATTTCAAGCCGGATATGAAGAATATATTTTTCAGCTGTGAGAGATGCGTTCTTCGATGGAAAACTGGAGGTTAAAATTTGTACCGTAGTGGTTGTTGTCGACGTCGCCACCCACACCACACCTGATTCGGTTCGGATTTCCTGTTGCCGTTCTAAATATTCTTTGGAGTCGGAAAAACTCTTGGATATTCAGCAAGGTCAGTTTTTCAGTATCGCTCTAGACAGCGAACATTCAACAGTACATGTTAATTCTTCGAGTTAATTTTGAAATCGGCTCAAATTGGCGTTTTATTGCTTCGTGAAACTTTCGTGTCCCTCACTCAGTGAGAGCATTCTTTCATCGCCTTTGTCAATGCTACCAAATGTTTGTACTAAATAGTTAACAATGCGGTCGTGTCTTGGATACCACCTTTCTCTATTTTTTTTGCGGCCCGCTACATCATAACTAGCACGTGTTTGTGGCCCCTCTGATAAAAAGGTTGAGGACCACTGATATAATCCAATGAGTTGGATTAAATGTCGATAATATTTGCAATGTGTATTCCTTATCAAGCATCGAGAGATGAATTTTTGGGAAACAAATCAAATTAACAGTTGAATGAAAAAGCATCCCCCTCCCTAACCTCATCAGGCCTCAATCACAAGCGATAAGCGAAAGTCATTCCTATATCATCCGGATCGAGGCTCTTCTGAACCAAGTGGGGAAAACCGGAAAATTTATCTCAACTTTGTGAGTGAAAGATGCGGGGGAACAACGGGCATCGATCATCCTGCGTATTGTGCAACAACCAAAAAAAAAGGTTTTTCATTCCCTATCTTATCTTCAGCAAACCGACAACAAATCGACAGAGGGAACAGCCAGCTAGGAAAAGTGACAGCACAAACACGCACATTGAGGGTAGAAAAAAAAGGGAAAAAAGTGTTTGTTCATCCATGAAATAAGGTTGCATGGCAGTGTTCGCCATCGGAAAACGGAACGTAGATAAGAGTGAAAAACATTGAGTCGAAGAAAAGAGATTGGCATTGAAGGTAGTGAAAAGGTGAAAAACGAGATAAACAAAAGGATTATACTGTGCACACAGCCTTTGTGTTGCGATATTTACCGTTGGAGTGAAAGAGCGAAGAAGGAAGGGAATTTGATATCGACAGAAGCAGCAAGGAGCAGCTTTTCTTCTTCGCACCCCGCCGAGCCACAGGATCAGGGGAAATATATCGAGCGGGCTGACAATACAGGTAAGCAAGACACTTACCATTCTTTTGAGATGTTTTTTAGAATGTGATATTTATTTGCTCCTGGAGTAACGTATTCATTTTCGGGTGGAAGGTAAGCTCCTTGTTTTGCGATAAGGAAGATGAATGTACATTATTTGAAGAAGATTTACGGGGGGAATGTTTGTTCGACATAGAAACGAGCGTCTCGGTGACTCGGTGATAGATAATTTGCATTATTCAAGAGAGAGAAAGAAACAATCCTTGTATTATTCAAGTTATTTTTCAGCACGAAAATTCTAAAGACCACATGAATGTACCAATTTCATTAAGCAACCCCAACGGCAAACCACAAGATGAAATCCACACCAGAGATGCCAGGTTCCAGGGATGGCCACCGAGAGCGAAACGAACTACCGTTTCTTCGAATTCCAGTCCAAAACAAGCGGTAGCGTTTCATGGTTTGTCCGTGATGCGCTTCAATTTAACCCGTGTCTCCCGTGGATGCAGATGAATTTCAATTAAATTCCGCATCTTGTTCACCCTGTGGCGACGTGTTTGCGCTGAGTTTTCCCTGTTCTGCCCTCTGATGTTTACATTATATGTGTTTTTCAATGAACAGAAAAAAACGACGACGAAGCTCGAGGTAGGGTTACATGGGTTGAGTGTTGTTTGTAATAATATAAGCCATTATAATAATCAAGTTTCATGTCCGCCAGGAAAGAGGTCGTATATTTTTTCAAATGTTCTTTCAACATTGATACATGGATGATAAACAAATTACCGTCATATCATATCAATGTCTCGTTTGGATGTAACACACGTGAAGGTTATTACTTTTTAATGTGGTTTGAATTCTTTTCATGCAAAATAAATTGTGGGCAAAGCGTTGAATTTTGTGTTTGATAAATATCTCGTCGATGTACAATGCGTTGTTAGTACAACGTTACAGAACCGTGTTGAGGTCAACACGCTTGTCTTTGGATATCATATGATCTTTGGAAATCGTTGAAAATTAAGGACAACTACTTGAGAAAGGGTCAAATCCGTCCAAATGTTTCAAGTCTACAAGAAATGCTCTACCATAAATCAAAAAAATTTCAAGTAGAGAATAAACAAAGGGAAAGAGCATATTCCCAACAGTTATGAAACAATACGAATAATTCAATAATTATTTCCATTTTCGAACGCTCCAAGGAAAGAACATAAAACAATCTTATTCATGATGGCGTTGAGTGTACAAAGGACGAAGAAGTGTGTGAAGTTTTCAACGAATATTTTTCAAGCATCGAAACACGACTATCTCGAGAAATTCTTAAGCGAAATATTGGTAATCCATTAATGTACTCTCGTTATGTCCCAAATTCTATTTTTTTTATATCCATCAAATTAAGCTGATGTGTTAACGATCATACGAGATCTGAACAGCAAAAGAAAAAGGTTCCGATAATATTCCAGTGAGTGTCATTAAAAGGAACGACCATTTCCATTTCCAGAATTTACTAGGAAATATCCAACGTATTGCTGTATACAGGAAGATACCCAAACTGTCTAACAATTGCTAGAGTTGTGTCAATTTTTAGATCCATCGATTGTACGAGTCCTAGCAACTATCGACCGATTCCAACCCTGCCATACAAATGAAACACAAATTTCTGCATAACTCGAGAACTAGTCAAGCAAATGGAACCAAATTTGGTATATGGAGGTTTTAGGGAGCAATAAATGTGTTTATGGTGGTTTGACACTCCTTTCTCCTATTTAAAGAGAGAAGTGGGGGAGGTGGGATTGGAAGTTGCTGAACAAGTCGAGAACGAATCAAACAAATGGAATCAAACTTAGCATATAGAGGTTTTAGGGGTCGATAAACGTTTCTGTGGAAGTTCGACACTCCTCTCCCTTCTCTAAAGGGAGGCTCCCTCACAAATGAAACACAAATTTCTGCATTACTCGAGAATTAATCAAGCAAAAGAAATCAAATATGGCATGTGGAGGTTTTCTATGGGGGGCTACCATACAAATGATGCAAAAAGGTCTGCATAACGCGAGAACTTATCAAGCAAACAGAATCAAATTTGGCATGTGGCAGGTGGCATTTGGCAGGTTTTAGGAGACAAGAAACGTTTCTTAAGTGGTTTGACATTCCTCCCCCTCTACATGGGTTGCGCTGAATAATTCGAGAACTAATCAAGAAAATAGAACCAAACTTGGCATTTAGAGGTTTTAGGGATCGATAAACGTTTCTATGGTGGTTCGACACTCTTCCCCTCTCTCTAAGGGATGGCTGCCATACAAATAAAACACAAACTTCTGCATAACTCGAGAACTAATAAAGCAAATGGAGGCAAATTTGGGACGTGAGGGTTTTTGGGTACGAGAAATGTTTCTATGATGGTAAGACCCCCCTCTCTTCTCTGAAATGGGGAGGGGGTTCCACAAAAATAATACTAATATTCCAACCAAACATGACAATTGAAATTTTTCGGAAAACTCTGAAGGAAAATGGGAAAATTCGAAAAGTTCCATTCCCAATTGTTCTACAATCATATATTGACAAGCGTTGTTAGTCCATTTGACGTTTGCGGTAACGAAATTGTTCTTCGTTCGAAAGTGGAAATGGATTTTAATGTGGTAAAACGCATTCCTATATCGTCTTCTATCTACAGGGTTTTCCATTTCGGGCTTCCGAAAGTATACAGCCCTGCGCTGACAACCATTTGACATAGCTGTCAACCAAAGCGTCATATCGTTAGTTGAATGTCTGCCATTTTACAATTTGGATCGTTTTAGCATCGCACAACGTGTTAATTTTGTTAAATTATACTATAAAAATAATGAAAAACCGGCAAATGTTTTTCGAGCATTACGGACGGATTTTGGTCGTCATGGACGGCCTACAAAGCACACAATCGCTAATGTAGTGCGTAAATTCGAAAAAACTGGATCCGTAGCGGATATTGTGAAACCTGTGCATCATCGTAATGTGCGTTCGGCCGAAAATATTGCTGCTGTTGCTGCCAGTGTGGAATCCCGAATGTTTCGATTCCACGGCGTGCTCAACAATTGAGCTTGTCAAACACATCATTGTGGCGAATTTTGCATTTGGACTTGCACCTACATCCATATAAAGTCAACTGGTACCAAAATTAGAGCGTGGTGACCATGGAATGCGTCGGGCATACGTCGATTGGGTGAACGAACAACAGCAGCAAAATGCTGAATTTTCGCATCAAATTTTCTTCAGCGATGAGGCACATTTCGAGCTCGGTGGCTATGTGAACACCCAAAATTTCCGTATATGGGGCTCAGAAAATCCACACGTGATTGTTGAGAGTCCATTGCATCCGCCAAAAGTCACTGTTTGGTGCGCATTATGGTCTGGTGGAGTCATCGGGCCGTATTTCTTTGAAAATGAGGACGGCGAGACGGTAACTGTGAATGGTGAGCGCTATGGCCGCATGTTAACCAATTTTTTTTGCCACAAATTGAAGATATGGATACGGATGACATGTGGTTTCAGCAGGACGGCGCCACGTGCCACACAACACGACCGAACATAGCCATATTGCGAACGAAATTTGAGGGACGCATAATTTCGCGTTTTGGTGATGCCAATTGGCCGTCCAGATCATGCGATTTGAACCAGCTAGACTTTTTTTTTGTGGGGTTATGCGAAAGACCGTGTCTATGCCAACTCTCCGCAAACTCTTGAACATTTGAAAGACAACATTCGTGAAGTTATGACCGAGATACTGCCCCATATATCAAATATTTATTCCATGTAACGGAGAAACATGTTATTTGCAAGTGGATAAAAAATCTTGAACGAGAATTGTGTCTGAAAATTATTTGATATTATAATATCCAGATTTCGTGGAAGGACTGAAATTTTATAGTGAAAAATTATTATTTAGTGTAGATTAGAAGATCAATCAATGAACAGTTCTGCGATTGGGCCCATGAACGTGCGCTTAATAATAAAACGTGGAGGTGGTAACGAAAAATAAATTTTGGACGGGACGAAGTTTCCGAACAGTGTAAAGAAAATGATCGTTTTCGCACACTTCCCATCAAGTAATATCAACCAAACTCTAATCGATTACTCACAAGATATTTAATTTTCATCTGCTGTCGCACCGTATAGTGAAAAACGTCGAAAAACTCGAGTTTGTGCTCTGAAAGTTAAATTTTCATTTTTCAATTATCTGTAATGGTTTTGTTTGTATTGTTGAAAGTATCGTTATTTTTTCGACACTGATTCCAGACAAAATCATCGAAACAACTATAAAAACCACTCAATAAAATGTTATTCCTGAGCCATAGCGTTTCATGTCATGAATATCAATAGAATAAAATTGTGTTGATATCAATACAATTATTATTTTTACGTTTAATGGGTCTATAATGTAAGTTTCAGCAACTTTAACATTGGGTAAGAAAATACGGTGTTAAATGGCCCGGCAGAAGTATAATATGCTCATAAGCTGTCACTCTCAGAGACTATAGAGCTCATAGAAACAGCTTGTATGCATGAGAGATTCCATCAATCTATTCACTTCATGCCCACCAGTGAAGAGAAGAAACCGTTTCTCCGGTGAGCGTGTTCTCCCAGTATTCGTGCATTAATTATCCAGTCCGCGCTCTTTTTTTCCTACATTCTCTGAGCACATAATATAGATGCCATATGTGGAGACATGTTTTCGTTTTGAAGACATTTAATTTTGTGAAATCATACTGATTTCAAAGTATGTGAACACAATTGTTTGTGTGATTTATCGAACATGATTTAGAAATATCGTGATGGTTTGCTCATTTTTGTTCATTATGATTACATTCAATGACATTTATTCGTGTCATGCAGAGATATTTGGAAAAATCATCTGGCATCTCTCACATACAAGCTTTTTCTCTCGTGAGAATGTTATCCGGCCGAAAGCGAGCAAATTGCCTCGATCGAGGGAATGCCGTACTGCCCGATGGTAAGCTGATGCGAAAAATATCAAATTGATAAGGAAATGAATCCTCTCTTACCGTTTTCTTCATATGAGATATCCACTGGGAACTCGACTCAATAAATATGACTCACAGTTATCGCCTCTGAATCGGTTGTAAGCAGCAAAAACCTAACAGGAATGATGTAGAAAACTACAACGAAAATCGCTTCCAAAGAAAATTATTTTAATTATATTTTTAAAACATGTTACAAATGTAAAACTTGCATGGTAGGATTCTATCATTGACTAGTATGATTGCCTATAACCATTGTATTTCTATTCTGCTATTCTTACGAGAAAATCAGGCGGATCAAATTGCCTAGCAGGCGCGTTTTAGACATATCTCCTCTATACACTCACTATTGCAATCTATATGAATAAAATTGGAAGGTCAAATATGTTGGTAAGCGCAAAATCCGAGTAAGGGCCGTCTCTATTTTGTTCTATTACAAAACACAAATAGTTGTATACAAAATTCTATTTTTTTCTCCCAAGTATAATACTTGTCTTAAAAAGAATATCGCATTGGATTTAAGATTAAGATAGTTCAAAAGCTATGATTTTTTGTGGTGGAAAAAAGGGGTTACAATTGATTTTTCGAACCATCGGTAAATTTTGAAAAATCATAACTCAAGAACAAAAAAAAAACACGCCTTCCTGATTTTTGGATATGTTATGTAAAAATCCTCAGTTTACAAGAAAAAAATATAAAAATATATAGCGCCCTTGGTCCCGAGACCATGTAAACCATAAAAAACTAATACAATGAATAATTATGAAAACAAAATCCACCTTTTTTGCAAGTGTAATATTTCTTCAAAGAAGACTGGTTTATTGCCTTTAATTTGATTTGTTCATCATCGGAATCACAAGTTATGAATTTTTGAAATCCCTCCCTTCCAGATGAGGGAGGGGTGTGAAACCATCATTCAAACATTTCTCGTACCTAAAAATCTTCATATGCCAAATTTGGCTCGATTTGCTTGACTAGTTCTCGAGTTATGCAGAAATTTATGTTTCATATGTATGACACAGCTCCTCATTCCTAGAGTAGGGGGAGGAGTGTCGAATCACCATAGGAATACTTCTTGTCCCAAATACTTTCACATGCCAAGTTTGGTTCCATTTACTTGATTAGTTCTTGGGTTATGTAGTATTGAAATTTCATATTCTTTTCAAAGTTCATATCTTATATTTGGCGTGTCCGATACGGCACTACTATACGTCAAACTTCGTTAAATAAGAAGTGTTTTCCCATAAAAATATACGAAAAAATATCGAAGAAGCGATGTTTTGAGATTTGGAGGTTTTTCATATTAACACTATCACCACCAACCGGTCATAATAACCGGCTATATAATTTGATCGCAAGATTCGTGATTTTTTATGTTTCTAATATTAAAACTGCTTAGAAACCACGTCAATAGGCCGCTACGGTGCCAGCCAATCATAATCTCCGGATCAATCACTGCATCTAATCCACAAAATTCTCAATTTTTCCCAAATTTTAAGAATTTTGTAATATATTGTGACGTAAGTTTTTTTCCAAGAATGCCGAGATGCCCGAACATATCAAGAGTTGTAGAGGACGTTACAGATTCAAGAGAAGACTTCTCCGATATCGATCAAGGTATTTTATAAATTAAATCCAGGTGGCGGCCATTTTGGATTTGGATTTTTCTTAAAATAACTGTGTTTTACTAGTCAGTCCCTTTCGTTTGATACCCATATTGATGGAGTTCTGAGAAAATATGTATTCCACCGTTTTGTAGCGGCCGCCATCTTGGATTTACAGTTTTCATCAATAATTGTATTCTACTAATCAAGCCCATTTATTTGATACTCATATTGATAGTGTTCTGAGAAAATATGTATTCCACCATTTTGTAGCGGTCGCGAAATCGTGGATTTAAATTTTTCATCAATAATCGTATTCTACTAGTCAAGTCCTTTCATTTGATACCCATTTTGATGGGGTTTAGAGAAAATATGAAATTCTCCATCACTGCATCACTGTGCAACGGGAGGCAACGCGCCTCCATGGAATTTCATTATGGAGGCGCAGATCAATAAATGCAAAAAAGGTATCCGCCCATATATCAAGTGCTGACATGGTATCTAGATATGTATGCACCTAGATAAGAACATATTTCAATGAGTTTTTCTTCCTGTTTTTGTATGCATTTGACATAATTCACTCTTAAACTCTAACGCAATTACTCATGCAAACTCCTCACTGAAAGGTGCGATAATAACTCAGTCGCATACAGTTCTTCTAAGAAAAATCTCCTTCTCTGTCCCAGAGCCCACGGAACATTTCACCGGAATAAGCTCACCGTACATTGAGTACTCATCGCGTTTGTGGATTCGGTATGGCAGTACCTTCATAAAACTCAGAACGATAATCTATTCCACTATTTCGCTCTGGCACTCGATTGAAAGAACGAGCAACTCTTCGAATCCGGACTCGAGCTAACGATGCCTCCGGTTGGTTCACACAACCCGCGTGCACGAAGCAGAAATCCTCGACAGAGACCTCATTTTACGATTCACTTCCCCCGCATCGAGTAAGGAGAAAAAACGAAGAGGAGGCTGGCAAAATCGCGGGACGGAACACCGCTATGAAAGCTGGCTGGAACTTCAGCACGCTTAGGATTCCTTAGTGCACTCTCACGTTTTCGTTCGCTGAGGGTTGATGTCTTCCTGCTCTTCTTGCCTCGAGCACTTTCAGTTCACTCAACTTTGGCTTCATCCTTTTGCCCGTCGCAAATATATCGTTTTTTTAACCAGCCGTATTATGCCTCGCGTCCTCTGCGGCTGTGAAACGAGCGAGGAAAGCGAAAAAACATTGGGAATGGGAGTGGGTGGAAAAACTTGCCAGTGCCAGAGTGGAAGTGATTTGATTTGCATGAATGCATGTTGGAAGTATGCTCACGGAGTTCGATGCTATGTTTGAGCCCGGCTGCATGTGAGTATATCCGAGGAAGCAGAGAGTTTCTCGCACCTATGAGCACAAGTGTTGATTATGCCACTTCAGGTGTTACAACCACTGGCGGCTCCGAGAATGGAAAGATGGGGGGAGAACGAAAACAGATGACTGTTTCACAAGGGAAATCTTGAGAGGATTAAAAGAAACGGAAACCAACTGCGGAAAGGCATCAGAAAAATTGTTACTTACCGTGTCTAAGATTTATATTCGTAAAAGCTTCAAGGGTGCGCCCCATGCTATTACGCATTAAATAGAAATGCTTTTCATATTTGTTACACTCAGAGTCGTGTGTAAAGTACACCGATGTGTAAAACGAGCAAGGCAAAAAAAAACAAGAAAGAATAAATAGATGATGCCATGTTTTCATCATTTAGAAAGTGACGGGAATTTTTTATTCACCAGCCACGGGGCTTGCCATTTGGCTGCTATTGCCGTAATCCTATTCTATACGTCGAATGAAAGTACACACCGTACATACATTTGCTGAAAAATGGTGACATGCAGCACTGAATGCCAACAGCATCACCCACCCAGAGAGGGACCCATCAGCGAAACATCGGGCATCCATTTGACGAACGAACGATGGCATCGGTGTTTCCACTGATGGGTGGTGCATGATCCGAATGGAAAATTACGGATCCGTCTCGTCTTCGGTGGATCAGCCACACTGAATGGCATCAATTCCATCGCTGCCAAAAAATGAAGCATCATCGCCATCCTTCATAACAACATTGGCGCGGCCAGAGCTCGATGCTGATGGCGACAGATGAAAAATGCTGTCTTCTGTGTTTATTTGCGCAATGCAATTCGTATTCTTGGAGCTCTTGGAGCTCGTCTTCCCAACCAACGAGCAATCATTTTAAATTCGATGGTGATCCACGGTGTATAGATACTCGGAACGATTCTGGAGAAAGTTTGAAAGAAAAACGTGATCTCTCGTGGCACGGATGAGCTGCGCTTATTGCGAACAATTTGAGCGCTCTCTAGATTGGTACTTCGCAAGCGGAATGTTGATCCGTACGTGCAGTGCAAATGGCATGTCCTGTATTGATGAAAAAGTATTTAACTCGATTCGAACAAGCTGGTGTACACCATGAGTGAACACTAATGATATCCGTTCTGTTGCAGGAAACATTTTGTTTTCGTGGAAATATTTTCAGGGTTCTATCTCACTGAAGAGATCAATTACAGAAGCATCCCATTCATCAGTCCATCTTTAACACATCCCAGCATTTATTAGTACATATTTAAAATTTGATAAGCATTCTAAATCAAAGTCATTATGCATCATTGAGTGCTTAAAATGAATATTTTCTTCAACATAAATTAAGTTTTTCAAAACCTATATTCCACACTGAGGATAACATGAATATAAGCGCATTCCAAATAAGGATATATAATTTTGGATATGGTTCTGAATCAATATACTGTGCCTCTTGAAAGCTCAATATAATTTTTGCATCCTTTGGAATGATTAGTAATAAACACCGAAGGCATGCAATCTGCAACCAAAGATCTGCTCAAGGGTCCCTCTCCTACTTGAGAAAAAAGACGGGTGGGTAATGTCGGGGACATAACCGGAGTGACGTAGGACTATACAAAGGGGACAGCTTTTGTTAAAGATATATTTTAAATATGTTGTTTTATTTTCTTCTCCTACGTGAACCTGAAAATCTACCTGAAAAATGGATTAGTTTACTGTTTACTCTTTATGAATATGTTGATGGTTTTGAAAAGAACCTTTGGTGTTGTGTTTTTGTTATCACTCGATATTCCCATCTTGTTCGGTTAAACCTTCCTGTTTAGCTATTGCGTTTGCCACTCGCCACAACTTTCACAGTTGGAAAATTTCTTCCCATCCAGCTTTGTGACATGTTGTACAGTAAATTACATTCAATGCGACGTGCCGAAGCGCCACTCAGTGTCGCATTGGAGGCGATTTTAACCTGTAATTGAACATTTGGGATGACAGTGGTACAGTGTCGACTTTCAATGTGGGGTCATAATTTGGATCTCTATGTTTACAAAAATGTCCATCTAAATAAGTCGCATTACATGTCCGTCCAATTAGCTAAATGTCGAACTAATTGTAAATTACTGTACTTTCAATCTGGAAACAATTTAAGAATTGGTGAAAATTGAATAATCAGGAAAGTCCCCAACTATCAATAAGCTCAGAACAACTGCCAAATTCACATACTCATCAGATCCTGGCAAACAAATTATGAAAAAATCAATTTGTGTTTTATTATTATTTTGGATAATGTTTTAGAAAACATTGAACTGTATTTCCTAAACTCTTTTTTGGAAGGTTTAATGGCCCTGAAAAGCGCCTTGTTTAATGGAATGGTTCCAATTTAGAAAACTTAGTACTCGTGGTTTTGAAAAAAAACATTTCGATAAGTTTGTATAAAGAACAAACTTTTTTCTTCTGCTACCTGATGCCGTTTTGCGATTGCGTTTGCCACTCGCCACTCGCTGCAACTGCCTGTTGTCTTGATGTCCACCGAACCGAATGTGTTCTGTTCCGAATGCGGGTTTTCTTATCGTCACGAGCAGCTTTGCTAACTCGATCACTTCGGCGGCCGAAACTATATAACGCCGGCTAGGTGGACTGGTGCACTGGTACTAATGCGCTCGGCCTAGCTACCCTTGCGGGGAACTCCAGATCAACACGGTTCGAGCAGGATTTTGCCTTTCCCTTCACTTTTCCCCCTTTACCATGCCCAGACATGGCTGCTTGGGTTGGTTTGTTGATGTGTTGTGATGCGAACCGATGTGATGTACGGTTTGAACGAGAATGATCGTTACGGAAGGAAGGAAGGTATTGTATTATAGAGACTTTAAACTTTTGCAGCTCATTCGTCTCTAGCCTTGAGAAATGCCCTTTGAAAACTCTACTCTATTCTACTCCAGCGCTACCACCTCCGCCCTCTTGCCTTGAGAAAGGCACTCGATCCCTCGCCGTCCAGCCCGTCCAGCAACGATGTTGTCCAGTCGGTGTTCACACAAAGAATGATCGTTACGGAAGGAAGGAAGGTATTGTATTATAGAGACTTTAAACTTTTGCAGCTCATTCGTCTCTAGCCTTGAGAAATGCCCTTTGAAAACTCTACTCTATTCTACTCCAGCGCTACCACCTCCGCCCTCTTGCCTTGAGAAAGGCACTCGATCCCTCGCCGTCCAGCTCGTCCAGCAACGATGTTGTCCAGTCGGTGTCCACACAAAGAATGATCGTTACGGCAGCGGAGCGGGGATTTTTAAGCTGACTGGCTGGCTCGAGAATTACGCATGTGTGAGACTGCGACCAATGTTTCGTTCATTTTTTTCTTTTTCCTTTCCAAGCGTGCTTCATTCTATTTCGCTGCTGCCGCTGGTTGCCCGTTTTGGTCGGTACGATTTGAGGAGCACAAAATGGACCAATCAAAAATGGGCACATAGTGCATTTTGGCAATGCTTGATATTTCACAATTATTCAATTATTTATCTCAATAAAAATGAAATGTTATTCGTTATGATAGATGCGTAGATATATTTTCTATCAATTGATGCAAAAACCTTCGCGATCTATTGAGAAATGCTCGAGTTATAAGCGTTCCAAATCTTGCATTTTTTCCTACTTGTTCAGTGCCCAGATTTCCATTTCACCCCTATATCTTCCGGTTAGACGTAGTCCTACGTCAAAAAACCTATTCGAACGCCCTCGATGCCGCCTTGTTCTGGATTTGCCACCAAAGCAGTTTGTATAAAGAACAAACTTTTTTCTTCTGCTACCTGATGCCGTTTTGCGATTGCGTTTGCCACTCGCCACTCGCTGCAACTGCCTGTTGTCTTGATGTCCACCGAACCGAATGTGTTCTGTTCCGAATGCGGGTTTTCTTATCGTCGCGAGCAGCTTTGCCAGCTAACTCGATCACTTCGGCGGCCGAAACTATATAACGCCGGCTAGGTGGACTGGTGCACTGGTACTAACGCGCTCGGCCTAGCTACCCTTGCGGGGAACTCCAGATCAACACGGTTCGAGCAGGATTTTGCCTTTCCCTTCACTTTTCCCCCTTTACCATGTCCAGACATGGCTGCTTGGGTTGGTTTGTTGATGTGTTGTGATGCGAACCGATGTGGTGTACGGTTTGGATGAGAATGATCCTTACGGCAGCGGAGCGGGGATTTTTAAGCTGACTGGCTGGCTCGAGAATTACGCATGTGTGAGACTGCGACCAATGTTTCGTTCATTTTTTTCTTTTTCCTTTCCAATCGTGCTTCATTCTACTTCGCTGCTGCTCTGGTTGCCCGTTTTGGTCGGTACGATTTGAGGAGCACAAAATGGACCAATCAAAAATGGGCACATAGTGCATTTTGACAATGCTTGATATTTCACAATTATTCAATTATTTATCTCAAGAAAAATGAAATGTTATTCGTTATGATAGATGCGTAGATATATTTCCTATCAATTGATGCAAAACTTTTGCGATCTATTGAGAAATGCTCGAGTTATAAGCGTTCCAAATCTTGCATTTTTTCCTACTTGTTCAGTGCCTAGATTTCCATTTCACCCCCTATATCTTCCGGTTAGACGTAGTCCTACGTCAAAATTCAGTTAAGGCGTTTATCCTTGTTTCCTTGAGAGAAATATGACAAATTGTTCTCGCTGGCCAGCTTTCTTGTCATATTATCCCAAATTTAGGAGCAATATCATGAAATCTGATTTTTCATAACTTCTCAAAGTTTGGCAAATTAACATTTTTTGACAATTTTTTAAAAGAAGGTACATCACTTTCAAACGCTCTGCAGCTCCAATGATAGCTTGAATTATTTGGCGTCAAAGGAAAAGTTGATCGGAAAATTATTCAAAACGAATTTCTTTCATTAGATATTGTAAATTTTGATCATAGCAGATCTGACAAAAACAAATAATGAAAAGCAGTTTTAAAAGTTTTGTTGCCGCAGGTTGTCACGGTTGTGACTACATGCAAAATTTAGATAAAACTATATATATACTTTCTGTCACTGTCCGCTGTAGCGCAAAACTGCGCAAATTGTCGTTTCAGTGAGAGAAGCGATAGCATTTTTTTATTATACACTCTGTCCAACTTCTATAAGACCAGGTGATGATCTTGTTGCTTTGTGCCATTGTAAACAAACAATGCTTCAATTTTATCCTAGTGTGTAGGTATTGGTGACTATACTACATACACTACATGATTTTCATATGTGTGTGTGCAAGCGTTGAGCGTAAACGAATGTTTTTGTATTTTCAAATGTCAAGTTTCTATAAGACCAGTTACATTTTCCGTTGTTTTAGTTGTTTTGATCAATTCTATTGAAATTGCCAGATCAATTGAATTTTGATCTGGTAAATGCCGAAGGGAAAAGACCCCACGGAGAGAGAAGAAAGACAAATCGATGCATTTCACCAAAAAAATGTTGATATTAGAGAAGTTTCTCGTCGGATTGGACGATTCCGTCAAGTAGCGCTCAATTTTTTGGCGAATCCTCAAGGATACGGTAAGGAGGAGAGAGTTCCACGTAGATCGAAGCTCTCTGACCGGGATGAGCGGGAAATAGCTAGAACAGGTTCGAATACCTCAAAATCGCATGTGGAAATAAAGCAATATTTCAACTACTTAACTGCTCGGGTGACAATTTGTCAAATTTTGGTAAAAAATCCTCACATAAAGAGAGCCTAAAAGGTTAAAACTCCTCATCTTACACCATCTCACATCGGAAGACGTCTGAGTTTTGACAAAGCTCACATGAACCGACAGTGGGGCAAGATATGCCATGACAAAGAATTGTTTTCAAAAAATACATTTTGTTATATACCATAACGAAAAGTTCTCCAATGTATAGGTTATCTTCACTGACGAAAAAAAGTTCAATACAGTATTTTTCAACCAGGAATTTTGATGGAGGATCGTGCATGGTTTGGGCGGGATTCTGTGCAATCGGTAGGCTCAAAATAGCTTCCACATCATTCAAGGATTACATATGTATTCTGGGATTCTCTCTCCTGCCGTTTTTGCGTGGATATCGTCACAAAAAAATTACATTCCAGCAAAACAATGTTACTATTCATACCAGCAAGGAAACTAAGCAATAGATTAAGGACCAAAAACTTAATTTTTTGTACTGACCGGTTCGCTCTCCAGACTTGAATCCTGTTGAAAATCTTAGGGGGTGATCCTTGTACGCAGAATCTACACTGAGGGAAAACTTTACACCACAATTAAAGAGCTCAAGGTCGCAATTTTGGAAAAATGGAAAAATATGGAGAAATCCGTTCAGCATAATTTGGTAAATAGTTTTCCAACACGAATTTCCAAGGTTAAGTCGAAATGGCAAGGATACCAATTTTTGACATGTAAATCAGCCGATCGTTTTGAATTTTTCATTGATAATACTTATGAATTTTGAAGTGGTCTTATAGAAACCTGGACAGCTGAAATTATCATATTTAAGCACAATAAATAAACGAACAACTCTTTTGAACGAAATTGACGTTAAATATACTTTATTCCAAGCATTCAACAATGTATGAATCCATCTTGTTGAAATTCTAACTGTTTGTGTTGCAACGATATATAATACGGGCGGTCTTATAGAAGTTGGACAGAGTGTACTAGCTGACCCGGTAAACTTCGTCCCGCCCAAAATTTTTTTTGACATAGGACTACGTCTTTCATTTCTATACCGGGGTGTAAAATAAATGTTTCGAAAACGAAAGCGTTACGCCGGAGACCGAGATTTTGAGCGTTAATCGCTCTTAAACAACTGACCGAAATGGTATGATAAACACTTCATTCGAAAGATAAAATGTCTACGCGTCATATACTCGTTACTTTTTCATCCAAAAACTTGTTTCAATTGTCTTAAAATTGCTTTCAAAACAAAAAATCACCAATCGGTATGTAAGCGAGCGCCGCTCGGAAATCCACTCAGTTCTAATTGAACAGCGATTGGAGCATGTTGTCGCTGTTCTGGTGAAGCTGACTTCGTTCATCATGGAGCGCTGATGCGCTTATTACCTGACCTGACCTGACCTGACCTGACCTGACCTGACCTGACCTGACCTGAAACGCATTCAGTTTGTTTGGAACCGTGAGAAAGCGCAGAGAAGCCGATCCATCAGAAGGAGAAAAGAAGGCGACCAAGAGACTATCAGCATCGAAAAACATCGGAGACATCGGAGCAACCACCACACACACACATACACGCGCGGAAATATTTTCGTTTGGTTGCCATCCAGCGTCGAGAAGATTCCGGAAAGATGTCATCGTTGCTGAAAAATAATCTGCCAGTTCCCCTGGGAATTGAAAAAAAAAACATTCAAGCGAAAGAGTTTATTTATATGCTTTCTAACCATATAACACTGCGACCAAATACATTTGGTTTTGTGATTTTTCAATCAAGTGCAATGAACAGGTGGTTATCGAGTTAGCATTGACCACTGGTGGGCTTCGAGTATCGAGGAGAATCTGGAAAGACGTTATCGTTGTTGAAAAATAATCTGCCAGTTCCCCTGGGAATTGAAAAAAAAAAAAACCATTCAAGCGAAAGAGTTTATTTTAATGTTTTCTATCCATATAACACTGCGACCAAATACATTTGGTTTTGTGATTTCTCAATCAAGTGCGATCAATGTAAGACTACGTCTTTTGGGATGTTTACTCAACAATTTCTCAAAAGAGAAATGGGTGTTCTGAGAAAGGATGAGCGAACGTAAAAATTATGTAGACTGATTTGATGCAACAGATATTTTGTCTATTGGAAATGGAATACAATACAAGCAATGTATTATGCATTATACAACTTTCGTGTGATTGCTTTTTTTTGCTGAATATTGTGCCTTCAACGTAACGCTCTCGTTTTCGAAGTCCCTCAAGTATTCATTTATTCATTCATTCAGAATTGATTCAGATGCAACTAAAAACAAATGATCACTAAATCAACGATAGTCCTACGTCACCCTTGCGGTTATACCACAGATATAACCCACTTCCTGTTTTTTGTTATCAATACCTTCAAACATTAACGTTTTTTTACTAAGCGGACGTTCATGGGTCCAATCGCAGAACTGTTCATTGATTTATCTTTTAATCGACCCTTCAGTATTACCTTCTACTATAAAATTCCTAGTATTTTATTTTTTATAATATCAGATTATTTATCAGACACAATTCTCGTTCAAGACTTTTCAACCAAGTTTGGTTTTCATTTGTATGGCAGCTCCCTTCCCCACTATGGGGCAAAGGTGCGCATTTGTCTTTTTGTATTAAAATAGGTATTTATCCAATTACAAACACAACTCGAGAAATGCTTGTACTACGTTTCGAAGGTGATATAGATAGTTACAATTTGGTAAGCAAACGGAATTTTATTTGCTTTTATTTCAAGTTTATTTCAAGAGTTATTGAACGACAACAGTTAGGTGCGCACCTTTGCCCCGCATTACTCTATAAACATTAGGGTGGCAACGGATGTATGGAAAAAATTTCATCATCGAATTTCCAAAACCAACATGTACAATTTGTTTATTGGCTCAAAAAAATGACCTGTGCAAAGTTCCAGCTCAATCGGATATGATTTAGGGGTGCCGCAAAGCGCTCAAAGTTTTGATTTTTCGATTCTCGAAAATCTCCCAAGTGAAGGAAATCTGGAAAATCGAAATTTTATTTTCGATGCCAAATGACTTAAAAATGCATGAAACGTCGAGATCTGGTGTCATCTCGAAAAAAAAAAATTTGACCGCAAATTGACCTATTGGGATTTGAAGGTATGGAAAAAAAAAGATCAAATTTCAAAAACCGACCATGTACAATTTGTTTGTTGACCCAAAAAAATGACCTGTGCAAAGTTTCAGCTCAATTGGACATGATTTAGAGGTGCCTCAAAGCACTAAAAGTTTTGATTTTTTGGCCACTCGGGATTTTTTGGTCCCGAAAAGTCGATTTTCGGCCAAAAATTTTTTTTCGAGATAACACCAGATCTCGACGTTTTATGCATTTTTAAGACATTTGGCATCGAAAACAAAATTTCGATTTTCCAAATTTCCTTTATTCTCCCCTTGGAAGATTTTCGAGGATCAAAAAGTCAAAACTTTGAACGCTTTGAGCACCCCTAAATCATATCCGATCGAGCTGAAACTTTGCACAGGTATTTTTTTGGGCCAATAAACAAAATGTACATGGTCGGTTTTTGAAATTTGACATGACCATTTTCGCTGCCACCCTAATAAACATCTATCACACCTTTAAATATTTGCACTGAGTAGTCTAACAATATGAATTGAAACCGGAATTCATAAACAAATGGCTCTAACTATCAATGTAATCCTTATCATAAAGCTTTATTGGCAACATTCCCTTGTTTTGACATTTAGCAAATGATTTCCACTCATAACAAAACAAGTTTTACTCTGTAGGTTCGAAAAGCTCTGAACATGACGACTATTGCGCCTGGAATGTTCTATTTGTGGTCAGTATTGATTCTCTGCTGCTAACAAACACGCAAACATGGTCTTCGATAATCGCGATGGTTCGAAAAATTGAAAAACGCTTATTTTGACGTGAGAAACGAAGAGCGTGTAAATCTTTAGAAAAAAGTTCGAGGACAGTGAACTGCAAAATAATTCTGGACAAATATGACACTCAAACGCAATCACAACTAGCGGATCAATAGAACGTGACTCAAGAAGCCCTCTTCATACATTTGAAGACCATGGGAAATATCCAGAAAATCGGAAAACGGGTTCCACATGAGCTAAACGAAAGTCAGCAGAAAAACCAAAATTTTCCATATGAAATGTTGCTCGCCATTCATTCAAATTGTGTCTGGCGATGATAAGTGGATTTATTTCGAGAATCCTAAGTGTCAATTTTTTTTTAATTCTGTATTTTTGAGACTTTCAGCTTCCTTGGCTGGTTCGTCCCAACCTAAGTGTCAAAGATATTGGGTACTGTAGTATAGTAACGCCAGTGATAATATTGACGGTTCAGGTGTATGGGTAGTATAGTAACCAGGGCCCTGCATAGTCATAGTCAACTGAGGATAGTCAGCTGACTATCTGACTGACTATATCCGTATTCAGTTAGTAATAACTTTTGTCTTTTCACGCAGTTTCTCCGCCAAAACGACTAAACAGTCGACTAGTCAGTCTGGCGTGCAGTCCCTATCTCCCTCTACCGACTCGACTATATCATTTCATTCTTCCCAGTCCCAGTATTCTCATTGCATTTTGAAGTGACTTCCCCCAAAACGAATTCGTTCCTCTCTTTCTCTCTCTCCCATGTACGTGTGCATGCATCGATGTTTGTGTTCAACGTGGTTTGCTACGCTACAGGTGAGCTAGATTCTTTTGTATCGTACACGAAAATTACTAACACGTTTAAAATAGCGTGAAGTGTGTGTGCGCTATTTTGCACGCCTAATACTAACTAATACTAATGCGAGGACCTTTATAGCATACTTGATAAATGTCTAAGTTCGTTGGTTTGAGTTCACGACGGGTAGACAATAAACCGTCCATTGATGGGGTAACTTCTTTTTTGCATCGGAAATCATGTTTTCCTTCCTCTTTATATGGACGTAAAAATAAGATGCGTACACGGGTATAAATTTTGTTCCTCGGGGAGCAGAAATGTGGAATAAAGAGGCAGATTTGTATTCATTAGTCGAGTCAGTTAAAATACTCATCCTCGCTAGTCAACGCTAGTCAATTCATTTTCGAGTCAAGTAACTTTTTGTTGTGGGCGACTGCCGAAGCAGTTCTAGTCGCAGCGAAGCTACTGAGAGTAGAGTCGGTCTTCATTTTCCACCTTCGAAGATTTCGGGCCCTGATAGTAACGCTGGCATACAATTATTACGTTTATGGTTCTTGTATGTGTATTGACTGAACATTCCACTTAATAAAGACAGTTCTGTTTTAGCGAGCAAAGCAAAGCCGATTTCCCCAAGCTCCTTGGATTTAAAATCTGTGTTAGGGAAACACATTTCAGTCGAAACAAAAATGCCCCCGACTTGCATGAATTTGCAATGCCAATGTGTTGGGGAAACACATTTCGGTCGGAACAAAAAATACCCTCGACTTGCTTTCATTTGCAATACCAATTTCCCCACGCTCCATGGGTTAGATGTCTGTGTTAGGGAAACATATTTTAGTCGAAACAAAAATGCCCCCGACTTGCATGTATTGACAATGCCAATTTCCCGAACGCTGCTTTGTTTTGAAGTCTGTGTTAGGGAACACATTTCGGTGAGAACACAAGAACAAAATTTTCATGTGTTTGCAAAGCCGATTTCCCCATGGCTGATTGATTTAGATGGCTTTGTTGGGGAAACCGTTATTCGGGCCAATCAAAACGAGGCAATTAGGGTGTTTAGATAACGCTTAACATTTTACTGTTTTTCAATTGTTTATCTAATGAAAATTAACGTTTTATTAATTGCGATACATGCGTAAAGAAATATTCCCTATCAATTGATGCAAACATCTTTCCGATCCAGTGAGAAATGTTCGAGTTATAAGCAATCGAAATCTTTCATTTTTTCCTGCATGTTTTTCCACGTCAAAATACGGTTTCATACTTCTAAATCTGGTATGTATCTCTTCAACTGAATCTGTGTAAAATGAACATTATGCCTAGTACTCAATTATGTATAAAAAATTGTTTCAAGATTCTTTCGAAGGTGGTTTTAAGGAAGATGTTGTCTTTTTTGTTGTTTTTATACAATTTTTCAAAATAGCATATGGATTCTCTTATTAGTAGCAGGCAGTGTTGCCACATGTACAGGTTTATCTGGATGCAATATATAATGGATAAGTACAGATTGGTACAGATTTTTTCCGCGTGTGAAATTTCTCTCGAAAATTTCATAGAATGATAGTACGCAATCTAAGTTTAGAAAGACTATGTATAAGCATCATCAAACACACGAGTGATTCGAGTCTAGCAAATGTTTATGTACATTGTAGTAAGTCATTCTAGATATAAAGTAAGCAAGTAAAATAATATTTTGTGGTAAACAAATAAGTATTTGTTCATATTTCATGATTTTTCTCTACAATGAATAATTCAAATGGTACAGATTATTTGAAGAAAAAATATAGATGAGAGAGATTTTTTCCCTTCTGGTACAGATTAAATTGTGGCAACACTGGTAACAGGTTATAAACATATCTCTCGCAGAATTATTTGATGATATAAAAGGTCTACATCATTGAGATGTAATGGAAGTTACAGGTGCACATGAAGACAGATAAATGTAATAAATGAAAAGTTAGCTTAAAAAGTAACAGTTCTAAAATTGGTTGACTGTTAACGCATGAAGAGGGGACATGGTATTTGATATGAAGCCATGTACTAAAAATTTTTTTCTTGTCAGAATATAAACTGATTCAACGAATAAAACAGATGAGGTAGATAGGTTATATTACAAAAGAGTTGAATATGTGAGGTAGTGCTGAAATTAAACTAAAAAAGAACAATATTTTTTTTCCAAAATATATATTTTTATCAAGGCTCATATGGCGTTAGCCTCACGGGGCCGGGAGTTCAATACTTTGACAATTTTTCTTATTATCTATGTTAGTAATATGTAACCGATTACTCGCGGTTGGCTCGAGCTTAGTATTACAAGTGTTTTCGTAATTCGGATGTTGCTGTCTCCAATGCTCTGTACGTGTGCCCGACACGGGATACTTCCTATTGGGATGCAGCTGACCCTTAATCAGCAACGCCCCCCTAGTCTGTACCTCATATCTAGCGTGGTGCGTCTTCTCGACTCGAGGAATCCAGGATAGTATGGTCACTAACCGGCGCAATCATCAGTTCATGTAGAGTTGTCATGAGCGGTACAACCTTTGGCTCTTGTTGAATGATCAGTGGATTGCACAACCTTTGGCCCGTGTATCTGTAAAAAGTGTGTGTATGTATTGCCGCGACTAAGTAAAAGTTTATCGATCGGATAGGAGGGATATAAAACGGGGACACAACGAAGGAAACATCATTAAACGTTGACATCGGCGTTCCTGAGGAACAGGTATAGATGAAGCAGAAGATCAGGATCACGGCTACCTAAGATATCCCGGACGGGGATCTCCGATTGTCTGCCTTGTGCTCTCAGTGCTCTAGAGAGCTGAGAGCGAGCAGTATGGAACCGGATACACGACCAGACAACATGCTCGATGTCGTGGTAGCCATCGCCACAATCACAAAGATTGTTTGCTGCGAGCTCAATGCGATAGAGATGCGCGTTTAGGTTGTAGTGATTGAACATAAGCCGACATATCACGCAAATGAAATCACGACCTACATTCAATCCCTTGAACCATGCACTCGTCGAGACCTTAGGGATAATCGTGTGTAACCAACGACCGAACTCATCTCCACTCCACATGCGCTGCCAACTAACGAGCGTGTACTGACGAGGAATGTGGAAAAATTCATTATAAGCAATTTGCCTTTCAAAAAGTGTGCCTTCTAAAGCGCCCACCTTAGCTAGCGAGTCCGCCTTCTCATTCCCCGGAATCGAACAATGAGAGGGAACCCATGCTAAGGTAATCTTGAATAATTTTTCGACCAAAACACTCAATAGTTGTCTTATTCTAGTTAAGAAATAAGATGAGCGTTTATCAACCTTCATTGAGCGGATTGCCTCTATTGAGCTTGAGACTGTCTGAAAAAATAAAATAGTGGTCGATGGGCAATGTTTCAATGATCCCCAGTGCGTAGTATATCGCACCCAGTTCAGCGACATACACGGAACAAGGATCTTTGAGTTTGAAAGAGGCACTGGAATTTTCATTGAAGATGCCGAAGCCAGTGGACCCGTTTATGAATGAACCGTCAGTAAAGAACATTTTATCAGATCCACCTTTCCATATTCTGCCGAAAATATCGGCGGAATAGAATCGGAGCGTAGGTGATCTGGGATTCCATGGATTTTTTGTCGCATGGACAGATAAAAAATGACAGAGGAATTGCAGAAGTAAGGGAAGCAAACTTGGTTGGAGATGCCTGGTGAAGGGTGCACGTCGTGGGTAAGGTACTGATGGTATAAAGACATAAAACTTGACTGAGGAATCAGTTGGAGTAGATTTTCGGAGTTATCAATCACCAATGGATTCATGATCTTGCAACGGATGAGAAATCTGTAGGATAATTCTGTGAACCGAAGAGTAAGCGGGGGTACTCCTGCCAAAACTTCGAGACTCATCGTATGTGTCGAATGCAAACACCCCATTGCTATACGCAAGCAACGATATTGTATTCTCTCCAGCTTGAGAATATGAATCCTGGCAGCTGATCGGAAGCAAAAACTGCCATATTCTAACACTGATAATATCGTTGTTTTGTATAACTGAATGAGGTCTCCTGGATGGGCACCCCACCATGTTCCGGTTATTGTTTGGAGAAAATTGATTCTTTGCTGGCATTTCTGTTTCAAATACGCAATGTGTATTCCCCAGGTACATTTAGAGTCAAAATATACTCCAAGGTATTTGAAAAACATCGAGTGCTTGATCGTTTTGCCGGATAAAGGGTGTGTCACATCAAATTGCATCACGGAAAAAACGCTGTAGAAATTTAATTTTTAGGAACTATATCTTCGGCTTTCGCTTATAATCAGATAAGAGTGTATAGATTGTAACCCGCGACGCCGGGGGAGCGCGCGAGCCCGTCGCTACCGGGGAATTTGCGCAGATAAGCGGTCGGCTTAAGCGCCACTCCCGTGAGGGAGACCGACCGCCGTGTTATTTTCCTTGCCCGGCAATGAGACACCCACTGAGGGCGGGTTTGTCCTTTTCTCCTCACCAACCCGGTTAGCTTCGCGACTTTTTTCCTGCACTCTCGGGAGAACCCGCGATATCGTTTGTCCACGAGACGTAATGCAGACACAAGGAAGTCTGGGTCGATCCCACTGACTACCACTTATGCTGAGGTCTCCTCACTGGACCTACTAATAATGATCTTCCCCTCAACTTCAGAGCTCGCTTCGGAGCGTAGGAGTGAGAGTGGAAGTAAACAAAAAAAGGAGTCTCCACCCTGACTCGTGACCTAATTAACACAAAAAGAAGAGTGAACGGGTTCGTCGGTGTTTAGGCCACCGCGAGCCAGTAAATACACATTTGTTTCTTAGACCTTAACATATAAATCGAACGGAAAAGTTTATTTTACACTACATTAAATATCAAAACATCTCTCACAACATTCTCAATCACTTAAATCAATTAGCTTCATCAACACTTCTCTTCTACATTGAACATTTAGTCAATCAGGAAAGAACATCCATCAACATAGAAAATTTATTTACTCTAAGAACATTAATCAAATTTCATTACTCTACTCTAATTTCCCTCCCAAGTCTCGATCTCATCACATCTAGGTTGAGAAGACGGCGCGCTTGCTATTTACTCCGTTAGGCTATTCATGAATGGCTTCGCTTATAGCGATTGAAATTACACAGTCATATGGAGTGAGCTCTCCACTGCATGCATTATTTGTGTGTGTATGGCTTTGAATTGTGTGGCTTTCGTGGTTAGTAGCTATTTATAGCGTTTTGCTCAATATCACTTATCCTACATGCGCATGTTAATAATGGATAAGGAAAAAAGGTACTCACTACCATGGATTTATGTGATTCGCTACGTCGACGGGTTCTACTCCTAGCTGGGCGTGCGATGAGCGGTCCTAACTTCCGGTTTACGCCTGTTGCGGCTGCCAGTATTGTTCGCGCAGCGCAGTCTTCGAACCAGGCGGAAAGGTTTGAGCCTTGGCTGGATTTTTGGTCAATTCCAACGTTGACTCCGTGGGGTCAGTAGCGGCGCTTCCTCCGGATGTATTTAACGGATGCACGGGAGGGTACAACTTCAACTTTGCCTAAATCTATCGACTATCCAGCTTTTGTGAAATTCGCGGTTCAAGAAAATAACACCACTCCGACCTCTTCCACGGTCCACGTTGAAATCGAAGAACATAATTTTTAGTCCTCAGATCAGCGTACTAATCAATAGGACCGGAACTGCGTAATTATTAACGAAGTTAATAATCACGCAAGTCATGCCAAGTTCCCTTGTCCCTACATCGGTCTCATATTCAAATATTCTCGGGCGATCACCTTTAACCTCCCGAGCGCAGTTCAAATCGAATCGCTTGCCGGGTTTTTGAGGTTCCAAGAACAAGAAAACCTCCGCCGAAAGACTCTGCTATTTGGGGGAAATATCCAAACGAAAAAAATGAAAAAAGGAAAGCATGAGTCTTTCGGGTGTATTGGTATTTGGGTGTCTTGGCTAAAACACAGCCGTCGAATCACATCCAGCACCCATTATGCCAAGTTGCTCAAATCTAAAAAGAGGAGCGGCACTCGCGTTGCCTTACATCCAATACATTGAAAGAAGAGAGAGGCTCCGATTCACACAAGTGAGCTGGTGTAGAATCTGAACTTCAAAATAACTAAACGAGGGGCTTCCAAATGTCGAAACCAGTACCACGCTACATCATTCCCTGCTGAATTTTCGAAAATTTGATTGGCATAAACCAATCAAATTTTCGAAGGCGAAAATAGAGTCTCCCTTCGCAGAATGTTCACTAACATTTTCGGGGTCATATGTGGTCATCGTCAAACTGAATTGACTCATCCTCTATCTCCAGTATCAGATCGGGTAATCTGTCTGTAACTGACCATCAACGCTTTACAGCTCCGGTCTCCAGCGAAATGTCATGCGAACCACTGTAAAAGGTTAACTCTAAACGCCCATCAAAAATTACTGGCATTACAGCAACTAACTAACTACTGAACTGAGAAACAAGAAAAACTCGAAAATACATCAATCGATCTGACCTTCAAGAACTACTATTAGTTGACAATCCTATTCACACAAAATGAAGAAAAAATATACTCAAAATTACCCAAAACTATAACTAAAATCCTTACATCCTCCACTTCTCATTAATAGAAGTATTTCTGGAGATGTAAAAAAAAACGTACTATCGACCTACGTCGAAAAAATAACTCGATGAATATTGTTCATTCCGACCTCAGAACTTTACCCGAGTAAAAAGGAATGAAAACAATATCCATCTTAAATTAGCCCGAAATTTCTTCGGATATGGAAGCTACTTTGGAAACTCCAAAGATTGCGTGCTTCCACCGAAGAAAAATCTTAAAGTTCGCCATTCTCAATCGTTGGCATGCTCCAACGATGAGATGACCTTTTTCCTAACAAAATCACAAAACAAAACTAAATAATCAACCAATCACACATTCACGCACCCCTCGCTTACAAGCGATGTACACTCATTCTCCCAATACACTCACACAAGTCACTCAAGCTATTGCCAACTAAACAGTGTTTAAGAAGTAAACAAACCGGAGCGATGGTTTGGTCAGTGAAGTTTGTTTTTTTTTTTTTTTTTTTTTTTTTTTTAATTTATGTGTTTCACACGGACGATTCCGTGTTTATGAAGAAAAAACCTTGTGAGCGATATGGACAACGATGGAAAAGGAAAGTGAAGATGGTGAGTCGTTCCAATTCTTAGGTGTTAAGCTTTTTTTTCTCTTTTTCTTTCCCAGATTAGGTTCGACAAGGGGAACAGCATCACCGATTGGACTGGATTGTTGCTGAGGAAACGATCCAAACAACGACGAAGGACGAGGATGACCAGGAACGGGACCAAAAAGGGACTAGGACAAAAAGGACGGAGGAATATTGAACGGGACCATTGGAGACAAATAATGAAGGAATCTGCAAAACGACTAGGACAACTCTTGGAAACCACAACTGAAGGAAAACACAGGAATGGAATGAAAATCATCAAAAGAAAACACAATAATGGAAAAGGATGGAGGCTACTGAAAAGCCGGTAGAAAACGGGAACAACTGGATCTGGACACTGGTGAAACACAAGGGAAACACGGACAGGAAAATTTTCAAGGATAGGACACGGAATATGAGCTGGAGGACACAGTGACAAGACCAAAATCACAACGATAACCAAAATGTAATTCTTCAATCTAAATATCTATTAATTTTTTACTTATTTTAGGAATTAAACTAAGGAAACTGTACCAACACGGATAACCTAATAAACTAAACGGAATTTCTTCGAACCAAAAAAAAACAAATAAATAATGGAATACCGGAACGCCAAAAATGACGAAAAAACAAAAACAACCGAAAAATATGGAATATAAACAAAGGAAAAACGTGAGTGACTATAACTTTTTAATGAATTAACAAACTAATCTAACTAGAATTAAGACTAACACTAGAAGTAAGGGTTAGGGAACTAGGAAAAAATAATAACTAACTACAACTAATATTTACAAATATTTACAATCCGGGTCGCTTTTCCCTACCAACTCGGTTCCGAAGGTCGGTCTCTTTCTTGATGTTTTCGTTGGGATTCCCGTTAGTCACTTCGGCTACATAGCTTTCAAAAAAAACTTGATTCTACGGAATCAACCAATCGAGAGGTTTATCAAGTCTCTTCTTCTTCGGACTGCTCTCTAGTGCTGAGGCGCTCTACTCTTCGTTTCTTCACAAAGTCCACTACTGATAATTTCGAAAGTCATCATCAGTGCTCGCTTTACGCTTCACGGTACCATGACCGCTACTTTGCACAGGTCATAGCTCCGACTCGTTCATTTTCTTCGTGAACTTTGCTACTTTTCCCGGGTCATTGTGAGCTCTCAACTCAGACTTCAAGCAATCTTCCAAAGAATCAACGATTCCTCAATCGATGGGATTCGACGTAGGACTTTCCACATAGGTGTGTTTTTTGTTATTAGTTCCTTCATGAAAGGTACATAGCTTGAACACTTAACCCTTAGGTTTTTGGAGCATCAGAAGGAAAATTCATTTTTTTGAGCTGGTTTGCGAAAAATACGCCAATGCGTTTTCCAGCGTTATCCTCCAGCTCATAGGTGTGAGAACCAAGGACTTTTCTTACAACACATTGTTCGTATTTAGGAGCGAGCTTTTTGCAAAAACCTTTGCCTTTATCTGACAGATCAAATGTCTTTTTCAGGATCTTTTCCCCAACAACATACCGTGGACAATCTGTGTTTGATCGCAGATTGTAATTTTTTTCGTGTCTTTTATAAGCTTTTGCCAGATTATTCCTCACCTCTTCGAACAATTGCTTCCGTTCTTCTGACAATTTTTCCTGACAGTTTTCTTCCTGTTGGTGGTTATCTCGAATGATGGCGTATTCCTTTCCATCCGAGACCTGGTTCCGCCCAAAAACGATGAAATAGGGACTATATTTGGTGGAATCGTGAACTGCGTTTCTAATTGCGTTGGCAATCTCTTGTAAGTTGTTCGTCCAATGCTTATGTTCTTTTTTAAGGGTGGCTCGAATGGCTGTGGTTACCACGCGATTCACCCTTTCGGTGTTATTGACCTGTGGGTGGTAGGCAGGTGTCAACCAGTGGTTTACGTTATATTTAACTAGCAGTTCGCGGAAAATTTTGGACAAAAATTGAGTTCCATTATCTGTAAGAACGATTTCTGGAACTCCGAAAAGTCGGAAAATCATGTTTTCTACGAAGTCTACGAGTGAATCAGCTTTCGCCTCTCTAAAAGGCTGCACGAGTACAAATTTGCTGAAGACGTCCGTGGCCACCAGTAGGCACGTGCTACGCTTTTTCCCCGAGACAGGCAGTGGTCCGATATAGTCCAAAGTGACGAACTGCCATGGGTACTCTACCGGCTTTTGCGATCCCATCGGAGGAGTTGCATTTATATTCACCGCTTTGCTCGTTTGGCATTGCACACATTCTCTACAGAAGTTTTTTATTTCTTTGGCCATACCTGGCCAAAAATGCCTTTCCTTTACAGACCCCAGCGTCTTCTCGAAGCCGAAATGGGCTTTCCCATGCTCGGTCCTAATCACATCCGTTCTTGCTGCTTTCGGAGTGAACCACTTCCACGCGAATCGAGGGTCGGATCGTTTATTTTGGGATTTGCAATATTTGTAGATTCTCCCGTCAATTACTTTGTAATCTTTGAATTGAATGGGGTTTGCTTCAATTTGTGACATTAGATCGTCGTACTGAGGATCGAGTGACGTTACCGTTACGGTTTCAATTGAGCGCGACAGACAATCTGCAGTTATGTTATTCTTCCCCTTTCGGTAAACCAGTTCCACGTCATACGACTGTATTCTTAGGGCCCATCGTAGCAATTTAGAGTTTCCTGATTCCGCCCCTATTTTAAATAGCCACAGTAAACTTCTGGCATCAGTTACTATCCGAAATTTTGTCCCTTCCACATAATGGCGGAAGTGGTCTATCGCCATAAGAACCGCCAAACATTCTTTCTCGACCGCTGCATATTTCCGTTGAGTGTTGCTTAGCTTTTTGCTAAAATAGCTTATAATCCGCGTTTGCCCTTCGAGTTCCTGCACCAGAGCAGCGCCAATAGCGTTGTCTGAAGCGTCAGACTCTATCGTGAAAGGCTTTGAAAAATCCGGATTGCCCAGAATTGGGGCCGATATGAGCGCTGATTTCAGCTTATTAAATGCCGTTTCCGCCTCCTCAGTCCATGAAATTTTCTTCTTATCCTTTTTCAAAAGGTTTGTTATTGGGGTAGTTATTTCGCTGTAGTTGCTAATAAATTTTTGGTAAAAACCAGCCAATCCCATTAATCGTCGGACGTCCTTCACTGTTTTCGGTCTCGCGTAATCAAGGATGGGTTGTATACGGGATTCATCGATTGCCACTCCGTGTTCCGATAAAAGGTACCCCAAGTACATGACCTTTCTTTGGCAAAATTTCGACTTTTCTAACGAAATAGTTAGTCTTGCTGCTTTCAACCGCCCCGCTATTATTCGCAGTAATTTGAAATGCTCATTGAGCGTTTTTGTTGCCACCACCACGTCATCTAAATACACGAATACGTTCGGCTGAAGATCGAATCCGATCACTTTATTCATCAGCCGGCACATCGTGAATGGGGCATTCGTTAGTCCAAAAGGGCATACTTTGAACCGGAAGAGTCCCTTTGATGTTCGGAAGGCTGTAAAATTTCTGCATTCTTCTTTCAGAGGAATCTGAAAGTAAGCATCTTTCAGGTCGATTACTGAAAAGAATTTCGCATTTTCTAAACGATGGAAAATATCCTGCATATTTTGCATAGGATATGCGTCCTTTACCGTCATCGCATTTATCCTTCTCGAATCTAAACAAACTCTGATCTTTCCATTTGATTTCCTCACAGCAACCAAGGGGTTCGTCCACTCGCTATAGCATTCTTCAATCGCATCTAACTGTTTGAAACGTTCTATTTCTTCATCAATTTCCTTCTGTATGTAGGGTGAACATTTATATACAGGTTGATTCCGCGGTTTGGCATCCTCCTTCAATATGATCTCGTGTTGTATGAGGTTCGTCCTCCCAAGTTTACCAGGGGCAGTAAAGGCAAATTGTTTTATTGTCGTTATCAGCTGTGCTCGCTCTTTCGTTGTGAGATTATGCTCCGTTTCGATCTCATCAGGTATCGGTTCCGCCGGAGAATCGAATGTTGGGAAATCTAGTGTTTCATCTTCTTTTTCTGGAATTTTCGGAATTTCCACGGTTGGCTCCACTGTGAAACACATTTGTGAAGTTTGCCCGATATCCAATGTTTCAATTTTCTCCAAACCGTACCCCATATCTATCATCGGTTTAATGCTGAACCCTTCCCAGAAATTCGTACCCAAAATGAGTTTTCTGCTGATCTGAGGTACAATAATGGTCGGGATGACACGAGTCATGTTTTTGTAAGTGTATGGTACGTTAAGGTATCCCAGACACTTGTATGCTGTTCCATCAGCTGTACTCACTCGAATCGCTGCTGGAAGGATTTTCAGTCCGTATTTTATTGCAAATTCTGACGAATTTGTTACGCTCACTCCGGCTCCCGAGTCTAATAATGCTTCGATTTCGGTATCAAAAACTCTCACTGTGATATGGGGACATTTACTTGGATTGATCGTGATGTGATGTATCGTTGCTAGTGGGTCAAAGTTTTTTATTTTTGTATTGGGAATCGTGAGGTTTCCAAGGACGGAAGGATTCCCCTGCTCACATCCTCGAGTTAGTTTCCCGAATCGTTAGTACGATTGCGAAACGTCATCGTCGAAGAGCAACGTTCGCATGATCGAATCGTCCTTCCTAGAATGCCACACCCAAAACAAAAAATTGTTTTCGGTCTCGAACAGTCCCGCCATGTATGTCCGGGCTGTTGACAGTTCCAACAACTTCGTGTAGGTGGCGCTGATGTATTCGGTTGTTCCTCTTGCCTATTCCCTCTTGCAATCAATGTTCTCGGTCTCATTGCTTGACGTTCTCTGGGCTGGTTTAGTTCCACTGCATTAACCATCTCCTCTTCGTCACTCGTGTACTCTGCCGCGTCAATTTGCAGGTTGTTTACCGGTCTTCTTGCTGGTTCTAGGAAACCCATCTGGAGGCTAGGATCAGTTGCATCAATGCGGTAATTCAGTTTTATCAGCTGATGCAGATCATTCACCTCGATCGTTGCCAATTTCGAACGATAGTGTAGGCGCATGTTGTCCCACACTATCTCGAATTTTCTGCTTTTCGACAGAGGTTTGGAGAGCATTTTTGTCAGTTTTTCGATTTCTGTAACAAATGCGATGAATGACTCGCCTCTCTGTTGTTTCCTCTCATGGATTTTCTGCCGTATCCCTTGATCTTGATTTGGGTTACCAAATCTGTATTTGATCATGTGTTCGAACGTCTGCCAGTCGTCAAACTGATCTACGAATGTGAAAAACCAGTCAGAGGCAAGACCATCCAACAGCAAATGCACATCCCGTAAAAGTTGTCTATCTGAAACTCCCTCTCGCTCCGCAATCTTTTTTAATTTATACAGGAAGCTCTCCACACTTCCCGACCTGTTTTCTCCAGTGAACCTAAGCTTCCATTTTTCGACTCTGTAAAAGTCTCTGCCCGTCTGGTGTGCTTGATTCTGACGTCGATGCCCTCTTGTTTCGTGTCTTGTTCTGTCCGTAAATCGCGGTTCCCGGTAGGAATATGAATCATCTGAGGACTCATAGTCATCCGAACTTCCAGCGTACTGTTCACTTAAATTTGGTCGAACATTCTGAGTTTGTCTCGTTATTGTCGGTTGATGTGTGATCGTATTTGGACCTTCTAAGACGCTGTATACGGGTCGTGGTGCATCGGGTCGTAATGTATCGAACCGGACTTTTTTTTCCCTCCTGCTGGGTTCACTGGTTGTCTGGTTGCTATCGCCATTAAGCCTATTCCCTACCACACAAGTCATTCTGTTGTTATTAGAAGTTGCCAGAACGCTCTGCATGGTTTTCTCTAGTTGTTCGATTTTTTCTCGCAATTCCCTGTTCTCTTGTTGCAGTTCAGTTTCCCACACTCGTCGGGTTTTTGGTATTGCACCAGTATTTTTAATCGGCAAATTGTTTGCCCCCACAGGTGTAGTCAGTTCTGGCAACGGTAGATGATGTTGTTCGTTTTCAGTACGTGGAGGACTCAAGGCTTTGGCTTGCTCTGCCTCGTTAATCATGTAATTAATCCTATCCAACACCGGTGATGCTGGTGGACCAACCTTGTATTGCCTCATCAATTCCCCAATACTGCGAACCAAATCTCTTTTTTGTATCTTCTCGCTCTCGTTTTCAGCTGAACACCGTTTCGCTCTGTAATAGCAATGTAAAAGAACCGACTCCCATCTGGTGTCCATCCCATATCGCCACAAAGCCTTCTTCACTTCGTCGAATTTTTTTCCCACCACTGGGTATTCGTCCCGTATACTTAAATTGGAACGATAGTTCCGCCCTATTTTAGCATCTGCCTTAAATAATTTCCTCAAACACCGCTGTTTCTCAGAGAGGTCTAGCCCGATTGTATTCTCATCGAGTTTCTCCCGAATACTCAGCTCGTAGTCTACTTCGTCCATCGTAAGGTACTCCGCAGACGGAAATTTATCCATTTTGATTAATTAAAACAATACCAATAATTAATATATATATATTTTTTTAATTCACAGGACAACGGGACGTAGCTGACTGATTCCGAATGCTTGATCAATAATTTTATAAAGAACAATTTTAATCAATAATACAGTAGAGAGGCTGAATTTCAACAAAAAAAAATAGTTTTAGATACGAAAAATGTGTTTGAGAATAATTACGTAGTAGAAGACAATAATTATAACTGCCCAATATCGTTTTTATGTTTGAGCTGATATGGATGAATAATTAACAAGAAAAATAAATGTATTATACATGCGAGTTAAATGTTCAAGGATTCTTACCGAAATAGATATTTGTATGAATAAACAAAAAATAATTAAATGTAATAATTGATGAAGATTATCATAGAAATTAATAAACAAAATATATACCAAAAATATTATGAACGAAAATGTAAATTAATAACTCAAAAAAGGGAAAAAAAATCTTTCACCAAAAAACATAAATTTTTCCGAAGACAAAGAAAAAAAAATTATAATTTCTCAAATAATTTTCCCAAAATTATTTTCCAATGACATCAAATGTCGTGCCAAAAACCACGTTGGGCGCCAAATGTAACCCGCGACGCCGGGGGAGCGCGCGAGCCCGTCGCTACCGGGGAATTTGCGCAGATAAGCGGTCGGCTTAAGCGCCACTCCCGTGAGGGAGACCGACCGCCGTGTTATTTTCCTTGCCCGGCAATGAGACACCCACTGAGGGCGGGTTTGTCCTTTTCTCCTCACCAACCCGGTTAGCTTCGCGACTTTTTTCCTGCACTCTCGGGAGAACCCGCGATATCGTTTGTCCACGAGACGTAATGCAGACACAAGGAAGTCTGGGTCGATCCCACTGACTACCACTTATGCTGAGGTCTCCTCACTGGACCTACTAATAATGATCTTCCCCTCAACTTCAGAGCTCGCTTCGGAGCGTAGGAGTGAGAGTGGAAGTAAACAAAAAAAGGAGTCTCCACCCTGACTCGTGACCTAATTAACACAAAAAGAAGAGTGAACGGGTTCGTCGGTGTTTAGGCCACCGCGAGCCAGTAAATACACATTTGTTTCTTAGACCTTAACATATAAATCGAACGGAAAAGTTTATTTTACACTACATTAAATATCAAAACATCTCTCACAACATTCTCAATCACTTAAATCAATTAGCTTCATCAACACTTCTCTTCTACATTGAACATTTAGTCAATCAGGAAAGAACATCCATCAACATAGAAAATTTATTTACTCTAAGAACATTAATCAAATTTCATTACTCTACTCTAATTTCCCTCCCAAGTCTCGATCTCATCACATCTAGGTTGAGAAGACGGCGCGCTTGCTATTTACTCCGTTAGGCTATTCATGAATGGCTTCGCTTATAGCGATTGAAATTACACAGTCATATGGAGTGAGCTCTCCACTGCATGCATTATTTGTGTGTGTATGGCTTTGAATTGTGTGGCTTTCGTGGTTAGTAGCTATTTATAGCGTTTTGCTCAATATCACTTATCCTACATGCGCATGTTAATAATGGATAAGGAAAAAAGGTACTCACTACCATGGATTTATGTGATTCGCTACGTCGACGGGTTCTACTCCTAGCTGGGCGTGCGATGAGCGGTCCTAACTTCCGGTTTACGCCTGTTGCGGCTGCCAGTATTGTTCGCGCAGCGCAGTCTTCGAACCAGGCGGAAAGGTTTGAGCCTTGGCTGGATTTTTGGTCAATTCCAACGTTGACTCCGTGGGGTCAGTAGCGGCGCTTCCTCCGGATGTATTTAACGGATGCACGGGAGGGTACAACTTCAACTTTGCCTAAATCTATCGACTATCCAGCTTTTGTGAAATTCGCGGTTCAAGAAAATAACACCACTCCGACCTCTTCCACGGTCCACGTTGAAATCGAAGAACATAATTTTTAGTCCTCAGATCAGCGTACTAATCAATAGGACCGGAACTGCGTAATTATTAACGAAGTTAATAATCACGCAAGTCATGCCAAGTTCCCTTGTCCCTACATCGGTCTCATATTCAAATATTCTCGGGCGATCACCTTTAACCTCCCGAGCGCAGTTCAAATCGAATCGCTTGCCGGGTTTTTGAGGTTCCAAGAACAAGAAAACCTCCGCCGAAAGACTCTGCTATTTGGGGGAAATATCCAAACGAAAAAAATGAAAAAAGGAAAGCATGAGTCTTTCGGGTGTATTGGTATTTGGGTGTCTTGGCTAAAACACAGCCGTCGAATCACATCCAGCACCCATTATGCCAAGTTGCTCAAATCTAAAAAGAGGAGCGGCACTCGCGTTGCCTTACATCCAATACATTGAAAGAAGAGAGAGGCTCCGATTCACACAAGTGAGCTGGTGTAGAATCTGAACTTCAAAATAACTAAACGAGGGGCTTCCAAATGTCGAAACCAGTACCACGCTACAAGATAACGTTGGCCATGCTTCACTGTCAATTTTTCGTAAATTTGGAAAAATGTCGTCGAACTAAAAAGAGCGTCGTGAATTAATCCTGTGCACTCATTTCGAGAATCCGGAGTTATCACATCGGGACATCGGTAAGATGCTGGGAATTGTCCAATCCACGGTCAGCAGAGTACTAAAACGATACTTCGAGAACCTAACCATCGACCGGAAGGTGAAGAACGGCAAAAATGGATGCTCCGTCAGTGAAAAAGATCACAAGCGCGTAGTTAAGCAGTTTAGACGTGATCCGAGAAGTTCGGTCCGGGATGTCGCCAATAAGCTGAATTTGTCAAGTTCATTCGTCCAGCGGACCAAGCAGCGGGAGGGCCTGCGTACATACAAGGTTCAGAAGGCTCCTAACCGCGACGAAAGGTAAAACATGGTGGGGAAGACGCGAGCCCGGAAGCTGTACACCGAAATGCTGACGAAGCCGCATTGCCTGGTAATGGACGACGAAACCTACGTCAAAGCGGACTTTCGTCAGCTGCCGAAATTGTTGTTCTTCTCCGCAGAGGACAAGCGTTCCGGAGGAGATTCGCAAGCAGAAACTATCCAAGTTTGCCAAAAAGTACATGGTGTGGCAAGCGATCTGCTCTTGCGGAAAGCGGAGCGCCCCCTTCGTGATGACCGGCACGGTAAACGGGCAGGTTTACCTTAAAGAGTGCCTACAGAAGCGCTTACTACCACTATTGAAGCAGCACGAGGGCCCGACCATCTTCTGGCCGGATCTCGCTTCGTGCCACTATTCAAAGGACGTGTTGGAGTGATACGAAGCCAACGGGGTCACCTTCGTGCCAAAGGAAATGAACCCGCCCAACGCGCCGGAGCTTCGCCCAATAGAGAAATATTGGGCGATTATGAAGCAGACCCTCCGGAAGAACCCAAAAGTTGTCAAATCGGAGGCGGACTTCAAGAGAAAATGGATTTCTGTTCAAAAAAAACTACAACCTGACGTTGTACAGAACCTTATGGACGGGGTAAAGAGGAAGGTGCGAGCATACGGGCTTGGGCTCGAAGTATGAATAAAAAGAAAATGCCAAAAGTTGTTTAACAGTTTTTATTTTACTATCTAAAATTTTCAAAAGGATCGGTCTACTGGGCGAATTTCTACAGCGTTTTTTCCGTGATGCAATTTGATGTGACACACCCTTTAGCTGAAGCTGGAATTGGGCGGGTTCGTGCTTCCTAGAAAAAACGACCATTTCAGTTTTCTCCGTAGAGAATTCGATACCCAGCTTGAGGGCCCACGTGAACAGATTGTTCAGGGTATCTTGCAACGACTTTTGCAGAACGACGGGATTAGTACCCGTGATGGAAATAACTCCATCGTCTGCAAGTTGTCTCAGCGTGCAGTTTCTAGTTAGACAATCATCCATATCATTGACGTAAAAACTGTACAAGAGGGGGCTTAGGCAGGAGCCATGCGGTAGGCCCATAAAACTGTATCGAGAAGATTTCGAGCTGCCATGATTGAAAAACATGTGCTTTTCTGAGAGTAAATTGTACAGGAAATTATTCAGAATTGGCGAAAGTCCACGATTATGAAGTTTCTCTGAGAGAATTTCCATGGAAACTGAATCAAATGCCCCTTTGATATCGAGAAAAACGGAAGCCACTTGTTCTTTACGAGCAAATGCGATTTGGATTTCAGAAGATAGCAGCGCGAGACAATCGTTCGTCCCTTTACCTCGGCGGAAGCCAAACTGCGTATTTGACAGCAAATTGTTCGCTTCAACCCACTTGTCCAAACGAAGTAGAATCATTTTCTCTAACAATTTACGAATACAGGATAACATTGCAATCGGCCTATACGAGTTGTGATCGCAAGCCGGCTTGTTGGGTTTTCGTATGGCTATCACTCTCACTTGCCTCCAGTCATGTGGGACAATATTCAGCTCCAGAAACTTGTTGAACAAGTTCAGCAAACGCTGTTTTGCCAAGTCGGGAAGATTCTTCAACAAGTTGAATTTAATCTTGTCCGACCCAGGAGCTGAATTGTTACATGAGAGGAGGGCAATTGAGAATTCTACCATCGAAAAATTCTCATAGTCGCATTGGAGCGGAATGTCGCGTACGACGCTTTGTGCAGGAACGGAATCGGGACAAACCTTTCTTGCAAATTTGAAAATCCAACGGTCAGAGTATTCCTCACTTTCGTTTGTATGGTTCCAGCCACGCATTCTCCTAGCCGTATTCCAAAAAGTGCTCATAGCGGTCTCCCTTGACAAACAATTGACGAACTTCCGCCAATATCCACGCTTTTTTGCTTTAATCAGACCTTTTAGTTTGGCTTCTAGAGCTTGGTACTTTCGAAACCATTCCACTAATCCAGTTTTCCTGAATTTTTTGAAAGCGGATGATTTTTCAAGGTAGACCTTTGAACACTCCTTGTCCCACCAAAGTGATGGAGGACAACGTCGGAAAGTGGTAGCAGGAACACGTTTCTTTTGAGCTTGAAGTGCGCTTTCGTAAATCAAACTCGATATAAAATTATACTCTTCGAGTGGAGGAAGTTCATGCATTAAAACAAGTGCTTCAGATTTTATTTCTGAAAATTTTCTCCAGTCAATATTTTTCGTGAGGTCATACGCAATATCGACTGACTCACGAGAACCTGATTCATTGGCGATCGATAAAATTATTGGCAGGTGGTCAATAATAAAGAAGAGCAAAGTGATATGTCTAGCATGCTTGCCCGTGCAGGAGGGTTGGCTATTCTAGTTGCTTCCCCAGTATTCAAAACTGTCAATTTGAAGTTGTCACACAGATTATAAATCAAAGTGGCACGGTTGTCATCGTAGAGTGACCCCCATGCTGTTCCATGGGAGTTGAGGTCACCTAAGATTAGCCGCGGCTCCGGCAGTGCCTCGATAATATCAAAAAACTGATGGCGGCTAACCATAGTTCCTGGAGGAATATATATCGAGGCAATGCAGAGGTCTTTGCCATTGATTTGCGTCTGGCAAGCGACAACTTCAATGCCTGTCATCGATGGGAGAGTGACTCTATAGAAGGAGTGACATTTTTTGATCCCCAATAGTACGCCACCAAACGAGTCATTTCGATCGAGGCGAATAATGTTGAAATCGTGGAAATTCAGTTCGTCGGCTGAAGAAAGCCATGTTTCACAGAGGGAAAATACATCACAGTTAGAACTATGAATTAAAAATTTAAATTGATCTATGTGGGGGAGTTGTGGGTCCTTCCTTCGATATTCCGGTGGCTTCTCCCTCACATAGATGGGGATTGATAAAAGGACTCTCCCGCAATTTTACAATTCACACACTTTTTATTTTATTTTTTTTTATCCAAAATATATATTTTATTAAGGCTCATATGGCGTCAGCCTAACGGGGCCGGGAGTTCAATATTTTGACAATGTTTGCTTAGACTATGTTAGTAATATGTAACCGATTACTCGCGGTTGACTCGAGGTTAGTATTACAAGTGTTCTCATAATTGGTATGTCGCAGTCTTCGATGCTCTGTACGTGTGCCCGACACGGGATACTTCCTATTGGGATGCAGCTGACCATTGATCAGCAACGCCCCCCTAGTCTGTACCCCATATCTAGCGTGGTGCGTCTTTCTCGACTCAAGGAATCCAGGATAGAATGGCGGCGCAATCATCAGCTCGTGTAGAGTTGTCATGAGCGGTACAACCTTTGGCTTTTGTTGAATCATCAGTGGACTGCACAACCTTCGGCCCGTGCATCTGTAAAGAGTGTGTGTATGTATTGCCGCGACTAAGTAAAAGTTTATCGATCGGATAGGAGGGATATGAACCGGGGACACAACGAAGGAAACATCATTAAACGTTGACATCGGCGTTTCTGAGGAACAGGTATAGATGAAGCAGAAGATCAGGATCCCGGCTACCTAAGATATCCCGGACGGGGATCTCCGATTGTCTGCCTTGTGCTCTCAGTGCTCTAGAGAGCTGAGAGCGAGCAGCATGGAACCGGATACACGACCAGACAACATGCTCGATGTCGTGGTAGCCATCGCCACAATCACAAAGATTGTTTGCTGCGAGCCCAATGCGATAGAGATGCGCGTTTAGGTTGTTGTGATTGCACATAAGCCGAGATATCACGCGAATGAAATCACGACCTGCATTCAATCCCTTGAACCATGCACTCGTCGAGACCTTAGGGATAATCGTGTGTAACCAACGACCGAACTCATCACCACTCCACATGCGCTGCCAACTTACGAGCGTATACTGACGAGGAATGTGGAAAAATTCATTATAAGCAATTTGCCTTTCAAAAAGTGTGCCTTCTAAAGCGCCCACCTTAGCTAGCGAGTCCGCTTTCTCATTCCCCGGAATCGAGCAATGAGAGGGAACCCATACTAAGGTAATCTTGAATAATTTTTCGACCAAAACACTCAATAGTTGTCTTATTCTAGTTAGGAAATAAGATGAGCGTTTATCAACCTTCATTGAGCGGATTGCCTCTATTGAGCTGAGATTGTCTGAAAAAATACAATAGTGGTCGATGGGCAATGTTTCAATGATCCCTAATGCGTAATATATCGCACCCAGTTCAGCGACATACACGGAACAAGGATCTTTGAGTTTGAAAGAGGCACTGGAATTTTCATTGAAGATGCCGAAGCCAGTGGACTCGTTTATGTATGAACCGTCTGTAAAGAACATTTTATCAGATCCAACTTTCCCATATTTTTCCGAAAATATCGACGGAATAACATTGGAGCATAGGTGATCTGGTATTCCATGGATTTTTTGTCGCATGGACAGATCAAAAATGACAGAGGAATTGCAGAAGTATGGGAAGCAAACTTGGTTGGAGATGCCTGGTGAAGGGTGCACGTCGTGGGTAAGGTACTCATGGTATATAGACATAAAACTTGACTGAGGAGTCAGTTGGAGTAGATTTTCGAAGTTATCAATCACCAATGGATTCATGATCTTGCAACGGATGAGAAATCTGTAGGATAATTCTGTGAACCGAAGAGTAAGCGGGGGTACTCCTGCCAAAACTTCGAGACTCATCGTATGTGTCGAATGCAAACACCCCATGGCTATACGCAAGCTTCGATATTGTATCCTCTCCAGCTTGAGAATATGAATCCTGGCAGCTGATCGGAAGCAAAAACTGCCATATTCTAACACTGACAATATCGTTGTTTTGTACAACTAAATGAGATCTCCTGGATGGGCACCCCACCATGTTCCGGTTATTGTTTGGAGAAAATTGATTCTTTGCTGGCATTTCTGTTTCAAATACGCAATGTGTCTCCCCCAGGTACACTTAGAATCAAAATATACACCCAGGTTTTTGAAAAACATAGAGTGTTGGATCGTTTTGTCGGATAGGTGAAGCTGGAATTGGGCGGGTTCGTGCTTCCTAGAAAAAACGACCATTTCAGTTTTCTCCGTAGAGAATTCGATACCCAGCTTGAGGGCCCACGTGAACAGATTGTTCAGGGTATCTTGCAACGACTTTTGCAGAACGACGGGATTAGTACCCGTGATGGAAATAACTCCATCGTCTGCAAGTTGTCTCAGCGTGCAGTCTCTAGTTAGACAATCATCCATATCATTGACGTAAAAACTGTACAAGAGGGGGCTTAGGCAGGAGCCTTGTGGTAGGCCCATAAAACTGTAACGAGAAGATTTCGAGCTGCCATGAGAGAAAATCATGTGCTTTTCTGACAGTAAATTGTACAGGAAATTGTTAAGAATTGGTCCACGATTCCACGAGTCCACGATTATGAAGCTTCTCTGAGAGAATTTCCATGGAAACTGAATCAAATGCCCCTTTGGTATCGAGAAAAACGGAAGCCATTTGTTCTTTGCGAGCAAATGCGATTTGGATTTCAGAAGATAGCAGAGCGAGACAATCATTTGTCCCTCTACCTCGGCGGAAGCCAAACTGCGTATTTGACAGCAAATTGTTTGTTTCGACCCACTTGTCCAAACGAAGTAGAATCATTTTCTCTAACAATTTACGAATACAGGATAACATTGAAATCGGCCTATACGAGTTGTGATCGCAAGCCGGCTTGTTGGGTTTCCGTATGGCTATCACTCTCACTTGTCTCCAGTCATGCGGGACAATATTCAGCTCCAGAAACTTGTTGAACAAGTTCAGCAAACGCTGTTTTGCCAAGTCGGGAAGATTCTTCAACAAGTTGAATTTAATCTTGTCCGACCCCGGAGCTGAATTGTTACATGAGAGAAGGGCAATTGAGAATTCCACCATCGAAAAATTCTCATAATCGCTTTGAAGTGGAATGTCGCGTACGACGTTTTGTGCAGGAACGGTGTCGGGGCAAACCTTCCTTGCAAAGTTAAAAATCCAACGGTCAGAGTATTCCTCACTTTCGTTTGTATGGTTCCAGCCACGCATTTTCCTAGCCGTATTCCAAAGAGTGCTCATTTGCACTTTTTATTGTTACACAGTTTTACATATAATTCACAAACTATTAATTTTACATTTAACATTTAGAAACTATTTACAACAAAGAATAATTAACAAAGGAATAAACTTGTTCGGTGAGCCTGGGTCCTGGGTTCCGTGTGGTTGGTTTGGCGGTGCTAAGTCAACTCAACTCTATCGTTTGATACGAGTTCTCCAGGACCTATCGATTGGGTTTTGCGATGTTTTTCTCGTTGAGATTAGCCGAGGATTTTTATCTCTCTCCGATCGATCTCACTGCTGCTAATGCGAATTAGCGGCAGTTGATGATTGTGCGATGATTGTGGTCATCTCTCTCCTATTGCGTTACGTAGTTTGGATGATGAGATATATCTACTCGTTCAGGGCCGGATTCTTCGCTAAGCTGGGTATATGTACTTGCAGACATCCTGGCCCACCCAGAAATAGCCGTATTTCTGAAAAGAATAAAAGAATTCCTCTTCGATTGGGATAGGAAGGGAAGGGTAATGACTGGTTTGTTTATTTGATTATGACTCCCTTCTCGTTATCTGGATCTGGCAGGATACAGATCTTCTCCACTGGACGCTTCAGCAACCCTGTTGCCGTCTTAACGGTGACCACCCGGACCACCCCGTCGGTGCCTGGATGTAGCTCCTGGATTCGGGCCATCTTCCAACGGGTTGGAGGTTGATTCTCGTCACAAAGGACTACAAGTTTTCCGATCTCGATGTTTACGGAGGCACGCCACCGTTTCGATCGCCCTTGAAGTTGGCTGAGGTATTCCCGATGCCATCTGCGCCAGAAATCTTGCAGACGACGTTGAACTAGTTGCCAGTGCTTGAGCCTATTCACTCGAATCGTTTGGAAGTCCTGATCTGGAAGCTGCTGTATGGAGGCTCCAATCAGAAAATGTGCTGGAGTCAATGGCTCCAGATCGTTGGGATTGTCCGATAAAACTGTCATCGGCCGTGAGTTGAGGCATGCTTCTGCTTGCACTAATAGTGTCTGCATGTCTTCGATGGACACAGGATGATTTCCAATCACCCGCAGGAGATGAAATTTTGCACTGCGAACGGCTGCTTCCCACAGTCCGCCAAAGTGGGGCGCACTAGGGGGGTTGAAGTGCCAATTGATGCCCTCAGCAGAGCACTCCTTTTGTATAATTTCATGGTGATTACGGTCTTTCAGCTTGACTAAAAGCTCTTTCAGCTGAATTGGTGCCGTTGTCGGAGTAGATATCAGTGCACCGACCTCTGCGACCAATGAACCTTCGTAACGCCTGCAGGAAACGCTCCGTAGACAAATCTGATGCCAACTCCAGGTGCACCGCTTTGGTGCAAAGACACACAAACAAGGCTACGTATGCCTTGACCGCTGTTCGTCGTGGCCCTGGTCGAATATAAACGGGTCCGAAGTAATCGACGCCCGATTTTTGGAAAGGCCGCGCTGCTGTAACGCGTGGCGAGGGTAGTTCACCCATCAGTTGTTGAGTGGCTCGTGGTTTAACCCGGAAGCACGTTCGGCATTGGTGTATTATGTGTCTCACAACACTTCTGCCACCTAATGGCCAAAAACGAAGACGACAGGTTCCTAGTAACAACTGAGGACCCGCATGCAGTAATTTCTCGTGGTAATGACGAAGCAGTAGCCGTGTAAACCTATGTTTAGCTGGAAGAACCATTGGGTGCTTCGTTTGCTCTGACTCCGCAGAGTGTTTGAGCCTTCCGCCGACTCGTAGAACTTGATCCTTATCAATAAACGGATTAAACCAACGTAGAGGGGATTTTCCGTGGACTAACTTTCCATTTCTGAGCGCCTTGAGCTCCTGTGCGAACGTCTCTCGCTGAACGCACCGCACAAGCGTTGATTCTGCTTCTCGCAGTTCAGATGTAGTTAGAAAACCAGCGCCCTTTGACCCCTTTTTCTGGAGTAGCCTTATGAACCTTCGGTATATCGCAGTGCTCCGTATCAACTGCGTGTAATAGTTGAATCTTGCAAAAAACGTTTCGTTGAAATCTGCATACGGACAAGCTATCGCTGTTGCTACACAGCGACGCATTTCCTCTCTCCCTTCATCGTCTGGCATATGATTCGGTAGGGATGGCCAATTTTCTTGGTCCATAGCCAACCAGCTTGGACCTTTCCACCATAAGCTGTTGTCGCGAATCTCGCTAGGCATGAGTCCCCTGGATATTAAGTCAGCGGGGTTGTCGATCCCGGGAACGTGTCGCCAGTGAAAATCTTCTGTAGCCAACTGTATCTTGGAAACCCGATTTGCAATGAATGTAACCCATGTTGCCGGAGGTGATTGAAGCCATCGGAGGACGCAGGTAGAGTCTGTCCAAAAGAGTGCGTCTGCTTGTATTTTGAGTGCACGCTGTACCCTTTTGAAGAGCTCAACACCGAGAAGTGCACCGCAAAGCTCGAGTCTGGGGATTGTCTGCACTCTGAGAGGGGCAACCTTGGACCTAGAAGTCAACAAACGTATTAGAACGTTGTTTTCCTCATCTCGACTACGCAAATAAATGCAGGCACCATATGCCTTCTGCGACGCATCAGAAAAGCAGTGAATTTGGAAATCCACTGCATTTGGTATGACAACACATCGATCGAATTCAATGTCGTTCAGCAAAGGGAGTTGTTGTTGATATTTGTTTCCAGTTTTCGCACACTGTGGGAGGCAGTGGCTGATCCCAGTCCAACCGATTTCCACCTTGATCGGTCAATGTCCATAAGGATTGCATACATATTTTGGCAGTTGTAATTACTGGACCAATATCCCCTTCTGGGTCAAAAAGAGTAGCAATTCGGGATAAAATAAGCCGTTTCGTAAGAACCTCGCTATGTTCCACAGGAGGTATAGTGAAATGAAATTTGAAAACATCCTTTTTAGGTATCCATATTAGACCCAATGTCTTCACAGAAGGATAAGCGTCCAAAACTATGCCCGTTGAATCGGGAATTGCCAAGTAACTCTTAGGAACATCTCTTAGAACATCTGGGTGATTTGACGCCCACTTTCTCAATCGAAAACCTCCACTTTCCATCATCTTTTCCAGTTCGAATCTCAGTCGCAACGCTTCTTCAACGTCATCAGTTCCTGTTAACACGTCATCCATATACGTGTCCTCGCTAACGGCTCTTGCTGCGATGGGAAATCGTTGTTCCTCCTCCATTGCTAGCTGTTTCAGCGTTCTCGTGGCAAGAAACGGAGCTGATTTGGTTCCATACGTCACCGTGTTTAGTTCGTAGACTGATACCTCTTCGGACGGTGATTCGCGCCAAAGGATGCATTGTAGTGACCGATCTTCTTGGTGTACATTGATTTGGCGGAACATCTTTTCCACGTCCGCAACCAGCATGATTTGCTTGATTCGACATCGTAGGATAATGGACCTCAAGTCATCCTGTATTATTGGGCCCACCAAGAGGCAATCATTTAATGATTTTCCGGATTTCGTTTTGCAGGAGGCATCGAACACCACCCTAACCTTAGTCGTTGTGCTTGCCTCCTTGATGACTGGGTGATGTGGCAGGTAACAACGCTGACATGGATTAATTTCCTCACCAACTACCTTCCGCATGTGTCCAAGCTGCTGATACTCCGACATAAACGCGATATACTGTTCCCGTAATCCGTCATCCCTGGCTAACCGTCGTTCGGTCCCATGAAGCCGTCGCAAAGCGATGTCCCTCGACTCGCCTAACTGCGCCAAAACGTCTCCATTTCTCGGTAGCGAAACAGTAAACCGCCCATCTGTCTCTCGCCGTACCGTATTTGCATAAAACAACTCGCACCGTGTCTCCTCCGGTGAAAACCCTTTGCTTGTCCCAACCTCCTCACAGGACCAAAATCGGGTCACAAGCTCCTCCAATTTTTCAGCCGTAGACATATTGCAATTTATGCGTAAGGGATGATTTACTACGGACAGTCCACCACAGACAATCCATCCAAAGACCGACTCATTCAGCGATGGCAAATTCTCTCCTAAGCTGATTCTACGACCTGTCTCGAAGTAGTCAAAGAAGGATTCGATCCCTAGAACGACATCCACGCTCTTAGATATACAGAAGGAAGGATCGGCCAACTCTACCCCTTCTGGTATCCTCCACCCAATTGTATTCACATTGGCCGTGGGTAAGTTCACTGTCACTCGAGGCAGTACGAGGAAGTTCAACTCACGGGAAAAATTCGAAACTCTCGACTTGACGGTAGCATAAATGCGTTGATTTACCCTGGTTGATGTTTGTCCGATTCCTAATACTGAGATGTCCACCTTATCTCGATTAACCTTCAGGAATTGACTTAATCTTATGGAGAGAAAATTGCTCTCGGACCCGGAATCGAGTAGCGCTCGAGCTGGATATTGGTTGCCATCGTCATCATCCAACAGCACGACTGCTGTAGCTAACAGGACTTGTGAGGAATATTGCTGTACGGTGCCGGAAATCATACTGTTGGATGCTAGGTTTGCAACATGAGTGGAATTCGTTGGGCCCTTGCCCCCAATTGGATTGTTCGAGCTACTGGTTTTACCACTGTTAGCTGTGCTCGTCCCGCCATCCTTCCCCAACTTAAAGCACACCAGGGTATGGTGTCGTCCCTTGCATTTGCGACATGAGAACCTTGACTGACAATCCTTCGCCTGATGGCCCGTTCTGAAGCAGTTTCGACACAAAGCGTGAGTTCGAAGAAGTGCCTCTCGATCTGACACGTTCATCTGGAGAAATGTTGAACATAGGTGTAAAAGATGATTGGAAGAACACGCTATACAGCGAACCACTGTCGCCGTACTGAAACTGGCCTTTACCCCAGCAGCTTTCGGTTTGGTTACAGGTTGTTGTGAGTTGGAAACGGTCTTCATAGGCATTGACTCCAATACGTGTATCCGTCTTCGAATGAACTCCGTCAAATCAGCCACGGTATCTCGTTCCTTACTAGCCGTGAATTCCTCCCAACCTCTGCGTGTAACAGGGTCCAACCGTGACGTCAGTATATTCACTAGCAGGAGATCTTTATATTCAACCTGTTGGATAATTTGATCTAACGTCTGCACAGTCCTTTCAAAACCTTCCAGTAGCTCATGCAGTTCCGCAATGGATTCCTTGTTGATCGTTGGCAGCGAAAAGAGTGACTGAACCTGGCGCCTTCTTAGCTGTTTGCTGTCATTGTATCGCTTCAGCAGCATCTCCCAAGCGATGTGGTAGTTTGTCGTCGTAATTTGTAGAGGATCGATTAGATTTCGTGGTTCTCCTATCAAACAGCCCTTCAAATAATGAAGTTTTTCTACCTCTGGAAGATCCGGCTTCGAATGGATCACAGAAATGAACAAATCTCGGAAGCTGATCCATTCGTCAATATCCCCATTGAACGTTTGTAATCGGATTTGTGGTAGACGAACGTGCTCATGCGTATGAGGAATAGGATTATCCTCTGAACAGACCGATTGGTTTTTCACTGGTAGATCCGTCATTCCTCTCATCTTATCCTTGAGAAAGGATTTGACGTGGTAAAACCGTTCACAGAATTCATGTCGCTCCTCATCGTAGGTCCCATCGGAGGGATCAAAATCGTCGTGCACCTTGATTTCGATCAGCGTCTCACCATATTTTTCCAAAAGGTTTTCCAATCTCTCTAGGCGAACCTCCACCTCACCGATGGTTGTATCCTCCTTGTAACGATCAACAAAATGCCCGATGTCATTTACAGTAGCTTGCATCTCCTTCAACTTCGTTGTCAGCACCTTCAACGACGACGGTTTTTTGGATGATGATGTACTCCTCATGGCGATGTGTAATTAAACCCAGTATGGAGAAACAGAAAGGATCGGATGCAGTAACCAATATAGGATACCTAGCTCGGCTAGACATACACTATTCTTTCACTGACCTGACGAAACAGTCACTGATGCCCAGTTGTAGCAATAAAGATTCCAGTCTCACCAGCGTTAGCAGTTAACGTTGCTCGGGTACCCCATCAACGTTCAAAAACTCGGAATTTTGGATAGGACGGGGAGAAAAACTTGGTGTAGTAACAATAGAATGCCAGCCTCGACTGGGCATATACCAGTGTATCTCACCTGGAGAAACTAGTACTGCTTCCAAATGTACAACAAACATACAAATTCGATCTGAAATGTGTGTACCCAATTAGCTCTTCATATATATTGCACAACCAGAATAAATATAATAGAATGTGTTGTGCCACAATACTTCCTTTATGTGCAATATCGAGTCTCAATAGTAACAGAAGGTGATCAGCAGGAAAAGTGAATCGAAGAGGAAAATATTCTCAAAATTGTGTATTTCTCTAAACCTAGCTTGGCAGACATATACTGCTCTTAGACTCACCCAGAGAAATATAATTTGATGCCTCCTCTTCTACCGGAAATTGTTGGCAATTGTGATTGCCAGCATCCAAGGAAACGCGTTGATAACCAAGATCCAATTGAGCCAATAAATTTGCCGGGAATTATCCGAGTGCCGAAAATCCTTTCCTGGTTCCAGTATCCAAAGGAGTATTGTCTTGTATGGTTCCTATTGTTCCTATGTTCCTATGGGTCCATTCAGCATGCACAATAGCGCTTTGTTGTACTATTGTTTGAAGTCACAATGGCTGCCAATTCCTTTGTCCTCATACAATAAACTCACATGCCATTGTTTTCCGCGGGTAGATGGTAGACCATGCAGATGAAATCGAATGCCGGAATTAGAATCTACCTTTTTGCCTAGCTCGGCTGGACATATAGGTTTCGGTCCAACTCACCTGGAAAACCTTTTCCATCGACGGATGTCCAGTCCAGAGCACCTGATACAAAGCTGATGATATTCTTCGTTGCGCCGTCGGTGTTACTTTTGATGAAAGTGTATGAATCCCCTTGATGCGTCCTTATCCGGTTCGAAGGACCAGCTTATGTGGGGGAGTTGTGGGTCCTTCCTTCGATATTCCGGTGGCTTCTCCCTCACATAGATGGGGATTGATAAAAGGACTCTCCCGCAATTTTACAATTCACACACTTTTTATTGTTACACAGTTTTACATATAATTCACAAACTATTAATTTTACATTTAACATTTAGAAACTATTTACAACAAAGAATAATTAACAAAGGAATAAACTTGTTCGGTGATCCTGGGTCCTGGGTTCCGTGTGGTTGGTTTGGCGGTGCTAAGTCAACTCAACTCTATCGTTTGATACGAGTTCTCCAGGACCTATCGATTGGGTTTTGCGATGTTTTTCTCGTTGAGATTAGCCGAGGATTTTTATCTCTCTCCGATCGATCTCACTGCTGCTAATGCGAATTAGCGGCAGTTGATGATTGTGGTCATCTCTCTCCTATTGCGTTACGTAGTTTGGATGATGAGATATATCTACTCGTTCAGGGCCGGATTCTTCGCTAAGCTGGGTATATGTACTTGCAGACAATCTAGTTTAGGGATGATGCTTCTGCAATTCCACTGTATTACAGTGGTCAAATCCTTGACCTCTTGCACTGAATCAGGCATCGAGGGAAATGAACGCTGCTAAAAAACCACATTTTTCTTTCAAAAATGTTCTCACAATCGGGAGCAAACATAATACTATGCTTTTAAGAGGGTCATTTATATTTAAAGCATTTAAAATATTGTCCACCAGGTCAGAAAGCGCAAGCAAGCCAGATTGTGGCTGTTGCCTCGACCGCGAAAAAGGAACAGACGTGTTGGGCTCTGCTCCAGGAAGTGCTGAGTTATTTATTTTGAAATATTTTGCAGATAGGTTAAAGAAAGTCCTAGTGCTCTTCCCGGATCATTCCAACAAAACAAATAAGGCAAACCTGGGTGTTAACACCGCTGGGCAACCGGTCAACTGTGGAATTGAAGTTGTTAGATGTGGATCGAATAGAAGAGAAGAAAAGAAAAATAAAAACAAATCATTCGCAGAGCTAAACGTAGAAATTTTATGACGACTAATTATTTCTTAAATTTCTTATAATTGATTGGTTTCTGCTGTAAGTAAAGAAGAAAACGAATAAGTTAACATGAATAAACACCTATGAAATTTACCATAGATACCATGCCAATCTCCAGGATTCGTATACTTCAGTACGAGAACCAAACATCAAAATAATTCTATATTTGGAATCTGGAATACTTCGTTTTTTATACCAGACTGAAAAGAACTGAAAAGTTCCTGATTGTTAGATTTTGGATATAAGATATAGATGAAAAATAAAGAAAATGTTTCAGGATATAAACATTGATTTAGGTCAACATCCCATTACTGAAACAAAAAATACAAAATACAAATTAAATAAAAAAAATACAAAAAGTGTACTTTTTTGTATTTTTGTACCTCATGATATTTAATTATTTTACGTATTTCAGATTTAAAACATTGAATATTGTCAGGTTCTATACATACCTGATGCAATTATTCTAATTAAAAACACGATAAATATGAACAATAAAAGAGTATAAATTTTGAGTATACCTGAAACAATAGCACATGTTAAACCATACTGCAAGTAGTTATCGTCGCAGTATTTTTTTGATGAAGCAACATAGTAAAATAGTAATAGGTATAATAATTTGGACTTATATTTTGTATTTTTCATACATTTTGTTTCGAATGGATATTTTTGGTTCCAGATATTAAACATTAGATTTTGCTATACTATATTTTTCACATATACTATTGGGTTATCCGAAAAGTAATTGCCGACAAGATGGACATCATTTTAACCTTTAGCGAACGAATGCCACCATATTCGCGAGATTGAAAATATTAAAAAAAATCGAATGCCGCAATACATGCGGCGTTCCGTTATATTTCAGGAATTCTGTTAGGTTAGTTCTTTTTTATGCATGCAACGTGATCTGGAGCATTCCTTTCCGAGCACCTTTTCTCGCTCTGGAAATAAAGCGAAATCCGTCGACCAACTGGTCATCGTTATAGAAAAATGCACTCGTTCGTTGAAGGGTAAATCTGTGTATAGATGCAGTGGACACAAAATAAATATAAATTCTGTACAAGAACAATTTGTTACATTGACGAAACTAAATTTATTAACAATTTTTGCATCGATTTCGAACAAATTTTTAAAACCGCCTTTCGATTTGCGATACGATTTATTGAACAAATATTCATCAGAGACGGAGGGAAAATTTTTCATTCAAACAAAAATATATCTGTCCTACAGGAACGTTATAAGAATCAAATGGAAGCTGATTGATAAGGATAATTGGATTTACTATTGAATTGGTAAAACAATGTGTTAGTCCACAAAACTTTTGAAAAAAAAAAACAGAAAGAAATCGATTTTTTATTTCTTCCCGATATACACAACAGGATGAAAATTTGATCCAAAAATTATTCCAAAATTTGAGAGTGTGAGCATTAGAATGATGTACATCAATTTATATGCATTTATTCTATGTACAAAAAAAATTGTATTTTATTTGTAATGAAAAAAATCGGCAATTACTTCCATGGTTTGGCAAATTTTATTAATCGTAACTATGTCAGATATTCTAGTCAAAAATACGCGCGCATTGTTATGAAGAACAAACTTTGCCGCAACTGTCTTCGTCCAGGTCACTAAGCTTGGGTTTGTGAAAGAGGTGCTTGCCATCACTGCGCGCAGAAACATCATTCTATACTTCATCCTGAATCGCCGTCGGATATATCCTCCGTTCCACTGCTGCCATCGAGACCTCCGACAGTCCACCCAGAACCGCGACAGCCACAATCTCAGTTACACAATCCGAACCAACAAACATACACTAACACTGGACATGCACTACAGACTACAGACTCGCATAGCCTCCAACCACAATCCACATCGAACAATGCTACCAATAGCAAGACTTTCGTAGCAGTACTGGTAGTACCCACATACAATGTCATACTGTCAACCGCTCTTGTGACTGTGAGAGATCGTGTGGGAAATACAATGTTGGCCCGAGCTTTGCTTGATTCATGTTCCCAGCACTGTTTGATGACGAGAAGCGTTGCTACGAAGCTGCAGTTCCGGAAAATTCCAGCGTTTTTGTCCGTGCAGGGCATCGGTTCAGCGTGTTCGACGTCTACGACGATGGAGAGCGCAAGAGTGAGTGCGAGATCGAACATGTTTCCAACCTTTTCCGAAGACATGCAGTTTTACGTGCTGCCAAACCTGACAACTGAACTACCAACAGTACGTTTCGATCCAACACAATGGAATCTCCCCGACGCCTGTCTTCTTGCTGATCCGTGGTTCAACAGACCTGCAACGATCGACCTGATCATCGGAGCAGAGTTCTACTTTGACTTGCTGAGAGAAGGCCAATTCCAGGCAACGTGTGAAGGTCCTACGCTACGAAACACTGTGTTGGGATGGATCGTTTCCGGTCGAGTTCCCAATAATCCTGTTGATAAACCTACTGCAGCTATGAATCTTTGTGTGACTACGAATATCCAGGATCAGTTGACCAAGTTTTGGGAACTCGAGACCTGTAGAACAAATAGTACTAACTCTGTAGAAGAATCAACAACATGCAGAGATACAACGGGACGATTTGTAGTTACCCTACAGAAGAAACCACTGATAATTGAACAGCTTGGTGAGTCGAGGACTGCTGCGATGAGAAGATTTATGGGGCTAGAGCGACGACTTCATGCAAATCCTGAGTTGCGGAATGTATACACTGATTTTATCCACGAATACCAGCTGTTCGGACACATGAAGGAGGTTGCAGTACAAACAACCAAAACTGTCTACTATCTTCCACATCATGCTGTCATGAAACCGGAGAGTACAACTACAAAACTACGTGTTGTTTTCATGTCTCACGACCACGGGAGTTTCTTTGAACGACGCCTTAATGATCGGCCCTGTTATTCAGGAAGATTTGATTAATATAATTGTTCGATTTCGCTTACATCGTTATGCAGTAGTAGCAGACATCGCTAAGATGTACCGCATGATACGTGTCCAACCTGATGACGGTGCCTTACAACGAATACTGTGGAGAGATTCTCCAACTGATGATATCCGAACGTACGAGTTGACGACTGTGACATATGGTACAGCATGTGCACCATATTTAGCAACGAAATGTCTACAGAAGCTGGCTGACATCAGTGAAGAAACACATCCAACGGCGGCGAAAATTCTAAGAAGAGACTTCTATATGGATGATCTTTTATCCGGTGTAGATCAGATCCCACAAGGAAAAATGGTTGTGAGTGAATTGATCAACCTGCTAGATTCAGCGGGATTCCCTCTCAGGAAATGGAGTTCAAACTGTAGCGAAATTCTTTCGGATATTCCTGAGCATTTACATGACGACCGCTCCCACCTTCAACTAGATTCATCCAACTCTGTCATCAAAACACTTGGTCTTGTGTGGGATTATCCACAGACACCTTCCAGTTCAGCACACCTATGTGGGCCTCGGCAACCTTCATCACCAAGCGTTCTGTACTGTCAGATGTGTCCAGACTTTTCGACCCACCAGGACTGGTTGGCCCGGTCATAGTACAGGCCAAGATATTCATCCAAGAGTTGTGGAAGCAGCAGTGCGGGTGGGATGAACCACTTCCAGCAGAACTTCTGGATCAATGGCAAGAGTATCGAAGAAATCTGAAAGGTCTTGATGAGCTTTCAGTTCCCCGTTGGGTTGGTTTCAGGAGGACAGGGAAGATTGAGTTCCATGGATTTTGCGATGCTTCTGAAAAGGCATATGGGGCCTGCATATTCGTCCGCTCAATTTCCAGTTGTGGATTGGTCACGGTACACCTGCTAATTTCGAAGTCGAGAGTGGCCCCTTTAGACAACCTGAAGCGAAAAACTAAGAAACAGTCTATCCCCAGATTAGAGTTGTCAGCCGCGCTACTGTTAGCACACCTGTACGAGAAGGTTCTTTCCAGCACACACCTTGACGCTAAGGCCTATTTCTGGACGGATTCCATGATCGTGAAGTGTTGGTTATCGTCCACACCTTCTAGGTGGAAAGAGTTTGTCGCCAATCGAGTTTCAGAGATTCAGCACATAACGAGAGATGGAATTTGGAAACATGTTCCCGGACTGGTGAACCCAGCAGATATCATCTCCCGGGGCATAACTCCTGCACAGCTACACTATTAATCCATATGGTTTCAGGGTCCACCATGGCTTATGTTTGAAGAAAATTACTGGCCACAAACACAGACCGTTGCTGAAGAAAACATACTTCCATCATATTTAGAAGAAAAAAGTGTTGCTGTGGTCCTCCAAACATGCAGTGTCAGCGAAATATTCAGCTTGCGATCGTCCCTCACTGATTTGATACGATTGACTGCGATGATTTGCCGATTCCGATTCAACGCTCAGTCGTCCAACCGAACCTGCCGTAGAATCGAGGTTCTTCAGCTGGATGAACTCGATGCAGCACTCCGGCTACTGGTAAGGCTGTCTCAGAAAGAGAGTTTTCCTCAAGAAATCGCAGACCTGTCCAATCATAATCAAGTCAATAAGTCGTCGAGATTAATGTCACTAAATCCACGATTCATAGATGGAATACTTTGTGTCGGCGGCCGGTTAGAACATGCAGCCGTTTCTAACAATCGAAAACATCCATACATTCTGGACCACCGTCATCCTCTAGCGCAGTTAGTCATGGTACATTATCATCGGAAATTGTTTCATGCTGGACAACAGCTGCTGATATCCGCTGTTAGAGAGAGGTTTTGGTTGACGAATGCTCGAAATCTAGCCAGAAAAACGATACATGAATGTGTACCGTGTTTTCGTGTGAAACCCAAAATCCAAGAGCAACTGATGGCTGATCTTCCTCCAGATAGAGTAACTCCGTGTGTTTCGTTCCAAAAGGTAGTAGTGGATTACTGTGGGCCGTTCCAGATTGCTTATCCACAACGCCGCAGTCGTCCCGTGAAATGTTTCGTGGCCATTTACATCTGCCTAGTAACGAAGGCAGTACATTTGGAACTGGTAGCCGATTTGACGACTCAAGCCTTTCTCGCGTCACTGAAACGATTCAGTACACGTCGGGGTAAACCGACACTCATCATGTGCGACAACGCAAAAAATTTCGTCGGGGCTAGGAGAGAGGTTCATGAACTTCAACGCCTTTTCAACAGTCAACAATTTCAAGAGGCAGTAATTCATGGAGTCGAGAACGATAACATAGAGTTTCGTTTTATCCCTGCCCGCTCACCCAATTTCGGGGGTCTGTGGGAATCAGCAGTAAAGGCTTTCAAGACACTGTTCAAGAGAACCATTGGAACTCGCACGCTTATCTACGACGAAATGCAGACTGTGTTAGTTCAGATTGAGGCGATCTTAAACTCCCGACCTCTGACGCCAATAAGCAACGACCCAACAGATTATGAAGCACTCACTCCAGGCCACTTCCTTATTCAACGACCGCTCACAGCTATCCCCGAACCGAATTTGGAACATTTTCCAGAAAATCGTTTGTCGGCATGGCAATGGATCCAGCACTACTACCTTTTTATTGATGTAAAAGTACCCTCTCATTTTATGCGTAGCGAAACTACTCCAACATCTAGACGGTTCCGCAAGCGATTAACAGAAACACACAGCCAACGAGTCTACCATTAGCAAGAAATTCGACCACCAGTATGGTTCTTCCCGATACAGTTGCACAGCTCAGCGCGAGTGCCATCGAATTCAGCAAATAGTTCCCCGGATGTCAATTCCCAAAAGCAGGCAGCAATTTACGTCCAGTCAGTACCAACGTTAGTAAAACCAGACGCAACCAGCAACGGCAAATCAGCGAAAATCAGAGTGTATTTCCAGCCATCAGTCGATGATTCTTAGACACAGCGACAGCAACAAATAGTCTATACTGAATCCAGCACCAACAGTAAACCTACGATTATCACGTTCAATAAGACAGCAGAAGAAAACACAGTGAATGATAATCAACCAGAATTGTAAAACACACCACAGTAGAACTACACAACACTCAATCCAACAGAAAATCAGCCGTGAACAAACACAACATGTAAACGAGATCAAGTGCGATCAGCTGATCCATAGTATATAACGACGAATCAACGAATCACAACAAACACAACTCACGAAGCGCCAAGGTTATCACCCTCAGTAGAACGGTAAACAAAAATTAACAGTTAGGATTGCGAAGTGGGATCAAAACAAACCTCGGAGTTATTATACATCAAAAGGAGTTAGAGTGAGAGAACACTTATTTGAACCCTTGCAGAGTTCAAGGCGGCCGGCATATGTTGAAGCGAGAACCAACGATAATAAGACTGTTAGAACCACCACGTTGTGGATCACGTTAGTGATCTATTGTTGTCTCACTCAGACACAAAGCTTTAGGCAGTCCGTTTCGATCCAGGCATTCGGAATAGATCGAGTCAGTTTTTTGTTAGCCGGTCAGCTATATTGTTTGTCTGTATACTGTGTCTGAATAAATGTTTGTCGAGACAGATTGATTGGAGACGGCGCCAGTGGTTGTATGGTTAGCGTAACAGCCTCACAATCCGATCGGCCTGGGTTCAATCCCAGCTGGCGTCGTTGGGATTTTCTGAGGCGAAAAATCTCTGGTTACGTCTTCCTTCGGAGCGGAAGTAAAAGAAGTTGGCCCGGCTCATGAGTTGTTGAGTCTGATAGGTAGGAACAGGTGGAGTCGCCTCCCTGATGTCGGTGATTGGCACTAAAAGTGGCGGAAATAGGCCGACGAAAAATAAGCGAAGATAAAAAAAAAAAAATACAGATTGATTGGAGCTATCCACATACCGGAATTGTATGGTTGTTATTAACGTTAATAAATTGAGTTTGTAAAAAGTGTCCGAAGAAATCCGTTTTTTGTTGGTTGTGCATAAACAAAATCGAAAAACCAAAATCAGTCAAATCGGTCATATAGGTCCGAAAATAATGTGCCACTAATAGAAAAAACAAGATTTCGAAAAAAAAAACTTTTACTGCGATGCGTTCTAATGAATGAAAAAAAATATTCACAAATAAGCTACATTACATTCGCAGAAACAAGAGCAAGAGTAATGTTTTCTGATTCAGTAGTCTAACTTAAAAAAACATGTTTTTCCTTTTTAATTTTGACTAAACTTATGTAGGTAGAATATTTTGAGCCTAGGAACTTGAAAATGGTGTATATTTTATAGAGTTTCAGAAGCGAGTTATGTGACTTTGAGTTAATGGTCATGTATCTCAACGAACTGATGATTCATTTTTAAACATGATTTCAATACATTATCTTACATTCTCTATTAAATGATAGAGATTTTGATTGGAATCTAAACCACATGTGTTTTTGAGTTCGATATAACGATTATTTACTCCCCAGCGTCAGTAAATTTCATTGAGTCCCTTCCATTCCTTTATTCCCACAGCTGCTATCAAATCGCAGCGTGTTTCGCCAAACGCCATCCCAAAATGCCCCTATGTAAATCTTCCGGCTGCAAAGATTTAATCAAGCGGATCCACATTCCAAAGGATGAACCATGAAAAGAACAAAAACCTCATAATAGGGAATGGAAGATGGACCGGAAAAAAGTATTACAAAAACTCCCCAAGCGGGTGTTTAGTTTGATCGACATATGGCGCTCCTTTCGCCCGTATTGTAAACAGAATATAAACATCCTTCCGTCCTAGTGTATCGAAAAATCATTCACCGGAAACCATTTTACTGGTAGCTTGTTTATTTATCTGTTGCTCTCTCACGTTTCACTGTGTTGAGCAAGTAAGACAACGAAAGCAAACATTTGGGAATAAAATGGTTGCTTTTAACTGAAGCTCCTAAGTATAATATGAAGTCACTCGAGACTGGATGGCGGGATGAATGTAACCACCCTTAATGATGTGAAGAATACTGTGGACAAGACATGAGGACTTTATTTGCCTACTGTTGTATACACAGTTAATGCCATTTGTGGACCCCTTGAATTGTTCCAATCATTTTTGCTACTGGCTTTGTTTGTCTAATGATTCATTCAGACGATATTTTCTGTCTTCCATCGTAATCTCGCATTAAAACCAGGCCATTTCCTTTCTACGGATGACAAACAAAAACATCACCTAAAAGGTTTGTACACATGTATTGCTAAGCCACCCCGAGCACGTGCCTCGTACTAAATTGAGGTATAGAAGAAATAACTCCCTTAATTGAATTCCCCAGTTTGCGATTCTCAAGAACATCGAAAACGAATCTCCTTTCGCCTTTATTGCTGCGGTTATGAGTTTCCCGTAAATTAATGTGAACCGATCCATCCCTTTCGTTTCTCTTTCTTTATATCACAATAATTCCTGATAATCATCGACTGTGACAGTAATTGAAGGAGAGCCACATTCCTCACGACGACATCAATAACCGTGGCTCGAACGGTTCTGAGGAATTTCCCACTGCCCTTCAATCTCGCTTAACCTCCATCGTATTAGATACTGTAACCGTTGCGTCCGGAAAACTCATTCATCTCGTTCCTCACACAAACACAGTTCCATTGGATAAGAACAGGTATAACCATAGCCCGCAAATCAGCTTAACCAGCAACTTTCCCTTCTTGAAGACTGTGATTCGCAAGGTGAGGTTGGAGGTGAGATTTGATTGATGCCGGACCTTTCCCCTTTGATAGGATTTCCCATAAAGGTTCATAGCAGTGCTATTATATCAGGCAGGACTTTTGGACTTCAAAGAAAGCTGTAATATCGCTATAAGCTGGCGGTATTTACCTTGCCATCGGGACAAGGGGGACCGAAACTATCTGAGCTTCGGATGGTCAGATGAGTGGAGAAACTTATACGCATTATTTGGTTCTCCATTTTTCCGGGCTATAAAAAGCTGAAGGTTTAAGTGGCATGGATTATGATTATATAAGCTGTGCAGAAAACATATCAGCGAAGTTTATTAACTCAGCATTTCAAAGAGATTTCAATGTGTTCGATAGTATACCAGGTTGATAACAGAATTGCATGCATTACTTCGATTCGACATATACGTTTTTTTAAATTTGATATTAAACTTCAAAAATCATGTTATTCTGCAGAAATCAAAGTAATTTGATTGTTCAGTGTACCGTTTTGTCTCATATTCCGATCAGTCTCAAATTCTGAATACTTCATTTTCAAATGTAAATTTACTGAACTTTAATGTTACGAATAAGGCAATCTGTTGATTTTGGATATGTTTGAAGAATAACACCGTTAAATTTTTTGATAATGATTTGGTGGCCCTGAAAAGGGCCATTTTGTTAGGTTGTTGGGTATTGTTTGTTCACTCCACCAGTGTTTACCGAGTGATGATGACAGAAGGATGGTAAACAGTCGTTGGATGGTGCGTATCAGATTAAAAATACCGAAGTGGAACGAGATATGATGAAAACCGCCCTCTGTGATCCTAGACGAGATGTCTCTTGTGTTATGCATGGATGAAATAAAGAAAAAAAAATCGACAATGTAATACCGATACCAATAATAATTGACGAATTTCATGCTAACTCGTCATAGGAGTTGACAGCATCACTTCAGATAGTAGTGAAACGTTGACATGGGTCATTTAAGCAACTTTGCATACTTAAAATATTCGAAAAACAATTAGACTACTTTTTGGAAAAAGCCAATTTTTTACAAAAATTTATAACTTAAAAACTATGATACCTACAAAATACTTGTCACAGGATGAAATGTAGGAAATTGTTTAAATTTTCACAAAAAATTACCAAAAAAAATTTGGAAAAAAATTTCACTGATAAAAAAGTTATTAAAAAAATTAAAACTGATTTTTCTCAAAAACGTTTTTTTTAATTCCCAAAAATATATATGTGAATAGCCTTTACAAGCCCAACAAGTCGTTCATACATCGGAAGATGGGCACTTCTACAGGGAAAAAGTTTTTCCAACAACAACTTTATCATGTTTTCTTTGAAAAAAAAATTTTTGTTTAAAGTCAAGATAGCGATATAGTATATTGGACAAATTTTGAGATCTTGTTAAAATATAAACTTTTGTCAACTTGTTTGAAATTTGAGGAGTATTCATATATATATTTTTGGGAAAAAAACGTTTTTGAGAAAAATGAATTTAAATTTTTAAAATAACTTTTGTTCAGCGAAATTTTTATTCAAACAAATTTTTGCTATTTTTTCGTAAAAATTTTGATAATTTTCTTTTCATTTCATCCTTTGACAACTATTATGAAGGTATCACAGTTTTTATGTTATACATTTTTGTAAAAATTTAAGAAAAAAAATTCGGCTTTTTCCAAAAAGTTGTCTAATTATTTTTCGAATATTTCAAGTATGCAAAGTGTATTTCAAGTATGAACAGTCCAACTGTGAACATTCGAACAATAGGAATATTCTAACGCCGAAAAAGGCGGCATGTGTTGTGTATCGATAGAAATGGAATACTCGGCATGTGTTGTGTATCGATAGAATTGGAATATTCTTAGGCCTAAACAGCTACTGTGTTATACATAAAAAAACAAATGTTTATCGATGGATAGGAATCTTAAGCCTAAATAATATACAACAATAGTTATCTTAACATAAAAATGTATACGAATAAATTTGGTTCTGTGACAGCTTAATTGCTAAATGAGCCTAATAAACGGATGGGATAAAAAAAAAGTATGCAAAGTTGTTTAAATGACCCATGTCTTTACACACACAACGTTTCACTGCTATCTGAGATGGTGCTGCCAACGGCCAGTCGTGTTGGCATGAAATTCGTCATTCGTATAATATATATGCCGTAGCAATACAAGAGTAAGAGTAACGCTCTTGGTTCGATTCTTCCTTGGGCATCGCTTAGACTTTTTGTCCAAGGTGAAGTTCAGTCTGTGAGGAAAAGAGGTTTGCTCCCATACATACAAATATTTTGAAACACTTGAAAATGATGCTTTTATTTGTTAATTTCACCCTTCAGCACACGAAAAAGCATTTATTCTGTGCGAACGTGATGAATTATAGAGGTTTTAAACTTTTCAGTTCATTCGCCTCTTCAATTCGCCTTCTTCTATTCGGGTTCAAGAGAAGCCCGAAATAAATCGGAGGCACATATATTTTGCTACACTACATTAAGTTTTGTAAATGAAACGGCGAAACCACTTACAGTACTAATTCTGTTTTAATTTCATCATGCAAATTATTTGTTTTAGTTCCAATTTAATTTTAGATTTTTTTTTTCCTTTTTGAATATTATGAATATTCGCTTTGGTTAAGTTTAGGTGAACGACATTCCAGTGTTTTTGTTACATGTTTTTCGGGCAAATAAAAAACAAACAATCGTGATGGCAGCCAGTAACTTTTACGGTTCCAATCATACAAAAAAGTTTTTTTTGAAGTAGGACTACGCCTATCTTTAAGGGAACCATACATGTCACGATTTTATTAAAAAGTTTCGACTTTTTTTTATTCCATTTGTATATTTTATTCAGGTTCATCAGCATTTTAGCTGTCACGGAGCCGGATTTAATCGTTTACATGTTACATGCTTATGGTATCCTCTTCTTCTTAAATGGTACTAAAGTTCCTAGAGAAACTTCACCGTCTCAACGTACTATTACTTGCGTTATTTTCATTAGATAGATTTCTATGCCAAATAAGAGGCCTTGAATGCATTCTGAGTGGCAAGCTTTAGAATACGCGTGACGTGTTTATGGTATCTATAAATTGTAAATTACACAGTAGCCATTTTAGGCGTAAGAGTATTCCTTTTGTTCTTCCATTGTTTAGTAGACTGGACAGCGAATCAGTTGATGTGATCATTGTTGTGTTATTTATAGCAAAACAGCTCGTTGATTTTATTGCAATAGAGAGAGGCCAGGACTCCGACACTGAATCGATCTCCATCGCTGATGATTGCTTGGACGTAGTTATTCTATAACAACACATAGATGGTCAATTGAGGGCCCTGAGTTTTGAACTCACGATCGATTGCTTAGTAAGGGAACGTGCAACCAATGTGGCTACGAAGACCCCCCGAAAGATTCGAAATTAGTAACTCTTTTTGTTTCGAACAAATTTTGATAATTTGCGTAACAGCCGAATCGGAATTTCTGTAGTATTTGTTCTGTATGCTTACATTTGTAAATGATTTGAATCGACCAAAATTGAAAGCCTTCTAATTTCTCCAAAGGTTTTCTGTGTCAATGACCTGCAACCAGTCTTCCATGTTTCACAAAAAACACTGCGTCCGGAATAAACATGTCCACGCTGCTGTTCACAGTTTTGTGTTTGAGTACAAACATGATTTTTTCGTACCTATGTTAGAAAATGTGACATGTTTGTATTCGTGGTATGTTTGGACATACGATGTTTAATCCCAATGTTTCACATGATGTTCGAACATGGTGTACAGTTTCTCTTGCATTTTCACCCCAAGCACCGGCAGTGCGTAGAGTAGAAGAAGCGAATCGGACACCACACCAACACCACTCAACGCGTGGTGTGTTGGTATGTTGACATGGAAAAAATGCTTTCCTTTCATGACAATGGGTGCTTCATCAAAAATATTGGGCAAATAAAATAAACCTCTTTTTCTGTTCTGAACAAAATAAACATCGATTGATATGAAAGTTTTCCACATTATTTAGTGCACGCATCAATTTATATATTGAATTCATGTAACATTCGCTATTATTAGCTATTTGAACAAGTACTAAAATTGAATTATTCAGCAGTGACATGTTAGGCGTGACGCTAACCACTCGACCACGGGAGCAACAATTTTGGCTGGATCTTTGAATACAAATGGCCAATACTGCTTGTTCGCGACGATCGCGACCCGAGCTATAAAACGAGCGGAGAAGAGGAGAAGAAAGGATGATGCAATCGCATGCACACATAGCATATGTAGTGCAGTGTAAGTGTAGCTTTTAGTTTTTTCCTTCATTCAGTTTGTGATAACATCGAGAAATTAATGGTGTGTTTTAGCCGCTGAAATTTCTCTGCTGGTTCTGCTGTGTGCCGCTGAAGGTTGCATCTAAAACTAATTTTTGGGTATTTATTTTTTTGGTCAGCATTTGTACGACGTCGCCCGCTATGCAGTCGGCTCCCCAGACTTTAATTGCCAACATGCACGCAAAAAAAAAATAGAAAGCTTCTTTCTATTCAGAGAATGTTTTCTTTGAACGAAACCAAGGATTATTTAATCAGACTTGCAAAATGTGCATGAACGATCTATAAACTTTTACTTAGTCGCGGCAATACATACACACACTCTTTACAGATACACGGGCCGAAGGTTGTGCAGTCCACTGATGATTCAACAAGAGCCAAATGTTGTACCGCTCATGACAACTCTACACGAGTTGATGATTGCGCCGGCTAGTAGCGGTTTGTAGTTATCCTCCATTTATCCTCCGTGCTGTTGTAAGGTTTTGGAGGATAACTACAGATTCATGAAGGATGAGAGTTTGGTATGTCGTAGATGAGTGTTTGGCATCTCAAATTATAGATTGTTTGTTCCTCTTTCCAACAATGTATAGAAAGTATCGTATTTTTCCATACTTTCCCGGAAAAATTACAAAAACGCATCGGGCAAACGGAGGATAACTACAGATTCATGAAGGATGAGAGTTTCGTATGTCCTAGATAAGTGTTTGGCATGTCAAATTATAGATTTTATACTCCTCTTTCCAACAATGTATAGAAAGTATCGTATTTTTCCATACTTTCCCGGAAAAATTACAAAAATGCATCGGGCAAACGGAGGATAACTACAGATTCATGAAGGATGAGAGTTTGGTATGTCGTAGATGAGTGTTTGGCATCTCAAATTATAGATTTTTTGCTCCTCTTTCCAACAATGTATAGAAAGTATCGTATTTTTCCATACTTTCCCGGAAAAATTACAAAAACGCATCGGACAAACGGAGGATAACTACAGATTCATGAAGGATGAGAGTTTCGTATGTCCTAGATAAGTGTTTGGCATGTCAAATTGTAGGTTTTCTGCTCCTCTTTCCAACAATGTATAGAAAGTACCGTATTTTTCCATACTTTCCCGGAAAAATTACAAAAACGCATCGGACAAACGGAGGATAACTACAGATTCATGAAGGATGAGAGTTTCGTATGTCCTAGATAAGTGTTTGGCATGTCAAATTATAGATTTTATACTCCTCTTTCCAACAATGTATAGAAAGTATCGTATTTTTCCATACTTTCCCGGAAAAATTACAAAAACGCATCGGGCAAACGGAGGATAACTACAGATTCATGAAGGATGAGAGTTTTGTATGTCCTAGATAAGTGTTTGGCATGTCAAATTGTAGATTTTTTGTTCCTCTTTCCAACAATGTATAGAAAGTATCGTATTTTTCCATCCTTACCCGGAAAAATTACAAAAACGCATTGGGCAAACGGAGGATAACTACAGATTCATGAAGGATGAGAGTTTCATATGTCGTAGATGAGTGTTTGGCATGTCAAATTGTAGGTTTTTTGCTCCTCTTTCCAACAATGTATAGAAAGTATCGTATTTTTCCATACTTTCCCGGAAAAATTACAAAAACGCATTGGGCAAACGGAGGATAACTACAGATTCATGAAGGATGAGAGTTTCGTAGGTCGTAGATAAGTGTTTGGCATGTCAAATTGTAGGTTTTTTGCTCCTCTTTCCAACAATGTATAGAAAGTACCGTATTTTTCTATACTTTCCCGGAAAAATTACAAAAACGCATCGGGCAAACGGAGGATAACTACAGATTCATGAAGGATGAGAGTTTTGTATGTCCTAGATAAGTGTTTGGCATGTCAAATTGTAGATTTTTTGTTCCTCTTTCCAACAATGTATAGAAAGTATCGTATTTTTCCATCCTTTCCCGGAAAAATTACAAAAACGCATTGGGCAAACGGAGGATAACTACAGATTCATGAAGGATGAGAGTTTCGTAGGTCGTAGATAAGTGTTTGGCATGTCAAATTGTAGGTTTTCTGCTCCTCTTTCCAACAATGTATAGAAAGTACCGTATTTTTCTATACTTTCCCGGAAAAATTACAAAAACGCATCGGGCAAACGGAGGATGACTACAGATTCATGAAGGATGAGAGTTTCATATCTCGTAGATGAGTGTTTGGCATGTCAAATTGTAGGTTTTTCGCTCCTCTTTCCAACAATGTATAGATTGATTCGATTTTTGTTGCCTTTAATAACAAGGTAGTGGATTATTATAAGAAAAGTAACACTTCTTTCCCTTCCTGATTATTGGATCTCTTTCGTCATTTATATTGGATTCTTTTTTACAACCAATTTGATTTTATCCGCATCACCCAGCATTATACTAGTGTATAAATAGTGCATCTTCTGTATGACAAATCGTCATTTGTTTCTCTGCTCCCGTACGGATCGGTCACATTATGATGCAACGATCCCCTAACTTCAATAGTGCACACCGAAAATTTAAAAAATATATGTTACGCTATTTCATTCTATCATCATTCTGTTAATCTCATTTTTTAAAACACTTACAGTTTTTGGTTCTATGTTCGTGCCTTGCTAGACGCCTGCCTGGTAGACGGTGCTGGTGTGTTGCATTTCACCAAATTCGTCTAAGGCCAAAGTGGTTTGACATTAACTTAATTTTTTTTATCGCATACAAAACCACTCACACAGATAAGACGATTAGTAGAATCTCGATGTTTTGTTAGAAATCTGCAAAACGAATTGTGAATTTTGTTCATTTAAACTCGTTTCTCAGTCGTGTGAGCTCTGGGAACAAATAAAATTAAAAGTAATAGCTATTTCCGAGAAAGCTTGGAATTTGCTCATTGTATAAAGTTGATAGGGGAAGTGAGGTTAAAATGAACAGGGTTGGTAAAATTAACCAGTGCTCAAACTTCGATAATTAAGCTATAAATAAATTGATACTTCTTCATTATCCTATTCTTAGAACATTTTAAAATGAAAACCTAAACACAGAACATGCAGGAAAAAATGAAAGATTCCAAATGCTTCTAACTCGAACATTTCTTACTGGATCGGAAAAATGTTTGCATCAATTGATACGGAATATCTCTACGCTTCTATCACAATTAATAAAATGTTATTTTTCATTAGATAAACAATTGAATAACTGTGAAATGTCAAGCATTATCTAAACGCCCTAACTGCCTTGTTTTTATTGGCCCGATTCATGGTTTCCCGAACACAGACTTCAAAATCAATGTACCTGTGAGAATCCGCTTAGCAAATATACATGCAAATAGGGGGTATTTTTGTTCCAACCGAGCTGTGTTTCCCTAACACGGACTTCAAAATCAATGTGCCTGGGGGAATCCACTTTGCAAATACATGAAAGTCGGGTGTATTTTTGTTCTGACTGAAATGTGTTTCCCTAACACAGACTTCAAATCCATGGAGCGTGGGGAAATTGGTATTGCAAATACATGCAAGTCGGGGGCATTTTTATTCCGACTGAAATGTGATTCCCCTTCACAAACTTCAGAACCAAGGTGTCTGGGGAAATTGGCATTGCAAGTTCATGCAGGTCGGGTGTATTTTTCTTCCGACTGAAATTTGTTTCTTTAACACAGACTTCAACTCCAAGGAGCGTGGGGAAATTGGCATTACAAATACATGCAGTTCGGGGGCATTTTTATTTCGGCTGGAATGTGTTTATCTACTACAGACTTCTAAACGGAGGTGTCTGGGGAACTCGGAATTGCAAATACATGCAAATCGGGGGCATTTTTGTGCCGACTGAAATGTGTTTGTCTAACACAGACTTCAAAATCAAGATGTCATCATACCAAACGTAAATGGACTGTCATTAAATTTACTTGTAACGAAGAACATAATCTATCCACATGCATGAATTGACCTCACATGGCATCATACAATCGTTTTACTCACAAAGAAAAAATATTGAATTCAATTGAATTCAATTGTTTCATTCATTAAAAAATGAAATCAATACAAACAAATGATTGCTAAGCTAAGGTAGTCCCACGTCAACCTTGCGGTTATATCATAGATATAACCCACCCATTTTTTTTGTTTGGTTTCAGTGATTAATTCGTATTCGGAATTACTTTGTTGTTTGGGGCAAAATGAGCCACCACTGGATAACGACTAACAATGTTATGTTTTCCAAAGCTGATCTACCTCATCAAATGTTGCTTTTCAAGGGTTTCCTTTTGTGGCTCTGACCCTGAAAAAGTATGCCACCTCGACCAAAACCAAACCTCAATATGTGAAGCGCTATGTGTTTCTTACTACTTTTTCGCACGTATGAGTAAATTCTAATTACTACTCTAGGTGAATAAGCTCAGCTTGATTCATACATGTACCTACTATTTCAACGCATAAATCTATCCCATGTGTAATTGTCCATTTTACCACCACCATGTGATCATTTTAACCGCACGATAAAAAAATGCTCGCTTTTACATCTTATTTTCTTTTAATGAAAAATGTACTATTTTTGTTTTTCATAATAAAAACCGTTTGATGTCTTGAACAACAATTAGTTAAGCTATATTATTTTTCGAAGAACGGAAATTGTAGCAGTATGTGGACGCAGTAAATGAGCATATTCCTTAGGGTGCTCATTTTAACCGCTTTTCCCCTATAGGGGTTTTCTTTGTTCTGTTGGAGCCATTTGTGAGTACGATCTGTCGAAAGTACACCCAACAAAAAGTATGAGAAATTGTACATATTTCACGCGAATACGATTTGATTCGCAGTATTCTGTTATGGGGACTTATTTTAGATCGAATATGTATTTTGTTCTGGAAGAGACACCTTTCCATTCTCCGCTAAATCACGAAAATAATATGATTTAACAATTTAGTAAATGTACAAATGTACAGTAAACGTAGAATTATAGTATCTTGGTAACTATATTATTTTAAGGGAGGACCCCGGTCTGGAAAATCGAAAAAATCAAATTTTTGTTTTTTGCGTTTTTGGGAAGTTATGCCCACGGAAATGTTGTCTTAAAAGGATTTTCCGATATTTTATTTCGTTGGAAAGTTACAGACAAAAGTATGAAGTCACCTCAAGGGATATAGCATTGTTGTACGAATTTTTAAACGTGTTTTTCTCGAAACCATGCTTTCTCAGCTGGTGGTATCGATATCTCAGGATCTACTCGACCGATTTGGCTGACATTTTTTGCGCTTAAAAAATGGAAAATACTTCTTCAAATATACTTTAGACAATAACCAAAATACTCGAACACTTCAATTTATTCCGAACATAAAAAAAAATCTCGAAAATTCATAATTTCCCGACCTTCCAGATTTCCCCCCTTAAGGGGAAACGACTGAACTAAATTCGATGTTCACGATGTTTAATTACCCAAGATGGAATAACACAAATTACGTTGACATTTTTAGATGTAGCTGGCCCAATGACTTGTAGGATTAACAAACCGTGAGTACTAAAGGATGGAAATTTATCAGTTGTTTATGCAAATTGTTTGCACTGATGCTACTCTCTTATTGTGCATCTCTACTGAATAAATCTGTAGCCTCGCAATGTAGAGAGAATTTCCTATTTGATGATTAAATTGCAAAATTAGAAGCGCCTTATCGCTCTTCTATGAGAGCTTATCACAATACCACCCCCTATTTCTCGAAGATAATATATTCACAACATCGAAGAATATTAATCCATTCAGAACATCTTTCATGACACACGCCTAATCGATGAAATGCCACGACCCATAGTGAGCAAATATACGTCAAATTGATTTCAAAGTTCAATCACGATTCCCGCCCACGGCTGGAAGCAAGTCCTTGTCACGTCTAAGCGTCCCCAGTCGCCCCAGTTCCCCCGGGCAGCATGAACCCAAACTGCCAAAGACGCAGAGCAGAAGGCCTCTGCGAAAATCAATTTTCACAATTCATTGGTGCTTTTGCGATGACAAGGCCCCGCTATGGCACATTTATCGCTTAGCACGATAGCACCCCATAACGGTGGTGGCATACCCACCCCCTCACCCCACCGCTGACTGTGTGGAGTGTGGAATCTGTACTGAGGAATCTGCCCGTTCGGCATCGGGGCGGCGTCCGCGTGTGCATGGATGCTTCCGGCGAGTATATATATTGCGCGCGAGATTGATTGCGGTTTTATGAGCTTCCGAACAGTTCATGCATGAAATTGAATGGAGGATCCTCGTTCCAACGATACCACACCCGAAGGGAAGGGCAAATGTTCAGCTTCTTGATTCGAAACCCGGTAGGTAACCACCCCCATCGATTGCGAAACACGGTTAGTCGGCTGGCTTGTCGTCGCCTGCGGAGGGCAGATATTCGCACGCATCTCTTCCCATTATCGTCGGTTTATCGTCGAGTATTAAATTAGTTTCATGAATCGAAGCTGCCACAGTACGAAACGTGTATAATTATCGGATGCAGTTGCAGTATATTGATAAGAGTCGGAGGCTTTTCGCTGCATCGCAGCTTGATTGCTTTCCGAATGCGCGGTGTGTGCGCGAGGAAGCGGCTTCATTAACGTTGCTTCCGGTGTTCAATCCGTTTCTGATTAGAGCGGATGAGCAAGTTTTGCACTGCGCTGGGAATAGTATTCAGTTTTGTTGCAATCTAGTTGGTGTCGAAATGAGTTTTCTCGCGTTCTGAATTTTAATTGGACGAATCGAACTTTCTTGCTGCTGTAATTCTCATTATGATTTTTGATATTACATTAGCATGAGGAATATAGGTGTTTCGCTATCAGGTAGATGTGTTTATGATTGGAACAATCTATAAGGTGTACACTAGGGTGCCAATGAAAATGGTCATCTCTAATTTCAAAAAGTTACTTCATAAAAAATGTTCACCACCTCGAAAAAACACCCTATGCCAAATATTAGCTAAATCGGACTAAAGGGAGAGTGGCGCAAAGCGGTCAAAGTTCGAGTTTTTTGAAAATCGAAGAATCCTCCCACCTTGGGTGATTTTTCGATTTTCAAAAAACTCGAACTTTGACCACTTTGCGCCACTCTTCCTTTAGTCCGAGGAAAAAGGAGAGGAAAGGAAATCGGGGTTTTTCGAAAAAAAAAATGTTGATGCCAAATGTCTTAAAATTGCATGAAACTTCGAGATCTAGCGTCATTTCGAAAAAATGTTTTGTCAAAAATCGACACTCTGGGACTTTTTTTCGGAATACGAAACGAAACGTATGGTTTTGGATACCAATAAAAATAATTATCTCGATTTTTCATTTGGAACTTGCTGCGAAATGTTGCTTTGCACGATAATATACCTTTTGCAAAATATTAGCTCATTCGAACTTCATTTATTAGTTTCATGCAATTTTAAGACATTTGGCATCAAAAAATTCTTTTCGAAAACCCCAATTTCCTTTACTCCTTGGGTGATTTTTCGATTTTCAAAAAACTCAAACTTTGACCGCTTTGCGCCACTCTCCCTTAAGTCCGATTGAACTGATATTTGGCATAAGTTGTTTCTTCGAGGTGGTGAACATTTTGTATAGGGTAATTTTTTGAAATGTTAGGGTCGATTTTTTCGTATACATTCATTGGCACCCTGGTGTACACGCATGGCTTTACAGACTTTTTTGAATTCTGTATTAGATTGGAACCACACATCAGAAAGGGTTGACACCATAGATTGGAATAAATAGTAATAGCGGTAGAACTTCCTTGTTCACTCCTATAGTTAATGCTTGACAAATACATAAACATGTGTTCTGACGTTGTCATGATGTAAAATTATATCGTTGTTTCTATTCTCTCTATCCAGTCGATTTTATTTTTCAGAGCTCTGTTCAAACGTATTACCTGTAGTCGATATCATTCACTTGTGATAGTTCCAGACTGTATGCGCTTCCAATTGTGAGTCTTGATTTCTTCGGTGGGTTTTCATGTAAATTACTTCTGAATCGTTCAAAAATCTCTTCTTCAAGCATTATTTCACATAATTTTGAGCATAGTGAAAAATATTTACGATCGCATGTCATACGTGCAACCGAACACTTTTTGGTCGATTTTTTCCTTCGCAACAGTCGTATCCACAAATGGTACACTCTCGCCAATCGATTTGGTATAAAATGGAGGACCCGGTAGCGTTCTGGAATCTTATTTGACGTATGTTTCGTCATCCATGAGAATGCACTGGTTGGGATTGTTCAAAATACGTTCCTATAGCTTCCGAGCTCGTGATTTAGCGCGATCTTGCTGCTCCGGTGTTTGTTTGGCCACTTTTTGCTATTTATAAGTCTTTAGACCATGTCTCTGTTTAATCCGCAGAATGCACTGGTTTTGAACTTCATGGCCAAATCACGAATAGATGCAGACCTGTTCTTCTGAATATAATTTATAACTTTTCGGACCAATTCGGGATTACTTGGTCCGGGTTTTCGGCCACTTCTGATGAGATCCTCGAAAGAACACTCATTACTGAACTTTCCGACGATTCGTTTAACACTCTCTGGACATACTTTGGTTTTGGTATACCAATTGCGCAGAATTTTTTTGACGTAGGACTACGTCTAACCGGAAGATATAGGGGGTGAAATGGAAATCTAGGCACTGAACAAGTAGGAAAAAATGCAAGATTTGGAACGCTTATAACTCGAGCATTTCTCAATAGATCGCAAAGGTTTTTGCATCAATTGATAGGAAATATATCTACGCATCTATCATAACGAATAACATTTCATTTTTCTTGAGATAAATAATTGAATAATTGTGAAATAACAAGCCTTGTCCAAATGCACTATGTGCCCATTTTTGATTGGTCCATTTTGTGCTCCTCAAATCGTACCGACCAAAACGGGCAACCAGAGCAGCAGCGAAATAGAATGAAGCACGATTGGAAAGGAAGAAGAAAAAAATGAGGGAAACATTGGTCGCAGTCTCACACATGCGTAATTCTCGAGCCAGCCAGTCAGTATAAAAATCCCCGCTCCGCTGCCGTAACGATGATTCTTTGTGTGGACACCGACTGGACAACATCGTTGCTGGACGAGCTGGACGGCGAGAGATCGAGTGTCTTTCTCAAGGCAAGAGGGTGGAGGTGGAAGCGCTGGAGTAGAGTAGAGTTTTCAAAGGGCCTTTCACAAGGCTAGAGATGAATGAACTGCAAAAGTTTAAAGTCTCTATAATACAATACCTTACCTTACCGTAACGATCATTCTCATCCAAACCGTACACCACATCGGTTCGCATCACAACACATCAACAAACCAACCCAAGCAGCCATGTCTGGACATGGTAAAGGAGGAAAAGTGAAGGGAAAGGCAAAATCCCGCTCGAACCGTGTTGATCTGGAGTTCCCCGCAAGGGTAGCTAGGCCGAGCGCGTTAGTACCAGTGTACCAGTCCACCTAGCCGGCGTTATATAGTTTCGGCCGCCGAAGTGATCGAGTTAGCTAGCAAAGCTGCTCGCGACGATAAGAAAACCCGCATTCGGAACAGAACACATTCGGTTCGGTGGACATCAAGACAACAGGCAGTTGCAGCGAGTAGCGAGTGGCAAACGCAATCGCAAAACGGCATCAGGTAGCAGAAGAAAAAAGTTTGTTCTTTATACAAACTGCTTTGGTGGCATATCCAGAACAAGGCGGCATCGAGGGCGTTCGAAATGGTTTTTTTCAAAACCACGAGTACTAAGTTTTCTAAATTGGAACCATTCCATAAAACAAGGCGCTTTTCAGGGCCATTAAACTTTCCAAAAAAGAGTTTAGGAAATAAAGTTCAATGCTTTCTAAAACAATATCCAAAATAATAATAAAACACAAATTGATTTTTTCATAATTTGTTTGCCAGGATATGATGAGTATGTGAATTTGGCAGTTGTTCTGAGCTTATTGATAGTTGGGGACTTATCTGATTATTCAATTTTCACCAATTCTTAAATTGTTTCCAGATTGAAAGTACAGTAATTTACAATTAGTTCGACATTTAGCTAATTGGACGGACATGTAATGTGATTTATTTAGTTGGACATTTTTGTAAACATAGAGATCCAAATTATGATCCCATATTGAAAGTCGACACTGTACCACTGTCATCGCAAATGTTCAATTACAGGTTAAAATCGCCTCCAATGCGACACTGAGTGGTGGTAATGCGACGTGCCATTGAATGTAATTTACTGTAAAATATGTCACAAGCTGGATGGGAAGAAATTTTCCAACTGTGAAAGCTGTGGCGAGTGGCAAATGCAATCGCTAAACAGAAAGGTTTAGCCGAACAAGATGGGGATATCGAGTGATAACAAAACAATAAACTCTTTAGATTGAAGATAATTTTGTGATCCTGAAAAGGACCCTTTTTAGCCTGCATGTGAATCCAACGAGCGAAAAAATCCTAATGAATGTTTTTTTTTGCCATCGCTCCCTTTTAACGCTCATTTGTTCGTCTCGTTGGACTTGCCCCTTTGGCTGAGTCTGCCGATTTGTCTCTATCCTGTGAGTGTGTACGCTAGAGTACAAAACGCGCGCTGATGACCACCTATGCATTCCCTATCACAGCCATCATTTTGATTGTACGATATGTGCATACGCCAAAAGTTGCCCGGCGTTGATAAGTACAAAGGTTTCAGAAAAAAATAAAAAATCAACTAAAAGAAAGTGAGAAAAAAATAAAACAATATATTTAAAATATATATTTAACAAAAGCTGTCACCTTTGTATAGTCCTACGTCACTCCGATTATGTCCCGGACATTACCCACCCGTCTTTTTTTAGTTTCCAAATCAATCCGCAACATTTCGAAAACAACTTTATGATCTAAATACAAGTCATTTATTGTATTTAGATTTTTGACATGCAAACAAAGCGTGTTCAGATTACATGACAAAAAAAAGTTCACCCGTTTGTGTGTAATAACGTGTTAAATGTTCGAGACTAATTTTCGATACACCCCTTAGTGGTGTTGGTTAAGAAAATTGCTCCGATGGGGTTCGAACTCTGGTTGTTTGGATGATGAGCAACAGCGATCTCGCACGGCTATCTGAAAAACTTCTGGTCGTCTATTGTATTTTAGTGGAAATGTCCTCAAATTCATATAGAAATGGGTTCAGAGCTACGTGTCTTAAATAATCAAAAAGCATGAAAATAACATTTTTATTCAAATTTTACCAATTTAAAGCTGCTTGGGCCTGCTGATCTGGTACAGATTAATTTGCATCGCTAAATCACCGGACGTCGACACTGAACATACGACATCGCGGATCCTGATATGTCAAACTTCTAATATGATGTAATATGGCCTCATTTACGATCTAATAAGATTCACTGTTGAACGATTTTCCACGGCATGTAACACCCTTTTTTCGCAACACTATATTGATTCTATTTATATGTTCATGCGACTTACCAACTCAGCCTGTTATACATATGTGATTTCGTAGAGATCGATTTTATGTTAGTGTATATCATAAAACCGATGATTGTTACACCGAATCGAGACTTAATCTGCAGTGACAAATGAAATCGAAATTTTCGATTTTTATACGATTTTAGATGTACACAATGTATCCTTTGATCGACATTATATATGATTTTGATTCGATCCCACTTTATATATGATTTCAAATATGCCAAGTTTTGCGATTTAATGTTTGCTGGGGTATACCTTACTGGAAGATCGTCTCCTATGTTTCAAACTAATCGGTGGAACATAGATTTGCTTGCGAGAGGCCGCCGCTTCCGATGGTGGATCGGCGGCCGACTCGGATTGTGTCACCTCTGCGGTTTGGGGCCGCCTCGGTTCCTTAGTCTCGTTAGATGGGGATTTCACCCCGCATTACACTGACCTCAGAATGAATTTCATCACGAAACAATCAATTCATAACAAAAATTGCGCTGCGGTGGCGTTAATACGTTAGTACCATTTTTTCTTGCCAATTCTTTTCACATTTCTAATACATTTATGCTTTATGTTTTTCATGTTAATAATAAAACAAAATCTCATTTATTATTAGGAGATTCGACAAAACTCATAACCTGTTTTGTCGGAATTTGTACTTTTTTTCTTCCGGGCATTTGTCGCATTGGGGTAAATGTTCAATCGAGTGAATGATGCATTCGGGTATTTGTTACATTCAGGTGAATGTCTTTCGGGTATTTGTTACATTCGGGTAACGTGTTTCGGGTGAATGGTATGCGGGTAAATGTTACACAACCACTCCAACAGTACGGTACATGTTTTGGTATTCTGATTTATTATATTAAATGAGCTTAAAAAAAAGAAAATGCGCTACTCTCCCATATTGGTACAGTATTCGTATGATACATATGCAATAGTAATAGAAGAGCAATATGAGCGAGCGAAACATGAGAAACATTGCAAACAGGGATTGTTAACCGGTTTTACCGGTAACACCGGGTCATTTTTCATTACCAAATTATCGGTAATTTTACTATCAATCAGGGCCTGACAATTTTACTTCAATTAGCACTTCGTCACTCAATAATGTGTCTATCGCTTCTCAGAACAGAACCAGAACCATGCAGGCTAAAAATATATCTATTCTCTTTTCACGCACAATAAGATCTCAAAATATCTCGTCTCTTTCGTACATATTCCTTTCATTTCACGTTGATTCCTTTCATTCTGCAAACAAAAGCGACGTTAGAAATCGTCACTTGGAAATTAATTTGAAGCATCCATGTATTCTGGCAGTTTGTATAGAAATGAATGTTTCCTTGTTGCATTCGAAACTTATTCACTGAAACTAATGAAAGCGGTGCAGTGAGGGTTGTGTAGTATGCCTGCAGGAGTAATTATTTACCGGCGCTAGTTGTCAGCGTGAAATTAGTGATGAAACGGATAGTGGTTTGGTCGGATACTGGATACCGGTCAGCTTCGAGTCCGGATAGCCGAGTATTCGACAGCCCGATGTTTGTGTTTAGCTTGTTTGTGTGCGTGCACGTGTATTTCTGTATGTTCGCGCGTTTTTTGGGTGTTTGTGCGCGTGCGTTTGCGCGTGTTTTTTTTTTGCTTGCATGCAGGTGTGCGCTTTTTTTATGCGTGGGCATGTGTAGGCGTGTTTGTGCGCATTTGTGCGTGTTTGTGTGCGCGTGTGTACGTGCGTTTGCGCGTGTTTTTTTCTTGCTTGCGTGCAGGTGTGCGCGTTTTTTTTGTGCGTGGGCATGTGTGGGTGTGTGTGCGTACGTGTGCACGTATTTGTGCGTATTTGTGTGCGTGTGTGCACGTGCACGTGCTCGTTTCTTTCCGTGCGTGTGCACGTTTGTGCGCGTGTATGTGCTTGTGTGTGCGCGTTTGTGCGCACCTGTGCGTCCATTTGTATGTTTGTGTTCGCTCGCGTTTTTGTGCACATGTTTGTGCATGTTTGCGCGTGTGTGTGCGTGTTTGTGCACGCATTTGGTATGTGCGTGCGCGTGCTTCCGGCGTTGTGTTTGCGTTTGTGCGTGCGCTCGCAATTCTGCGTGGGCACGCTGAAAGCGCAGACCTAGTCGAAAATCGTGTAATTTCGAGCAAATCGTGTAAAAAAATCGCGTAGTTTCAAGCAAATCACATAAAAAAATCGCGTAATTTTGAGCGAATAGCGTAAAAAATATCACGCAAAACGCATAAAAAAGAATCCATTGTACTTGCAAATAACATGCTTCTTCGTAACATGGAATACATGTTTGATACAGGAAATATAATAAAATAAAGACAGCTCAAATCGGACTATTCCTTTCACCTTTAGAGAGGGTAGAAATCATAGAAATATTTCTTGCCCCCTAAACTCGAGAAAGGAATAGTCCGATCTGTGCCGTCTTTCATTTTATTATATTTTCTGTAACAAACATGTATTCCAAATAACAGAGAAACATGTTATTTACAAGTGATTGAAGAATTTTGATCACGGTCCGCGACGATCCATTTTGATAAAATAAAACTTACGTTTGAAAGCAGCAAGCATCCTCTAACATGCGAAATGAAAATAAATATAACCCGTTCAAGAAGTTTTAATCGCCAGTGAAAGCTTCTGCTTTTATACTTGTAATAGAACGAAAGAGGAAAGGAACGAAACAAAAGAATCAATGTTACTGTATGCGTAGAGAATATTTCGTTTCCACTTCACTCCGATACACTGAAATTAATCCACCGAAAATGACTGTAGTGGAAGTGAGAGCTGTATGAATAAAATTCAATCACATTTATTAGCTTCGAAAATAACTAGCCCTGCTATCAATCACCGGTAATTTCGATTATTTTCATTGTTACACCATAAATAATATTTGCCTTCATGTCGCTTTGAAATATTACTCGAGAATCAAAATGAGATTGAAAATACTAGGAATAGGTTGTATCTGTTATACAATCGCAAGGTTGACGCAGATCTTCCGATAACTTAGTAATCATTTATTTGAAATTGCATCTGAATAAGTTCTCAATGAACGAATATTTTGAAAAATCCCTGAAAAATCGAAACAAATGCAAGCATAGAGATTCTTTCATGCATATTCTGCGTATGTTTTCTGAGGTGGAAAATTTTACACGTCCGTTCTACTCGGTAGCAAAATAGAAACGAGAATAGCCAGAGCGAGCATAATTGACCCATCGAACAATCATGATAGATTTTGATTTTTGATTTCAATAGTTTAATTTCAAAGCAATTTTTGAGCTACTGAAACAAACATTTTGGATGTGTATGTAACAAACATCACTCATAGTCCTTTCATCTTTCGAATCTCTTTCGTTTCCAACAGCCGGTTTTTTAACTCTTTAACGTTCGAGATAGTCTCTCGATAAAATCTCATTGCACTGTGTTGGCTTTACAAATATTAAAAATTGATTGATACTAAGGGAATAAAAAGTAAAACAATGTTTTCGACATTCCAGAGGCCCTACAAATTTCTGCATGGATTCACTTGAAGTGTACGGTAACGTCGATGTACAGATCACAGAATCCTTTCCTGTGCAAATCCGCGGTCCTACGAGATCTCCGGTGCAGGAATAGACTCCTCTTTGAAAATATGCATCACAAATTATATTTCCCATTCTCCCACACCCCTTTTGTATAACTAGGCAATGCACTATGGGTCACCAATCCAGATTCCATTTCTCTCATTTTGCAATTCGCTTAGCCGGTAATAATATAGTAGCGAATTAGATCTCACCGCACTGTGTTGTGTTCATAAGTGTGGATATGTAATGTAAACCAGCGAAATAGTCCGGTTTCTTTGACATGGTAAAATATTCTCGATCCCATTCCGTATTGACCGCTATTTGACTCATCGCCGTTCATCTCGAATTATGATTCAAACCCCGTTCTTCGCTAGTTCTTGCGATTGTATTCTGATTGATAGCCGAAGAGAAACCGGAATGGTTTGGGGGTGCATTGCTTTGGCTGGTAGCGAGAATAGACCTCTTCCACAGCGGAATCATGACTAAATGGATTTCCGAGCGGGCACCGGCTTATATACAGAGTTGGTGATTTTAATAGCCTGTTTTCGAAATAATGTTTAAGCTGTTGAAACAAGTTTTTGGATCAATATGTAACCATCATATAACTCTTGAACATTTTATCTTTCGAATGAAGTGGTTATCATACCATTCTGTTCACCCGGCAAAGAGGTATTAACGTTCAAAACACTGTACTCCAAGCGTAGTCCTACGTCAAAAAACTACTGACAGTGTTGCGTCGACTCTTCGACCTCCGAAATTCAGTTCAAAAGTCGCGGCTCGATCTGTAAACGAAACACAGGATAAGCTTCAGCGACGAAAAACTGACAGTCATAATGGAATTGATTGATTCCCTCGAACCAGTTCTGGTCACTGTTTATTTTAAATTATTTTTTAACCGGTAATTTACCGGTTTTACCAGTAATGACATTTTCGTTACCAAATTACCGATTATTGAAATTTTAATCCAATCCCAAATTGCAAATAAGCACGTATTGAACCACTTCGCATACTTTGCCACATACACGGTCAGACCGAAAAGGATATAGGTTCACGTTTATGCTTTTCTTTTGAATCTTTAAAATAACACTTTCCATCGTCATTCTATAACGTGGTGTAATATTATCACGCATTTATGCAACAGCACTAGTGGCTATGTGTACAGCGTAGTCGTATAAAACAGCCTTGCATTCCAGCCGTCCTTTGTTTGACCCCTGTTGACATTGTTTGGACTTTTTTTTGGTACAATCTCAAGCTGACGCCCAGTCTAAGAAAAAGAGATGTCTGCTCCCATACATACAAACATTTTAAAACTTTTGAAAAAGGGCTTTCACTTGTTAATTTTACCCTTTAGCACACGAACAAGTGTTTTTGCCGAACATGGATATGTTTTCTACCAACGCTAGGTTGGGTGTAGGTCATTCGCATATGGTAAATGATGTTGGCTTGTCCGATTTTGGGTGTTTTCACGCAACTAGTAAATGTAAATCGATTTTCCTTCATGGAAATCACATGTAATCTAAACGGGTTTGTTGAAAAGCCCCAAGTCTTCAGTTGGTAATAATACCATAAGTCGTTCAAATTGTTCAATTTTTTGTTTTTTAAACGATTTTCTTCAAAGAGAAATCATGATCATTTGTTTACCTTTGATCGATGAGGTACATATAGAGGTAGAGCAGTAGGCGAAGTGTATCTGTATTGGTAAGCAAAATATCGTGTCGTAATTATTTGCATTCAATATGGAATGTATATGGAAGAAACAAAACAATGTTGAAAGTATTCACGGTTGCATGATATTTTGAGCCAAAATTCTCAGGAAATCATTCAACTGGTTGTGTTTTAACAGATGACAATTATATCGTGGCTTATTTCGATTATTCATGTGGTAGAAAGGTCCAGAGAGCAGTCGTATGCTTAGTTCTCGAAAGCAATAACATTTTCGGTGAAATTTTGATTAATTGGCGATTATTATCTCACAACATACACACCGACACTGAGAGCCTTCGAAACATCAACATTTTAACGGTAAAATAATGAAACTGCGTTTGTTTCTATGAACGTGGGCAAGTGAAAATGGCACATGGAAATATCACTTTTATCCGTCTTCTTCGATGTGATTTCACAAATGTTCACTCCACGCTATCACATTAGCCTCATATTCAGCGGGAGCTCTACAAAAATGTTTGTTTTTAATTGCTGAATTACTTCCTGAAAATAGCATTTTTACATGGATGCGGTGGGCAATCAAAGATAAACACAACGACTGACGTCACTATTTGCGAAATAGTTATGGCAGCGCATGCTATGTCGCTCGAAACTCAACAATCTTCATTACCCTTTTTTCCAGGACATTGACCTCTGATCATGGTTTGTCCGGTTTTAGAAATCCCCATTTTTAAATTAAAAAAAAACAATTTTCAAGTAGATGTTGCATTGCTCATTGTTTGAGTTTATTGTCTTCATATTGATCCATTCATTATTTATTTTTTCTTTAAAATATTGCTTTTTCTTGGGCATTTTAAAAGTGAACAGCACTCAACACAGTGAAACTTTATTTTTGCTTCGCGTCAAGGACAACAAAACAAAACAAACAAAATGCAGCGTATTTCTATGTTTTGAAATATTTGAATACCTGATTTGAAACAGGTGCGCTAACTAATGAATTCAAAAAGTGGACAAACCAAAATTATTCATCCTACAAGACAGCATTGCTTTTGGGCGGTGTTTGGGATTAATGTTGGATGCGGGTTTCCTGGGTTTTTGAATAGCTATAACTCGTACTTGTCTCCAATCATCCGGAACAATATTATGCTCCAGAAACTTATTGAATAAATTCAACAAGCGATGTTTCACCAAGGGAAGTTTTTCAGCAAGTTCAACTTAATTCTATCCGATCCTGGAGCAGAATTGTTACATGATAGGAGAGCAAGCGAGAATTCTACCATCGAAAACCTATCTTGTGGAATATCTCGAACAATTTTTTGCACGGGACAAACCTTCCGCGCAAAATTAAAAATCCATCGATGTGAATATTCTTCGCTTTAATTCGTGAAAGAGCGATTTCTCATGCTTTGAGCCACTTTCCATAATGTTTTAATTGATGTTTCTCGTTTTTAAATAGATTTTCAAGGTCTAAATACGTTTGAAAATTTTCAATGATTCGGCTTTAAATCCAAAAAGCTTTAAATGCGTTCGATTTATCATGATAAAGCTTGGAACATGGTCTGGCGTTGTCATGCTGTAATATTATTCTAGCAAGACTCTAATACCGGTTGTTTTTCCTTGAAAGTTCTGCTCAAATGTATTAATTGTAGTCGGTACCGTTCACCAGTGGTATTTTCAGACTGTATTGTGCGTCTTGATTTTTTTCGGTGACTTTCCATGGTATTTATCATCAAATCAGTGATTCTGAAGCGTTTAAACCATATTTAACTACAGATGGGACATATTATTAACAATCCTCGAAAAGCAAGCGAGGACTATCAGTTGCATTTCTATTTAGACGAAATGGAGTAAAACTTTCCGGAGATGACGTTTTTCAGATACAAAATTCGACTATTTCAATATGATGAACAATCCGTAAAGTCATAGTTATCTACCAATTAAGTGATATATAGGGCATGGCTGTGGAGAACGTAAAAGCTGCCATAAGATCTGCCTTCGAACGAAACGCACGCAAATTTTAATACTGTGTGGGCAGAATGGGAAGGAGACGGAACGACAGAACCATCAGTAAGATTTTTAAAAGCAATGGACCAGGTTCGTTCTGCTTTTCAAACAATTTTCTTCGAAAATTAAGTCTGTTGTTTGACCTAGCTTACTCTTTCTAACCTTTCTTGACGAATTGTTTTTTTTGTAATTCTACTTTCTGTAGAAATGGGGAGTAAAATTGCTTACGATTCAGCAACGAAAAGTCAAAAATGGAGCAAATCTAAGGAAACGACTGCACGAGCTTAAAATAAATAAAATCAAGAGTAACTTTATGATTTTCTTCAGCATGGCTTCGCTTACTTTGCTTTTCATTAGCTGTGTTTATTCTTGTAGTCCAATCGAACAATTCCGACTAAAAACGGATAAGTGCCTCCATTCGTTGGATCTGAAGACCTTCCCCTGTTCTGCTCTCAGCATAATCGGCGTACGCTTCTGTGCCAGCATCCGATGACGAAGTTTGATTGTCGGATGATGCTACTGATGGCAAGGTATGTCCTCGTGACTCAGCGGGTTTAGTCAGCCTCATAGATAACGCGATTATTTTAATGCTTATCCAGTGCTTAGGTGTTCTTTTCCGGTGAAGTTAGCTCAGAGCACTTATCGTCAAATAGGTTTTCGGGATTCAACGAAGGCATTTATTGTAATCCAATGAGAGCAAAAGTTTTTGCTTTCGTTGCTACTGAAGTGGAATCTCTCCTGCATGTGTACCATATACCTGCTGCGTTTGGTTGCAATCATGTTTCAATTTTGATACACACCTTCATTTTACTACATTTCGTTAAAAAGCGATTTAAATTTATTGTCGTATACCGTTACTCGCGGGATGAATTCCGGCCAACGATTCCAGAAAGTTTATTTTCAATGGCCTTTGTGCTTTCTCTGTTGTCATGATGATGAGGCAAAATGAGGCTGTCATAGACAGCAATGTCATGAAGAGTGGTCCCGTCGTGACAATTAGTACTATTTAACGCGAATACGTTCTGTATACTGCAATTTTGCCTTTTCATTGCAGCGTAACATGCGATTGTGACGCTGTCACTCGGCTATAAAATGCACATGTTATAGTTACTTAATGGGCGCCTGGCTATTCGTGGGATTCATGACCCTCATCATGTTGAGTTCTCGCTTCAAGTAATAAATTTTATGTTCCTAAAGTATTACTGAAAGGTATACCTATGTTGTTCGCAGTGGATTTTTGAACATCCAGTTCACTGGTCTAGGTTATCGAAAACATTAAAAGCAGAAATTCGCGAAGTAATTGAGAGAAAAAATACCCCTCATATATCACAACAGAAGTATCGCCACATTGGTTCTCGAGTAAATTTGGGTGAAAATATTGCCTATCGGGGAAAATGTATGAGGGTCAAGTATTTTTTCCGGCTTGCCATACCCACGTCATTTGTTCATCGTTGAGAGAAAGATAACCGATTGTGGAAAAGCAACGGTTCTTGCTGATCCATCGTTATCAGTGGAAAAGAAAAATCTACACCTCGGTTGATAACATTTCTTTTAATTTAAAACATGTTAATACAGGGTTTTCCATTTCGGGCTTCCGAAAGTATACAGCGCTGACAACCGTTTGACATAGCTGTCAACCAAAGCGTCATATCGTTAGTTGAATGTCTGCCATTTTACAATATGGATCGTTTTAGCATCGCACAAAATTTTGTTAAATTATACTATAAAAATGATGAAAAACCGGCAAATGTTTTTCGAGCATTACGGACGGATTTAGGTCGTCATGGACGGCCTACAGAGCACACAATCGCTAATGTAGTGCGTAAATTCGAACAAACTGGATCCGTAGCGGATATTGCGAAACCTGTGCATCATCGTAATGTGCGTTCGGCCGAAAATATTGCTGCTGTTGCTGCTATTGATGTTTCGATTCCACGGCGTGCTGAGCAATTGGGCTTGTCAAACACATCATTGTGGCGAATTTTGCATTTGGACTTGCACCTACATCCATATAAAGTCCAACTGGTACAAAAATTGGAGCGTTATGACCATGGAATGCGTCGGGCATACGTCGATTGGGTGAACGAACAACAGCAGCAAAATGCTGAATTTTCGCATCAAATTTTCTTCAGCGATGAGGCACATTTCGAGCTCGGTGGCTATGTGAACACCCAAAATTTCCGTATATGGGGCTCAGAAAATCCACACGTGATTGTTGAGAGGCCATTGCATCCGCCAAAAGTCACTGTTTGGTGCGCATTATGGTCTGGTGGAGTGATCGGGCCGTATTTCTTTGAAAATGAGGACGGCGAGACGGTAACTGTGAATGATGAGCGCTATGGCCGCATGTTAACCGTTTTTTTGCCACAAATTGAAGATATGGATACGGATGATATGTGATTTCAGCAGGACGGCGCCACGTGTCACACAACACGACCGAACATGGCCATATTGCGAACGAAATTTGAGGGACGCATAATTTCGCGTTTTGGTGATGCCAATTGGCCGTCCAGATCATGCGATTTGAACCCGCTAGATTTTTTTTTGTGGGGTTATGCGAAAGACCGTGTCTATGCCAACTCTCCGCAAACTCTTGAACATTAAAAGACAACATTCGTGAAGTTATGACCGAGATACCGCCCCATATGTGCCGAAAAATCATCGAAAATTATCTGTTCCGGATCAAAACGTACGAGGAAGCCCTTTGAATGATGTTGTATTTCACACATAATGGCATAAACCAAACATTAATTTGAAATAAAAGTTTCATCGAAATTCGAATTTTAAGTGTGTTTTATTTCAATTTACTTTCGGAATTTAAAGTTGGAAAACCCTGTATAAATTGAATTTTTGCAAATTCAACCATGTTGTTTTTTTTTTCAAATAAGGATATCGGGCCTGATCACGAACGTCACTTCACGGTGAAAACGAAGTGAATTGTATACAACCTTATTACGGCTGTCATCGTGTGTGTAGAATCCAGAAGAGTTCATCCGTCGTGACAACTTTGATGAACTAGGTGTTATTATGAATACCACGATACTGTCATGTCACGGAGAAAAACAGGTATATTTGTCACTTTTGTTTTAGATGGTGAAAGCTAAATAGTCATGTGGAATGGAGTAAGTTTAATTTCGTATTTATTTAGCTTTTTTGCTAACATTTTGGATCTTGTCTTGTCTTGTTTAAGAAACAAAAGATAAACAAACAGCAATTTACCCGCTTGGTGGCACTTTTAGAACGAAATTTTGACGTATCCAGAGGACGTACATTTGTTTATTTGGACTCGGTAAATGCGCTATGGGATGTAATTAAGGATTAAAAATTTAGTTCCCGTAGGCCCATTGAAACATGGCGGAGGTCTACTTCCGATTGTCTTGAATGAACAAAATTTTTTTATTTCTATTTTTAGGATTAGACTAAGAGAGAGTTTAAACACTATAAAATGGCAATGGAGGCCACTGGCCCAAATATGATCATGATTGATTATGTATAATGTTGATTTGTTGATATCTTGAATATAAAATAATAACTGTAAAGTTTTTCCAACATTGCAGAGCTAGTTTTTTGTAATTCAAACATTCACAATTGGCGGCCCAGACCAGAATAAGGACGATAGTTATAACTTTTTACGTTATAGATATTTTCAACGATATTGTTTTGAAGACATACTTTGAATGAAAGAATATTAAAAAAGTGATAATAAGTTTCAAACAAGGAAAAAATGAGTCAAAGCATTCACAAGATACTGTTTTTAAATAAAAAAAAAGCATTCACAAGATACTGTTTTTAAATTCTTCTCTAGTTCTTTTTCCATAATTTTGATATCCGTCTAAAGAACATCTGAAGCACTTTCCGCTTTTTTCAACGCTGCTGACCAGTTTCTGTTCAAATAATTAAATCAAACCTCATGTCCCGTATATCAAATTACACGAGAATGGGAAGGATAGGACGAATAAACTTCAGAATCCCATATGGAAGTAGCTCAGATGATACTGATCGTGAGGTGGATAAATTCGGGTTTGTTCTGAGATATATAAGATATTATTATTTATCTAAATTGTGAAAATGATTCTAAATATTTCTCACTATTAAAACGAATAAGACAGAGCTAAGTACAAGAGTATGCGAGATTTCGATTATTAAACATAATTGTCATGTTTTTTAATCTCTAGCGTAGAATTACATTCCCATATGTTCAACAACTTAGTGCTCCCTTGGCCGAGTGATTAGCGTCATAACTAACATGCCGGGTGTTCGGGTTCGATTCCCGTTCTGGTCGGGGGAATTTTTCGTCAAAGAAATTTCCTCCGACTTGCACTGTGATCACGCGTATTCTAGAGCTTGCCACTCAGAATGCATTCAAGGCGTGTTATTTGGCATAGAAATCTCAACTAAGTACAAATAAAAATGACGCAAGTAATACTACGTTGAGACGGCGAAGTTCCTCTAGGAACGTTAGTGCCATTGAAGAAGAAGAAGAATGTTCAACAACTACATTATTCCCGAACAACCAAGTATTCCTCTTCATCTTTGAGCCAGCATTTGATTCAGCAAACTAATCATCGAGGTATAATCGCAAACTTGTCGTTCTAAAATATTCGATTAATTAAATGGAATATTATCTCATACGCTGTATTAATTTTATCTGCATAACGCTCAAACGTCTCTTATAAACGGGAATGAACACTTTCAATTCACGGAGTTCATTTTCAAACGCAACTGTCCGTGACAATGATGATATACACAAAAAGATTAAGTGAAGTGTAAGTGACGTGGCAGTGAAGTGTAAGCGTACGAGGCAGTGATGTTCGTGATCAGGCCCATCATCTTTGTCTGATGGAAACGGAATTTTTAATTTCCTAGATCTTAGTGTATCACGCCATATTTTTTTCCGACTCACAAATGGGATGCGGAAGTCTGACGACTTGGAGGAGATTCTCTCGAAACCGACTGGTGCAGGATGCTTTTCCATCAACACGTATGAACAGTCAGGAGTACATCGAATTACTTAATAATTTTAATTCTATAATTTTAATATATAATATATTTTCATATATGATATAATTATAATAATTTCATATCATAATCATGCTCAGATATTCCACACATTGCTGTCCTATCGATAATGTTTAAATCGATTTTATCCTTCTTTAACGTTCCAAATGTTACTAAAAAATTGCATACGAAATTGAAATTTTGAAAAAATATACATTTCAAAAAAATATTCAGATTGTACTCTTTACATACAAAAGTACGAACAGGTCAAGGTAATTAAACCGTTCAAATAAAAAACTATATAGGGAGTTGTATACAAGACACGACCACATAGGACGTAGGACTACGCATTCGTTTTATTTGATTTGCTGTTTATTATTTCGGATATTATTCATAAATGATAAATGATTCAACTAAAAGTAGCGAAGTTGCGCTACTTATACGTGCAGGAAACGTGCATCCTTGGTGGAGACAATTTTGCAAAATCTGCTCACAAAATGAGCAGATGAAATAATGATGCAATAAAAAACTCGAAATTTTTAATTTTGCGACTTGGTCCCTCTGACTTAACAATGACTTAACAATGACCCATGCATTCTCGCTCGACGCTCGCCGGCAACGATGTTGCTTCGATGACCTCCAAACGGGGAGTGAAAGTTCGTCTCAAACGATTTGCAATATATATACGCCAGCAATAGCGTACTTACTGTGCAAGGGTTGAGTTTATGTCGCAAATATTCTCTTTTCCTTATTACCTACGTTGTTTCTACAAGTACAAAGGTACTTCAAATAAATGGGGCTATAACAATGTTAAAATAATAACGTAGCTCTACATTTTGTAACGCCACACTTATGGTTAAACCTTCAAAATGTTTTTTCTATGTGCTTCCATAGTTTATAAGTCCAATTTTGTATTGTCTTAACTGGTTCTGTCTTTGTTGTTAAATGTAAAAGTTTGCTATAAAATAATTGTAAAACCTACTAACCCCCAAGAAACACTAAATAGAATGAGAGAGAGAGAGAGAGAGAGAAGGGGGGGGGAAAGGAAAAAGAAAGCGTTCGACAGGGACTTGGACTGCGACTGCGAAGCTAAACGGAAGCAAAGAAAACGTTAAGGAGGAAAGAGCGATTTATTTATTTATTTATTTGAAGAAACACAGCGGAAGTACAAAAGATTGAGAAAAGTGAATTCGAAAAGAATAGTGAAAAAGGAGTAACAGAAAGCTAGAGGAAAGTGGTGTGGAGTGAAAAGAACGGGAGATCGAGTGGGTGAATTTGAAGGCACGCCAGGTGATTCCTTTGAAAAGACGCCCAACCACTTTTGGTCAAAGCTGAACCTCCGTATTCCACCGTGAGCAGCTTCGATTTTGGAAGGTACAAGGTACGTGACATCATCCTCTCTCTTCTGTCAGCGAGATGACCATACAATAACCTCCTTTCAAATCTTTATCTATATGTCCCAGAACCTGTGCGCATTGAAAAGGCGAATCTAGGTTTCAGTTCGAAAACAAATACGGGTTGAAGAGTACTCCCGAGGTCGGTGGCCAACCCTGAGATTATATTCAAAAAAAAAGGTGCAATTCCAAATGAAATCGTCCAAAAAATGCAGATTTTAAAAACATGTATTTTTGATTCGAATGAAAGTTTGTATTCCGTTTGGGTTGGAGGAAATATGATTTTTCCAAAGCAATTGGGAATTTTTTGACTCAAGCGTAACTTTTGAAAAGGGCGTATCGATTTTAGTAGGAGAAATCTTTGATAATATATATCTAAAAAACTATGAGTCGTACCGAACTAGTGTCTTAGAAAGAGTTATAGCGTATTGATGTCTAAACATGAAAAAAATTTACACTGAGAAAAAAATTAGTACTCTTTTTTTATTTACAAAAAAAACTTTAATTTGTAATACCCAAAATACATTTTTTTTTTATTTTTTCATATAAAATAGAAGTCATGTAGAAAATTTAAAAAATGGGTCCAAGATGGTATATCTATTTTTGACGAGCTTTGTGGAACATCGAATTTTTATGAATTTCCAAAACTTCTAATTTTTGTATGGTAACATTCATTTTTAGCCACAAATTATGATTTCTGATGTAATTTAAAACAAAAAAGCTCATTATAAATCTACTTCTAAATGTAGCCATTCTCGAGATATTTTTAAAAATATTTTTAATTTATTGTCTTTTTTATAGTAAATATTCCCTTTTAATATGTTTGTCGTGTTATACCGTCATGTTCATGAAATTTTATGAATTTGCTTATAATTTCCAACAACTTTTCCAAATACATCATTATGGTAAAAATATATGTTTAGGAGTTACGTTGAAAAACATTTGAAGACATGTGGGTTAACACAAAACGTAGCGATATTAAAAAATCTTTTTTTTTTATCTTAATACAAACTTTTAATATACAGGGTGGGCCATTTAAAGTGGAAGCATCTGGCAACCCCATAACTTTTGACAGAGATGTCAGATTAACAAATGTCATACCGCGTTGGAAGCGTCATTTCAGTACAATTTTAACCATGGAATAATACACACCTAAACAACGCGCTGAAATTGTTCAGCTTTACATTCAAAATAACTTCTCAATTGTGTTAACTAAACGTGCGTGGAAAAATAAAAATAAAGTTAAAACATCGCCTGGAGACAACACTATACGTCGATTATATGCCAAATTTATATCGTCTGATAGTGTTAGTAATGCCAGTCATCTGTCCAGACAACGACCAAGACGTTTTGACGAGAATATTGATGCCGTTCGAGCCAGTGTTGCAGAGACTCTATCGACATCAGGTCGCCATCGTTCGCAAGAGTTAGGCATCGCTCGAACCACTCTCCGACGCATAATTCGTGTTGATTTGAAAATGTTTCCGTATAAACGGCGCTACATGCCATACAGCGGCTGCCACGACCAAATTATTGCGCGAAATGTTCCCCGGAAGATTAATATCGAAAAACGGCGATTATGACTGGCCACCGAGATCACCGCCTCCTGACTTTCTTTTATGGGGATATTTAAAATCCAAGGTATACACTGGTAAACCAAGGACCCTGGCTGCGCTGAAAGACAATATCCGACAAGAAATTGCTGCCATATCGGCCGAAACATTGGGCAAAGTGATGGAAAATGCCGAAAAAAGGGCACATTTTGCGGTCAAGGCCAGAGGCGGTCATTTACGAGATATCATAATCAAAAAGTAGTTAGAACAAATCTCCTTGGACCAAAATAAATGAATTTCAAAAAAAAAATTTAAAATTCCACTTCTTTACTTTGCTATTGCAAAAACAAATCCTTCCACTTTAAATGGCCCACCCTGTATTATTCGTGTTACACAATCAAAACACGAACAGTAGAATTGAAATCCCAACAACAAATACACCTTGTTGATGCAACCGGACGTTATGGGTACAAATATAATTAACTTGTTTACGTTATGCCTAGATTATACCTGAAGTCAGGTATATAAAGTCAGATATCTTTAAGCTACCTCTGTACAGGTATATAAAGTCAGGTACCTTTAAGGTACCAATTTTACTGTTACCTTCGTGAAATTACTGTTACCTTCGTGAAATTTTCATCTGAAAAACGTTTCTTAATCGTGTCAATGATTGAGAAACTTAAGTCAATGGGATACAATATCTTTTTAGATACATCTTTAAAAATTTGCGGACCATGCCGTTTATCTGTATACTCTTCCAAACCAAAGCAGTGTAATACTGTGGAGCAGATTAATACAGCAGTAGGAAGCATCTTCGCAAGATTCCCAAAACAGCAATATACCAGAGTATTCCCGAGCGTACAACATTGAGCAAGATTCCCAAAACAGCAATATACCAGAGTATTCCCGAGCGTACAACATTGAGCTATTCAATAAGGGAATCGCCAGTATTAACGTTTCACCAATAATGACGAAAAAAACTTGGACAGACTAGTTACCCCGAACAAAAATTCACAGAAAAGGTATTAAAAGAAATCTATTTTCCTTTTCACATGAAGAAGACGAAGAGTCGAACTTTAAACATAAGGCAAAAGAGTTTGATGAGATTATCAATCAGCTCAAAGAGAAATTCGACCACACAGAGACAACAAGATCAGAAAAAGTTAGAATTTTAACAGTTTTGCCTAAGTCTTGGTCCGTGCTAAAAGTTCAAGAAGAATTTAGCGTTAATAAATATATGGCAATTCAAGCCAAAAAACTGGCAAATGAAAAAGGTGTATTGTCGACACCACATAGCAAATATGGACCAAGTTTAAGTGAAGATGTTAAAAATCATGTTTCGGAATTTTATAATGACGACGATATCAGTCTATCATTACCTGGAGAAAGAGACTATGTTTCTGTAGTCAAAGATGGGAAGCGTCAACACATCCAAAAAAGGTTAATTATAACATCATTACGGGAAACTTTCAACAGTTTTAAGGAACTTAATCCAAATTGCAAAATTGGATTGAGCTCTTTTGCATCAATGAGTCCGAAGCATTGCAAATGTTTGTACATTCCATGAAAATGTAAATCTTATGCTTCATAGTCTCAAAAAATATTCCTTTAACATTGAATGCAAAGAATATATGGAAAAAATACTATGTGACATATCAAATAGATCAAAATACTGTTACCTTTGTGAATGTAAAAAATGCCCAGCAATGGAGTTTGGAAACTGGGTTCTAGATGAGCTTCAGGAACGCAATTTAATTGAAATCACTTATGCACAATGGATTTCTACTGATCGATGCGACATAGCAACTCTTGTAAAACCGGTGGAAGAATTTGTATCGTATTTTTGCGAAAAAATAGAAACATTACTTACTCATGATTACATTAAAACACAACAGTCCACATTTCTTAACAATATAAAAGCTAATTTGCAAGAAAATGAGGTTGTTGTGATTTGCAAAGTCATCACTAGAACAATGATCAAGAAACAATCCATCCATTCGTTGTTTATTATAGAGATGAAAAAGGTTCTCTGGCAAATTTAAGCTTTGTAGTTATATCTGAAGTTTTAAGTCATGACAAAATAGCTGTGCAAGTATTTATTTCCAAATTGGTAACATTTTTGAAACAACAAATGCAGGTAAAAAGAATGAAGAAAATTTTTGCGAGTTTATGTCAGTTTAAATCGAAATACGACATTGACGCTGAATGGCATATTTTTGCAACATCACACGGCAAAGGACCTTGTGATGCAATTGGTGGTACATTAAAACGGATGGCAACAAGTTTGACTAGGCAGCATGAACATCCGATTACAAGTGCAAAAACGTTATTTGACTGGGCTAGCAAGCGAAAAGAAGACTATCTTACAAAATGGTAATTTACATATATGTCACAAAAAGAATATGATCAGGGTGTGGAAGAGTTGAGTAGCATGTATGATAACACCAAACAAATTCCAGTTACCCAAAAGTATCATTCTTTTGTACCTGTATCCGAGAATGAATTCGCAGCAAAGTTGAAATTAGAAATATGTTTCAAAATATCTCGAGAATGGCTGCATTTAGAAGGAGATTTATAATGAGCTTTTTTGTTTTAAATCAAATCAGGAATCATAATTTGTGGCTAAAAATGATTGTTAACATAAAAAAATTCGAAGTTTCGAAAATTCATAAAAATGTGATGTTCCACAAAGTTCGTCAAAAATAGTTTTACCATCTTGGACCCATTTTTTAATTTTTTTTTATTTTATATGAAAAAATTAAAAAAAAATTAAATATATGTATTTTGGATAATACGAATTAAAGTTTTTTTTTGTAAATAAAAAAAGAGTACTAACTTTTTTCTCAGTGTATATTTTTTTCATGTTTAGACATCAATACTCTATAACTCTTTCCAAGACACTATTTCGGTACGACTCATAGTTTTTGAGATATAAATTATCAAAGATTTCTCCTACTAAAATAGATACGCCCTTTTCAAAAGTTACGCTTGAGTCAAAAAATCCCAATTGCTGTAGAAAACTCATATTTCCTTCAACCCAAACGGAATACAAACTTTCATTCGAATCAAAAATACTCATGTTTTGTCATTTGTCGATTTCATTTGGAATTGCTCAGAGGTAAGCTAAGCTTGGCGGTTCTGCGGTATAAACCGCAGAAAACATTCACTATAAAGATAAAGTTAGTTAGTTTTTATATTTCATCGAACATTTTGGTCACCCTATTTTTGACAACATAAAAATGAGCGCTCTATTATATGTAACAACTTTGTCGAAAACAGTTTTTGTCTGCAGAATAATTGTCGAGTTCTAGATGCCAGTTTTCACTTAAATGCACTTCCTGGACCATTGTGCAATGGTAAAAAGTTTTACAACAAAACGGGACATATTTGACCCAAATCGGACAATCCGAAGCATATTAAACAAAGTATTGAATTTCACGAAAAAATAATAGATTTCTTTTACCCTAACCTAATATTTGGAAAAAGTGTATAGATTTTGAACGTTTCTATCTCTTTATTTAATGTATTAGTGTTGATTCCAAATATACAAATTGATAGTAAATATGCCCAACAATTTTTTGCCGAAGAATAAACCCATGTTTTTTTACACGGGCTTCGTAAAAAAACCGCGTTAATTGGAAAATCAACGTAAAAAACCATGTCACCTAAAATCCACCCTAGATTTAGTTGCAGGTGCGGCACTTATTTCCGTCACAATCACTAATTACTAGAGATGAAACGGATATCCGGTATCCGGCCTATCCGGCCAATATTTGCTAAAATATAAATAATTTCTTACTAACACAAGATAAATTATAAAAAAAATAACTCGTTAACATCATTTATAGATAAATAAATGTAATGTTTGATTACTGAAATGCCAGATTTTTATCAAAATGAATTACATACCAATTCAAGCAAATCTTGTTAATTGGCGATACTTCTTTTCTTTTTCCTGAACCCATCGATGACTATATGTGCAATCTCGCCTTAGTCCAAATACTTTTAATGCTGCAAAATTATAAATTACCTCGAATATACAAGAGAGGATAGAACTTATAATTCTTGTTATTTCATCAAACGATACCAGAAGCCAAACGCATAAAGCCATATAGAGGATGCTTTGTAGTGAAGTCTCTCAGATTAACATCGCTGAAGACACACCCCACAAAAATCTCATCATTGTGAAAGAAAGTCGTTACCAGAAAAATATCTGTTCTAGATTCCTTGTAGAAAACATGATACTCTATTAAAGGATATTCATTCTTAACGGCGAATTTTATCATCGTTCATTCTATTGATCCAAAAAAAGTAATCCTTCCCCTTGAAATGTAATCCTTTTGTTTTGGTTCATGCACACATGCAGGTTCTACCAGTTTCATATTCGCAAATAAAAAGCCGAATATCCGGCTATCCGGCCTCGAAGCTTGTCGGATATCCGGTATCGGGTCAAACTACTATCCGATTCATCACTACTTATTACTGTCATATGCTTGGAGGGAGCATGAGGGAAAAAAGTGAGCTGAGGGAGAGATTGCTCTGGTAAAAGGAAATCGCGTTAATTGGAAAATTCGCGTAAAAAACCGTTTTGACTGGAAAATCCGCAAATCCAGGTGTATAGGGTGGACACGATTATATACAGTCATGGGTTTCTTTTCACTGTATATGATCGAATCCAAAAAACTTTCACTGTATATAATCGAAGGCAAAATTTTTTTTTTAATTCGTTTATTATGCACATATGTTTCGTTCATTGAAGAATTTAATTTTTGATTCATCCCCTTAAAGTCATAAAACACCTTTCTCACATGAAAAAAAAATTATCCAATATCTCTCAGGGATTAATAGACAATCATATTAGGTTGGGGAAAAAGTAATCCATTATTTTGAGGTCTTGGTCATTATTGGCGATATACTCTAGCAATAGATTGTTACAATCTTCTCATCATCCCAATTTCTTATCACTCTTATCGGTAATCGGTAATCTCTTGGTACCGGGTCCGGACTATATGGTGGATGCACAAAAACATCCCAATCAAGCTCTCAGAAATCTGTGGCCTTGCGTTGTCCTGATAGAACACAAAACTCTTTCTGTTAGCCAGTTTTGAATGTTTCAGTAGAGATCTCAATTTAGAAAAAAAATTAAAAAATAAATGTTCGCATTTATAAAAGCAAAAGTGTAAAATGTACCGAATTTTCTCTTTGTTGACGTCTGTTGTGGCCGTTCTCAACCCAGCATCAGAGAAAGCGATAACAACCGCAGGAATAGCAGCAGCTATCAATCGACAGCAAGACAGCAACGGGAATCAACCAGCAGCAGGAACAGCAATCCGAGACCACGTGTCGGAATGATCTTCGACAGGAAACTTGTGACTTGGGCGGAGTGACGGACTTGAAGAAATAATGTCCTAACACCTTGGATACTCAACTCGAACTGAACATTTATTTCTAAACACAAAGTACATTTAACAATTTTATGGCATACGAGACAACAATAATTTTATAGCGAATTGCTCCTGTGGTGGGTTCAGCAGATGTACCGACATGAGTTTCATAAACTGTGTGACAGAACAACCTCCATTGTTAACACCCTGTAACTCACAACTGAATGGAACCAACAAAAAACAATTAGTTATAGAACCTTTATTCTGTTTCGGACTCTGTTGCCTCAAACTGGCTCTACATAAAAAAGTACGATACAGAGGATAATTTTGTTGCTTCCATTTGAAAGATGAGAAAACTTTACACAGGATATAGGTGTGGAACATCTAAATTAGTGGATTTAAATAACATTTCGGAAGTGAAGACTTGAAAGTTAGTAATTTTTAATGTGTTATTATTAATTTTATCCTAAAAAATCATATTAAATTTGATTGTTTCTATCAATCAAATTAAAGTTCTATAACCGCTCTATAATTTGTTATTTACACCAAACTTTAATCTTTCTTAATTTCGCTGGAACATCGATTTAAAAAAAATGGTGAAAATTCAAGCAAAATCTTCAAAAATCACCATTTTTATCCCACTGTACATGTAATAGCCACTTGAATTTCAGTTTAACGTTGAAACGTTACGTTTTTGCTTGAAATAAGAAATAATTTGAAAAGTGAAAATTCTTTTTTCAAACTATATATAATCGAGTCCAAAATTGTATAGAATTGAATCATATAATCGAGTCTGTATATAATCGAATCCGACCTGTATATAGTAAAAGCATTCTAACAAGCAAACGATGAATAAAAGGTAGTTTTTTGTACGATTTTACTCGTCACTCACATTCTCCGGCAATGCAACAAGTAGCATTCTTCCATCCAATTCGGACGTTTCTATGATTTCTTTCTTCGATGTCACATTGCATCGAGAGAGGGTGAGAGAGAAAGAGTGAAAGAGGAGGGAAGAAAGAGGTTTAATTGTCTACTCGTTGGTTCATTTTTCAGCATTTGCAGCATTTGAGCGTCCAAATGATTGGACTTTTGAAGGCTCGATGCGAATTAACTGGAACAGCTCAAAGTCTCTATAATTCAATGTAATATCTCCGCATAGAATAAAAAAAAAATTTTAGAGGCGAATGAACTGCAAAGTTTAAAGCCTCTTAAAAACAAAGAAAGAAGAAGAATAAAAAAAGAAATAGAAGAAGATGAAGGATATGAAGGAAATGTCTCCTAGATTACGCACTCGTCTTTTTTTTTATGAAGTTCATGCAAAAATTCATATTAAACTTATCTATATCATTTTATAAAACTATGATAGAAGGCCCTTTGGAAAAAAACAATAAAAAAATTCCCACTCGTGTAAAAAAACCAGTTTCTTAACACATTAAGGACCGCAAAGAAATCTGTAAGACATGCGTCTGGGACCGCACGTTTTTGGGGCAAACTTGTACGTTCTAAAATCATCATAACTTTTCATTTAAACAGCTATTCATAGCTTCATTTGTTCTGATTCCACGAATGAGATCGATTCCTTCGGTGTGGATAAGATGAAGACAATCCATCGGTAGGCCTTGTTAGATTCTTGGCAGACCAAGGATTTAACACTAAACCTACCGATGTTCCATGTATACCTATTCCTACCACAGCGGGTCAAGTGAGCCTTTATGAATAGTTAGTAAACAATAACTCGATTTATATAGTTTTGTTGAGAAACGTGGCATTTTTTTCGTCAAAGAAGATTCCTCCGACTTGCACTGTGATCACGCGTGTTCTAGAGCTTGCCACTCAGAATGCATTCAAGGCGTGTTATTTGGCATAGAAATCTCAACTAAGTACTAATAAAAATGACGCAAGTAATAATACGTTGAGACTGCGAAGTTCCTCTAGGAACGTTAGTGCCATTGAAGAAGAAGAAGAGAAACGTGGCATATCATATATCTCCTGTATATTTCGACATTTTGAGAATAAAGGCTGATTTAGACGATGCCAGTCAGCGCTCTAGTTGAGGTATCCAGTGAACAGAGAACAGACACTCTGTCCAAGTTACTTGTACCAGTATCGAACAAGTAATTGGCCTCTAACTTGAACAGAGTGTCTGTTCTCTATTCACTGGATACTTCAACTGGAGCGCTGACTGGCATCGTCTAAATCAGCCTTAACAGTTATTAGAAAAATAATAAAATTACAATTTTTGACACGCAGAATAGCACTGTAGCTTGGAATGGTTCTCGATTATCGATTATCCCGCTTGGATAGTCAGCAATACAATTAATTCTAATCATTCACTATTCATTCACAAATACAACAAAATATATAAAGCAATAGCAAAATTGTGTAAGGCAATGGTTTTGTATCACAACCACACGTACAAATCTTTCTGATATCATATGAATGTGTACATGGGTCAAATGACCCGTTGCGGTAGTTAGGGCAGATATTTCTCAGTAAAAAAAAATAACAAGAGAGGACTAAACACTGAAAAATACATTCGATGTATGTTTTAAGAAAAGTAGTGTAGGCAAATTATGTTGTGACAATGTAATTTGCAAGAACATTTTGACTAAAAGTTTAAAATGGGTCATTTGACTCCTCGTGGTAGGTTTAGTGTTAACTATCAAATTTTATACATTGGCTGGCATAAAGGATACAATGTATCAGAGTAGGTGACATCTAAAGACAGCGTGTAGAAAACACGGCTTCTTTCGTGATCCGCCCGTAACAGACGGAACGCGAAACACGAGAAAACTCGTGAGCGGTCCTTAATAGGTTAAGACAAATGTGCTACAAATCATAGACATACGATTTTTGTTAATCCGCCGTTTGGCGTGAAATTGCATATTTATTTCATCATCAGGCGTGTATTTATCGCAGAGTTACCGCTGTGCAAAATACACTTAAAATATCGATGCTGCACTTTGCTGTTCTATTTTTGTTGTTGTTGTTGAGTGTAACTACACAGCAGACAATATGTACAAACTTGCAATACAGTAGTGTACCTTTGACACTTACTGTGTACACCTAGCTGGCTTTCTGTTAAAATTGTAAATAGAAACAAAAAAGTAATCTACAAAGAGCAGCTCGATGTAAGTTTTCGTCTGCAGAAAATAAGGTTCTCATTATTATCGAGTAATTTTTTGGGGTATTATTCGTTAAGTGAATGTTTTACCATCACTTCTCTTGCAGTTTATCGAATCAGCGTTGAAGTCTCTGATTTTTACTCCAGAAATATTGACGGATAGAGAAGGACACTCCACCGATTAAAGACAAACATTTTGTTTTGAAAGCAATTCGACCATCTTCTTTTATTAACAGATGTTCACTAACTACGTTTGCAAGTGCAACCAGATATCATGGACGAATCAGCAGAGTGGTTTTTAAAACGAAATCCGAATGAGTCATTCCGGATGCCGGAAGCTATTTTAGACATGAAAAAATGAGAAAAAATACAAGTCCTTCTAGTTGAGTTTAGTCTAGCTTTTTCGTAAGATTATCTTTAAAGCATATTTGAAGACCTTCAAAATTTAACGAGTACATAAACTTGAATTTTCAGTTAGTGTCCATCTTTTCTACCCCAAGTGCCTTTCTTTCCCGACTCAATATTATTTTTCCAAAGATGCCGGGCACATAATTTTTTTAAAATGTTTGCCTCAAAGACAAATTTTATTATAAAAAGAAATCTAGACTATCAATTTGTGGTAAGATAGCTATATATTTTTTGTGACATTCACGAGAAAGAACAACTTTTACTTAGGGTGTCCGTCTTTACCACCTTTCCCCTATCAGAGGAAAACGTTGATATCAACGTTGAAGAAACAAATAGAAGTAAAAAATGTCAGAAGGCGATATTCGTGACTGTATTCAAAGTGTATTTATTATTATCTGTTTTTTATCAAACATTCACACAGATTTATGTGATTACTCTAACATCATTTGAATTTCTGACAATTCAGTTATCAATAATCTAATTTTCTCCGCATTCATGGTTTGTATACTGAAATACTTAAGAAACATCTTCATTCCTTATTTAATATCAACGAAGCGCAATTTACCATCTTCTGGTACTTGTTCAAGACAGAACACTCCGTGCAGTGCAATCGTAAAATTTTGCGCAACCCTCTTTGTAGTTATGTTGGCGTAACCCGAAGGAAGCAACAGGAAACTAGTTCTAGGAAACGTAATCTTTTTCCTTTTCCGAGTTGTTTGTCGTCGCCATCGTCGGTATCGTTTCCCATCGTTATGTAAAAAGTTCTGAAGAGCTCTCCGCTTCCAGTGCGACCTGTGATGATCGTAATAAGCGTATTCCTTCCGTCGGAATCGATGGAAATCGAGCGTCTCCAATCATCCTCTTCAGGCTGGCTCGCACAACAACATCTCGACAGAGCTCATGCAATGGAATTCGCTCCTCATGGAAATCTTTCGTTCGGATAACAACTGCGACACTATTATTCGTAGAATATCAATTTGCTGCCTTTGTTGAAACTGTTATTTTCTTATCCCTTTCCAGAGACGCACATTGCGGAATCCCGGCATCGAGTCATCACGCCATCGTTCAAACCCAATTCCAACTCTTCCGGAGCGAATGTAGTTCCACTGGAGCCCGGCAATCAATGAATCCGTACGCAGCACAGAGAAGTGTGACAAAATTCCCCAAGGTAGCCCTGCTTTTCGGTCTGCTGACATTTCTGCTGCTACCAAATGGGGAGAGTTTTGCGGAAGCGATCCGCTGCGACCGGACCCCGGAGGCAACCGGTGCCAGCAAATCGCCAGCCGATGGCCGTTTCCGGATACGCATCTCCGGCAATCCGGAGAAGTATGTGCCTGGCGAATCGTACACGAGTAAGTACCCGCGGGTCTCAATTTTCCAATGTTCAAACGACTCTCGCCCCCTCCGTCGCCAAATCACCTGCTCGTTAGCTCAAAATATTGACGCAACTAAACGACAACCTGCCGATCCACCCATAAACAAGCCCCTTTTCCCAAGTGCGTCATATAGATCAGATTTACGGCATGATTCGAGTCAGGAGCGAACTCCATAGATTTCCATTATTACCCGGGTAAATGGTCCCGAACCAGGTTGGAATAAACATTATCTGTTTGGGTTAGAGCTGTTGACTGCGAACGGCGTTGCGCATCCAGTATCGATTTGCCGTTTCGATAACGCCGTCCGTGATAAGGAACAACTGTCAGTTGGGGTGAAAGCTACCGTTTGCTTCTACGGTACTGATTTCTCTGGGTGTTTTACCTAGCTTCCCTTTTTTATTCGTCGATACAATTGTTTCCTGAATTTCACCGTGTGGCGAAAGCAGTCGTTGAATAAGTAACGCTTCATAAAATTTTACGCACTGGGCAATAAAAGTGCTCGGCTGTAATATTCCGTGATATTGAAAGACTCCAGCGGCGGTTCCCGCGCGTTCAGTGATTACACACGGCAGGGAAGAGCCATTTTGATGGCCATTCTTCCGCAAAAGATGGTAGCGATTTGCGTATCTGGTTTCTAATTAACGCTAGGATGAATAACTCAAAAAATACACACAATCGCCGAGCAATTTGTTTTTATTCATCTTTCCCCACTCCCGAAAGACACATAACGCCGGAGATCCCACGTGGCGTTAAGCCGCGTGAATATTCAACTAGCAAATATTTGTTGGCCGGATTAGGTTTTTCTTTTTCTGTGGAAAATAATATAAATTTTATGCCCCACCCGCTGAAACTCGAGGCTTTGCAAATTTAGTTAGCAAATTTGTTTTTTTTTCTGGCCAGAGTCTGCGGTTTCGCCGTTTCGCAGCGTAAGCTCGTTTGCTCGTGCAAAAATGTGTGTTATCTGTGCATGTATCGGAAATGTCTGGCGTTTGCAGCGCGGTGCAATCAGATTAATAGATTCGTTCTATTGTGAAAGTAATCCGCTGGAAGGGAAAGCTTCTCGACTACCGGAGCATTTTGTTGACGTTTTTATTTTCCTGCTCAATATATCCCAGCGTGAACACTTTTATTCGCGTCCGTCGATCAATGGGATTATCGCGTATCAATGCGATGTACAGTCATGAAAGCCATACATTGAATTGAAAATGGACGCGCCACCAACAGCAGGTTCTGTTGGTGACATGAAAATAATCCAAATATCTCATCGAATCTACACTGTGCTTATTGTGGCTTTTTTCTTTTGCTGTATGTTGAATGAAATACAACGCGTCTCCACTCAGGATAGATCAGATTCGTGGGTTTGTTTTTTCAGATATGTTGTGGTTTTATTGATATCGGCAGATCTCGATATTTTATATTATTATTATTATTATTTATTATTTATTCATCTGACTTTTTGTTGTCTTAATGAATTAAGATGGGGAAAAACCAAATAGAGAAGGCCAAAACCCCATATCTTTTCATTCACATGCAAAACATATATAAGTATAAAAAAGTAGCACATTTTGAACACAACAAATATAAAAAAGTAAATAATAATAGGCGTCAACTGTGGTCAAATCATAAAAAAAATAACAAAAAACTGATTGGGAACTGGGACCTTGTCCATAGTTAATGTCGTTGTCAGTGGTTCATCCTATTCAGTTCTGTGAGTCTGTGTTTGAATGCGGACGCAGTAGAGCCAAAATCAAAGTGAGCGAAAACTTCATTGAAACTTGCCGACATGAATCGCACAGGGTCATGGAGGCCGTACAAAGTATTTCGGGGCTCAAGAAGCAGAAAGTTTCGTTGGCGAAGCAGTCGTTCAGGAGCGTAGATGTTAAGCTGTCCTAATAATTCCGGTGCGTCAGCTTCTCCGTTGAAAATTTTTGCAACAAACACAGCTTGGTCAATACTCCTTCTCTGTTCCAGTGTCTGCAGTCCCAGCAATCTGCATCGATCTTCGTATCGGGGAAGGTTCAATGCATCTCGCCACGGAAGACGTCGGAGGGCATATCTAACGAATTTCCTCTGTATTGCTTCGACTCTTGCGGTTCATGTTGACTGGTATGGGCACCAAACTACAGAGTTAAATTCCAGAATCGATCGCACCAGAGTGCAGTATAGAGACCGGAGGCAAAGTGGGTCGTTAAACTCTTGGGATATTTTAAACATGAATCCCAGCTGGCGGTTAGCTCTAGAAATAATGTCGTTGTAGTGTGATCGGAAGGTGAATGCTGAGTCTAGGATGATCCCGAGATCATGAACTTGATATACACGATCGAGAGACTGTCCGTCAATTGCGTAATCGTACTCTGTCGGATTGAGCTTGCGGTGGAACGTGATAACGTTGCATTTATGAATGCTTAGCGTAAGCATGTTCCGTGTACACCATTCAGTGAAACGATTCAGCAGCCGTTGTAAAGCGTAACAGTCCTCAATACTCCTCATGACCATGTAGATTTTGACGTCGTCAGCGTAAAACAGTCGATAGCCGGGTGGTAGTATGACAGATAGCTCATTAATAAATATTGAAAATAGCAAGGGACCCAGATTGCTCCCTTGTGGCACGCCAGATAAATTCGAGAAATGTTCCGAAGTTACCGACCCAATGCTAACAGTGAGCCTACGATTTAAGAGGTATGATTTGAACCAGCTGATAATATCCGCGGTTATACCGATTCTCCCTAATCGTTCCAACAGTATTCCATGATCAACTCTATCGAAGGCAGATTTCAAGTCTGTGTAGACGGTGTCGACTTGGGCACCAGCATCAATGTTTTTTATACAAAAAGAGGCGAACTGAACTAGGTTCGTGGTAGTTGACCTTTTCGGATAAAACCCGTGCTGATCCATGGCAATGTAATTCTTGCAAGAGTCGAAAAGTAGGTCGTTCATAAGAATTTCGAAAACCTTGGAACAGGCGCAAAGCGAAGTTATTCCTCTGTAGTTCTCAACATTCTGCCGATTCCCTTTTTTAAACACAGGAAACATGATAGACGTCTTCTAGCTTGTGGGAAAACAGCGTTGCCTTAATGACAGATTAAAGATGGATGTGAGTGGAGAAACCAACTCGTCACAACATTTTTTAAGGATGTAGGTAGGTATTCCATCAGGACTGGATATTGAACATCTCAATTTGTTTATGGCGAATTTCACTTGATTCGGTGTGATGTCGAGGTTTCCCAGATGGCACACGTCTCTTGGTGTATCTCTACAAGCGTCCAAGATTCTTGACGAAATCGTGTCGTTGAATGCGCTTTTGAAGTGAGTTGCAAACTATCTACATTTTTCTGCAGTTGAATGAACAACCTCGTTGCCCAGAAACATTTCCGCGGGCAACCCATTGTTATCCTTCCGTTTTGACTTCATGAATTTCCAAAAATGTGCGGGTGTCTACGTAAATCTTCTTGAGTCAGTATGCTTTAGCGTTTGTATAAATAGCGGTTATATATTCGGTAACTGTCACTAGCCCGCGCGAAATGTTGCTTGGTATATAAGCACCGGGATCGGCAATAAACTCGAAGCGCCTTCGATCTTAGACATTTTAGATGTCTTAGGTGTGCATTTCCCCAGGGTGGTTTAGGAGACGGTCTGCGCAGTGGGATGAAATTAACCAAATGACTTTTAAGCAAGCTTGTAAAGCAATCAACTGCAACGTTTATATCGTCAGCGGATTCTAAGAAATGCCAATCAGTTTGGCGAAGGGCTTCTAGTAAGCCTTCAGTATTGGTTCGATGAAAGTCAAGTCCAGGTTCATCCGGAATGTTTTCAAGTACGATGGACTGTGATAGACTAACTGTCAACTCCAAAGCAGGATGGTTGGAGTCAAGAACGGAGAGCGGTTCGGCTGCTTCTTCGAGAAGGCATCGTGAGAGCGTAGCTTCATTCACCAGGGCAAAATCCAAAATTCGTGCATTCTGGTTGGTAATATGATTGATTTGAGATAAACCGTGCAAACTGAAACCGTCTAGTAACGAAGCACAAGCGACAGAAATGCTAAATTGCAAGGCATCAACGGAAGGACGATCGTTTCTTGGAGTGTTCCAGACAAGTCCCGACTGATTGTAGTCACCAAGCAAAATGGCAAGATCATTATCCCCAAGGCGGGAATAAAGGGTGTGTCACATCAAATTGCATCACGGAAAAAACGCTATAGAAATTTAATTTTTAGGAATTATATCTTCAGCTTTCGCTTATAATCAGATAAGAGTGTATAGATCACGTTGGCCATGCTTCACTGTCAATTTTTCGTAAATTTGGAAAAATGTCGTCGAATGAAAAAGAGCGTCGTGAATTAATCCTGTGCACTCATTTCGAGAATCCGGAGTTGTCACATCGGAATCAGTTTAGACGTGATCCGAGAAGTTCGGTTCGGGATGTCGCCAATAAGCTGAATTTGTCAAGTTCATTCGTCCAGCGGACCAAGCAGCGGGAGGGCCTGCGTACATACAAGGTTCAGAAGGCTCCTAACCGCGACGAAAGGCAAAACATGGTGGGGAAGACGCGGGCCCGGAAGCTGTACACCGAAATGCTGACGAAGCCGCATTGCCTGGTAATGGACGACGAAACCTACGTCAAAGCGGACGTAGTTCTTCTCCGCAGAGGACAAATTCAGCGTTCCGGAGGAGATTCGCAAGCAGAAACTATCCAAGTTTGCCAAAAAGTACATGTTGTGGCAAGCGATCTGCTCTTGCGGAAAGCGGAGCGCCCCCTTCGTGATGACCGGCACGGTAAACGGGCAGGTTTACCTTAAGGAGTGCCTACAGAAGCGCTTACTACCACTATTGAAGCAGCACGAGGGCCCGACCATCTTCTGGCCGGATCTCGCTTCGTGCCACTATTCAAAGGACGTGTTGGAGTGGTACGAAGCCAACGGGGTCACCTTCGTGCCAAAGGAAATGAACCCGCCCAACGCGCCGGAGCTTCGCCCAATAGAGAAATATTGGGCGATTATGAAGCAGGCCCTCCGGAAGAACCCAAAAGTTGTCAAATCGGAGGCGGACTTCAAGAGAAAATGGATTTCTGTTTAAAAAAAACTACAACCTGACGTTGTACAGAACCTTATGGACGGGGTGAAGAGGAAGTATGAATATGAAGAATAAGTATGAATAAAAAGAAAATGCCAAAACTTGTTTAATAGTTTTTATTTTACTGTCTAAAATTTTCAAAAGGATCGGTCTACTGGGCGAATTTCTACAGCGTTTTTTCCGTGATGCAATTTGATGTGACACACCCTTTAGACCGCTGCAATTGACTCAATATGATCACTAACGCTTGCTAAATAGGTAGGCCCGTTGGCTCGTTGTCGACGTGAAAATACTGGATAGCATGACCATTACAAAAGTGCAAGAGCCTAACACTCAACGGTAGGTTCAGTAAATTTTGACGCAATATAGGGCTTATTGTTCTTTCTTTATTGCCGACCCTTCAATTAATATTGGCTTCTTTAAGGAGGTATTCTAGTCTAGGAATCGGAAATTTTTTTTAAAAAAATTCTTCATATTACTTTAGTTCAGACATTCCAGAATGTAGGGTAGGGCGGGGCTAGTTGGTCATAGGGGTAAGTTGGTTAGTGACGATATCTTGGAATCTGAAAAATTAGCGATATATGGATGAAAAATAGCGAATTGCTGATGTAGTAAAATAAGCAAATTGGAAAAACTTTTTATTAAGTAGGTTAAGGAATACGAAAATGATGCCGATTTTTCCAAAAATCTTTCATTGTTCGCCCATTATAAAATTGATTCTGAAAATGATTGATAATCGTGAAAAAAATCGGTTCTAACGTAAAAAGTTTATAGTATGTATTAGTTTTAAATGTTAATGGAAATCACTTTTAAAATTATGTTTATTGAATTATCATGAACATTCTTTATCATATATAGAGGGGTTAGTTGGACACACAAATTGCTCGTTTGAGAGCAACGCATATAAAATTGTCAGGTATGCCGCGTTTCATTACGCAAGCTATAAACAAATATAGAAAGTATATGTTTTACTGCTAAACCCAGTGTTTTTGAAACGAGATAACCTGATACCAACCACCGCACAAACCGCTTGCAATATAATTGTCATATTTATATTTTTGCTGTAAAATTATCATTAAATATAATAAACGCTTACATTGAATATCAGAACTACATAATAATCGTGTAATGTTGCATACCTGAAGGTTATTTCAATATACTTTGGGGCGAACGGTACAAATGTCATCAAAACAAATGCAAGCCAAGGCGCCTAGAAGTATATCCTAAGGTGGGCCAACTTGCTAAAACTACTCTTCAGCCATCTTGGAAGTCTACTTTGTTTTGTTTGTAAACAAAACACAATCCGCTTGTGGCTAAGCTCGCTCGTGATCAGTCTATCTCTTTCACGCTTCAAGCAAATAATCCCCCTTCTGCTTTCTTCCGTACTGTTTTCATATACCGCTCCCCTAACCAACTTAGTGTCGAAATAGCCTCACCTTAGGATATACTTCTGGGCGCCTTGATGCAAGCAAGAAACCGCGCCGCAGGGATGCCAGGTGATTTTTTCAAATGTCTTCACATGGTATGAGAAAATTTCTTCAAATGTCTTCACCATAATATCGGAGGAAAGTTCAAAAACGGAATTGTGATAACTCTATTTGTTTATTTCAGCTTTGAAGTTTTGGTTGTAACTCAAACCATATCCATGAAACTAATTGTAGAAAAGATATGTAACATTCGATTTTTGAAGTGGTCGTCTGAAAGATCTAGGTTAAGCTATTGTATAGTATAGGCCCAAAATAATAGAAATGCAATGTCACAATCATTCGGATTTTCGAGCGCAAATGAACTAATGTCTTCTAGAGACAAGATGTATTCAGACCATTTCGTTCGTTGAGCCTAAAGCCCTACTTTTTTTGACAATATTTTCGGCCAATAGTGAGAATTTCATGGAAATAATATGTTTTAAAAATCCACGTACGCCATCATACTTAATTGTCTTCACATATCTCATAATGTCTTCGCAAAATCAAATGTTTTTCAAATGAAGACATGTCTTCAAACCTGGCATCTCTGGTGCGCCGCAAAGTGGAAGAGAGACGAAATCGCTGGAAAAGATTGCCTGACTTATTTTCAACAACGATGAGAATTTGAAATTTTCATTAATTTGTATTTATACTTGACTACATGATATTTGTTAACTGTTTTTGTTTTGATTCTATCAATTAATTTATAATAAAGGAAACTTCCAATGGAAAAACGCTAATTATTCGCTCAAACAGAACATGCCTATTATTGACCAACTTACCCCTTGTGTGGGGTTAGTTGGTCAATTTATTTTGCAATATGAATACGTTAAATAAAAGAAAAATGTCAAATAAATTATTCTTTGGTTTCATTGAAAGGGTAAAAGGTAAGCTTTATTGTGGTACATAACATTCTAACGCAAAACTTCATACTACAAAGTTGTAGCCAAATTTATTCAAAAATGATCAACTAGCACCGCCCTACCCTACCCTAGAAAGGACTGTTCGAAAATTCCTTTATCTACCGAGTTATAGCCATTTCTAGTGATGCGGTATCTCATCTAGTACGGCCATAGCAATTAATTTAAAATGCGTTTTCCTCGAAACTATTAGGTGTACCGGTAAGTTTCTTCGGTTTTACAACAGATGGCGTAACTTGATTATAATTCGAGTGAATCAAATTTCCAGACATTCGTTGGAAAGCTACTGTCATTGCGCATCTTTTTCAGAATATGCCAAAAAGTTAAGCGTAAAAAACATAGTTTTTTGCCAGGTCGAATATGTCGAATTTCGTACCAACGAGTGTTTTGCGGGTGTTACTTCATTACCTAAAAATGAAGAAAATAGCTGCGGAAAGTCATCGCATTTTGGTGGAAGTTTATGGTGACCATGCTCCAACTGAGCGAACGTGTTTGCACGGTTTAAAAGTGGTAATTTTGACTTGGAAGACGAAGAACGTTCCGGACCGCCAAAAAACTGTAAGGGGTCGTATCTAGGACACGACCGCATTTTCGACGCAGAATTAAGTAATTATATTATGCAATCAACTTGTTTACCACTTCGAATATTATTTTAGAATGCATCGAAATTTTTGAAATATCTACTTATAATTATCTACTGGTAAACTTATAGAGAATAATATGGATATCGCTACCAGACTGTAGATTTACAAATTAGATATTTTTTTTTTTTTATAATTCGTTTATTTGTACAGGCTCAGTTACATAGGTTTAAAGAAGCCAAACTCTCAACTATACTTTTACTATTAACATGTTTTCTTAATTCTACGGTTAATGAAATAGGAAACCGATTACTCGCGGTCGACTCGAGTTTAGAAGGGTGACACATTTTCTTTAGGAAAAGGATGGGATGTAAGGAGATTGTAACTATGTTCACACTCACACTCACACTCACTTTCACATTCATACTCACACATCACACTGAATTCTTAAACTATCCTCACATCTAATATGTATTAACAATTTAACTTATTCTAATGTTAGGGAACCGATAGCTCGCGAAGGACGAAAAGGAGGAGAAAATGGGGGGGAAAGGATGTAAGAACAATCACACTCGAAGATCGATATCTTTAAGGAAAACATATATTTGGGACATGTAATCAAGGTCTAACCGAGCCAACACATCTCTCACCGGCACATTGGGCTGCCTTCCTCGAGCCCGAAGGGAGTTTTCTAAATTCGATCTGGCGACAAAATATAGCTCGCACGACCAAACAACGTGTTCGATGTCGTGGTAACCATGGCCACAAACGCAGAGATTGCTGTCGGCAAGCTTGAAACGAAAAAGCAGCGCATCTAAAGAACAGTGATTGGACATGAGTCGGGAGAAGGTCCGAATAAAGTCCCGACTCAAGTCCAGACTTTTGAACCATGGTTTGAGGCTAACCTTAGGGATAATCGAGTGGAACCACCGGCCCAATTCATCTTCGTTCCACTTGCGTTGCCAGTTAGCGATGGTATTTTTACGAACTAAAGAATAAAATTCATTGAAGGCGATTTGACGCTGATAAATATCGCCTTCAATTGCACCTAGCTTTGCTAATGAGTCAGCCCTCTCATTACCCGAAATGGAGCAATGTGAAGGGACCCAGACAAAGGTAATGACATAACAGCGTCTGGTTAAAGCACTCAAAATTTCTCGTATTCTCTCAAGGAAGTACGGCGAGTGCTTTTCCGGCCTCACTGAACGGATAGCTTCGACAGAGCTAAGACTATCCGTTACAATGTAATAGTGTTCAACAGGTCGTGAGGCGACGCTGTCCAGCGCCCAGTGTATTGCTGCCAATTCAGCAATATATACTGAGCAAGGATACTGAAGACTGTGTGAGGTGCTAAAAAATACGTTGAACACTCCAAATCCTATGGACTCATTCATAGAGGACCCATCAGTAAAGTACATATTATCACAATTGACACGCCCATACTTTGCTTTGAAGATCGTAGGAGCGATCCTCGATCGAAGATAATCTGGAATTTCATGGATTTTCTCCTTCATGAACAGATCAAAATGTACAGAGGAATTGATGTAGTCAGAAAAACAAACACGGTTGGGAATGTACGAAGAAGGATCAACCTGCATGGTGATGAATTCATGATATGAGCTCATGAATCCAGAATGAAAATTTAGCTCGATAAGCTGCTCAAAATTTCCGATCACCAATGGGTTCATAACCTTACACCGGATGAGGAACCGAAGAGATAATAAATTGAAGCGATCTTTTAGTGGGAGTACGCCTGCCAAAACCTCGAGACTCATGGTATGCGTTGAGGGCATACATTCCAACGCGATACGGAGACAAAGATACTGAATTCGCTCGAGTTTAATGAGATGTGTTTTGGCAGCTGATTGAAAACAGAAACTGCCATACTCCATCACTGAGAGAATAGTTGTTCGATACAACATTATAAGATCTTCGGGATGGGCTCCCCACCAGGTGCCGGTAATTGTACGGAGAAAGTTTATTCTTTGTTGACATTTTTTACTCAGATACCTAATATGGGCCCCCCAAGTACATTTGGAGTCGAACCAGACCCCAAGATACTTGAATGACATAGCATGAGTGATCGGTTTACCCAAAAGTTGAAGCTTTGGTTTTGCTGGTCTATGCTTCCTAGAAAAAACCACCATCTCTGTTTTCTCCGTGGAGAATTCGATCCCTAGCCCAATGGCCCAGGTTGAAAAATTGTTCAAAGTATCTTGTAAGGGTCCTTGCAGGTCGGATTCGTTTGATCCTACGACAGACACCACTCCATCATCTGCAAGTTGTCTTAGGTTGCAATTTTGTGTAAGGCAATTGTCGATGTCGCTTACATAGAAGTTGTACAAAAGGGGGCTTAAACATGAACCCTGAGGGAGGCCCATGTAAGAGATCCGACTCACTGCCGAATCTCCATGAGAAAAATTCAAATGTTTCTCACAAAGCAAGTTATATAACATATTATTCAATAGAGGCGGCAGACCCCGAGAGTGTAATTTGTCTGACAGGACCTCTATTGAAACTGAATCAAAGTCACCCTTTATGTCCAAGAATACTGAAGCCATTTGTTTTTTTTCGGCGTAAGCCATTTGAATTTCTGAAGAAAGCAACGCAAGACAATCATTCGTCCCCTTGCCCCTGCGGAACCCATATTGTGTATCTGAGAGTAGGCCATTCGTTTCAACCCATCGATCAAGGCGAAACAAGATCATTTTCTCCAACAATTTCCGTATACAAGACAGCATTGCTATTGGGCGGTACGAATTGAAGTCGGACGCGGGCTTTCCAGGTTTTTGAATAGCTATAACTCGTACTTGTCTCCAATCATCTGGAACAATATTATGTTCCAGAAACCGATTGAATAAATTCAACAAGCGATGTTTCGCCACACCAGGGAGGTTTTTCAACAAGTTGAACTTAATTCTATCCGTTCCTGGAGCCGAATTGTTACAAGAAAGGAGAGCAAGAGAGAATTCTACCATCGAAAACTCGGAATCAAGATCGCACCTATCTTGTGGTATGTCTCGAACAATTTTTTGCACAGGAGCGGAATCAGGACAAACCTTCCGTGCAAAATTAAAAATCCATCGATGTGAATATTCTTCGCTTTCATTCGTTGATGAGCGATTTCGCATGTTTCGAGCCACTTTCCATAATTTTTTCATTGACGTTTCTCATGACAAACCTCCCACGAAATTTCGCCAATAAGCACGTTTTTTCCCTTTGATCAAGTTTTTAAATTGATTTTCAAGGTCCAAATACGTCTGAAAATTTTCAGGGGTTCCACGTTTCCGAAAAGCTTTAAATGCATTCGATTTTTCTACATAAAGCTTGGAACATATGCTATCCCACCATGGATTGGGAGGCCTTCGACGAATAGTGGAACCTGGGATGGGTTTCGTTTGAGCGCGAACCGCGCTGTCATATATCAAACGAGAAAGGAAGTTATACTCCTCCAATGGAGGTAAACCATCTCTGGAATTGATGGCTAGAGCAATCGCGTCCGCATATTTTTTCCAGTCAATGTGTCTTGTGAGGTCATATGCCATGTTTATAGATTCAGAAGAATTCGACCCAATGGTGATGGAAATTTTGATTGGCAAGTGATCACTACCGTTGGGGTTCTGGATTACATTCCACTTGCAATCTAACGATAGTGAATTCGAGCAAAGCGAGAGGTCAAGAGCACTTGGGTTAGCAGGAGGTTTAGGAACACGTGTTGTTTCCCCAGTGTTCAAAATGGTCACATTGAAGCTGTTACAAAGGTCATATATCAACAATGAACGATTGTCGTCGTACTGTTCCCCCCAGGCAGTTCCGTGAGAGTTGAAGTCTCCCAAGATCAATCGTGGCTCAGGAAGGAGTGAGCACATGTCATCAAGTTGTTTGCGGCTAACCACAACTCTCGGAGGCCAATACAAGCTGACAATACAGAGGTCTTTGCCTCTGATGTTTGCATGACAAGCAACAGCTTCGATCCCTCCAATAGTTGGAAGGTCAATTCTAAAAAATGAGTGGCACTTATTGATCCCCAAAAGCACCCCTCCGTATCTATCATCACGGTCCAAGCGTATAATATTAAAATCGTGGAAAGAGATATCATCTCGCGAAGAAAGCCAAGTTTCGGACAGAGCAAAAACATCACAATTGAAGTTATGAATTAAAAATTTGAATGTATCCAATTTAGGGATAAGACTACGACAATTCCACTGTAAAACAGTGATATCTCCGACCTCTCTATTTGAATTAGACATCAAGAGATATAATCATTGCAAGGAGGGGCCATGTTTGCATCAATTGTTGCAAAATTGTCTTTAATACTGGAAGCATTGAGATGACAATGGTTCTGATGGAGTCGGAAACATTAAAACACTTGAAGATTTGATCCAAAAGGTCAGACAACTTTATAAATCCCGATTGGGAAATTGAACTGGACGGAAAAATAGGGACAGTTGGGGTTTTTGATGTCCCCTCGAGTGCTGGGTCGTTCGAAGATGAAATATTCCCACGGAAGCCAGGAGGAACCTGATTTTGCTTGTCCGCTGCACTCGATTTTTTAGGCAAGCTAACAGAGGATATAACCGTGGGGACTTGTTCTTGAACTTTGGGAGTGGTCACATTTTTGCGCCGAGGATTCCCTTTGAAAATAAACGGTGTGCCCTCGCTAGCTGTGTCCGCTTCCATTTCATCAACTGGCAACGCGGAAAAGGTATTGTGTGTTGAGATTGGTTGTTCTTGTTGTTGGGTCAGTGGCGAAGCGCCCTTTAAAATTTCCGCAAAAGTACGTTTCGAGCGTTCCTTTAAAGAGCGCTTCTGCTTCTCCCAGCGACTCTTGTAAGTTTCACAAGCTGAGAGCACGTGTGGGGATCCTCCGCAATATGGACACTTATGCTCAGTCGCACTGCAGGATTTCCCCACATGTTGCTCTCCGCAAGTGGCACAGCGCTCCTTGTTGACACAATAATCTGCTGTGTGACCAACTGACTTGCATTTGTTGCAAGTCATGGGCTTTGGCACGAAGAGTCGCAGTGGTAGCCTCAATTTGTCTACCATAACGTAGTCAGGGAGGGCGGAACCAGCAAAAGTTACTCGAAACGAGTCGGACGGCGTGAATTTTGTTTTTCCCTCTTCCTGGGACACTTTTCCTAACTGTTGGCAGTCCAAAATTTTAACTATCGACCGAGGAAGCTTTTTAAATCTGCCATCTCCCTTTTTTATAAATTCGCTCGTCAGACCCGTTTCTGTAATCACCCCCGAAATTTCTACGTTATGGCAGGGCACATAGGCGCGATATTCTAGGATGAATCTATTGTCGACAACAATTTCAGCCACGACAACACGCAGTTTGTTCGGTCTAACCTTTCTCATTTCGACCACGGAGGAATAATTTTTTGTCAGATCTTTCATAATCTGAATGACGTTCAGCGATTTCCCGTTGGATTTGGGCCGGAAGAAAACAACCCATGGACCAGTTCCAGGTGCATCCTCTGGATAAACCTTGACACGGGAAGAGGACAAAACAGAAGAAGAAGACGAGGACGAGGTTTGGGCGGGAACGGGGACGGTAGAGGGGGGAGATGAGGTGGATGGTTGAGAGGGATCAGGAGCAACAGATGAGGAATGCGAGGTCGATGGTTGAGTTAAAACGGGGGGGTTCGGGGGATGAGTGGCGAGGTTTGTGGATTTCTTAGAGGGGGGCTTTTTAATCGACGACTCTTCTGTATCACACGGAACGCGCTTAAGCGACTTTCCGGCACCTTTTTGTGCAACGGAAAGGGAGTCATCGAAGGAGATCTCCATATTAAAAGACCCCCCACCTTCATCCATCATTTATGTGGCTGATAATTGCAATAGTTTGAATGATTCCTATAACCTAATAAAAAAAAACAAAGAAAAACAAAAAATAATAAAACTACTTGCTAACGCACACCAGTGCGATGATTGCGGTAACGGCTGCTGCTCGATCGGATGATTGCAGACGCCGCTGCGATTGTGCACTTTTCAGTCCGGTGCTCGTTCTCACGTTCTCACTCACAGCGATTCACACGAGATGCACCAGTACAATTGAACTTAGCGATCGGCTGATCGCGTGTTGGGCGCTCGGCACAAATGAAATGGTGTATCACACCACTAAGCGCGTTCTTCCACACTGATATTGTGTGCGTGCGACTGACCACCGTGTCCGACTCCAATTTGCGATGGCGATGAATTGGCGAGAAATGAAAGCCAGCCACTTTGGCAGGCCTTGTTGCGGCTTCTCCACTCGCTGATTGCGAGGTTGAACACAATGTCCACAAGACCACGGTAAACGCGTGATAATAAAAACACCAGGGCGAGTAAGGTTAATAACAGCTTACGGCACTCGATCACGATTACGGGAACGCGAAAGTAAACGACTGATTGCTTGCGCTGTCCAGACTTGAATTGACAAATTAGATATATAATATATTAATACATTACATTTACGATTGAACAGCGCTGCCAACCCGCACCAGAATTTCTCATTCCCACTCAGATCGATAACAAATTTTGAACACTTTTGCTCCTACATACCGCATGAGGTGGAATCGAATCCCACAACATGCAACAGTAAGATTTTCCTACGGGGATTTGAAAGCATACTTCCATGAAATATATTTTGTATCTAAATAAATGCAGTGTACCGTTCTGAATCATATTTCGGACGCTTAAGGCATATGATGCAGAAAACAGATCTCAACTTTATGCACAGGTATTATTTGGTTGCTATTTTTAATAAATTAGTTCAATATGCTTTTAAGCATATATTTTTTTTTCTATTTTGGTACCTATTTGATTGAAAACATAGAAAAATCATCGAATAAAATGCTTTTCAAATCAAGCGAATAAAAATCAAACTTCGGATACCATTTATAAAAAAATCAAATTTCGGACACTTTATTTTGTAATTTTTTGAACGAAAATTGCATTACCGTTCTGAATCATATTTCGGACACTTTGTTCTAATATCTTGAAATGCTTAATGCACTGATGAATATAACTATAAAATCAATCAATACAATTGCTCCGTTAGAGTAATCTCTTGTTTTCAGTATCATTTCATATGAGAACTACCATTGAATTATAATATAATCGGCAAAAATCTGACAACACTACTCATAATCGTGTGTGTTTGACGTTTGTTATGTGTTTGAAATCAGCATTAGGCATGAATGAAATCCGCTCACTCGTAACTGTGGTTTCATTCCATCCCTTTTCTTTTGTTTTTCGCCTCTGGCCCTGAGAAGGACCCTTGTGGAAAAAAATGGGTGGGTTATATCTACAGGGTGGGCCATTTAAAGTGGAAGCATCTGGCAACCCCATAACTTTTGACAAAGATGTCAGCTGTACATTCAATATAACTTCTCAATTGTGTTAACTAAACGTGCGTGGAAAAATAAAAATAAAGTTAAAACATCGCCTGGAGACAACACTATACGTCGATTACATGCCAAATTTATATCGTCTGGTAGTGTTGGTAATGCCAGTCATCTGTCCAGACAACGACCAAGACGTTTCGACGAGAATATTGATGCCGTTCGAGCCAGTGTTGCAGAGACTCCATCGACATCAAGTCGCCATCGTTCGCAAGAGTTAGGCATCGCTCGAACCACTCCGACGCATAATTCGTGTTGATTTGAAAATGTTTCCGTATAAAATTTAAATGGCTCAACAACTTAACCCATCTGACTTACCACGTCGACTTGATATTGCGAAATGGACCATCGAAATGGCCAAAAATGAACGTGGCTTTTGGCAAAAAATCATAATGTCTGATGAGGCGCATTTCAACTTGAATGGAGGAGTGAATAAACAAAATTGTTGGTTTTATGTTACTGAAAACCCTCAATTCATCGAAACGCAACCTCTTTACGACCAAAAAGTTACTGTGTGGTGTGGCATTTATGCCGATAAAGTCATCGGCCCGTACTTCTTTGAAAACGAAAATGGAGCAACGGTAACCGTGAATGGGGAGCGTTATCGGACAATGATAACCGATTTTTTATTGCCATTTGTTCGTGAAAATGAATTGGACAATTACTGGTTCCAACAGGACGGCGCTACATGCCATACAGCGGCTGCCACGACCAAATTATTGCGCGAAATGTTCCCCGGAAGATTAATATCGAAAAACGGCGATTATGACTGGCCACCGAGATCACCTGATTTGACGCCTCCTGACTTTTTTTATGGGGATATTTAAAATCCAAGGTATACACTGGTAAACCAAGGACCCTGGCTGCGCTGAAAGACAATATCCGACAAGAAATTGCTGCCATATTGGCCGAAACATTGGGCAAAGTGATGGAAAATGCCGAAAAAAGGGCACATTTTGCGGTCAAGGCCAGAGGCGGTCATTTACGAGATATCATAATCAAAAAGTAGTTAGAACAAATCTCCTTGGACCAAAATAAATGAATTTCAAAAAAAAAATTTAAAATTCCACTTCTTTACTTTGCTATTGCAAAAACAAATCCTTCCACTTTAAATGGCCCACCCTGTATGACATAACGGCAGGGTTGATGTGGGACTACCGTTGTTTTAGTAAGTATTTGTATTGTATTGAACAAATTATCGATTGAACGAAACAATTTTTGAATACAATTGAATTCAACATACACTCGACAAAAAAAATAGAGGAATAGAGTGCGAGATTGGAAATTTTAAGTGCTTTCTGACATGCTGTAACTCCGCGAAAAATCAACTCGTATCGATGGGATGTGCATAATTTTAAAGCTACAACTATCAGCTATTAGAATATTTTACGTAAATATTTTTATGTTGGTGTGTGTAGGTGTAGTGGGCAACAATATCGGGAAGAAATGAAAAATCGGTTTTTCTTTGTGTTTCAAGAATATTCTGGACTAACACAATGTTTTGCTAACCAACTCAATAGCAAATCCAATTAACCTTATTGACCAGCTTTAATTTGGTTCCAAGAACGTTCCTGAAGGACCTTTCCACACAGAGATATTTCGGTTTGAATGAAAAATTACCCCTTCATCAAAACAAGATCATATTAGTTCTCCGTTCTCCGCTTCTATATGATTGGGAGTGTATATCACTTCGGCCAATTGTGAGTAGATTCACTGCAAAAAATCGAAGGTAGGTTTAGGACAACCATTTTTGATATATTTTTTTCGATTTTGCCTTTTTTTAGCACTTATGAACCACGTCGACCAGTATAAAACATAATTCAAGAGTTATAGTTTTCAACACCGAAGTCACCGAAAAAAAAAAAGATTTTTATATGATGAATGGCCGTTTCAATTTAGGGGGTCGGGTCAGGACCATCTTCCCCTACTATTGATAACACAACAATGGAAACCATATATCAACTGTCCCGCTGTGTACGGTCTAACTGTGAACAGTGGAATAAAATGAATACAAAATGAATCGTGAAGATTCAACTGGGGACGATTTGGTGGAAGCCTTGCTTGAGGGAGAATTTCAAAGAGCTTCGACTATTAACATGTGTCTTCCGCAAGTGGATATTAAGTCGTAGAAGCTGGAATTGGCTAGCACCAAATGCGAAAACTGGTGAACACAGACATATTCCTGTGGTTTAACACATTATCGTACACTAGACAAGATTATATTTACATGAAAAAATGAATAACCTGCAGAAAATGCTTCGTGTGACTATCAATTTTATTATCCTTTCCACAATGGATGTTCCGAATCCACATACGAAACGCGCGCTATTTGCGTATTCCAAACTCAGACTTTATTACATCGAGTTTATTGACTAAATTGGGAACATGTTTATCGGAAATTCACATCGATTCGCTTCGGGCATTGAACATGGAAGGAAAGATAAAAAAAAGGCGCGAGACCAAACAAAATTCATGGACTCACCAGAGATATGAACAGGACATTCAAAATTCATCCAAATCCCCGTTCGAAGTGGAATGAAGCCAATAAAAACTGCACAAATTCCGAGTAAAAACATCCCACCGAGAGGCATCATCGGGTCACGTCTGGCCCCGACCGGGTCGCACAAATCTGCACGTCCAAGGCCATCGTGGTGCCGTTGTTGACTGGCAGCGCTGATCCGGCGGGACAGCACGCGGTGACACGGGGTCGAACCGGGAAAAATTTACATACATACTTTTAATGATATATCGAGCCGCATGAAGTGCTACTGCTGCAGCACAAGATAAGTGCCGCAGATAGACTGGAGGAGAAAGGCGACAAAAAATCCGCTCCAGAAAAGGAGCAAAATTTATGACTCACCCGGGTGTCATGTGTGGGAGTGTGTGGGCTCGGAACCAGAAATGGATTTGTAGACTTAACGCGAGAAGTGGTACACGGGTCCTATCATCGGATGCGGAATTTGAATTCCTCGGCAGTTGGAGGGCTCGGCTGACATGTCCCCTACGAGCATAAGAAAATTTGTTTGTAAACATGTGAGCGATTTATGAGCCTATTTTCGTTCTGTGTGTATATTTAGCATATTTTAACTAAATCGGTATGTTTCAATCTACAATGACAAAGTTTTATTCGTATTCCAAATTCCAATCAATTTTTTTATTCCATTTTTACCTCAAATCATAAAATCCCACATAAACGACTTTCCCTAATGAAGACCCAGAAATAGCACCCACTCGAAAACCCCACAGATAAATGCTTTCCGGACCGATCGATAGAAAGACGAGCGAATGTGACAGCATTTCCACTTATGTGAATGGAAAAATCCACTCCAACTCTTTCATGGTTCCACTTTCGGCGCGTTTCCTCGATTTCGAGAGCGGAATTATTGCTCTGATTATTGCTTTCTGATAATTTATTTTCATTTGCTGTTCGTCCTTTTCGAGATGCTCCAATCGGGTGTTGGCACAGCTGATTCCCAGCTGCCGATGAGCGGCTGGGACTGCTCCAATGAAAGGTGAAATAAGTTGTGATAAATGTTTATGGCTTTGCTTTATCCAATCTTTTCGCAAACAGTTAGAATCGATTCGAGTCTCATCCGGAAACTATATTCAACGCTTCATTTACCCGCATCGTCATTTCGTGGTTGCAAAACTCGAAAGCGCGTGGAACACGCTCCGGGTAGAGACAATTTAAAAGCACTGTTTAATAGCCATTTTGGCCCACCGGTGTAATTGCTCCAATTAAGAAGTACCGGAAGGCTCCCTCCCGTGGGGGCTCAATTGGAGAAAGATAGCGGCCGTTTTCTTTAGTACTGCTTCAGCTTCAGGTGGTGCTTTATGGGCTGTATTTAACAACCGAATTTTCTCGGCACGTATTTAGGCGTTCATTTGCTGTGGGATCTTTTGGGTTTAGAAGAAACTGCTCGACTTTTATCGGGAAGATGATTATTATTGCAATTGAGGGGTGGGCTGGGTTTAATTACCGTTGGGTTGTTATTGCTCAAGTATTCTACCTATCTTAATCCAGTCATATTCTTGGTTAACAATCAGTTAAAAACGATTGAATCGTTAATTCACACTCTCGCGTAATTATTTCAAACAACGTCTTGAAAGTTATGAACTTAGTCGTTATCCACCGTTGAACAATTCAATTCGAAAACGTAATAAACAGTTCCACTGCCCGTAATGTTCGGGGGGTCTGGCCAGGTTTATAGGAGTTGCATCGTCAGCCTGATGCTGAAACCAGTCGCTGAGATTGATCATGAAAAAAATTATGAGTGGGTCCTTGCGGATCCTTTATAATGCATTATTTTTTTTCATTCTGGCTTCCAATGGCATCAAATTATCAAATCATGACTACCTACCCTCTTCAACATCACAGTCCTGTGGCAGACCTGTCATTGCAATGCTTTGTAATGTCGATTAGAACTGCATAATATAATAAATGTGTCACCTAACTTCCCCTTCAATGAATTCCATTGTGCTGTTGACGTTTGGGAAACGAATATGTGTATTGCTGACAGTTATATAGCTGGAGGCTTACTAACTCAACGTTAGCGGCTAACACAATCAAAGCTATTTCCGTTGGATCCTTTGACAGCTGTTGATTAGAGAGAAATGTTTTACGGGCAAATAATTCACGTCTGAAAGAGAACAATTTGCCACCAATTACGGCATAAATGTTGTACAGAATTCAATGCTTTTTTTTAATTCTTTATTTGAGAGGAGCCTCCTAGGCTGATTCTCCTACATAAAAAAAACATCTCCTACATAAAAAAAACTAATGGGTTGTATCTAGGACACGACCGCAGTTTTCGATGTAGAAATACGTAATTATATTATTCAATCCACTTGTTTATCACTTCGGATATTTTTTTAAAATGCATCTAGATTTTTTAAATATATTTTTAGCTATTTAATTTTTTATTACTTCAGTAGACTCGAAAGAGTCGAGTAGAGTCGAAAGCTATCAGCACTTCTCGTTTATTTGGTTCAACTCGCATCAGACTTTCTCTTTCCCACTCAGATATCGATCACAAACTATGAACCCTTTTACTCCTATATTTCGCTTGAGATGTGATCGAACCCCACAACATGCAACAATAAGGTTACCCTGCTGGAATTTGAAAGCATTCTTTCATGAAATATACGTTTATCTGAATAAATGCAGTGTATATCTATAAAAATTCTCGTGTGCTGCTCTTCTTTGTCGTAGCACACATCGATGGCTGCTACGGGGCTTCCTCTCCTTGTATCGAGATGTGTGTGTATGTGTGTGAAACCAGCATTAGGCATGAATGATATCCGCTCGTTGTGTTATGCTAGCTTACTCGCATTTGTGTTTCATTCTATTCTTTTTTTGGTTTCCGCATCTAGCCCTGAGAAGGGCCCTTGTGGAAAGAGGCACTATCCCATACTCCCCCGACAAGAAAACAATCCTCTACCGCTCGACGTCCTGTGGCAACCATGTTGCTTCGATGACCACCAAACGAGAAGTGGTGTGGCTTCAGGTTAGGTTAGGTTTTGTATTATAGCGACTTTAAACTTTTTCAGTTCATTCGTCTCTAGCCTTGAGAAAGGCTCTTGGAAAACTTTACTCTACTCCTGCACTACACCTCCATCCTCATTGCCTTGAGAAAGCCACTCGATCCCTCGTCGTCTAGCTCGTCCAGCAACGATGTTGTCCGGCCGGTGTCCACACGAAGAATGATGTGGCTTCAAATCGCGGATGGCTTATTCAAACCAAATATGTTGAAAACGGGCAGAAACGAATGTACCAGTTGCTCGTTATTGACAGCTCTGTTCGGGAATGCACACAAATCGGTAGAATAAACATATGGGAAAATGAGAATGTTTCCAGTTTTCATTAATTTAAACTGTTTAGGCATCAGTGGATTGTAGTGTATAGTATATCAAACGAATCTCAGAGAATTCCGATTCCATTGGTGTGCAAAGTATCAGAATTTGTTCGCTGTGAAAATAGTTATTAACGTTAACTTTATTTCACAAAAACGTGACCTGTTCTCTGATTTGGCACCCTTCCTGAAAGACGTAGTTCTACGTCAAAATAAATAATTGATTGTGCGATACTTTCGTGTCAGCGTACTTTCCACTTTAAGAATGTTTCCAAGAGCTTTAGTTTTGGTATAACCATTTTTGTGGCCAAAATTTATTGTTGTATCGCCCACACACTCTCAAAATGGATTGCTGGTCATGTTTTTTCTCGGAATAAAAGAAGCTACACGATCAGGTGGAATGTGTGTGGTTGTTCAATAGTATTTGAGAGATGATATCTTTCTTTCAAGGCACTAACACTCCCAGTGGAACTTCCGCCGTCTCAACGTACATAGGCATTACTTGTGTCATTTGTATTAGTGATACTTAGTTGGGATTTCTTATGCTAAATTATACGCCACGATTGTGTTCTGGCAAGCTCTAGATACGCCACACTGCAAGTCGGAAAAAAATTCTTTGATGAGAAACCCATCGACTAGAACGGGAATCGAACATTATTACGAACGAACGACTTACGAACGGGAATTAGCATTATAATGCTAATGTGTGACGCTAACTACTCGAATACGGGAGCACATTTTGATATGACATAAATCAAGAATAAGCAATCCGATGCAAAAGGTTTTTTTTTTCTAATTTTAGGTGCCTGGTACACTAAACTTAAGATGCATATAAATGATTTCAAATTTCAGATTTCAGATGTAATATTCCGAAATTCTAGACCAATCCAGAAAGTAGCAGACGTTTTTGATTAGCGCGGCAGCGGGCGATTCTAGAGCTGCCAATTTGGTATGAAAAGATTCCTACGCTCAGTACGCATCAAGGTGTGATAGTGCGAGGTTCTGCAGAAGAAAATTTCTCCAATTGTGAAGTGCGTTCAGGGATTAGTTTTTTGTTGGCACAAAGTTAATTGCAATCCATCGCCAACATTGGGAAGTGTACAGGAATCGAACAATGAGTGAAAGCAGAGCGATTGCAGTGATTGATTTTAAAAATGGCCGCACTAATATTCACGACGACGGTTTAATCACTGAACGCACTCCAAAAGAGGTGAGTATTTTTTATTGCAGCGCACATTTTTTTTTTTTTTTTCCAATTCATTTATTTGTAAGGCTCAATCGCATGAGCTTTGCGGAGCCACTAATTCATGATTTGTTTTTACAGAATTTCAACTTAAATCTATGTTTAGTAGGTTTCGACCGATTACTCGCGGTTTACTCGAGGTTAGAGGGGCAACAATTTTTGTGGGATGGATCAGGTTAGGGATATGGATATGAGGTATCGTTGTCTCAACCGAGAGTTGCCGCACGCACTGTAGCATTGTGCATAAAGATCAGGGATAGCATCTGGTGTTCGACTATCTGTCGAGGGGGGGCGACGGTGAGATGAGGGGACAAGACAAACAAACTAATAAATTTGCAGCGCACATCTAATTAGTCACAGTGAAAAAATTAAGAGATATACTGACCTCTCGCTACCACGACTTGTTGTGCACTAAGCGGTAAATTTTTGACACCAAATGGCGGCTCTAGCTCCACCCACCGTCGTACTAGCAAAAACGTCTGCTACTTTCTGATTAGTCCCTCGTGATATGAATTTTCATTTGGGTAGTGTATGTGCGTGTATTCTTTTTTTTCAATTGTTGTCTTGGTTATCGAAACGGTTTATATTTTGTTCAGTATTTGCTTATAGTTTAGTTGATTTATGATTTGCTCCTGATTGTTAACTTTATAAGCTTACGAAACATATATTAAAATTATTGAGTTAGACATACAGCATATATAATATTGAAATGACAATTTTGTATTTGTGTGCCAGATTCGAACACTGAGTTTTGGTTTCCATGTTCGTATTCTGGAATTTTTGTTTTTGTGTTTAGATCCGTTTCACTTATTTGTTCATTTATATTGATGCGAATGTAAACGTGTATATTAGAAATATTTTCGCTCCCAGATTGTTAGGTCTTCTCGGTATGCATATCGATATCCTTCGTCGCTGCATGCTAAAACATACCATAAATTATAGATTATACTACGCGCGATAAGCGATAAGTCACGTGATATCGTTTCGCGAAGGCGCCATGTACAAATTACGTGACGCCAAAAATACAGATTGTGAACCTCGTCCCCCCTACGTACCACAACACTAAGCAAGTAACGCAACTTCGACTCCACTCTCCCCTTCACGCGTTCCGTACTTTGTGCAAGAAGTCCATGTAACCAAGAATCACCCCTCTGATCACGACCATCATTCTAACATTTTTTCTCTTCCTCTAGTGTCAGGTGACTGGCGTCGTGATTGACTATTAAAGGTTCGAACCACCGAAACTTGTGTGTTGTTTGCGCAACTTCGCTGGTTCAGGACAATCACGGCGGAGCGACTAGGACGGTACAGTCTACCCAAGCTCAAACTAAAAACACAATCATTCAATGCATGATCACACGGCGAGTTTTCATCATATGATAGTCATATTTCGCGCTTTAACAATTCATGACTTTATATATTTTCGCGATACTGTCTTATAATGCCTAAAAAATATTCCTTGTTGACTTGGGATGAGTTCATGAGAAATGGCATCGTTGTAATCGATAAAAAATCCAGCTTTTTCATGATTGAAATCCACGTGGTGTTCGGTCTTGACTCACTTAAACAGTTGATTGATGTCACGCTCGTGTGTCGAACTCATATATCCACGTCTATTTTCCATCAGTTTTATCACGAGATCTAGTTAATTGACACTAAAATAGCAGAGTGTGAAATCCTCATCCAAATTTATTTAAGCCCGATTCGAAGGATATGTTGACAATCTCAGATATGTCTTCGATAGTCAATTTGCCATATTTGATCAACTTTTTTTTTCGATTTCATCATAACGAGTTTTTCAGTTTTCAATGTTCGCCCAGAACGAGCATAGTTATCATAAGCTTCACGACTTTCAATAGCGCATCATAATCCTAACATTCCGGCAATATTTTTAATGCGTCGAAAAACTTGATTCTATGTTGAAATATTCATGGCAATTTAAATTTTGTACTTTCTTTCCAATCCTCATTCCTTTAAAAAGTTTCATATAGGTTGATGATGTCAAAACGTCTGACCTTGACAGATATTATATACGGTAATTCGGCGCATACGGTCTGCCAGACCGAGAATCAATGAGGTGGTTGAATTTAATGACTATAAAAGCTGAATGCAGTCAATGAAAAAATATTTTCTGGAATTTGGAATATTTTTTGACGTAGAACTACGTCTTTCAGGAAGGGTGCCAAATCAGAAAACATGTCACGTTTTTATGAAATAAAGTTAACGTTAGTACCTATTTTCATTGTGAACGAATTCTCATGATTTGCATACCAATCGAATCGGAAATTCTCTAAGATTTCTAAATTAATGTGCCTGGGGGAATCCGCTTTGCAAATACATGCAAGTCGGGGTTTTTTTTTTGGTGTTGAGTACTTTTGTTCTCGCTTGTGAACTTGTGAATGAACTTTCGCGGTTCGAGAACTACGTAAACATGAGATGCGCAATAATTTCAGAGAGACGTAAAATACAATGATCATTTGACAATTCATCCGTTCATATATTTTGGTAGCCCTAGGCATCATATCAGACGTAAAAGGACTATTTTAAAAATTTTGATGTATTCTAAAATAATATTCGAAGCGGTAAACAAGTAGATTGCATAATATAATTGCGTAGTTCTACGTCGAAAATATGCGGTCGTGTCCTAGATACAACCCCTTACAATTTTTTTTAAATAAATACCAATAACGCCTAAAAATACACAATAGCAGTCTTACAGAGGCACGCATAGTCTGAGAGTATACGAGTGACGCGCGAGTATAGGAGAGTTAATGGAAAATGGCGCAGTTTAACGAAGCTGAAACATTGTATTGATGTCACTAGAATGGTTCCCAAAGCGTAACAGAAGAAACAGTTCCGAAACGGATTCATCGCATAGTACAGCAGTTAGCATTCAACTTCTTCACTAAATTATTATCCGAGATGTTGGGATCAGCCTAGACTTTCCGAATTACCTCCTAACGCAGCTGACGATCAAGAGTTTCCACTCTGACGTTTGGCTTCCAATGTATGGGCAGTCGTAACAGTTTCCTTGCACTTTTCAATTACTTACGCCATTGTTTAGTAGTTTTGTGTACATTGTGTCTGTGCTCATTTATTTTTCTTTTTTCCTCTGGTGAAACCCAAAATGACTGATAGACCATCAAAGTCTATCAAAGATTGAACTAGTCAAAGTTTGAAGTAAATTATAGGAGCACCTCTACGCAAATCACACCAGAAGTACAATATGCTACGCGATTTTCAGAATGAACGATTCGTAACTTTCGTTTTCATGAGTTTGTGGGTGAGGAATGCGTGTAATGTGGGAAGCAGTGTTGCCACACGTACAGATTTTTGTGGAAAGGTTTTTTGGTTATTTTTGGTACAGATTCTTTACGGTACAGATTACAGATTTTCGTGAAAAAGTACTGATTGGTACAGATGTTTCCGCGTGTGAAATTTTTTTTTCGGTCAGTATTATTACTTGAAATCACACATTACATTCACCTGAGAATAAATTTCTTTACGGGAAAATAAATTCATAATAAAAATTGCGCCCAGGTAGCTTTGATACGTAAGTATTTGAAGTAAGTAAATGCAGACATAAAGTTGGTAAGTAAATATAATATTTTTTATTTTTTTTTCCAAAATATATTTTTTATTAAGGCACATGTGGCGTTAGCCTGACGGGGCCGGGAGTCCAATATTTTGACAATTTTTGTCTTACAACTATGTTAGTAATATGTAACCGATTACTCGCGGTTGGCTCGAGGTTAGTATTACAAGTGTTCTCATAATTGGTAAGTCGCAGTCTTCGATGCTCTGTACGTGTGCTCGACACGGGCTACTTCCTATTGGGATGCAGCTGACCATTAATCAGCAACGCTCCCTAGTCTGTACCCCATATCTAGCGTGGTGCGTCTTTCTCGACTCGAGGAATCCAGGATAGAATGGTCACTAGCCGGCGCAATCATCAGCTCGTGTAGAGTTGTCATGAGCGGTACAACCTTTCGCTCTTGTTGAATCATCAGTGGACTGCACAACCTTTGGCCCGTGCATCTGTAAAGAGTGTGTGTATGTATTGCCGCGACTAAGTAAAAGTTTATCGATCGGATAGGAGGGATATGAAACGGGGACACAACGAAGGAAACATCATTAAACGTTGACATCGGCGTTTCTGAGGAACAGGTATAGATGAAGCAGAAGATCAGGATCCCGGCTACCTAAGATATCCCGGACGGGGATAAAAAGTATGCAAAAAATGGATGGTAAGTATGCAAAAGTATGGGAAGCAAACTTGGTTGGAGATGCCTGGTGAAGGGTGCACGTCGTGGGTAAGGTAATCATGGTATAAAGACATAAAACTTGACTGAGGAGTCAGTTGGAGTAGATTTTCGAAGTTATCAATCACCAATGGATTCATGATCTTGCAACGGATGAGAAATCTGTAGGATAATTCTGTGAACCGAAGAGTAAGCGGGGGTACTCCTGCCAAGACTTCGAGACTCATCGTATGTGTCGAATGCAAACACCCCATGGCTATACGCAAGCAACGATATTGTATCCTCTCCAGCTTGAGAATATGAATCCTGGCAGCTGATCGGAAGCAAAAACTGCCATATTCTAACACTGACAATATCGTTGTTTTGTACAACTGAATGAGGTCTCCTGGATGGGCACCCCACCATGTTCCGGTTATTGTTTGGAGAAAATTGATTCTTTGCTGGCATTTCTGTTTCAAATACGCAATGTGTCTCCCCCAGGTACATTTAGAATCAAAATATACACCCAGGTATTTGAAAAACATAGAGTGTTGGATCGTTTTGCCGGATAGGTGAAGCTGGAATTGGGCGGGTTCGTGCTTCCTAGAAAAAACGACCATTTCAGTTTTCTCCGTAGAGAATTCAATACCCAGCTTGAGGGCCCACGTGAACAGATTGTTCAGGGTATCTTGCAACGACTTTTGCAGAACGACGGGATTAGTACCCGTGATGGAAATAACTCCATCGTCTGCAAGTTGTCTCAGCGTGCAGTCTCTAGTTAGACAATCATCCATATCATTGACGTAAAAACTGTACAAGAGGGGGCTTAGGCAGGAGCCTTGCGGTAGGCCCATAAAACTGTAACGAGAAGATTTTGAGTTGCCATGAGAGAAATTCATGTGCTTTTCTGACAGTAAATTGTACAGGAAATTATTCAGAATTGGTGAAAGTCCACGATTATGAAGCTTCTCTGAGAGAATTTCCATGGAAACTGAATCAAATGCCCCTTTGATATCGAGGAAAACGGAAGCCATTTGTTCTTTGCGAGCAAATGCGATTTGGATTTCAGAAGATAGCAGCGCGAGACAATCATTTGTCCCTTTACCTCGGCGGAAGCCAAACTGCGTATTTGACAGCAAATTGTTCGTTTCAACCCACTTGTCCAAACGAAGTAGAATCATTTTCTCTAACAATTTGCGAATACAGGATAACATTGCAATCGGCCTATACGAGTTGTGATCGCAAGCCGGCTTGTTGGGTTTCCGTATGGCTATCACTCTCACTTGTCTCCAGTCATGCGGGACAATATTCAGCTCCAGAAACTTGTTGAACAAGTTCAGCAAACGCTGTTTTGCCAAGTTGGGAAGATTCTTCAACAAGTTGAATTTAATCTTGTCCGACCCCGGAGCTGAATTGTTACATGAGAGAAGTGCAATTGAGAATTCTACCATCGAAAAATTCTCATAATCGCCTTGGAGCGGAATGTCGCGTACGACGTTTTGTGCAGGAACGGAATCGGGACAAACCTTTCTTGCAAATTTGAAAATCCAACGGTCAGAGTATTCCTCACTTTCATTGGTATGGTTCCAGCCACGCATTCTCCTAGCCGTATTCCAAAGAGTACTCATAGCGGTCTCCCTTGACAAACCATTGACGAACTTCCGCCAATATCCACGCTTTTTTGCTTTAATCAGACCTTTTAGTTTGGCTTCTAGAGCTTGGTACTTTCGAAACCATTCCACTAATCCAGTTTTCCTGAATTTTTTGAAAGCGGATGATTTTTCAAGGTAGACCTTTGAACATTCCTTGTCCCACCAAAGTGATGGAGGACGACGTCGGAAAGTGGTAGCCGGTACACGTTTCTTTTGAGCTTGAAGTGCGCTATCGTAAATCAAACTTGATATAAAATTATACTCTTCAAGGGGAGGAAGTTCATGCATCGAAATGATTGCTTCAGATATTAATTCTGCAAATTTTCTCCAGTCAATATTTTTCGTGAGGTCATACGCAGTATCGACTGACTCACTAGATTTTGATTCATTGGCGATCGATAAAATTATTGGTAGGTGATCACTACCGTGGGGATCTTGGATTACCTTCCATGTGCAATCCAGGGATAATGAATAAGAGCAGAGAGATATGTCTAGCATGCTTGCCCGTGCAGGAGGGTTGGCTATTCTGGTTGCTTCCCCAGTATTTAAAACTGTCATGTTGAAGTTGTCGCACAGATCATAAATCAACGTGGCACGGTTGTCATCGTAGAGTGACCCCCATGCTGTTCCATGGGAGTTGAAGTCACCTAAGATTAACCGCGGCTCCGGCAATGCCTCGATAATATCAAAGAACTGATGGCGGCCTACCGTAGTCCTGGGAGGAATATATATTGAAGCAATGCAGAGTTCTTTACCATTGATTTGTATCTGGCAAGCGACAACTTCAATGCCTGTAATCGATGGGATAGTGACTCTATAGAAGGAGTGACGTTTTTTGATCCCCAATAGTACGCCACCAAACGAGTCGTTACGATCTAGGCGAATAATGTTGAAATCGTGAAAATTCAGCTCGTCGGCTGAACAAAGCCATGTTTCACAGAGAGAAAATACATCACAGTTAGAACTGTGAACTAAAAAATTTAAATTGGTCTAGTTTAGGGATGATGCTTCTGCAATTCCACTGTATGACAGTGGTCAAATCCTTGACCTCTTGCGCTGAATTAGGCATCGAGGGAAATGAACGCTGCTAAAAAGCCACATTTTTCTTTCAAAAATGTTCTCACAACCGGAAGCAAACATAATACAATGCTTTTAAAAGGATCATTTATATTTAAAGCATTTAAAATGTTATCCACAAGGTCTGAAAGCGCAAGCAGGCCAGGTAGTGGCTGTTGCTTCGACCGCGAAAATGGAACAGACGTGTTCGTTGTTGTTCCGGGAAGTGCTGAGGACCCCTGGTTGGTAGCATGACCACGTAAACCGGGAGGTACTTGCTTCGGCCTATTCTCAGCACGTTCAGTTCGAGGCTTCATTCCAACTTGGGAAGTTTCGGTATTCTTTCTGGGGAATGGTGGAAAAGAAGTAATTTTTCTTTTCCTGATGGCACCCTGCGATGTACCGGAACATCCGGCATTGGGAGCGTCAGCAACAGGCTCGTCGTTCTGCAGAATGGAGTAGGGATTGTCCTGTGTCGTTGGCACGGAACTCTTAAGCATTTCTGCAAAAGTCCGCTTGGAACGTTCCTTTAAGGAACGCTTGAGTTTTTCCCCTCGTTGTTTGTACACCGGGCATTGAATAAGATCATGAGGAGTCCCGCCGCAATGAAGACACTTGTGCTCTTTCGCGCAAGGATTCTCATCATGGCTCTCTCCACAATCTGCGCAACGTTTTTGATTTCAACAATAGGCGGCCGTGTGACCGAGTTGCATACATTTGTTGCATTTCATTACCCGGGGTACAAACAATCGAACAGGTAAACGAAGTGCCCCTATTGCAACGTAATTTGGAAGGGCGGAACCCTCAAAAGTCACACGAAAAGAGTTTGTCCGATTGAGAATTCTTTTGTCATTTTTATGTGACACAGATTTCAGTCGATCGCATGCAAGAATCTTCACAGTTTTTAGTGTGGAGTTCTTGAAGCGACCGACACCATCGATTATCTCTTTTCGGGTCAAACCCTTTTCGGTTATTACGCCGTCTATTTCGACGTTGCAACAGGGTACGTATACACGATACTCAATCGCAAAGAGGTCGCAGCGCGTTATTTTGTTCGCTTGGGTCCTGCTTGAGACGACAACTCGTAGTTTGTCTGGCCCCATCCGTGTAATTTCGGTAACGTCAGAAAAATGTTGAGTTAGTTCCTTCGAGATACGAATGACATTGAGAGGTTTGGATTTTCGTCTAAAGTACACAATGAATGGGCCTTTGGAGCCTTCAGGGTATTCTTTAGGACGAAAATCCTGTTTCTCGTCGATTTCCTCATCTTCGGAACTATCAACTTCGTAAACAGAATTTTCTACCTCAATTTCTGCTTCATCCTCCTGCTCTTCAGGAGGAGGTTCGGTATCAGAAATATTCAATTGCGTCAACGGGGGGTCCTTTCCGCCCTCAGCCATATTAGAAAAATCGGCCAACTGTTCGATATGAACAGAATATAATAATTATCAAAATGAATAAGTAAAAAAAAAATATTATAAGATTATGCTGCGGATAATATTTATATTAATTTATTTTATTTATATAAAATTCTAAAATGAAAAAAAGTTCCAATAAAATTTCAACGGTAATGTAACCAAGAAAAAATTGACACCCCTAATGCCAACGTTTGCCGATTTGGTAAACACACAGATGAACAATGGTGTAAATCGAGCACAGATGGTAGAAGGAATGATAGGAGGACAAAAGAAAAATAAACTTATACTTGCCGCTGCTGTGTGGCGTGTGTGATAAATCCGTCTGAATTGTATCCTCTGCGTCTCGGTCGCGCACCACTTTGAGCTTCGCTCTACTCGCAAGCGCAACCGATGAAAAAAAACACAGTCTGATTCGATGTGGAAAAAAACACCTTTGTTGGATCGTTTCGAAAACCTATCCGATCTACTTGCGAGTTATCGAACGATATAATATTTTGTAGTTAATAAATGAGTATTTTTTCATGCTTTATGACTTTTCTTCACAATGAATATTTTCGATGGTACAGATTTTTTGAAGAAAAAGTACAGATGAGGAAGATTTTTTAACCCTTCTGGTACAGATAAAAATGTGGCAACACTGGTGGGAACGTGTATGTATACGTGTGAGTATCATCACTTTTTGCAATCCTTGTAACTCGTACCTACAAACACCCATGTCTCGTACTTGAGCTACTCTTGACAAAGGTTGTACTGCGATAGAATGGTCAAATGCAATTGGTTTGGTCTTTCGATGGAAGGAAATGATACTACATTTTGAGATGTTAATTTTCATGAAATTGTGAGTTTATGAAAAGGTTCTATAGAAACATTTCAGAAACCAAATGAAAGCTAATTGATAAGGTTAATTGAATTTGCCATTGAGTTTGTTAGCAAAAAATTGTGTTAGTCTAAAAATTTGTAAAAAAAGCCAAAAAAAACTATTTTTTTTATTTCTTCCTGATATTGTTGTCCACTACGCTTACACAACATAAAACAACATAAAAATAAACATAAAACAACACAAAAATATGTACGTAACATATTCTATTACCTGAAAGTTGGAGCTTTAACATGATGTGTATCCCATCTGTATGCGTTTATTTTTCACGAAGTTACAGCATGTCAAACATTACTCAAAATGTTCATCTTCGCACTCTGTTCCTCTATTTTTTTTGTCAAGTGTATATATAGATGTTAACTATTTTTTGATACTTTTTAAATTTCATTTGATTATTTTCTTTTCTGTTGCAGGAAAACGGTTCTTTCAATTATCTCTCTATTTTTTATCCCATCTGTTTATTTCTATCATTAGGCTCATTTAGCAATTCAGTTGTAACAGAGCCGAATTCATTCGTGTACATTTTTATCTTAAGATAACTTTTGTTGTGTATAACACTGTAGCCATTTTTAGGCGTAAGAGTATTCCTGTCCATCGATAAACATTTGTTTTATCTATTACACAGTAGCCGTTCAGGCGTAAGAGTATTCCTATTATATCGATACATAACACATGTCGCCTTTTTTTGCCGTAAGAATATTTCTATTGTTCGAATGTTCACAGCGGGACTGTTGATATGAGGCTTGCATTGTTGTGTTATTAAAGTGCCAATTATCGATGCAGCAGACCGAAAATGTGAGCGATAAGGGACTGGGATTACCGTCACATGATGATTGTTGCGTGGACGTAGGAGCTACAATAGCACACAAAGATGTTCAGTTGAGGGACCCTGAGTTATGAGCTCATGATCGTTCGCTTAGTAACGGACACGCAACTAATTAGGCTACGAAGACCCCCTCTCTATTTGTAGTTCATATACAACTGTCGATTCGTTCTATAAGGACATTAACATAGTGTCCGTCCGAAAAAGACTGCGACAAAGCGTTTATTAGAAGAAAACATATTCAAATGATAGTTGTTTCCAATATTTCCAATTTTTTTACGTTTATATGACAACTAGCAACGGTGCATACTCGATAAAACGATGTTGGTTTCGAAGCAATACATTTGTCCACCAATTCAATATCTTCAATATCCCTCGAACCGTGTTGCATCGATCAAAACAAGTGGGTTAGAGGCGAATGAACTGGAAAGTTTAAGGCATCTCTAAAACAACGAAGGTCAAGTTAAACAAGTGGTAATCAGAAAACGCAATATATAGTATGCACATTGGTCGAGGAAAAATTTCCCATGCGAGCTGCGTCATTATTTCACGAGGAATTTTCCAGTGTGTGGCCGAGCATTGTATTAAAGGAGAAAAACATAGTGCTTTGATCAAAGTTAAAAATCCATAATTATTGATTATAATTTACAAACGGTGAAAATAGATGAATCATAATCATAGATCGGAGCAGGGTTGTCACTTTTTCATCTGTACCAGACTGCCGGTCTACAAATAATTGTCCCATGTTACTTTTTGACAATTTTCATTTTTCTTCATAAAACAATTTTTTATGAGCTCTCAACAGCAATTTAAGGGTTTTACCATTCATTCCCGCTTATTTTTTGTTTAAAAGTGTCGAAAAACCATCACGTTGGAATCACATTTGAGAAAAAAGAAACATGAAAAAACGAAAATAAAAAAAAATCAAAGCATGATTTTTTTTAGTCAATGTAATTTTGGATTGATTTTGCCCTGGAAAAATGATTTAGAATAAGAACCATTCATAGAATAGTGGTCATTGAATATTGGAATAATTTGTTACTGAGAAACAGAAACAGTTGTAGGGGAAATCAAGGTACAACCGGGACCCTAAGGATTTCCACATATTTCCAAGACCTCCCTTGTTTCTTTTATTTCAAATCGTTACGGAACCTCTCTTCAACTGTTCAAGAACCATTCTACAGTATCTGTTGATCATTTTTTGAACAAAACTCGAATTTTGATAGAATACAAAAGTTGATGTTTTCAGGTGAAACAAATCGGAGTGCGGGTAAAACCGACATCTTTAAAGAAACGAATCAAAACTTGCTACAACATTTGAACAGTATTAGCAGGCTACCCATGTACTATGTGGATACTTTAAGAGGGGAGAAGGTGGATAGTTGCAAATTCTATGTCATTGAATTGCTCAGATTTTGAATGATAAAAAGCAAATGTATTTCAACTGCAAGAAAAAGCTGTCCACTGACAGTTTATTGAATCCCTCAGCTCTCACCGCTGATAAGGACCGTATCGTTAATTATGGGTACGCTCAAAACACAGCTTTATTTCAAATATTGCATTTATTTTTCAGTTCTGATATCAAAATATTGTATCTTATGAATGAAAGAAAGGAGTAACAGTAAAAAATAATCAAGATTCTGATTTTCGCGCCAATGATCGCACCTGCTTCTTGATGTCCCTCATTAGGTTCTGGACAACCGTCTCATCGACTTGTTTGCTCACATTTATCCAATCCTTTTTGAACTGCTCAAGGTCATCGGCTGCCTTGTCCTTCTTCCGCAGTCGTCCCTTCATCAAAGCCCAAAATTTTTCAATAGGTCTTATTTGTGGACAATTTGGAGGATTCATCTCCTTTTCCACAAAATCGACATTATTCTCGCGATACCAATCCAAGGTCAAACGTGCATAGTGGCATGATGCCAAATCAGGCCAAAATAGTGTCGGACCAGTGTGCTTTCGGATGAGCGGTAACACACGCTTTTGGAGACATTCTTTCCGGTAAATTTCACCATTCATATTCCCGAGAGTGAAGAAAGGAGATGATTTCATGCCACATTGACAAACAGCTTGCCAAACCAGCACTTTCTTACCGAATTTTTCGCAAAAAATTGACTTCTCCGCGTTCGGGACATCTGTTCCTTGCTTTACAGTGTAAAACTGTGCCCCAGGAAGAGTTTTGTAGTCCAGTTTGACGTAGGTTTCATCATCCATGACGATGCACAGTTCGCGTTTGCTTAAAATCCCATCGTAAAGCTTACGGGCACGGGTTTTCACGGAACTTGCCTGAATTTGGCTGCGTTTGGGACATTTTTGCTTTCTATATGCCTTCAGTGAGTTACGTTCTTTGGCACGTTGAACCATACCGATTGATGTTCCACACTTTTTTGCGCAATCCCGTATCGATAATTCCTTTTTTCTTTCAAATTGCCTGCAAATCTTTTTATCCAAGTTTGGCTTGGATGGCCCAGGTTTTCTGCCGCGACCGGGTAGATCCTTCAATGTATTATACATACCAAATCGCTTGATAGCGTTTTGGACCGCATGGACGCTTACTCCTTCCGCCTTCGCCAATTTTCTCATTGATATTCCTGTTTCGGAGCAGTATCTGGTCACAATGGATTTTCGTTTTTCTTCTGTTAGCCCTCTCATGATTGCACTTTTAGGAAAAAACGATCTTTTAACAATGCTAACTGAACGCTAACTGTGTCAACAACAGGAGAAAAATAAACAGCTGTCAAAACAAGCTATAGTCTTTTTCAGACGGAGACTCTAAGGCGTACCCATAAATAACGATACGGTCCTTACAGTCTTAGGTTTGCGGAACGATTCGGATTCCGGTCTAGAAATCTCAGCTAGCAGTTTTTCGTTTTGAGAGGATGTTTCACTGTGTTTTTTGACGTAGAACTACGTCTTTCATTAAGGGTGCCAAATCATAAAACAGGTCACGTTTTTATGAAATAAAGTTAACGTTAATAACTATTTTTGCCGCGAACGGATTTTGGCGATTTACATACCAAACGAATCGGAAGTTCCCTAAGATTTGATTGATATTCTATACATCACAATTCCCTGGTGTGTAAGGGTTAAAGTTCATGAAAACTATAAGCGTTCCCATTTTCCCATACATTTGTTTTGTCCATTTGTGTGCTTTCCCGAACAGAACTGTCAATAACGAGCAACTTATCGACGACCAACGGAGGGGAAATAGTAGGATTGAAAGTCTCCGTAAACGAAAGAAAAGCTGTTAGAGGCGAATGAACTGCAAAGTTTAAAGCCTCTTAAAAACAAAGAAGAAGAAGAAAGAAAAGTAGAGGAATGAAGGGGAATACTTTCCTAGAGTATAAACAGTGGATCTCGCTGAGGCAAACTTTCATTCGGCATCGGACTGTTGAGCAATCCAGTTCACTTTGCTTTCGCTGCGCTTCGATCTAAGATTGGACCCCACCAGTGCTAATCCAACTTGGATATCGTCGTTTGGTTTTTCTGTTCGTTTTTCACGTTATTCGTATCGTGTGTTTTTTTTTCCTCGTCATAAATTGGACGCTTCGCGTAGTGTGTGATGAGCAAGACGAAGAGGAAGGCAGGCTTGAGCCCTGCAAAAAACGAACGCATTGCCAGGGGCAATAGAATTTCGAGGCAAGCGTCATCTAATGATGCACGTGATGTTGGTGCAGTGAAAAGCGCTCGCACTGAACCGAACCTTCGCGAGTGTGACATCGCATCGAACAACAGCGAAGTAGGCGATTTCGGCGCGTCGGTCGAAAATGTAAACGACGTTACCCAGAGAGCAACCAAAATCAAGCTCCCCCCGTTGGTGGTGAAGGCGGTCGCTCTTGACAAACTCATCAGCGAATTCGCATCGATGGGTGTTTGAGTACAAGCTGTGTGGCACAATTCAGTCTTTTTCCAAGCAGTTAACATTGTTTGTTTTCCGTCATCATAAGGGCTTCGTTGGTGCCATTGATAATTCATCAATGCATTAAACTGACGTTATGGCGGAGCAGACGTTAAGGTGCGCCAAAGCATTATAGAATAATATCCGAACGTATAAACAAGCGACTTATATAAAATAACAGCGTAGTTCTACGTCAACAATGCGGTCGTATCTTGGACACAACCTCCTATAATTTTTTTTCGGACCAATTTAAAAGCTAGACGGTTCTCAAGATCAAGCGGGTGATGTATAAATTCCTGCTCCTGGTCCGGGGTACAAACAAGGGTTTTTATCCCAGCTAAGGTGAGTATCCACGGAAGATGTGCCTATGAGCGTTGAACGAAGGGATATCATTAGCTCTGCCAAGGTTTTCTTGTTGTCATGCCCGGTTCAACACTGGTTTTGGCTTTTTTATCAGTTCGACTCTCCCGTTTTGTCTTCCAAATATAGACTCGAGACATCTACAAAAAGTAAGAACATATTTTTCTGTTAGAGAAAAGAAATACCAGGTGTTGGTTTTACCCTGTCTGAAAATGACCCCGAATTGACTCGAAATTTCTACTACTGTTTGCTGAGCGGTTCTGTTTTGTTGTTTGTTTTGACAAAAAGCGACTTCCGCAGGGGTGACTCGAAACGTAAGAAACGTCAAGTGTGTAGATGGGGCATCAGAAGATTAAAAAAAAACACTTCTAACTGATAAAATCAGGGGGTGTCGGTTCACCCTGATTTCCCCTACAGCTGAACATTTTTGTACGTTCACTATTTTCTTGTTTTAGCAAACCCTCACCATTAATCCATTCTCCATTCTCTCTACCCACAGTCAGCCTGGTCGGCATCCGCTCGATGCAAGTCCCGCACAAATTCTCCGGCTTCTTCCTGGCAGCCGAGCGGGAGATCTCGCTGAACCGGCTCGAGCTGCAGAACAGCGGCGGTGGGCTGGTCAACGTGGGAACGTTTCAACTGCTCGGGGATGCACTGACCAAGTTCAGCGAGCGTTGCCCTAATGCCGTCACGCAAACCAGTTCGATTCCGAAGAGTGAGATACAGGTAAACTGGGTTGCTCCCCCGTCCGGCAGCGGATGCATAGCGATCCGTGCGACCGTAATCGAACATCGGGACGTGTGGTACATGGACGATGGACCGTTGAGTAAAATTTTCTGCGAGGATGAAGCTGACTCGGTGGACACCCAGCCGCCGGTGCTGAAGGAGTGCTGTTCTTGCGATGAGGCTAAGTACGAGCTAACGTTTGAGGGTTTGTGGTCGAGACACACCCATCCGAAAGATTTTCCCTCCAACGGGTGGTTGACAAGGTTCAGCGATGTGATTGGGGCATCGCACACGGTGGACTATCGATTCTGGGAGTACGGTCAGGTGGCCAGTGAGGGATTGAAGCAGGTGGCTGAACACGGCTCTACGAGGATGCTGGAGAGCGAATTAAAGAATCAGGTAAGCTAACCTAATCTTCCCTGCATTCTTATAAAAATGTGAAAGTTACAATTTCTCAGAGTGACAAAATTCGAACCATCGTGAAAGCTCGTGGAATTGCCTATCCCAATGTTACCGGAAAAACTTTTGCCGTGTTTCGAGTCGACTCGAATCATCATTTGGTTTCGATTGTATCGATGATTGATCCTTCGCCCGATTGGATCGTTGGAGTCTCTGGACTTGAGCTATGTCTAGACAATTGCTCTTGGGTGGAGAATAAGATTCTCAATTTGTATCCGTGGGATGCGGGAACGGATAGTGGCCCAACATATATTTCTTCAGACCAGCCGACGAATCCTCCGGATGTAATTCGTCGGATTAAATCAAACTACCCGAATGATCCTCGTTCGCCATTTTACGAACCGAATGGCGCGGAAATGAAGCCTTTGGCTAGGATCTATTTGTCACGACAAAGGCTTTACGAGAAAAACTGTGGCACTGATAATGAGGAAGAGATCGAGAGTAAGCAGGTCTGCGAAACGGAGCCCTGGGGAGACTGGACGGAATGCAGCTCGCGCTGCGGAAAGGGAAAACAAACCCGCCGCAGAACGTACAAATTCCCCAACAAGGCTAAGCAAGCGGATTGCAAGAAGAAATTGTTCGATCGTCGGCCATGCGTTGGAACCGAGAGGGACTGTGACTATCAGACCAGCCAGGAGCTAGACGAGATCTATCAGAGTGATCCAGAGTGCGAGGTTACCGAGTTTGGACCGTGGAGTGAGTGTAGCACTCCTTGCGGCAAGGGGAACAAGACTCGCTCGAGAAAGTATAAGAAAAAGGGAGCCCGGAAGAAGTGCGAACGAATGCCAAATCCACCAAAACTGCAGCAGACGATGCCCTGTAGCTCGGAGTGTGGCGGAGACATCTCGCAACCGGTGATCAGTGCTGATGTGAGTTCTGCGAGTATCATGTGAGGATATGGTTGTGCTTCAAGTTTGTTATGTTCTTTTTGTAGATTAACCCAAAATGTAAGATGACCCAATGGTCCGATTGGGGACCATGTAGTGTAACGTGTGGACTTGGCCGAAAAATGCGCACCCGAATGCCGATCAGTCAGGCTTTGAATACGAAAATGCACTACAAACGATTCGTAAATTACTACTTAACGAAGCGGCGTCCAACCTTGGATGATGAGGAGGACGAGGAGGAAGAAGAGGACGATCTGGACAACAGTCTGCAAATTACGGATCAGAACGACCCCTGCTATGGTGTGGATACCGTCGAGGAGGTTACCTGTGGACATGACCTTCCACCTTGTGATGGGCTGTACGGAGTTCCAGGTAAAGATTGAGAGTATTTGTTGTGGAATTTTTTCTTGAAGTTTTTTTTTTGTATCGTTCAGACCTCTGTTTCTTGGAGCCGAAGATGGGAAATTGTCGCGATTCTGAGACCCGATGGTTCTACAACAGTGCCGCTAACGATTGTGCGATTTTATTCTTCTCCGGTTGTGGTGGAAATCACAACAATTTCATGTCGCGAGAAGATTGTTTAGATACTTGCAGTAAAGGTATATTGCTCGATCCATAGATTGATCCTTTATTCGTTGTTGATCCATTTATTCTCAGATCGTAAATTTACTAATATACCGATTCGTGATCAAATAAGTACCAACTCCGACTACACGACGGACATCAAGCAGGACTGCAGAACTTCCCACTGGAAGCGTGGCCCCTGTAACGTTACTTGTGGCGAAGGGTTCCGTTCAAAAACCCGATCCGTTTTGGTGAGTTATGCCCCACCATAAAATCCAATCACTCGCTAAGCCATATTCTTACCCTGTTTTTCTCACAGTTGCATCCCTCAAACGGTGGCCAGCGCTGCCCCCGGAAGCTACACAAGGTGGAGCGCTGCTTCGTGCACTGCGATTCCTCGAGGCACGATACCAATCCCTCGTGGGGTCCAAGCACACGCTACTCGACGGAACCAATCGAGTGCGTTTACTCGGCCTGGTCCGCATGGTCTCCCTGCAGTAAAACCTGCGGAGATTACGCTGTCCAGCAGCGCACCCGCTACGTGCTGAATCCGGAGAATACCCGGTACTGTCCGCATCGGCTTGAGGAGCGGAAATGTGATATAATGCCTTGTTTGCTGGGCAAGTAAGTGAAGTTTCCAGCTGCCGATGTGATGAGCCGGTGGAATCGGGGAAGGGTGAGATTTTGGCGCCTTTTGGGTTCGATTTGGAATACTTATTTAGCGGACACACGTATTTTGTAGCAGCACCCGGATGTTTAGTTTTGCATTGCATACGTAACAATGGATGGGATGAGTTGGCGGATTAGTGCTATCTTCCTTGATCGTCGCGGGCATGTTGCCGTAGTAAACACAAAGATGTACACATGTTATAAACAAGTATAAAATTAGATTAGGGAAGCAACTTTTATACAGAAACAAAAAAAAAAACAAATCAGTCGGCACAAATCAGTAGAGTTATTGTCAGTGTAAGCGAACAATAAGAGCAAAAACAAAATCATAATGTCAATCTTAAACTGTTCGAACACAAGCAATGATTTAGGGCAGAATAGGTCTAGATCATATAGATGATGAAAAAAAGTGTGGTGTAACAATAAAAATCTCCGAAAATATATCAAATTTTGACATATTCTGTTCTGATTATTGAGAAATATCCACTTCACTAACACAAACGGTGATGTCATCTTAATTGGACAAGTTTTGGTGAGCCAATTTCTACGTCACTATAGTTTTCAGTATTATTTTTTCACGAGCATCCGATCTGCATGCAATTCTATGATATTTGAATCATCCTAGCCACTCAAATCATAAGAGTTTCTGCTCCAATATAAAGCATTTTGAGTGGTTTATTTTAAAAAAAACAGGAAGTGGGTTATATCTATGGTATAACCGCAAGGGTGACGTAGGACTATCGTTGATTTAGAGATCATTTGTTTGAAGTTGAATCTAAATCCATCCTGAATGAAATATTTGGGTGACTTCAAAAACGAGAGTGTTACGTTGGAGACTCAAGGTTTTATGCATCCAATATTGGATACAAAAAACCTTGTTCTGAAGAATAATCTTCAGAAGCTTTCCTGCTAACTGCACTTGATTGACAAATCACAAAACCAAATGTATGTGGTCGCAGTATTATATGGATAGAAAACATTAAAATAAACTCGCTTGAATGTAATTTTCAATTCCAAGGGGAACTGGCAGATTATTTTTCAGCAACGATCATTTTTTTCCAGGTTTCCTCTCGATAACCAGCAAACGAAAAGAGTTGCGCGCGTGTATGTGTGTGTGTGGCGGCTGCTTCTATGCCTTCCCGAGGAACCGTATTTCGATGCTGATACTCTCTTGGTCACGAGAGTATCAGCATTGGTTTTCTGCGCTCCCTCACAGTTAAAACAAACTGATTCCATTTCAGGTCAGGTCAGGCCAGGTAATGAATCCCTCGATCCCTCGCCGTTCAGCTCGTTCAGTAACGATGTTGTCTTGTCGATGTCCTCAGGCGTCGTGCACAAATTACGTAACGCTAAAAATCCGAATTTTGAACCACCTCTCCCCCCCCCCCCCCCTTTCGTATCACAATTTCCTATCTCTAATAAACAGAAAGTAACGCAACATCTACCCCCTTCCCCCTTATCGCGTTACGTAATTTGTGCACGACGCCTCACGAAAAATGAATCGGTTTCACCACCAGAATATCATTTCAGTATGCTTTTCGTGCGTAATTGAATCGAGAGAAGGTGTGGTTTACGATGGCAATTTGGAAGGCAAACTAGAGGAGAATGAACTCTCTGAGTATGAAAATTTCGGCGACTGAGCAATAATCGATTGAAAATTATATAATTTTCGCGATACGAAACATTTTCCGTTTTTCATGTTATGCATCCAATATTGGATACGAAAATATCCTACTGATGGGAAAGAATAATCTTCAGAAGCTTTCCTGCTAATTACACTTGATTGAAAAATTACGAAATCAAATGTATTTGGTCGCTGTGTTCGCCATATAATTAGAAAACATTAAAAAAAACTCTTTCGCATGGATGTATTCTTCAATTCCCAGGGAACTGGCAGATTATTTTTCAGCAACGATTAGATCTTTCCGGAATTTTCTCGATGCTGTATGGCATCCAAACGAAAATTCTCGTTTCAGTTTGGCCTGCAAAAAACTTTTCTAAACTCTAATCCATCAAATTTGGAGCCCTGAAAAGGGCCGATGATTATATGCTAAGCTAATATAGCACCCTCTCCTTGGATTCGATGGGCCAGCTGAATGTCCTTGGGCATGATGTGACGCGTTTTGCGTGGATAGCACACAAATTTGTATCTTCGAATAAGCCTCCTGCAGCGTCATAAGCGCGGAACTTTGGAAGCGCAAGTCGGTTTTGAAGTCCTGAGCAATTCCACGATCCAAAAGCTACAAAGGTAGCTTGCGGATCAGCAATTCGGTCGACTTCCGATAGCGATGAATTTCACGCAAAGTTCCCGGTCGATAGCGATGTGGCTTCTTCACCTATCCTGCGGCTGGTGCGCTTATCCGAGCTGCTTTCGTGTGCCTTACCACTGAAAGACTAACTATCTATCTGCTTGCAAACGAGTCGTCACGGTGCGAGAGTAGAGTAAGAAATGAACGAAAGCAAAGGAAGCGTCATTTTATAAACCATAAAAGTATAGAATCTAAACCCCACCCTTATTATATTCGTTGCTTACCCTGAGAGAGAAACGAATAACATCGAAGTAAGTATACAGTAATGTATTTGAATCCGGACACTTTGCGTTACATTTAATACCATACCGCAGCCACAACATTTTCTGCATGTTGAATTAATGCGATTGATAAGTAACTATCAAGAAACTATCAGTAACTATATTAGCAACTATTAATCGCATAAATTCAACATGAAAAAAATGTTATGGCTGTGGTATAATATTGAATGTAATGCAAAGTGTCCGGATTCAAAAGCATTACTGTAGAAAAGAGTTAACTCGACTGAAATTTTTTCGGTTCGGCCTGCAAAAACGAAATTAAGAGCCCCCGCCGACTGCAGACTGACTTGTCGACCGATAGTTCGGTCGGCTTCTTAATCAGTAGGGAGAAAAAAAGTCTGTAGTGTACAGCATAATGCATAGACGTAAGTATGAGCTTCCCATCTCACATTTCAATAAGATTAATGGGTTTCCAAGTGGGCGCGCTACATACGGATACGAATGATTTCAATAACCTGTTTTCGAAGCTATCATTAAGCTATTGAAACAATTTTTCGACTCAATAAATAGCAATCATATAACTCTTGGACATTTTATCTTTTGTATGAAATTATTATCATACTGTTCCGTTGATCCGAAGCAGAATGAATCACGCTTAAAGAAGGAATGGATTTTTTCTTGGAATTTAGTCAGCAGAAATAATGCCCTTTCCCAACAATTAAAAACGACAAACGGTAAACAGTTATATTTCATATTTTTCATTATGAAATCCGTATCCATGGCACCTATCGGTATCGATAATTCGATCGACACCACGATTTTCGCTAAATGCTCCTTTCAGTTCGGCCTGTAAAAAACTTTTCTGAACTCTAATCCATCAAATTTGGAACCCTGAAAAGGGCTGTTGATTATATGCTAAGCTAATATAGCACGCTCTCCTCGGATACGATGGGCCAGCTGGATGTCCTTGGGCATGATGTGACGCGTTTTGCATGGATAGCACACAAATTGGTATCTTCTAATAAGCCTCCTGCAGCGTCATAACCGCGGAACTTTGGAAGCGCAAGTCGGTTTTGAAGTCCTGAGCAATTCCACGAACCAAATGCTGCAAAGGTAGCTTGCGGATCAGCAATTCGGTCGACTTCTGATAGCGACGAATTCCATGCGAAGTTCCCGGTCGATAGCGATGTGGCTTCTTCACGCTTCCTGCGGCTGATGCGCTTATCCGAGCTGCTTTCGTGGTGCCTTACCACCGAAGGACTAACGAGCTGTCTGCTTAGTCCCGATGAAACGAGTCCTCACGGTGCGAGAGTAGAGTAAGAAATGAACGAAAGCAAGGGAAGTGTCATTTTATAAAACATAAAAGAATCGAATGTAAACCCCACCCTCTTTATTGTATAAGCTTACTGTATACTCACGAATATAATAAGGGTGGGATTTAGATTCTATACTTTTATGGTTTATAAAATGACGCTTCCTTTGCTTTCGTTCATTTCTTACTCTACTCTCGCACCGTGAGGACTCGAGCTCGTTAGTCTTTCGCAGACAGCTCGTTAGTCATTCGGTGGTAAGGCACACGAAGTCAGCTCGGATAAGCGCACCAGTAGCAGGATAGGTGGAGAAGCCACATCGCTACCTGGAACTTCGCATGAAATTCGTCGCTATCAGATATCGACAGAATTGCTGATCCGCAAGCTACCTTTGCAGCATTTGGTTCGTGGAATTGCTCAGGACTTCAAAACCGACTTGCGCTTCCAAAGTTCCGCGGTTATGACGCTGCAGGAGGCTTATTCGAAGATACCAATTTGTGTGCTATCCATGCAAAACGCGTCACATCAAGCCCAAGGACATCCAGCTGGCCCATCGTATCCGAGGAGAGCGTGCTATATTAGCTTAGCATATAATCAACAGCCCTTTTCAGGGCTCCAAATTTGATGGATTAGAGTACAGAAAAGTTTTTTACAGGCCGAACTGAAAGGAGCATTTAGCGAAAATCGTGGTTTCGATAATAATTCGTTACCGATAGGTGCCATGGATATGGATTTCCTTATGAAGAATATGAAATACATGACATGATGTAGTGAATATATCCGAAGAAATCACTTTGGTGAAACTGCATTATAAAATTATTTGTGTACGAATGCCGCAATCGATAGTCGACTCTAATTTGCGCTGGGTAATTTCCTCGGAGGACTCGATTCCTCCTTTGAGCATTAATAATCTCTTTCTGGCAAAACGATGTGGTATGAATCACATTATTTGAATGATAGAATGAAGAAGTTTTCTGCCATTTTCCTTCAACCTCCAAACGTATCTTTCTCCCGTTTGTCGTTTTGGCGTTCGCTAATCCTTTCTCACAACACCCATTTCTAGTTTGAGAAATTGTTGAGTAAACATTGTTTGCCAGTGCGCGTAGAGCGGGAATTCCTAAAGATTCATTGCACCTCTAATAAATTGCCGAAAGACGTGGTCTTACGTTGATCGCACTTGATTGAAAAAATCCAAAACGAAATGTATTTGGTCGAAGCATTATATGAGTAGAAAGCAAATAATCGCTCGATAATGACTTGATTTTCGCGATGTGAAACATTTTCCGTTTTTCATGTTATGCATCCAATATTGGATACGAAAATTTCCACTGAGGGTGAAAAAAATATTCAGAAGCTTTCCTGTTAATTGCGATTGATTGAAAAATAACAAAAACAAATGTATTTGGTTGCAGTGTTATATGGATAGAAAACATTAAAATAAACTATTTCGCATGAATGTATTTTTCAATTCCCAGGGGAACTGGCAGATTATTTTTCAGCAACGATGATAGCAACGAGAATTCCGCGCGTGTATGTGTGTGTGTGTGTGGCGGCTGCTCCGATGTTCCAAGCGGAACCGTGGCATCACTCTCCTCCTGATGGATTCCCTTTTGGCCTTAGGTGCACAAACAGGCTCTTGGTGACACCGTTCATCAGCGCTTTCATGATAAACGAAATTAGCTTCACAACAACAGCGACAACATGCTCCAATCGCTGTTCAATCATAACTGAGTGGGTTTACGAGCGGCGCTCGCTTATATACCGATTGGTGATTTCAATAGCCTGTTTTGAAAGCAATTTTAAGACTATTGAAACAAGTTTTTGGATGAAAAAGTAACAAGTATCTGACGCGTAGACATTTTATCTTTTAAATGAAGTGTTTATCATACCATTTCGTTCAGTTGTTTGAGAGCTATTAACGCTCAAAATCTCGGTCTCCAGCGTAACGCTTTCGTTCTCGAAACTTTGGTTTTACACCCCAGTATAGAAATGAAAGACGTAGTCCTACGTCAAAAATGAATCACTTTACGTTATATTTCTGTATGAAAGTTAACATCGAAGCGATTTTCGGTGTTGGCGTTAACGCCTGCGCGCCTCTACTGTAATCCGTCTCGACCAGCACTCGCACCATCACAACCACTGATACGCACTTGCCTCGAGTCTGTGTTAACCCTCCTGTACTCGCGTGCAAAATCATAACACGTATACTCGCGCATGGTGTCACAGACCGAAAATTGAACTTCTCTGTAATGTTGCCATTGTGTATTCTTCAGGCTTTATTGGCATTTATTTTAAGAAGAGGGTATAAGTAAATAAAAAACCCCAAAAAATATGTTTTCTTCGTCTTTATTATATTTTAATAGTCATCTAATTCAGCCTCCTCAAAATAGAGTAATTTTTGATACTCCAATACAAATAACGAAATATGAATTTTTCACTGTTATTAATTGAAAGTAAGCAATTGAATATAATTCATGGAAGTATAAAGAGCTATAAAATAATATAAAATCGTATTAATTGATTGTGGTTTCATTGGAATAAGAATCAGAACATAGCATAACTGCATGCTCGAAACAAACTTTTTTTTTTCATTTCATGCAGTTGTTGCGTGTTTTCGGGTCTTTTATCGGAGAGAAGAATGTGTACTGACCTTCTAGATAATCACCAGATGATAAAGATTCTGGAATATAAAGTTCGCATATTTCTAATATTCTTTGCCTCTGCATTCTTGGTAAACTAAGAATTAATACCACTTTATAGATAGGGCATAAAATGATGATATAAAAGGATTTCTAGGAACTTCCTTTTCTTTCTATTGTTTTTTTGTTGATATTTTTCATTAAAAAAAATATACCCGAAACTGTAACTGTTAAAAATTATCATAAGCCACCAATTAGTTTATAGTTTACTGTTTACAATTATTCCACAAGTGAAATTCTTTCAAAAGTCTGTATATGTATGACCATTATATTTAGCGAATAACTATACGAAAGTCAAAGATTTATATTTTGCTTTTGAGCGTATGACTCTAACGGCGAATATATCGACGAAAAGTTAACATATGGATCCGTTCAATGCAATTACAAAAAGGGACTAAAATCAAATACGAATAGTCCGGTAATGATCATATGCATTATATTCAATAAATATCCCACGCCACTAACATTAATTTATATATTTCATTCAACAATATTCTAGAATATGAAAAAAGGCACTTGTCTTAAAAAGTTACTCCTATACTCGCGTCGGTGTGTCAGACCGAAAGTGTTAAAAAAGTGGCACACGTCCCCTTTGTACCAACACATGCGATACGCTAAACGATGACGAAAGACGAATAACGAAGCTAGAGAGAAACGCAAAGTCGTAGTGCTGATATTTTCTGAGAAATGAACGAATTATTGATTTCTCGGTCTGACAGACCAATGCGCGAGTATAGGAGTGTTAAGATTGACAGATGAAAAAAACAAAAACAGGAAGTAGAAAATAGAAAGAAAAGGAAGTAAAATCCACAAAAGAAAATATTGTATTGTTTAAATAATTATTCAAGTGGCATTCAAGATCCTATCCTAATTGTGGTAAGGACAATTTGTACTTAGTCGAAAGAGTTCCCACCCTTGTCGAAACCAAAACACGATTTTGATAACACATAAGGTGTCAAAAAGAGTCAAATATTTGACTTCGGTCAAACAGTGTATGAGCACCCATAGAAAGACTAACCGTGACATGATTCTGTTAGCATACTATGTATTCTAAAGTTAATTGAATTTCAGGAAAATAATGATAAATCACATCACTACCATTGTGTTATTATTATTTCGGAAAGCATCCAATCCGGTGGTCTGTTGGCAATTTCCAATGTAGCAAACAAGTAAATCCATCATTCAAATTGAGAGTGACTTAAATAATCGTATTAGTAGGGTAAGACAGACAGTGAAATGTTAATGATGGCAAGATCATTTAACTCGCGCTCTCTTTTTCTCTATTTGTTTACATTTCAATTGCTGGACAGACTAACAATTAGAGAGAAAAAAAAAAAGTTAATCTGATGAGCTTTCAACATCTGCGCTTCGATTATTTCATAACCTGTCTGTCTTACCTAAAGGGTGTGTCACATCAAATTGCATCACGGAAAAAACCCTGTAGAAATTTAATTTTTATGAATTATATCTTCAGCTTTCGCTTATAATCAGATAAGAGTGTATAGATCACGTTGGCCATGCTTCACTGTCAATTTTTCGTAAATTTGGAAAAATGTCGTCGAACGAAAAAGAGCGTCGTGAATTAATCCTGTGCACTCATTTCGAGAATCCGGAGTTGTCACATCGGGACATCGGTAAGATGCTGGGAATCGTCCAATCCACGGTCAGCAGAGTACTAAAACGATACTTCGAGAACCTAACCATCAACCGGAAGGTGAAGAACGGCAAAAATGGATGCTCCGTCAGTGAAAAAGATCACAAGCGCGTAGTTAAGCAGTTTAGACGTGATCCGAGAAGTTCGGTCCGGGATGTCGCCAATAATCTGAATTTGTCAAGTTCATTCGTACAGCGGACCAAGCAGCGGGAGGGCCTGCGTACATACAAGGTTCAGAAGGCTCCTAACCGCGACGAAAGGCAAAACATGGTTGGGAAGACGCGAGCCCGGAAGCTGTACACCGAAATGCTGACGAAGCCGCATTGCCTGGTAATGGACGCCGAAACCTACGTCAAAGCGGACTTTCGTCAGCTGCCGGGCCTGTTGTTCTTCTCCGCAGAGGACAAATTCAGCGTTCCGGAGGAGATTCGCAAGCAGAAACTATCCAAGTTTGCCAAAAAGTACATGGTGTGGCAAGCGATCTGCTCTTGCGGAAAGCGGAGCGCCCCCTTCGTGATAACCGGCACGGTAAACGGGAAGGTTTACCTTAAGGAGTGCCTACAGAAGCGCTTACTACCACTATTGAAGCAGCACGAGGGCCCGACCATCTTCTGGCCGGATCTCGCTTCGTGCCACTATTCAAAGGACGTGTTGGAGTGGTACGAAGCCAACGGGGTCACCTTCGTGCCAAAGGAAATGAACCTGCCAACGCGCCGGAACTTCGCCTAATAGAGAAATATTGGACAATTATGAAGCAGGCCCCGGAAGAACCCAAAAGTTGTCAAATCGGAGGCGGACTTCAAGAGAAAATGGATTTCTGTTCAAAAAAAAACTACAACCTGACGTTGTACAGAACCTTATGGACGGGGTAAAGAGGAAGGTGCTAGCATACGGGCTTGGGCTCGAAGTATGAATAAAAAGAAAATGCCAAAAGTTGTTTAATAGTTTTTATTTTACTGTCTAAAATTTTCAAGAGGATCGGTCTACTGGGCGATTTTCTACAGCGTTTTTTCCGTGATGCAATTTGATGTGACACACCCTTTAGTATACTGTGCGATCCATCCGTACTACAAACAATATTCAATTTTTTGTGGTTTATTATTCGAATGCAAAACTTTTTTTGCAGACTATTAGACCCTTTAGTTTGAAAAGCAGAATATTGACCAGCTTTTGCTCTTGCTTTCCTTTAAGTTTTGTAAAATAAAAGATTGCAATGATTTACCTGTTTGTCATACAGAAAATCCTCCTCCTCTCTACATAATAAATCGGTAGAAAAAATGTTCAGTTTCATTGTGGGTAAATTTCTTCCGAATTGATCTTATTTTCCAGTGTACGAAAGCATAATGTGGTTTTAAGCAATGTGATACATGCTAAGATATCCGTAAATCAGAGAATGCATTCATTCAAGATGTCTTCAATAGCTTTTCACACTTATTTTTTTTTTCAAATCAGTAATTACTTCCGTTGAGATCACGTATTGCGCCGAACACGGAGAGCAAGTTTATCCAAATGAGGCAACATCTTATGTGTCCTGCCATCGGACCGGATATATACCATCGAGCTTGGAGTGCACAGCTATCGGCTCTCCTATTTCTCGGGCTCAATTGGCGCAATGATGTTGAGGATTTAGATCAATGAGCAAACCTGGATGTTGATCGGAGTAAGAAAAAATCGGCAGCTCATTTAGATGACACTATTTTTAGGAGATTTCAGTTTAGCAACTGTTTTGGAAGGATCAGTTTTTCAACGGTCTGAACGGAGCAAGTTGTCCTTCTCAGTCCTTCCCAGTCTTTTCCCAGGTAGCTTGTCCACCAGATCCTGGATTAAAATTGGATTAATTGAGTGTTGTTGGAGGTCCACCGCTTTATGACACTCGTATTGTTGGCCATTTACAAAAGGGACGAATGTCTCCAATTTATGTTCCACTTTCTCTAGGCGCAAATGTAAAATTCGCTCTGGACGTCCATAGAGTCCATAGTCCTCATCACCTTAGGCACTGACTTCGGCAGAAGCAATTGCTCCCGAATACCCTTCAATGCAGGGAGTTCTTTTGCAATCGGACTAAATTTTCTACGTCGAAGAACCCGCAAGCTGTATTAGAGGTTTCGTAGCTACGGACAAAAAGTGGCCATTCTTCTGGTTTTCCGATAAAAACGGGTGGAAAATGTATTCTGTGCTGCCAATTGAGCTTTTCTTGAACCGGTAAATTTGGTCCCCAGCTCGTCTGACTTTACCTCATTCTTTGACAGTTGTCGTGTATCATCTACCTGCTCAGATACTTCCGAATTGCGATCTGTCGGGATTCTCCGTTCTTCAGCTCTTATAAATACTATATTGACGCTTGTCAGATTGGGACATTTCTGGGATTGAACATTGAAATCGAATCTTTTTTACATCTGATCGACCAGGTAAAAATAGCGTTGCACATTTATCCTACATTAGATTCCTCGCATATTTTAGTGTGAATCTTCAACTCTTCATGAAGCATTGTAAATTCAAAATTTTCAGCCTTGAACAAACGATTTTTCTGTTGATTTTGGTACAAAATATACAACGAAAAGCAGTTAATGTATTCATGTGAGGATGGTGAATATAATCCTCCCTTTACACCCAACATATTTCTCCAGCAATGCGTAGTGTGTTTCTTTTATACACACCGCGTCTATGAGACCCTGCATCATCTGTCGACGTCTGGTGGCGATTTTCAAGCTGGGGTTCATAATTTGGGTCCCATATTCGAAAGTGTGTTCTCTATCAGTACGATGCCAGCTCTTAAATGTTCAAATTTTACATGTATTTCTGGCCCTTTTTTAACATGTTGAGATTCAATTTTCACTCCCATCACCTATTTGTAATCGCGTTTTTAGTGTTTTGCTATAAACCAAATAATTGTCCCATCGTTCGTTTTTTCAAATAGAACAAAATTTATTTACGTCGTTAAATGACATCCGCTTCATCGAACTTTGATTCAAAAAGCACCACGAATAACCAGAACCGAATCCCATCATGCGACATATCGAACGTCTTGGTTTGTCAAAACTAGCTCATTGGTGACAATTTCAACAGTTTTTGGCCACATTAGGATAACCCGAATGGTCTCCGAATGACCTGCAGATCAGAGTTCAAATCGAGTTATAAAAAGGCATTACGACACCTTAAGGTGGATTAAATCAGGTTTTTATCACCTCAAACCCTTGAATTACTATTAAAATGGCCGTATGTGAAGAAATAATTGATTTTCTATACATTGTTGTGCATACTAGAAAATCCTGAAAAACATAGATTGACCATTTTCCCCCCAAGCTACATTTTGAAATCTTCCGCTGAAAATTTTCCAAATTAGCGCTCAAGGATTTTTTGAACAAAACTTACCATAACGCTTTGTGGGCATAGCACCAGTACTGATTTTAAAAATGTTTGGGTATAAATCTAACAAAAAAAAAACGAAAATATTCACTTTTTTCCGAAATGAGTTATCAATTTGCCCCCGGTTTACGGTACCAACGTTTCTAACATTGCTAACGTACGCTGTCTGAACGTAGAATTACTTGCGATCGGTAGAGAGGTAGAGAGGGAACGATTGCGATTCCTAGGACACATTCAACAGAAGCGTCGTGAGGAACAATACATTCACTTGCGAGACGCTCTCATAAGCAACGCCGACACAGCCTTTGCTATTGCCAGCACGTATGCAAACAGAAAATGAAGTCTTTAATGATCTTCTTTACAACACCACACGTATTTGGTCTCACACAGTGCTGGAAGTATTCGGTTGCATAGCAAAAGCGTGGATTACCTCATATGCACATTTTTGGTTTGGTTAGTCGACAAAATACGCCCTGAGAAAATCGGTAGTGTGATTTACCCAAGAATCCCAGATCCGTCTATTGATCAACTACTCATTCGTATTTTGAAACCCGATCGAGTCAAAAATGCCCGAACAGATCGCAATATTATATTCTATAATTCGACCATTCGACTCAAGTTCAATCGGGTTGTGCAAATGTGGCAACCTTGAAACGCAATTCAATATAGAGTAGAAGTACCTATCATCGCTGTAGTACCAATTATGGTAATACGAGTGAGTTTTTTTATTAGTTTAGAAAACATATTTTATTTTTAAAGGCCCTAGTATGATTTTTAAACATCAGAAATCTCTTCTTTGTCGATTTTGGTACTTGATTCCGTGCGAAATATTGTTCTTTTGTTGAAAAATTTAGTTTGGAAGTAGTGTGTCCCATTAATGCTTGCTCCTTAGCATTTTACTAATGGCGGGTTTACATTAGGGAGATCTATAGCTATAGATAGATTTATTCACGTCAAAATAGGTGTAAACGGGTGAGAATAAATATGATACACTTATTCGAGGTATATATAACTTGAATAAATTCAGCATATATAAACGCTTATGAATTTCTCACTGGTGATCTTAGAGGCGAATGAACTGAAAAGTTTAAAGCCTCTTTAATTCAACATCATCATCATCACTGGTGAGAAATCACTAAAGTTGGATGCAGTTCTACTTTAGGTGAATAAATTCACCGAAAATATGAATATATTCATTATAGAAGTTCACGCTAGTGTAAACGGTTGATGCGATTTCTATAAATCTCATCATATTTCTTCACATGAATATATCCCTAGTCTAAACCCACCCTAAGGAATATGCGATCAAAATAATGAGCTGTGAAGTGGCTGTTTTGATGCAAACACAGTGTAGACGCATACATTACAACCTTCTTGATGTTGTGATTCGACCAATTTATACGATTTTGTCGAAATAAACATGTATTTTGACGTAGGACTACGTCCAACCGGAAGATATAGGGGGTGAAATGAGAATCTATGCACTAAACAAGTAGGAAAAAATGCAAGATTTGGAACGCTTCTAACTCGAGCATTTCTCAATAGATCGCAAAGGTGTTTGCATCAATTGATAGGAAATATATCTACGCATCTATCATAATAAATAACATTTCATTTTTCTTGAGAAAAACAATTGAATAATTGTGAAATATCAAGCATTGTCCAAATGTACTATGTGCCCATTTTTGATTGGTCCATTTTGTGCTCCTCAAATCGTACCGACCAAAACGGGCAACCAGACCAGCAGCGAAATACAATGAAGCACGATTGGAAAGGAAAAAGAAAAAAATGAACGAAACATTGGTCGCAGTCTCACACATGCGTAATTCTCGAGCCAGCCAGTCAGCTTAAAAACCCCCGCTCCGCTGCCGTAACGATCATTCTCATCCAAACCGTACACCACATCGTTTCGCATCACATTAGATCAACAAACAAATACAAGCAGCCATGTCTGGACATGGCAAAGGAGGAAAAGTGAAGGGAAAGGCAAAATCTCGCTCGAACCGTGTTGTTCGCAGTTCGCCGTAGTTGTATTCGACAATTGCTCCGCAAGGGTAGCTAGGCGCGTTAGTACTAGTGCACCCGTCCACCCAGCCACCGTTATATAGTTTCGGCCACCGAAGTGATCGAGTTGGCTGGAAAAGCTGCTCGCGACGAAAAATCAGAAAAAAAATCAAAATCAAAAATTGAAAAAGTGTGTAAAAAACATATATTTAACAAAAACTTTCCCCTTTGTATAGTCCTACGTCATTCCGGTTATGTCCCGACATTACCCACCTGTCTTTTTGTGTTATCATAATTCGTACAATTTTACATTTACGTGTCAATTATCGCAATATCGAAAGCTGCCTTGTTCCTATTCTGGTTGTACGAAATCGCTGCAAAGCGTAAAATCAGAGCTTATATGCCCCTATAATGGTTGAACGTTGTTATGTTATGGTTGTTATGCTTTTATGGTTGTAACTCACGTTTTCACGCTGTACAATTGCATACCATAGGGCGCATTTGAACGTTCAGCAGTGTAGTGAAATGGCATAATGCGTGTCTGACCGCAGCATATTTTTCTCCATTGAAAATTGAATCTTAGGTGAATGGGTTAATGTCCTTTGTTCAGTTCCTGAAGAGAAGCTAAAACTGCATCAACCCTCACGTCTTCGTGATTCTCCTGTCAGCTAGGAGAAAGTCGTAGCTACGAGGAGCAGGCAGCTTTATTCCAACCGGGATGCACTGAACAGCAGTCTAATCTAGATATGAAATGGATATTTGGTATCCTGCCTATCCGGTCAATATTTGGTATCCGCCGGATACGGGATATTAGAAAAAAATAGAGGCGAATGAACTGAAAAGTTTAAACCCTCTTAAAGCCAAAGAAGAAGAAGAATAAGAAGAAGAAGAAGAAGAAGAAGAAGAAAAAAACAATACTTTCTCAGAACAGATGATACAGAACAGAACAGAAGAACGGAAGATAAATCATAACCGAAACTTGTAATGCTTGTTAATTCTTTTGACGTGGGACTACGTCTAACCGGAATATATGGAGGGTAAAATGAAAACCTAAACACAGAACATGCAGGAAAAAATGAAAGATTTCGAATGCTTATAGCTCGAACATTTCGTACTGGATAGGAGAGATGTTTGCATCACTTGATAGGGAATATTTCTACGCATCTATCGCAACTAACAAAATGTTGTTTTTCATTAGATAAACAATTGAATAACTGTAAAATATTAGGCGTTATCTAAACGCCCTAACTGCATCGTTTTGATTGGCCCGATTTACGGTTTCCCTAACACAGCCATCAAAACCAAGCAGCCTTGGGGAAATCGACATTGCAAATACATGAAAGTAGGGGGACTTTTGTTCTCATCGAAAAATGTTCCCTAACACAGACTTTAAAACCAAGCAGCGAAATCGGCATTGCAAGCACACGAAAGAGCCTAGAGGCGAGTGAACTGAAAAGTTTAAACCCTCTTAAAGCCAAAAAGAAGAAAAAGAACACACGAAAGTAGGGGGAGCTTTTGTTCCCACCGAAATGTGTTCCCTAATAGAGATTTCTAAACCAAGGTGCCTGGAGAAATCGGTATTTCAAATTCTTGCAAGTCGGGGGTATTTTTGTTCCGACTGGAATGTGTTTCCCTATCACAGACTTCAAATCCATGAAGCGTGGGGAAATCGGCATTGCGAATTCATACAAATCGGGGGTATTTTTGTTCCGATTGAAATGTGTTTCCCTAACACAGACTTCAAAACCGAGGTTTCTGGGGGATCGGCTCTGTAAATAAATGCAAACTGCGAGTACTTTTGTCCTCGCTTGCCTTTGTGCAGAGTGGAATATGTCTGTCCTAACATGATCTTCTAAACTTAGGAACCTGGGAAAATCGTGCAGCCACTAGAAGCGAATGAACTTCCCAGTTTCAAGCAAATTCCAGATTCGAGAAGTATGTACACTTTTGGGATGTAAACTTCAGAGGGAAATGTAAAATAAAATAATCGTTTGATAATTTTTTTTTGTATTTATTTTCAGCCTTAGGCTGGTTCATCAAACGTTTGATAATTCTTCCGTACATATATTTTGTTCTAGTCATCATACCAAACGTAAAAGGTCCGTCATTAAATTTACTTGTAACGAAGAACAATCAATCACAATAAATGAATTGACTTTACACGGCATTTGTTCATTTTTTTCACTCACCGAGCAAATATATTGAACACAATTGAATTTGGAAACTGTTTCATTCAATCAAGAATTTAATCAATACAAACGAATGATTGCTAAGCTAAGGTAGTTCCACGTGAACCTTGCGGTTATATCATAGATATAACCCACTTTTTTGTAGTTAATTAAGTGTACCCTCTCTCAAAGTAGCATCCCAGAAGTTCTTAGTTTATTTTTAATTTTGAATAAAAATAATTCGTTAATGATCTTTGCATATTGAAATTATGTGACACAAAATCTGTCTGGAAGACAATTTTTTTTTTCCAAAACATATATTTTTATCAAGGCTCATATGGCGTTAGCCTCACGGGGCCGGGAGTTCAATACTTTGACAATTTTTCTTATTATCTATGTTGCTGGGGAGATGCTCGGGTCGTGTGTGTGAATTGAGGCGTTACTCGTTTAACGGCTTTGTACTACTCCGCTTGCAACGGTGGATGATGGTACTAGCATAGTTAAGCTCCATTCACAATAGCGTTTTATATACCACACACAACCGATTACTCGCGGTTGGCTCGAGGTTAGTATTACCAGTGCTTTCGTAATTGGGATGTTGCTGTGTGTCGTAATTGGGATGTACGTGTACCCGACACGGGATACTTCCTATTGGAATGCAGCTGACCGTTAATCAGCAACGCCCCCTAGTCTGGAAGACAATGTTTATCGTAAGAGAAAATCAATGAAGAGAATCGATCAAAGAAAAAGCAAAAAAATCATGACATCGCGCACGTTGTTTGGTCATGTAATTAATTTTGCAATGAAAAATCAAACTGGTTGCCGATTTAGAGGCTCAAGGAGTACACTCACGCATGCCAGTTCGCGTTATCTTAGCTACTCGCGACCCTAATTTAATGTTCCACTTATATGTCTACCTAAGAAGCGCTAATATTATTATTTAGGTCGCATCTCCTACTCCCACTTGTCCATTCTCCCTTCCTTTTCTATCACATAAGCAGAACTTAGAACCCGTTGAGATAATGTCATTACAGTAGCTATTAACATAGCAAGAAGGCACTCACTACCAAAGGATACCGTTGCTACATCAACTGGCGATGTAGTTGTTACGACCCACCACAGGCACTGTTCCAGACAAGGATAATACTGACGTGGCAACGAAGGACTGTTCTGTAGTTTTTTGCTAATTAGACTTAAGTTGATTATGTGGTTATATTATATTCAAATAGTTTAAAAATGTACTGCTTGATGATGGCTCTTTAGCCACTTGAGCCTAATTAAAAAAATAAAGGAAAAAAACAAAAATTAGGCGAAAGTTGCCGAATAACGAATAATAAATATTGAGTCTTGTACAGAAATAATTGGAATTTTCAAATTTCAATTCGAATTAAGAAACTGTGTTAGAAAAATCGATTTTTATAGATAGAAGCATTCAAGTTTTACATTTCAGAACTTGAAGGTTTAAAATGATGTATGTCCCATCTTCACTCGTGGCACTCGTGGCCGGGTGGTTTGCGTCTCACATTATCATGCCGAGTGTGTATGGTTCGATTCACGTTCTGGTCGGGGGATTTTTCGTCAAAGAAATTTCCTTCGACTTGCACTGTGGTCACGCGTATTCGAGAGCTTTCCCCCTCCGGATTACATTCAAGGCGTGTTATTTGGCTTAAAATCTCAACTAAGTATTAATAAATGGCGCTAGTTAATGCATACGTTGTAGTGTTGGAAAAAATCATCTTCGCTAAGATCAAATGCATAGATTTTCGGGCTAGGTTGCATCGAAAACCTATATATTCCAAACGAAAATTAAAATGACAGATCCAAGCAACCATTGAATATGAGCAAATGTACTTTTGTCCTTCAATATGTTTTGATGTTTATTTTTTCCACCCAGTGTCATTTTCATCTTGATTATCGGAAACGTCAGAACTGAATTTCATTTCAGCCAAATGAATATCAGCTGTTGTTAACTTCTAACCTGAGGCTGCTGTGTGCGGTTGGGTTTTGCAGTTGCCGGATGCCGTAATCGGAAATACCTTTTGAAATTCCCGATGTCGCAAATGACTTGACGGTAGCTAAAACCACTCGTTGTATCCATTCTGCATATGCCGTTGCTACCGTCTCGCCAAATAAAATTTATTTTGAACTTAAATTCACTGTCAGAACGAATATTGTTTCGGATGTGATGAATATCAATTTGTTGCTTTTGATACCCAAAGTATAAATAACAGCGAAGTTATGAACCCCACTCAATGTCGCATTCATTCATTATAGCAAATTTGCTCATGCAATAGCGATATGAACAAAATTAACTCGTTTGTTATTGTCATCAATATAATGAGGGCAGTGTGTTTCAAGCTGAAAAAAAGTCATTTACACTGGAACAAAATCATATTCGTTTCTCGTGAATATTTGTTGATATTCTAAGACACTGTACGTTGAAAACCACTAAAAATTTCGACTTCGCGCTCCGTTCCTATATTTTTTTGTCGAGTAGAGAATTAACGACATTGTATTGTATGCTAGAAATAAGATATAGAGGCAGAGTTTTATTTGAATATTATTATTGAAGTATTGTTTGAATCCTATTAACACTTTTTCCATGTGACACCGACTATTACCATAATAGATACACTTATTACGAAACTCCGAGAACACTATTACCATAATGGATACATGAAAGTGGCATTTTCAAATTCGAGACTGTATATAATCGAGTCCGTGCTGTGATAGCACGAAAAAAAACAGTTTTAAAAGTTTAAACTAAAAAAAAAACTGTTTATGAAAAAAATTGTAATTTATATCGCACAGAATCAGTACCAAGAAAAACGACCTGTACTGGACACTGTTGGACAGTGGGTACCCCCAGTGAAATCGATATCGACCTAGCACCGACTGAATGTTGTAACATGCTAAAAAACCACTGCAATCAAACCCCGTTGACACCATTTTCTGGGATGTTCTGACACACAAGAGAAGAGTGTGTAGTTTGACTAAAATTTTCTCTGACGGTTTGACCAGACAAAGTCTAATTGAATTAAGAGACTTCAAATCTAAAGAGAGATTTTGTGTAATATTTTTGCAGCACTCAGTTGACTAGAATGTTCATTCAATTGTTTCTCTGTATATCGACATAATTAAACATAATCTTCAACTTTTCGGACATACACTTCCATCTCTTTGAAGCTGTCGAAATTATTTTGCTTCGACGAGAATTGACGAAATGCGAAATATCTAATCGGAAGCTTAGGGCAGAACATTCAAGTATGCCGTGAATCTACTCTGAAGCAAAATCAGCGAAACGGTTGATAAATTTCTGTGGCTGTTTTGTTATAGTGTTGTTTTTTGATTGCATTCGACCTGGAGGTCTCAGGTTTCAAGCAGTTATGGCATCGTTCAGCAAATCTGTGGATTTTTTTTTTGAAAATCTTATACTCACAACAGCTTTTGCTCCGTCATTGTCCGCAACAACGTCACGTTTGAAAGCACAAATCATGCTCTTGAAAACCGCTCTGGAATGTAAGGACGACGACGGGAACAACACAACGGGCGCACCGAGGTGCTCGTGGCTATTGTTAATCCGTCATTGCCATCCGCAGCGACGAGGCTCACATTGAGTTATCCTCTCCACAATGTGTGGCGTCCTGTTAATTCAATCATACCAGCTGTGGCTCGTACTACACCCCGGGGGATATTTGCTACCGTGTGCACCGTGGCCGCGTGGCTCGTCTCTTTTGCAACTAATACAATCAATCTCATTCGCCTTTGGTTGGAACGAACTCTGGCATCATAAATCTTGTTCGAAACTTTGTGATGTAGCCAAGTAGCAATATGCGATATCCGGTGTTGCTGTCAGTAGTGACTGCTGTTCAATAATGAAATTGTTAATACATCCGGTTTCATATATTCGTATTACTGCGAGTCAATTTTACAGTACTACTCCACCAAATATGACGAGAACAGCTTTGATAAATGATGGATAATCGCTTGAAAGATCGCCCGAAAATTCTCATTTCATTTTCCGCTGACCTCTCCATTAGGGTCGTTCCCAAATCACCGCATTTATTTCTTACTTTCGTGTGCGTTGGAAATGGCTTTCAGGAAAAACCTCTCATGAAATCGAGCCAAATAAAAGCTCTTTTTAATGCTTTCCCAAATTACTTAATAGCTCGAATAATACATCCCTCCGAGAGTCGATGCGATAGATAGCACCCGCTTTACGCTCCACCTGACTTCATTCGCAAAATGACCCACTCCTCCGAGTTTTAACAGATACTGGCGCACTGATAACCCTCATATAAATTTTTTCGCTGTCACTGCAAATGGGCCAGGCCGGGTCAACGCATTTTGCGCTCATTATTCACTTGATAAATTGTGGAAAGTTTGCGCAGATGGTGGGGAGCAAAAAAAAATCACATTCGCTCAGCATTTTTGCTCGTGCTTTTATGAATTCAAAGCCGATCGTAACTTATATTAGTTTTTTTAAAGATTGACCCGGGGTGTTATATTTAGCGGAACTCATTTCAGAGTATTAAATAGCAAACGAATTTAATTACAAACGCAAACAGGAAGCCACCAATCCAATTTAACATATTCATTTAACCATTTCTGGGAGTGAGGGTAAAATTGTGAGAGACTGGGTGTGAAACGCCCCTTTTATAAATATATCCCATAAACAATTAGAAAAATTCACTGAATGATTTCAACCAGAATATAGCGGAGGTTCTAATAAAGGATTCTCGAATAAGAATATCTGAATAATCTATGCTTATGGGAAATTCAACACCCAAAATTGGATTTTAGCTTTTAGATTTACAGTAGTTTTATAGTATATTTTTACGCAATCACACGTTTTAAAGGATTATAAAATACACCTTCTATTTGTGTCAATGCGCCCCTCATTCCAGCTAACTTTTAATCGATCACTAGACGATTATTTGGCACGTATTCAGACCTTTTTCTGGATACACTTACAAATATTGTAAACATCATGCTTACACATCATTTGTATCAAATTTTCATAGCTAAAGCCAGGGTACGTACGTAAGGTAGCCTGGACTCGAAGTGTGTAGGACACGATTCACTTAAACACTCTCAACTATGACATCTTAGCTTTGACGAAAAGCAGCGATTGCAAAGCATCTCATAACAAATGTTTTTTTTTGTTGCAAAAATTACGTGTTTCGCAATTTTTTTTTAAATGCGTTAATAATATGTGAGTTAGAGAAGTTAGTGAGCCATTAACGTTAAAGGATTTCGGGATTAGTACCCTGAATGTGTTGTTTCTGTGCTGCTTTTTGAAACTGGTCTTTATACGACGGCTCGACTGCGACGGAATATATATAAAATATTCCCACTTTCAGACAACTCTATGGTTCGATGAGTGGCACTCGGCACGAGTCCAACTCGAATTATGAAAACAAATCCCACAAATTATCATTTCATCGAAACCCGATGGATATGACCATTCGGAAGAAATGGTTTAGATTCTTCGGACAGGACCTAAACAGCAATACCAAAAACATGTACATTTGCTCGCTTCACTTCAGTTCAGATTGTCCGTGATTGTTTCGATGGCTTGGAATAACAATATCGTCGAAAACAGATACCCACAGGTAAGTTTAAACAAATCCAGATTATACAATTAATACACAAAACAGTTTATTTTTAGCTGTTCCTACTGTAAGAAAGGCCAACGATTCTCATGCCTCGGGAAATCAAAACCGGAAGGCTCGCCGAAAGATTGACATAAAGCAAGAGTTGAATCTATTGAAAAACATCAGTAACATTTGTAGAATCAGTCCAGTATTTTAATGGGAGGAAACATGACTATCCCGAGAAAGATATTCGGTCAAAGGGAATCGGGAGCAGCACCATCAACATCTCTAATGAGAAACCTAGCGATTCGGCCGATTCTGATAGCTTAATTCAAGCACTGCGGCAAGAGGTATCGGAGAGCTACAGAATGCTTCCGGAAGCTAAAATCCGTATTCCCGAACCACAATTTCCCCTAGATTTTTATAAGAAATAAAACCTAATTCGATTATCTTTACGCTGCAATGAATACATATATACATTGAGCTAAAATACAGTAGAAATAAATTATTTAGACAAATTTATAATACCGTCCTATGATATTTATAAGATTAATACGAGCGAGTGAAACAAAAGACAAATAAGCTTTCCGCATACTTTGCCACATGCACGGCCCAGACCAAGATAGATATTGCTCTCCTTCATGCGCTCCTTTTTTACTCTTAGAAAACACTTTCCAACTTAATTTTATAATCAGGTGCAATATTATCACGCATTTGCCGAACAGCATCATTAGCCATGTGGATAGCGTGGTCGTGTAAAACGGTCTTGCGTCCTAGCCGGCATTGGTTCGATCCCAGTTATCGTCGTTTGGACTTCTTTTTTTTGTGCAATCACAAAAAAAGATGAAAAAAGAAAAAAAGAAAGAGATGTCTGCTTCCATACATGCACAAATTTTGAAGCCTTTGGGGGTCAAATGACATTATTTGTCTATTTGACGCTTCAAGGCAGGAAATGGCATGTTTTCTGTTGAAAATAAAATGCTTTCTGACAACACTAGTTTGGGTGTATTAACCACAGCGAGGAATTATACTAAATACTTTATCCAACCGTATGTAATCGTTTACAATTTTTCTAAACGAATTTTATTGTCAAGTGAACTTGTTGACTAATTAATACACAGTTCCTATGGGTAATACATAACGTTACTCGGTGAAAATAAAAGATTATTAGCTTAGAAAGATAAGAGGATCCCTATCAAGGGAAATTAATTCCGACCGCAAAGGGTTAATCATCAAAGTGTAGAACAGATAGATAAATAGAGAGTTGGTAATAGAATAGGAGAACTCCGCATGCAAGTTCTGTCGGTAGAAAATAAATAAGATTAGGTTTCATTAACGAAAGCTTGAAAAATGAAGAAGATTCGGAATCCAGAGCGCGAAGGAAAAAGGTATTTTATTCCTAGAGTTTAAGAATGCCTTGGACCCTTCGGGTCCGGTTCAGGTAAACGAACATGGGGTTACAATGGAGAAAGTGTTAAGGGGGACTGGGTCTGGAAGATCGAAAAAAAATCTTTTTTTTTGCATTTTTGGGAAACATGTTCAGAAATGTTGTCCTAAATGGATTTTTCGATATTTGATTTCGTTGGAAAGTTATAGCCAAAAGTACGAGATCACCTCAAGGGATATAGTATTGATGTATGAATTTTGCAACGCGTTTTTCTCGAAACCATGTTTTTTCATCTGGTGGTATAGATATCTCAGGAACTATTCATATCGATTTGGCAGAAATTTTTCATCAGCATGCAAAAATAAATTATCCAAAGCGTTACATAGGTGTTTCTTGATGTCTCATTTTTTCGATTTTTTATGAGCTTCTAAACAGCGATTTTTCATGAAAAACAACTTGTTTTTAACAAAAGTTGCCACCATTTTGACAATTTATCGAATTTTTTAAAACCCCTATGTAGCGCTTTAGGTATTGTCCTTAAGTTTCAAAACATTTATTGGAATTCATTCTGCGACACCCTGTTTACTTAAGAGCCGACACACCGTTTTTCAACCAGCTGAATGCGTACAGCTGTCAACAACGGAATAATCATTATTCGTGCACTTAAAAAATGGAAAATACGTACGACTACATACGTCTTTCAGATATGGTACCAATACAGAACACAAAGCAATTTTTATAAAATAGAAATATCCAATTCAGCGTTCGTACTACGGTTAATGTGGACAGAAAAAATATTGCAATGTAAACTCCACCCGTTTTCAATCTATTGAAAAGCGATCAGACGGTAGCGAAGCTTTCCAAATACCTGAAAGTCTAGTCTAATTTTCAAAATTGGCCCTTATAATTCGAACTAGCGCACATTTTATCATGCTAAGTGTTTGGGTTCGATCCATGCTCTGGCCGGAGAACTTTTCGTCAAAGAAACTTCTTCTGACCAGCACTGGTACACACGCATTCAAGAGCTTGCTACCTAGAATACATTCAAGGCGTGTCATTTGGCATAAGAAATATCAATTAAGTACTAATAAAAATAAGGCTAGTTAATACCTACGGGACGGAACAGTTGGGAAGGCACAAGCTCCACTGGACACGTTAGTGCCGTACAAAAAGATGATTAAAACCATGATTCCCATTATTCAAGTCACAGTCTCGCTCCAGCTAGCAGACAGCAGTCTTTCTCAATGCTGATGTGAAACATAGCTGATCGATACAAAGGAAGAATGGAAAAGAGATATTGCACACAGTGGTGCAATTTTGTTCGGTGAATGCTCCGTGTCGATTTTCATGCCGTCTGGTGGAGTGTGCTTCTGCATTTTTGCCTCACATCATTTCTGCATTTGTGTTGGGGCGCAAAGATTTGAAAGTTAGCTGAACGAAGTGGCATGACAATCACTTTCGAAAGATAAATGGTATCCGAGTGATGTTTGCTACTTACTTAGGCGTCGTGCAAAAATAACGTAAAGTGATAAGGAGGGAGGAGGGTCGAGGAAGCGTTACTTTCTGTGTATTAGAGATAGGAAATTGCGTTACGTAGGGGGGGAGGGGGTCCAAAATCCGGATTTTTAGCGTTACGTAATTTGTGCACGACGCCTTGCCCAAAAACCGTCTTCCATAGCTCAAAAACTGCTTCGGAAGCAAACTAATCACAAAAATATATAAATATTGTGGGGATCACAAAATATCAAAAAGCTGGAGAGCCCATCGAAGTCAAGATTGGTCGGCGGTTGATGCATGTCGTCGAATAGCTGTGGAAACACTGTAAATATTTTGCTCGCTCTGGCCAACCTCAGTTTCTATTTTAAATTTTTCGCCTATGAATGCATGCTCAGAATGTGCGCGAAATAAGCATAGTGCAGAGCTTGCGTAGACAGGCAGAAGCAAAGCTCAAAAATGTATTTACTTTTACGTACATACCTAATACAGCTTCTCTGTTAACTCACTAACCGAAATATAACCATCAGCGAATTGAATTTTGATATTAAACCATTCAAAATGCTTAATATCAAAGCAGCTAAAATTACATCCACACGCGGAATCATGTTTGATTTCCGCTTTTTGTTTCCCTTTTCCACTTTTGATCAGTATTCATTGCCATAGGGTGGCTTAAATATTATAAAATAACATGCAGAAGGTGTTCTCATTAACAGAAATCTGAAATTCAAAATGTAACTATACAAATCAACCCGCGGTTCCCCTACAGCAGAGAACTAATATAGCGACTGATGACTGATTCTGGAATTTGAAACGGAATCGGCGGTAAACATGCTCTTGTCGGTGAATAAGATAACCGATTTTTTTCACTTGTGGAAGTTCAAATGCCCTCGACTTCGCCCCGAAATCATCCTTTACAATCTACGTGCCGTAAAGTCGCTGATTCCGTGTTCCTTCGCCATTTTCTTTATTGAACGCACTGGATTCTCTCAAATCTTCTTTTCGTTGGCAACAATAACCCTCGGAATCCAACTGACCTCGGGCGACCTGTGGTCAGCTTCGCGGATAATTCTTCTTCTTTTCTAGATCTAAGACTCTTCACGATCCACCAGGACACTCCCACGGCGATTGAAATATCTTTTTGCAACATTTGCGCGCGGGACAAATAACGAATACGCTGCCACTTTGTCACTGACAAACTAAGGAGGTCAGCTTCTTTTAGTCGCAGTCTATTATACAATGAATTATAGTTATGTGTATACAAAGAAAACCAAAGCATTGTATGCACATGTGAAACGGGAACCTTATATGTAAGATGATGCAAACATTATCACGCATACGGTGTTTATTTTGTAAGTAAAGAGTTTGAACAAATGCCATTATTCAGAGAGAAAAATGAACCGCTCGATCCGCACAACGTCCAAGATGATTGGCTGTGGGCGCCGACGTTGTCCAGCATCCCTCCGTCCGACATAAACATCCCGCGGTTCCAGAGCGCCGCTACGGTGATGGTTTGGGAGGATGTATCCAGGCGTGGGAAGCTTTTACTGGTGTTTATAGAGATAAACGTGAAAATCAACGCCACGTACTATAAGACCGAGGTTCCGGAGAAGGTTGTGTCCCTGGCACTTCGACAAATCTATGGGAAGGATCATTACGTCTTTCAGCAGGACGGCGCACCGGCAATTTTTTTTTTGTATTCTAACTTACTGAACACCCTGTATAGACGTCTACCATCGTCTACCAACATATAAGGCGTCTTGCACAAATTACGTAACGCTAAAAATCCAGATTTTGGACCCCCTCCCGCCATACGTAACACCCCAAACCCTCCCCCCCTTTTTTGTGATGCATAACTTGTCAATATCTTAGTCCTACTCAGAGTTACTCAGGGTTTGGTGTTTCACCCAAAAACTCGTGATTTCAATTTTAATTTGCACAAATATAAAAAATTACATATTTTTGAAAATCTCACATTATGTAGAGTTAATTATGCTCTTTCATATTCCGTCAATAAACATTGTTATGTTATGGAAGAATGACAAACAAATAAAAAGAGCGTATTTTTTTTGGAAAGAAATATCATTGATAAGAGTTGAGATAATAACAAGTTCTGCATCGCAAATATTTCTATTAGTAAGCTCGAAAAGTCTTTCAAAGACAGTTTGCATTTATAATTTGAAATATAAAAGAAATATAAAAATTTCAAGAGATAGAAAAAATCTTTGTTCCACAGGTTGTTCAAAATGACTGGGGCTACAACATTGTCAACAACCTATTTTAGATAGCATAAAAATGAGACTCTATCATATGTAACAACTTTGTTGAAGACAGTCTTGTCTTAAATGCACCTCCTGGACCATTGTGCATTGGTAAAAAAATGGTTCGACTGTTATATGGACACGCGTGGTAGTTTGGAGGAAAAACAACTTGTTTTTTAAACAGTTTTATTTAGCTTGGCCTGTAATTTATATGTTTGTAACATGTTTGTCTGTAGTGCATCACAGCATTAACTCTTCCTGTTGACCGATCGATCTGAAATTTGGAATACACCTTTATTTCTGCAGTCATTATCAAACTGCGTATTTCATGTTTTTAAAGATCCAAGATGGCGGTCACTACAAAATGGCGGATTACACAGTTCGTGCGCCTCTAGTATCTTAAATGACGAGTTTTCCAGGCTACTTGGTTTTGGAGTCCGTGTTAAGGAAACACAATCGGGTTTGCACAAGTACAAACCAGTACAAAATTACCCGCAGCTTGCATTTATTTGCAACGTCGATTTCCCCAAGCTCCTTGGTTTTAAGGTTTATATTGGGGAAACCGTATTCCGCTGTTACTCTGGTTGCTCCTTTTGGACAGTACAATTTGAGAAGCACAAATCGGGCCAATCAAAACGAGGGATTTAGCGCGCTCAAGCAATGCTTGACATTTCACAATTATTCAATTTTTTTTCTCATGAAAAATAAAATTTTATTCATTGCAATAGTAAAGTAGAAATATTTCCTATCAATTGATGCAACCTATCTATTCAGAAATACTCGAGTTATAAGCATTCGAAATCTTTCTTTTTTACCTTCATGTTCGGTATTTTGATTTTCATTTCTAAGTTGCATTAGGGTGACCATGAAAAAACGGGGTTTTTTGCTTTAACTTTCATATTTCATATTCTACATCAAAATTGTCTTCGTACGAATTTACGTACGTATTTTATTTTGTAAAGAAATATCAATAACATTGATAAGAGTTGAGATATTAACAAGTTCTGCATCGCAAATATTTCTATTAGTAAGCTCAAAGACAGTTTGCATTTAGAATTTGAAATATAAAAGAAATATAAAAAATTCAAGAGATAGAAAAAATCTTTGTTCCACAAGTTGTTCAAAATAACTGGGGCTACAACATAGTCAACAACCTATTTTAGATAGCATAAAAATGAGACTCTATCATATGTAACAACTTTGTTGAAGACAGTCTTGTCTTAAATACACCTCCTGGACCATTGTGCATTGGTAAAAAAAAGGTTCGACTGTTATATGGACACGCGTGGTAGTTTTGAGGAAAACAAATTGTTTTTTAAACGGTTTTATTTAGCTTGGCCTGTAATTTATATGTTTGTATGTTTGTATGTTTGTGCTCCCGTGGCCGAGTGGTTAGCGTCATAACTAACATGCTGGGTGTTCGGGTTCGATTCCCGTTCTGGTCGGGGGAATTTTTCGTCAAAGAAATTTCCTCCGACTTGCACTGTGATCACGCGTATTCTAGAGCTTGCCACTCAGAATGCATTCAAGGCGTGTTATTTGGCATAGAAATCTCAACTAAGTACTAATAAAAATGACGCAAGTAATACTACGTTGAGACGGCGAAGTTCCTCTAGGAACGTTAGTGCCATTGAAGAAGAAGAAGAAGATGTTTGTAACATGTTTGTCTGTAGCGCATCACCACATTAAAAAAGCCCTTCCTGTTGACCGATTGATCTGAAATTGGCCATTATGAAACTGCGTATTTCATGATTTTATAGAACCAAGATGGCGGCCGCTACAAAATGACTGATTACACATTTTCTCAAAACCCCATCAATATGGATTTTTCCCAAACCCCATTAATATGGGTATCAAATGAAAGGGCTTGACTAGTAGAACACAGTTATTTATAAAAAAATGCAAATCCAAAATGGCTACCACCACAAAGTGGCGGATTACACATTTTCTCAAAACAAACCCCATCAAAATGAGTATCAAGTGAAGGATCTTGTAGATCACAGCTATTTAGGAAAATTCAAATCCAAGATGGCCGCTGTAACAAAATAACCAATGACTTTTTCAAACGGTTTCATTCACCTTGACCTGTTTGTATGTATGTTTATGGGTATGTAGGGATGTCCCACATTAATAAAAATTTGACCCCGTTACTTTTGATTTATTGACCTGAAATTAGGAACAAACCTTTATCTCTGCTGTCATTATAATACTGTGTGTTCCATTATCTTGAAAAATCCAATTTGGCCGCCGGTAAAAAATGATTGAATGGCTTGACTTGGAGTATACACTACATTATGAACAACATAAATTCAAAAAGGTGTAGGTATGTATTTTTTTGTAATCCCCTCAATATCGGTATCGAATGAAATGATTTGACTAATAGAATACAGTACATCATCAAAATATTCCGAAGAAAATTAGGTAAGAAATAAAAATAAAAAAAAAAGTTTGAATGGTTTAGTATATACTAAGTATACTAATCATACATATAATGTACTAAAAACTAGAAAATAAAAAAAGGAAAAAAACTTTTTTAAGTTACACGGTTTAATGTACTAAAAGCTAGAAAATAATTATACAAGTAGCAGTTAGTAGTTATCACATCCCTTCCTTCATTAATCTAGGGCAATGATGAGACTAAAATAAAATCGTGGGGCATATCGGATTTCCATTATCCCCAGTTAGTTGTTTCATAATATGCCCACAATATTATTTTAGTCTCATTCTTGCCCTAGATTAATGAAGGAAGGGATGTGATTACTACTAACTGCTACTCGCCTAATCGTTTTCTAGATTTTAGTACATTAAACCGTTTAACTTAAAATTTTTTTTTTACTTCTTTATATTTTATTTTAAAATGCAACTTAAAATGCGACTAACGCTCGCACGGGTGATCCGCGGTACAGCATAATCAAGAAGACTCTCAATTCCTAGAATCTAAATACTGAAACATGTTAGCAAAGTTGTGAAACAAAGTGACAGTGGCTTCCCACGTTACAAGTCCGTACCACTTTCGAACAAACCAGCACACCATGAGAGGCCACCAACTCCGTGTTGACCCGGTTAGACATAATTCCATTCCTTGTGGATTTGAAATTGACTGAACCGTGAGAAAGAGGAGGGGTACAGATGCAGCCTAGACCGTGTGCACACGGCATATTGTTTGCGATTGCTTTCAATTATAGCTCGGCCGCCCACTCAGTCACGAGCCATGAGCACCCTTAACAAGACGCCTCTTGGTCCTAGTTAGTGCAAAAGTCCTTCCAAAGGTGGCAGCCGGCGGCGATGAATCGCCACGAGGAGAATGTTAATTAGAATGACGCCCATGAAAGCAATCCTAATTGCCATGTGCAATTTGTTGCTTGTAATTAATACACTGTGCGTTGGCTCTTGGCTTTTGATGAAATATACAATCGATGGCGGGCGCTGAAAGCACATCAGAATATGTTGCTCTTTTCAGAGAAATATGTTTCTTTAATACACTTCTACGATGATAATTCATTCCTGAATTTGATTAAACAAATGTTGATCCAGCATCCTGCATTGACTTGCAAATTTCCCGAGTTCAATCTCGCTCATTTGTGCTGTCTAACCGTTCTATCTTGGTTAATATTAAATCACAGCATATGAGACCACAACATCTGCTCGTAGCACATAAAAAAACCGGTGGTTTTGCATTTGGTTTGTGGAATTCGCGTGGATTCGCGTGCAATGTTGGAATTGTAATATTGCAGACGACGGCACATCAACAATGGCACCAACAAATGTTCATCGCACGTAGCTTGAAATTGGATGGAAACATTCCAATTATTTTTCAAGTGTAATAGAACCTAGCGCTTCCGGTAGGGTACATCCCGAGTTTTGTTTGTGTTCCGGATTGCTATTATGGAACGACAGAAGCAAACTTTTCCTGTCAGGAGGACAAGGAGCACCACAATACTAATGAACTGTATCCCACCGAACCATCATAAAGACTCACTCTCTCAGAAAGTTGTGTGTTCTTGTTAGTTCAGAATTTAAAGAATTCTCGCGTAACTTTTGAAAAGGTCCAATGTAACATTTTCGTCAACTCGAGAAAAACGAAGTTGAAGACCCGGACATTATTCCGCGAATTGTCTTAAAAGCTATCGATCTTTATCGCTCCTCTCACCACTAGCGATCAAAAATAGCTCTCCAAAACCAAATCTCCAAATCCAAAAATCAGCATTTCGTTCTAAAGACAGATTATTATTGTTATCACCCGTTGAATTGAACTGAAATCGATAACAACTACTGTGAGAAACAAAAACTCAAAACGACCGAAGTACGACTTCGTGTTGTTTTGACTGCTTTGTTACTTCGGACGTTTCGGGCATCAGAGGAAAGTGGCGTCCGAAGTAACAGCCGGGTGCTTAAAACCCGAATCTGTACATTGGATATTTTTTGTATCGGCGATAAAAAGATGAAGAAAATAGATACGTGAACGATTGTTTTTGTAATGCATTCAATGATTGAAGACTAATTGGCGATCTAACGCAAAACGTAAACGATCGGTGAGACATCTGGATTTTGTTTTTGAACTAAGAAAATGATGCTAATGTAACCTGAAACTTAAAAACCAATCACGTATATTTTACTTCCGGGCTTTCCAAGGTAGTTCTCACATGCAGAAATCGTACATTTTTCTACTTGTGTTTGATTGTGCTCTCGAATTTCCTTCTTTAATTCAACCATTGTCAACATTTTTACAGTTTTCACTACTGAAAGAGGTAAATAAATAACATGTTATATATAAAATTGCGCAGAATTAAATTTCTTACAAACTCATCGCAATCAAATAATCTTTTATGATTATAACATTGTAATTCATGGAAAGAACTACAAACCTCCCATAAGCTCACATGGCAAAATTTAAAACCATCATCATTTTCACCGCAGCGCCGCCTAGGTGTAGATTTTTACGTTAGATCGCCAATAGCGTGCATCCATTAACTCGATTTGTTTACATTTGTTACATAGGACCTTTTCAAAAGTTACGCGAGAATTCTCTGTTCATCAGACGTCTCTGGTTGGAGAGTATAATAAATTCCAAGTACATACCTTCATGTTTCCACCTTTGTGAAAGTTGTGTACTGCTCTCTGAATGGCACATACTACAGAATTCAAGAGAGCAGAACCATACCATCAATCTCGACTCAGACGATCATTGAGAATGGTACTTTCGTTGTTGTTGTTGAACTTTCGAACAGACCGGCAACTAAAAGAGGATAATGGTTCCGGATTGGTATGTGTGGGAGGGCGCGGAGAAGTTCCAGATTTATTTAACTTTCACTCGAATCGTCTGAAGCTTTGATTGAGTTTATCGAGAACGGGTGCTGGATTTTCATTTCTATTCCATCCATGACGTGATGGATTTGATTTGATGTGGTGTAAATTTTCATTGTTATTGCTGGCGTCAAAGTTTATCTCTGGTTGGAAAACTGATTCAGGATACCGTTTGACCCCTTTTACTTTGTATCAACTATGAGATAGGGTATTTCCAAGCTTGGATGAGCTCTGGCTCGATGTAAACTCGCAACTTTGTAGCTCAATAATGTCGACATTAGTGCACTTCATTAGGGGATTGAGATACCATTAAGCCTTGTCCCAGCGACGTAGAGAGAAATATTACCATAGAGGAACTCCACCCCAAATCAGCAGGCCGCTGACCCGACCCTTTTCAATTTTTTTTAACGTAGGACTACGTCTTGGATTTCTGTATAGGGGTGTCACTCTACGAAAAATGTAACGAAAAAATAAAATATTTCAAATGCATATTACACAGAATCGTTCTTATATAGCAATTTTCTCGCTTGTGACATCAACAGCGAAATTAGTAAAACAAGTGAGCAATTTCAAGAATAGAAGAGGTATGTTTTGTGAGCGAATGCGAAGGGAAATAGTTTATTTCTCATTTGTTTCTTCTTGGTTCCCTGAATGTTGTATGCAACACTAGATTGTGTACAATCATTCGTTCTATTAAACAAATTGGACATCCTGTTAATGTGTAGGAGAAAAGGGTGATGATGATGGAGGAGTGGGTTGGTAAGATGGCTGCAATTCCATAGAAATTCATTATTTCAGAAAATCATTATTTCAGCAATACCAAGGTGGTATTGTCACGGCTCACGGTGTCAGTGTGTGTGACGTGAAATATAGTATGCATACGAACATTATCGTCGTAAAAACTACTACTCCCGATGACTTACAATACCATAGCTATCCATTAAAAATAAAGCAGCTTTATGAGTGCATGTCGTAAGTATTTTCAACATTTCTTTATTCTTATTCTCTTATTTAATGTAATAACGCTATATTATTTTATTTACCGATCCACATATACTTCGGCTGCCATTCCACTCTATTATGTTTCACACTGATATTCATTATTCATTTTCAGTTAGACAGTCGAACAGTTGAGCTGCTGGCAGGAAAGCTAATTTTGTTTTTTGTTCGTTACAACCCGTTTGACGGTTCTGAGTACATATAACAAACGGCCCTTTTCAGGGTCACCATTTGGAGTTTCAAAAAGTTAAAGTAACAGATTTCTGAACAAAAAACAATTGTTTCGAACAATCACAGTCCTACTTCAAACTTTCCTCCGTGCCCTAGGCCACGACCCTTCTACCTTTTAATATTTGGTAATTTTAATCATAGATGGATTCCTCGAGTCGAGAAGACGCACCACGCTAGATATGGGGTACAGACTAGGGGGCGTTGCTGATTAATGGTCAGCTGCATCCCAAAAGGAAGTATCCCGTGTCGGGCACATGTACAGAGCATTGGAGACAGCAACATCACAATTACGAGAACACTTGAAATACTAACCTCGAGCCAACCGCGAGTAATCGGTTACATATTACTAACATAGTTATAAGGCAAACATTGTCGAAATATTGAACTCCCGGCCCCGTCAGGTTGACGCCATATGAGCCTTAATAAAAATATATATTTTGGATAAAAAAAAAAATTTCCTAAAATCACATCATAACCTTCATTATCATATGACCAATTTGAATTACGACGGATTTTGAATAGGGTGTATTCAAATTTATTGATCCTTCTTTCAAAAAATAGTAACTCAAAATCCAGATCAAAATATAATATTTGACAAAGTTTTTAGAAAACTAATGAACTATTTAGGAAAAATAACATTTTAAATGCACTATAAAAAATTCAATTGTTATTAAAAACTTTCTTCGCTTAATATTCCTATGCGATTAGACTATCATGTGCGTACATTGATTTATAGCGACTTTAACATGGTTACATATGGATATTCGTTTTGATTAGTGTGCGCAACGGTACAAGGCCCCTCATTAACGTCAAACGCTTCTAATACCCATCAACTTCAACGCTTTACTGTCATCCGAAGTCCGATGACGTAGCGCATCTCATTAACCAAATCAAAAATCGTGCAGAAGAACAAAACTCTGTTTGAATTCATAAAGTTATTTAATTAATATATACGGTTTTTTTCTATTTGTTCTATGCAGTATCAATAGATATTGATACAATTACACGAATAAAATTGATACGTGTAGATGGATATACAAACAAAGGGATATAAATTGTAAGAAATTAGAAATAGGTTATGAAATGAACTAAAAATAAAATTATACATTTTTGCTAAAAGCTTAAAAAACGAGTTTTTCTTAGGAAACCTGAACGATTCCTCCGTCTACATAACAATTAATTTCAATATTTTGATAAGATAATCTTATGGTTTCTAAATGGCCACCCTAATGATAAAATGAGTTACAAAAATGTCCATGCTTACCCACGATGAGGGGGAAGCGGGTAGAAATAATGTCCACGTGGACAGGTCATAAAGAATTTATTCATACAGCCATTCCATGTGAAACCGATATAGTGGATCTCAAATTTTCGTGAGAAGTGGTAGATTCGTTCTTTATCACAAAAAAATTTGACTCGTATTTTTTGATTTTTGCATTAGGGTGCTTATTTCCATTTAGGGTGGTCCGTCAACTTTTTCCACTTTTTCCCAAAAAATGACTTTTTTCAAAAAATCATAACTTTTGAATCACTGAACCGATTTAGGTGATCGACATATCAAAATAAAGGCTTTTATTAAAAAATAAAAATTAAAATATTTACAAGAGAAATGAATTCTATTTTTATAATTATTGATTCTAGTCGTTTTTTATTGTTTTCATGGCTTTAGACTAGAGGACGCTATATATTTTTTTGCATTTTTCTTGAGGACTGATGATATTTTATATAACACATCTCGAAATCAGAGATGCTTTTTTTTCGTTTTTGAGATATGATTTTTCAAAGTTAACCGGTGGTCCTCCATTTTCTCCCTTTATCCAAAAATGACAAAAATGGCATTTAGATGATCGACATTTGAATTTGAAGCCAATAAGCTAACCTTTTTTGAAAAAATATCACACTTGCGGGAAGAATGGATTCTAGTCGCATAGATCTAGTCTAGTCATAAAGGAATATTGAACGAAGACTTAAAACATGTTAAATTTGCAAAATAATAACTCAAAAAACAAAAAAAATAGCATCATTGATATGGAGATATATTATGCAAAAAATCCTCAACTTTCCAAAAAAAAAAAATTAAATAAGTAAAAAAAAACTTTTTAAGTTAAACGGTTTAATTGTGATTAAACATAATAATGTACTAAAAGCTAGAAAATAATTAGGCAAGTAGCAGTTAGCAGTTATCACACCTCTCCTTCATTAGTTTAGGGCATTGATAAGTCCTAAATAAAATCGTGGGACATATGATGAAGTCGCTGATTGTGGATAGTGGAAATCCAACGTGCCCCAAGATTTTATTTTAGTTTTATCAATGCCCTAGACTAATGAAGGAGAGATGTGGACTGCTACTTGCTTAATTATTTTCTAGCTTTTAGTACATTATTATGTTTAATCACAATTAAACCGTTTAACTTAAAAAGTTTTTTTTACTTATTTTATTCTCTAGTTTTTAGTACATTACCTGTTTCATTAGAATATTTCCTTCCAATAAAACCATTGTACTGTATTCTATCAGTCAAACAATTTCATTTGATACCGATATTGAGTGGATTGTAGAAAATACATAGTGTGTTCTCAAAGTCAAGTTCGTTCGTTTGATACACATATCTCAATCAACCTTTTTTTTTTAGATGATATGGAATCAGCTATTTTGTAGCGGCGGCCAAATTGGATTTGTCAAAATAAGCAGTTTTAAAATGACAGCAGAGATAGAGGTATTTTATAAATTCGGTCAGTTCCTATTGGTCAAATTTCTACTAATGTGGGACAACCCTACAGACATACAAACATACATACGAACAGTTCAAGCTAAATAAAACCGTTTAGTAAAATAATTTGCTATTTAGTGATTGCGGCCATCTTGGGTTTGGATTTTTCGTGATCTACTGTGATCTACTATTCAAGCCATTTCATTTGATACCCATATTAATAGGGTTTTGAGAAAATATGCAGCCCGCAATTTGATAGTGGCAACCATCGTATATTTGCATTTTTTCATAATATGTAGTTCGCCATTTGGTAGGATTTTGATGGATTTGCATTTTTCATAAATAATCGTGTTCTACTAATCAAGCCCTTTATTTGATACCCATAGTAATAGGGTTTTGAAAAAATATATAGTCCGCCATTTCGTAATGGAAGCCATCTTGGATTTGCATTTTTCATGAATAACGGTGTTCTACTAGTCAAGCCCTTTCATTTGATACCTATATTAACGAAATTTTGACATAATATCTAGTCCGCCATTTTTTAGTGGCAGCCATCTTGGATTTGCATTTGCATTTTACTTAATTAACCGTATTCTACCAGTCAAGCCTTTTCATTTGATACCCATATTGATGGGGTTTTGGAAAACCCATATTAATGAGGTTTTGAGAAAATATGTGATCCGCCATTTTATAGCGGCCACCATCTTGGATTGTCAAGATCATGAAATACGCAGTTTTATAATGACTACAGAGATTAAGTTGTGTTCCAAATTTCAGATCAATCGGTCAACAGGAAAGGGATCAAATTTCCATTAATGAGGGTCAGCGCTACAGACACACATGTTACAAATATTCAAACATACAAACATACAAACATACAAACATACAAACATACAAACATACAAACATACAAACATACAAACATACAAACATACAAACATACAAACATACAAACATACAAACATACAAACATACAAACATACAAACATACAAACATACAAACATACAAACATACAAACATACAAACATACAAACATACAAACATACAAACATACAAACATACAAACATACAAACATACAAACATACAAACATACAAACATACAAACATACAAACATACAAACATACAAACATACAAACATACAAACATACAAACATACAAACATACAAACATACAAACATACAAACATACAAACATACAAACATACAAACATACAAACATACAAACATACAAACATACAAACATACAAACATACAAACATACAAACATACAAACATACAAACATACAAACATACAAACATACAAACATACAAACATACAAACATACAAACATACAAACATACAAACATACAAACATACAAACATACAAACATACAAACATACAAACATACAAACATACAAACATACAAACATACAAACATACAAACATACAAACATACAAACATACAAACATACAAACATACAAACATACAAACATCCCAACGAAATTCACGCGGACTGGACGCTAACAGTCGACGAAGCTTCGATGCGTCAACTAACTAGCACAAACTTCAACATAAACTTCCGATTTGGCGAAACTAAGCTGAGGAAAACAAATCCAAAGCAGCGCCAAGTCATAATCCATAAAAGCTCCGGTGTATTCAAAGGAGATCTGGGGCCAAAAAACGAGGAACCTAAAAATTCCAAAAACCCAGGAAACCTGAAGTCTTCAGAGACTAGTGACTCCAAAATAGTGGAACCACAAAAAACTCAAGAAGTCGGCAGAAGGGTTTCTGGAAAACCAAAGCGCCCTCGTGAAGATTCTCCGAAAAACAAGAAGCTTGGCATCCTGAGTATTCCCGGCCCAAGCGGTACGAACTCAATGGTTATCGCAAACAGGTTAGGAACCTCGATTGTGCCAAGTAAAAAAGGTGAGTTTCTTCATACCCATCCCAGATCTAATACGAATACGGAAGCTGGAACAAGCAAAAAACCTGACCTGATTTTCAAAAAAACAGATGGGACTCCGATCCTCCCAAATGAACCACCAGATCGGATAACCCAACCTAATGCAGAACACTAAAGTTCTGCAAATAAACCTCCACCACGCCAAAGCAGCGTCGAGCGTGCTATCCAGGAGGTTTACAAAAGACGCTGTGGATCTAGCTCTTATACAAGAGCCTTGGGTTCACAAAGGAAGAATACTAGGTATTCAAACAGGTTCATGTAAGTTGTTCTATGATGACAAGCATGACTCCCCAAGAGCTGCTGTCTTAGTAAATGCAAACATTAAATGCTTTCCTATTACAGAGTTCATTCAAAGGGACATCGTCGCGATCAGAGTGGAAGTTCCTACCGCCAAAGGAAGGGCCGACATCGTAATTGCGTCGGCTTACTTTCCAGGCGACGTTCCTGAGGTTCCTCCACGAGAGGTAGCGGCGTTTGTAAACTACTGCAGGGAAATTAACAAGGACTTCATAATCGAATGTGATGCCAACGCTCATCACACCATGTGGGCAAGTACGGATATCAACTACCGAGGTGAGTGTCTTTTAGAATTTTTCTCGTCAAACAACATAGATATTGCTAACAAAGGGAATGAACCAACCTTCATTAACGCTATCAGACAAGAAGTCTTAGATCTAACGCTGTGCAGTCCGGCTATTCAAGAAAATATCCATAACTGGCACGTTTCCGATGAGGCGTCTTTGTCTGATCATAGACACATTATTTTTGAATGGAATGGTGGCATGGAAGTTCAGAGAGAATACCGAGATCCCAAAAAAACCAATTGGGATCGGTATGCACTTGAACTCGAGTCTAAAACTCTAAACTCAAAAATAAGGTCGATTCAACAGATTGAATCAGCTACAAAAGAATTAAATGAAACGATAATCTCTACCTACAACAGTAATTGCCCACTGAGAAAAGTTTCTTCGACAAGAAACGTTCCTTGGTGGAATAAAAGGCTCGAACGGCTTCGCAAAACGGCGCGTAAATTGTTCAACAGAGCAAAAATTACCTCGGACTGGTCTCAATATAAGAGAGCCCTAACTGAGTACAGTAGAGAACTGAGACGATCTAAACGAAAATCCTGGGTATATAACTGCGAAAGCATTGAAAATACCCCAATCGTTGCTAGACTCAACAAGACTTTGGCAAAAGACCACTCGAACGGGCTTGGATCGCTTAAAAAGGACGACGGTTCGTTCACAAAAACCCCCTCAGAAGTACTAGACTTACTGATGAAGACTCACTTTCCGGGATCTACATCTGTCCACTCGGACACAAATCCTGGCTATAATGGCGACACAATATGCTCTCGAAGGTGTCTCATAGGACCCGAAAGTGCAAAGGATGTCGCTAACATAGTTGCTGGGTTAGTCTTCACGAGGGCCAGAGTAGCAAACGCGGTGAGATCCTTTCTACCTTACAAATCTGCAGGTGCAGACGGGATTTTTCCAGCCTTGATTCAAAATGGAGAATCAAAACTAATTCCGTCTCTAATCGAGATCTTTAAGGCAAGTCTGATACTAGAGCACATTCCTTCGATATGGAGACTTGTGAAAGTAGTTTTCATCCCAAAAGCGGGAAAACGCGACAAATCACTTCCAAAGGCTTTTAGACCAATTAGTTTATCATCAATACTGTTGAAAACTATGGAAAAAGTATTATATGAATACATAAAGTCTGTATTCATGTCCAAACACCCACTATCCAAATACCAGTTTGCCTACCAATCAGGCAAATCCACAATAACAGCACTACACATGCTTGTGACAAAAATTGAAAAATCTCTCTTGTCAAAAGAAACCGCATTATGTGCGTTTCTTGACATCGAAGGTGCTTTTGATAATGCTTCTTATCTATCAATGGCACAGGCAATGAGAAGAAGACACTTTGATAACTGTATAGTCGAATGGATCCATGGCATGCTCACACAAAGAAAAATCACCTCGGAGCTGGGCGGGTCGTCTAATTATGTGATTGCAACAAAAGGTTGCCCACAAGGAGGCGTTCTATCACCTCTCCTTTGGTCACTAGTAGTTGACGACCTTCTGACAAGTTTAGAGGCAAAAGGTTTTGAAATTGTGGGCTTCGCCGATGATCTAGTCATAATGATACGAGGCAAGTTCGACGACGTGATATCGAGTAGAATGCAGATGGCCTTAAACCTAACACAAAATTGGTGTACCACAGAAGGTCTGAGCATAAATCCCTCGAAAACAACAATTGTTCCATTCACCAAAAAGAAAAAACAGCATCTGCAGTCTTTATATCTTGGGGGAGTGGAAATAAAATGCAGCGCTTCAGTGAAATATCTAGGTGTTATCCTAGATGCTAAACTCAACTGGAATGCACACTTAGATGCAATAATCAGTAAGGCCAATACAGCCCTATGGGCATGTTCTAAAATGATAGGAAGAACATGGGGTCTTAAACCAAAAATGGTAATGTGGGTCTACACTGCCATTGTGCGGCCCAGAATAACCTATGCCTCATTAGTCTGGTGGCCAAAGACCAAGGAGACTGTAGCTACAAAAAAGCTGAACAAACTCCAACGACTAGCATGCATTGCAATTACTAGAGCAATGCGAAGCACACCCTCGAAGGCACTGGAGGCTATCCTTCACTTGCTACCTCTGAACCAACATGTTCAGCTAGAGGCTAAGAAAAGCGCTCTAAAGCTTAAACAATGGAAAAAAATACTAGACGGAGACAAAATTGGTCACTTGAGCATCCTGAATCTCTTACCCGTAGGACCATCCTCAGAGATGAACAGTGATTGGATGGAACCTAGGACTAACTACGACATTCCATACAGTGTAATCGAGCCTTCTCGTTCAATATGGAATGAAGGCGGTCCCAGTGTTCGTAACGGTTCAATCATGTTCTACACTGATGGGTCAAAAATGGGAATCAGAACAGGTGCTGGAGTGTATGGTCCCAGAACAAAAATCTCTGTAGCTATGGGAAACTGGCCAACAGTTTTTCAAGCAGAAATAGCTGCGATAATAGAATGCTCAAATGTCTGCCTTAAAAGAAAATATAGACATGCTAACATCTGCATATTCTCAGACAGTCAAGCGGCACTTAAAGCTCTAAATGCTTTTAAATGCTCCTCAAAAATTGTCTGGGAATGCATTCTCCTCTTACGGCAACTAAGTCGGATAAGTTCAGTACAACTGTACTGGATTCCTGGCCATTGTGGAATAGAGGGAAACGAGCGAGCAGATGAACTTGCCAGGAACGGCTCAAGCTCACCTTTCACTGGTCCAGAACCTTTCTGTGGAATATCTGACTGTGTGTTGAAAGGTGAGCTGAAGAACTGGGAAGACCGGGAAGTATTAGCCAACTGGTTGGCGGTACAACTTAACCAGTCAAAAAAATTTATCACGCCGAGTATTAAAATTACTCAACAATTGCTGAGTCTTAATAAGAAAGACTTAGGCACAATCACAGGCCTTATAACAGGACACTGTCCGAGTAAATACCATCTCAAAAACATAGGTTTAGTGCAAGATGATATTTGTCGTTTTTGTTATACCGAAAGTGAAACCTCGGAACATTTGCTCTGTAATTGTGGAGCTCTAACTAGACGCAGACTGCAATACCTTGATAAGGCTATTTTGGAGCCCAAGGAAATTTGGTCTGCGTCGCCGATCAGGATTATAAAATTTATCAAACAGAGTATTCCTGATTGGCACCTATCTCGCTATAGCATTCAGTCTACTTCTTCATCAATAAGTAGTAGGTAAGCTTGAAGCGGAGTACAAAAAAAATGAGATATACCACAATAGTTCAGAATAATGGACGCAGTGGTTCACATCCAACAGGGGAAAAAAAAACATACAAACATACAAACATACAAACATACAAACATACAAACATACAAACATACAAACATACAAACATACAAACATACAAACATACAAACATACTACAAACAGGTTACAGGGCAAGCTAAATAAAACCGTTTAAAAAGTATAGCGCCCTCTATCTTAAACCGAGAAAACTATGAAAAACTAGCTCAATAAACAATTACAAAAACAAAAATCCAAATTTTTCGCAAAAGTAATATATAAAAAAAACTAACTCATGGAATTTGATATGTCGATCATATGAATCGGTTCAGTAGTTCAAAAGTTACGAAAAAAATAGCATCTCTGATGTCGAGATATGTTACGTAAAATATCCTCAACTTTCAAGAAAAAATATGAAAAAATACAGCGCCCTCTAGTCTAAAGTCATGAAAACAATAAAAACTTCTGAATTTTTCGAACCACCATAAAATGGAAATGGCCACCCTTATGAAAAAAAATAAAAAAATACGGGTCTAATATTTTACGATGAGGTATAAAACTACTACTTCTCATGCAAATCTGACAATCACTATATCGGTTTGGCATGGAATTCAATTTTGTGCTAAGTGATTATTTCGAAAATATTGAAATTCGAATGGAAACATTTTTTTGATGTTCAAAATCAATTTGCTCATCGTTGCGATTTGGAGTCACCACCTTCTTATAAGTCGATAGTCCGGATCGTTTTTTAGCTTCATGCACGGTTGTAGACGATATTCCCAACTTATTTGCGACATTTCGAACGGAGAGGTTGGGGTTGCGTTAGCCACTCTACTGTTCGTCACTGCGGCACCCGGCTTTCGATTTCCCCCAGATCCAGGTTTTCTAGTTGTCGACAAACGTTCCCCGAACACTTTTATTACTTTGGTGACGGTTGATTTGGCCACATTCAACGATTTTGCTATTTCTGCATGCGTGTAGTTTGGATTTTCACGACGCATGTACCAAATTTTGATTCGTCGCTCCTCTTGCTTTGACGCCATTCTGACAACTAAAGATCTAATGTCAAAATCCAAATAGAGGCATCATTCTCCACACACCCACACCAACAAAATAAGGGGTGATCAGGTTTTTTATATGAATGATTAGAAAAAATACGACGAATTTAAGTTGACCACTTTTTGATCCGAACACACTTTAGTAACTTTCTCCATTTTTGATCTCAAACTATATTCCTATGTTTCTGAAAGAATGAATAAACATACATTGAAGAAATATGGATTCATTCGGAGATTATATTTATCAATCATAGACATTTTCAATATTGACGTGTGCATATGAACCTCTTAATTAGGAATTCAATTCGATACATTGGTATCATACGCTTAAGAGAAAGACCTTGCTACCTACATATGGTATAATTTTAGATTTAGAATTGTACAAAGATGCAAACATTAGTTAGCAGATACTCATTTCAATATCCTTCAGTTTCAAGTTCTATTATTATTGTGCAGATGTCATATCTAGTGCTGAAATAGCATATATTCAAGAGTTGCTGAAACATAAACGTTAAATCAACCAAACAACAGTCCAGGTTTAAGTGATTGAAATCATTACTTGGATGCTTTCATCATCGCATGTTCTACCCCATCAACAAAATCACTCCAAATTTCTAGTATTGCTTCGTTGTCTCGAAACGTTACAATACCAAACGTTCATCGCACCAAAAACCACAACAAGAAGTCCATTAAACGAATGATGTTCTCCCTCCTCCCCTCACAAAAAACAAATGCTTCCAGTTCAATTTCGAAATGGGTGCAATTTCAAATCACTGAAAGAAGCCAACATCTTCCCTTTGAACCTGCAGCGCTGTCCACCTTTCTGAAAGAGACCCTGCCTGTCGGAATAGGTCAAACTGTGAACGATAATAAATGTAGTGCGTGAGATTGGTGACCCTCGCTTGGGTCTTGGTTTGAATCTGAGTGCTTCACATGCAAATCTTTTCTTTCGTACATTGAAATTATGGTTTGCATGATGTATAAAGCACTGGCATTAGCACAAATTCCGCATCCTTCGCGAGCTTCCCAACTGCTGCACACTACTTGTTCCCAGCAGCTGCATTAATTCGCACATACAACTTGTAAGGATTCCCACGGAGACCACTTGACGGATGTAATAATGGTAATCCTCTTCGGAGTGTTTCCGCGACAAGTATCATGCTTTTGGGCACACGTGGTGCAACCAAAATCTGGTCTGCATGTCCTGGCCACAAGTGGTAATGTTGCTCGGGAGCAATAATTTACTATTATCTCGTTGATTGTACACAACGGGGTGTGTGTGTGTGTGTGTGCTGAATAAATTGGAATGAACGTTGGACAAGTAGTTGTTGAGTGTTTCCCCTGAGAATGGTATCATTCCTCGCTTTGTGGGACTTGAACTTGGGCCGATGTTTTGTTGTTATGCCAGCGGTGAGAAATGTTTGCTCGCTTGCAGAAGCAACACCTAATTGCATTATAGCACCGCTGTTATCCGTTGAGCATCTGAAATGCTACAACCAAACCACAACACGCAAGATGGTAAATATTTGTCTGCATGTCTCGGGTCGCGACATCAGATTCTCCGGTGCAGTGCAGTAACTTACGCATAATACCCGCAAGGTATGACCGGAAGCCTATTAATTCACTCAATCCAGCTGATTGTCCTGTGTGCGTTGGTCCGAGGACAAACGCGACTGATTCCGATGGGCTCTTTGGCATTGTCCTCGCGTGCTTTTGTGAATTGTCATCCGTAGTTTCACCATGCAATGACAAATTATTATAACCATCCACCCTAGTAATTCATTCAAAATGTATACCGCATTGTAATAATATGGTTACAGGACTATTGACACAAGTTAACTATAATGGAACATAATTTGGAAACCTGAATATTCAATATCGTGTGGGTCTCAGAGTCTCGAGCCACAGAGGGGGTGGGCTACGAATGACACCCACAAACTAGTTAAACGAAAGCGAACGAAGACAAACTTTGACCGATAAAGTGTGACGAGCAAAGTTTGTATCCCTCGTGGAGCATCTTTTTTCCCGAGCCAAGCCCAAGTTTTTTTTTATGTTTGCTCTGAATTTTGGGACATATTGTCCCCCGGATTCAGTCGCAAGCTCGGTTTGCTTGCGAGGGATTCAGCATGAAAGTTGTCCCGAGACGGGAGTTAATGGCAACGATGATAAAGCTGCTGATAGTGGTATGATGAAAAAGGTAAAAGTTTTCAGGGTTAGCCGTTTTGGCTTGGGATAATCCACTAAAATTGCCAATGGGGACTGAAAGCGGATATGAATGTTGAATTGAGAGAAGATAATATCTGGATGGGAGATAGAATGGCTCTTGCTCTGGTCGGATGATTTTTATTTTACTTGTGATCCCACAAGTCACAGTTGTTTCGTAGGACTAACATCAACATTTTATCAAAACATCACTCAACAATGAATTATGTATTTTTTGTTACATTATGAGAGTGAATGCGCAGTAGATACCCCTTTTTATATTATTGGTTTACTTTCGTTTTGTCCTATAAAGTATTGTTCGATTAATATATTGGATGATGGCTTCTCGTCTTGTATCGTTCTTTTAATTCTTACGACCTTATTAAGATGACAGAACGCAAGATATGGTCAAAATATTACGAGGCGATCTTGAGATCGGATGAACGGCAAAATTTACTTCACTCTTTCCTGTACCCTGTCGAGTTTATTGGCTTATCTGTGATGAAAAGTTCAGTTTTCTGGTCACAACGAATTATGAATTTTCGTGCGAATTTATCAGCAACAACAAACTTGTGTTTTATAAGAACATCTCCTTTAGCCATTGGCATGTTAAATTTTTGTCCCGGGATTTAATCAAAATCGGCCTTCACGTAGTTTTCATCGTCCAAGAGCAAACAACTGTTGAGTATGATCACCAGCTACACTGCCGTTCTACGCATAGTTGTCCCATGTTCTAGGTTCAGCTACTGAGGAAAACGCAATCAAAGTTTTTTAGCATATTTATCTACCGGAAGGTTTAAGCATTTCAGTTCGACAATAAACCAGGTATTTTATTAACAGTAAACTATTGTTTGATGAAATGTGAAAAGATCCTCACTTGAATCAATCAAGATTGATTACGGTTTCAGAATACATGGTGAGACAGTTATGCCTAGAATAACAACATTGGACGATTGAACTTTATGTTGTTTTTCGAAATAATGGGAACAACAATAAGTTTTTTTGTGTGTTTTTTCGAAAGTTTATGAATAAAAACATGGTTTTATGAAGAAGGGAGTAACTGCAACACCGTTGCAGAATATAAATCTCATTGTTATTATGTATTCGCTAACAAGGTGTACAAGTGTTTTTTTTATCCCATTTATTTATTTAAGGCTCATTAGCATTTTAGCTGTAACAGAGCCAAATTTTAATCGTGTACATGTCACATGGTTATCATATATATAATTAGCACATTACACAGTTGCCATTCGCCAATATTCCTTCTATACCATTACATATGGTACATTCACACAGTAGCCATTTAGGCGTAAGGGTATTCTTTCTGTTCTTCCATTATCCAGTTGGACCACCGGACAGCGGAGACAGTTGATTGATCATTGTTGAGTTATTTATAGAACAGTAGCCCGATGTGTCTGGCAGAGCAGAGCAGTTGTATGGATGAATCGATCTTATTTCGACCGTGGATCGATCTCCATCGCTGATGATTGTTGCGTGGACGTAGCTATTCTGTAACAACACAAAGATGGTCAATGAGGGCCCTGAGTTTTGAACTCACGATCGATTGCTTACTAAGCGAACGCGCAACCAATGTGGCTACGGAGACCCCCTGGTGTACAAGTGTTCTGTTGAACTTTTTTTTCAGTTATTTGAGAATCAATTCATTCTTCCAAACCAGAAATTAGTGCATTAGCTCTTCTGAAAGCGTGACATAAAATGCTTGTACTTGAACCGATTAATTTATTACGGATCTACACAAAATACATGGCGGTACAGTTATGCCTAGAATATGGCATGGGACATGGGACAATTGAGCTTGATGTTGTTTATTTTAAAGTTGGGAGCAAACAATAAGTTTTTTGGTGGTTTTCTGGAAGGTTAGGCATAAACACATCGTTCTATGAAGAAAACTGAGAAAAGTGACATGGGACAACTATGCATAGATCTGCAGTACAGCTCTCAGACACAAATTTTGGCCACATTATTCTTTTTAAGGGGTCGGGGAACCTAAACTATAAACGATAACAGTTGTCTTTCAGTATTCGATAATTCGAGCGAATATTTGCCTTCATAATAATAATCAAATAACGGGTATTCCAATAGGGACGCTACAAAAGTAGACCGATAGGGACAGCAAACGACGCCATATTTTTTCCCGCTCTCTCGACATTTCTCTTCAGTTAGGATTGCCATTTCATAATGAAAAGATATACGATTCAACAACGAGTCGAGATTATCAAAATTTATTACCGAAATTCGGTATCAATGACTTCAACTTTGAGAGCGCAACGTCCAATTTATGGTCGTCATAATCATCCTGCCAGATCAACAATTGAGCGTCTAGTGTAAAAATTTGAATCCACAGGCACAGTACAAAATGTTCCCGTGCCAGCGAGACAAAGAATTGCCCGTAGTGTCGAGAACATGGTAGTTTTCGAGACCCAAATTGAGCGTTGGGCAACTCTGTTACGTCGTTGTAGCGAATTTTGCGGAAAGATCTTGGCTTACATCCTTACAAGATCAAATTGACGCAAGAACTGAAGCTGCTTGACCATCAGAAGCGTCGTATGTTCGAGAATTGGCCTGAACAACTACTAGGAAATGATCCGGATTTTCATCGAAAAATCATCTTCAGCGATGAGGCTCATATCTGACTGAATGGCTTCGCCAATAAGCAAAATATGCGTTATTGACCAGGCAGCAGTCTACACGTACTCCATGAGTTACCATTGCATCCCGAAAAAAATACAGTTTCGTGCGGTTTATGGTCCGGCGGCGTCATTGGGCCGTACTTCTTCCGTGATGATGAAGACCGGCACATTACTGTGAATGGGAATAGCTACTGTTCAATGATAACCGAATATTTTTGGCCCAAGTTGGATGATATGGACTTGGATCGGACGGCGCCACAAGTCACACAGCGAATTCGATAGATTGAAAACCATGTTTGGTGAGCGTACTAACTCACGAAATGGTCCAGTCAATTGGTCGTCTCATTGAAACGATGCATATTATTTTTATTGCAAAAAAGTATGATTGGCGTTTATAGCAACTGAAACAAAAAAAGGAGGGGAAAGGTGGCCCTGAATCGACCCTGAATCTTCCCTCGATCTCTGAAATGACACTACGTACCGAATTTTTAGCAGTGTCAAATGAAAGGTGTCACGACGCTGACAATTTGGTTGTATGGTTACCTTTTTCCTGCTCCCGTCATTCTAGCGTTTTGACGCCGTTTTGTGTTTTCATTGCTCATAAAAAGAAAAAGGTAGATTTTTGTCCTGTACGAAAAATAAGTTAAAGATTCTTGTAGATGTCGAAAAATTACAATACTTGGCAATTTATATTGCTTATGGTCTGCTCTTCAAAACAAGCTTAAAATCATATTAAAATGAAGCTACACCCAAACTAGCGTTGGCTGAAAACATTTCATCTTTGGCAGAAATGATGTCATTTCGTGTGCTGGAGGGTTAAATGCGTAGATAATGAGCTGTTCTAAAAGCTTAAAAATGGTTTGTATGTATGCGAGCAGACATCTCTTTCTGTTTTCTTTTTTTTCATTTGGGATTGTGCCAAATAATAAGTCCATACGACGTCAATGAGCAAAGCTATTTAATACGACCACGCTATCCATATGGCTGCCAGTGCTGTTATATAGAAGCGTGATAATATTAGACCTCATCAAAAAATGAAGTTGGAAAGTGTTTTCTAAGAGGATGAAGAAGAACATGAACGAGAATATATCTTACTATGTCTGGGCCGTGTATTTGGCAAACTATACGAAAAGCTTTCATATGCTTTCATTTTAATGTGTCTCCTGTTCCGCTCGCTCATATTAGCTCTAGCATATATATTATACAAATGATATACAGTGGAACCTCAATTATCCGCGAGCGGATGATACGCGATGCGGTTCATCCGCGAAAGCGAGTTCCATAGTAATGCTATGGACTTTCCCGGAAGTTATTAGTGAGGTGTAGGATTTTGCATTTTTGTTTTGGTCATGACTTTCACATTATTTGACTTCTGGTTTACACAACCTCATAGATGGATAGTTTAATGATTCCTTTATTGATAAAACAGAGTTATCATGTTGAAATATTGTGTTTGCATCTCTTTTTTAGTTATTAATTGCATTATCCGCGATTTTCGTGATCCGCGGTGGCCTAGCCAGACTATTCCGCGAATAATCGGGGTTCTACTGTACATATTTTTGGGAGTAGAACATTATCTGTTATTTTTCAGCTCATTTAAGGTGGAATGCCAATGTAGTAGTATAGGTAAACCAACGTGTAAAAATGGGGTAATAGTGTTTATGAGAGAAGAGCAAAACACACGTAAATAGATCAATTCACTTATCAGACTGTGTGGCGCCTGATTGATACGAGTCTTTGAATATATTTGAAAAAAAAATAACAATTCAATACTAAAGTAAAATGTATGAACGATATGTTCCAATGAACAATTGCAAATATAAATATATATAGAAGGTGCATTTACATATGAAGTAAAATTCTGATTGTACGCGAGCGACCCATGAGCAAATTTGTAACACATGCGAATTGGGGCTCTTTTGGCATTAACAAGTTCTTCCGCATAGTAACTCGATGTTGATAATTCCTTAATATTTTCCGTCGTTGATCGTATTGTTTTCTCATATTCACGTTGGAGAGCCTTAACTCTTCTCTTCGTTGGCCGAGGCATTTTGATTGAATGTAATACTTTTCCGTTTACTGTTTTTGAAAGCATAGGCTGCCGTGGCAGTGTTCCGAGCTCTGCAATACAATTTTTTTACCCAATGTTAAAGTTGCTAAAACTTACATTATAGACCCATTAAACGTAAAAATAATAATTGTATTGATATCAACACAATTTTATTTAATTGATTTTCATAACATGAAACGCTATGACTTAGGAATAACATTTTATTGAGTAGTTTTTATAGCTGTTTCGATGGTGTTGTCTGGCATCAGTGTCGAAAAAATAACGATGCTTTCACCAATACAAACAAAACCATTGCGGAAAATTGAAAAATGAAAATTTAACTTTCAGAGCACTAGCTCGAGTTTTCCGACGTTTTTCAATATACAGTGCGACGGAAGATGAAAATTTTATATCTTGTGAGTAATTAATTAGAGTTTGGTTGATATTACTTAATAGGAATTGTGCGAAAACGATAATTTTCTTCACACTGTTTCGCAAAATTATTGATTTTCGGGTGAGAAGTAAGGAAGGGAGATGAATGAAATAAACGCCATTGTGGCAGCCGTTTGTGGCTTCCTTCCACCTTTACCTAAACAACACATCGATTCTTTTTGCAGTGCTGCAAGTTACCCTTTTTTTTTTGAATACGTTGCGTAATGACGAAACTCATAGTGAGTTGCCAGAATTTCTATTTTAATTTCAATTTTATTCATGCAATTTGTTTCTGCTTTGCTTTTATTTAATTTATTTTATTTTATTCCATTACTTCCTGTGCTGTTATTTACATTTACGAACAATATTTTATTTTTCATTGGTATCAAAGCTATCACCAAGCGATTGATCTCAGCTTGTAAGCTTTGAAAAAGGCTATAATATCAACATTTTCACTCTCGAAAACTGGTTCAGATCCTAGGTAAACTACACACATTCTTCCGCACTCTGCAGCAATAACATATTAACTGCATGTGATCCTGAAAGTTTGTTTCGTTGCTTCGTTATTAGTTGACCAGCTTCTGAAAATATTTTTTGTGACGGGACAGAAGCATAACAGAAGCGTTCATCAGTAGTGCTACCTTGAATATATGTTAGATTAAAGTCTGCTTCATTTAATATTGGAACACAAACAATTGCGTGTAGTTCAGTCATTTATTAACGAATTCATAATTTGTTTTTCATACAAATGTAGCAAAAATTATTCATTGCTGTTTCGAAGAAATTCTCGTACTTTTCCCGTAATACGGCACATTAGGCGGCGCACACCCTTTTCGTCCACCGTTTTGGCGATTTGATTCCACCAGTTCTTCATTTGAGTCATGTTCCTAACAAGTTTTCCCTTTGCCTTAAGCCTCCGCTTCGTGATTGCCCAGTATTTCTCTATCGGCCGGAACTGGGGGCAGTTTGGGGGGTTGAGGTCCTTCGGTATTACGCTGACCCCGTTCGTTGCGTACCATTCCATAACCGTTTTGCTGTAATGGCAGCTTGCGAGGTCCGGCCAAAACATTACTGGACGGTCGTGGGCACGAATAAACGGCAGAATCCGTTTCTGTAGGCACTCTTTTTTGTAGACTTCTGATGTCATTGTCTTGTCAGTGAGAAAGACTTTGGTTTTCTGTCCACAACTGCATATCCCCTGCCAAATCATGTACTTGCGGGCGAATTTATCCGCAAACACGAACTTAAATTTTGCAGGTACATCCCCCCGAGCCGTCGCCAAATAAAATTTTTGACCTGGGATTTGCCCAAAGTCCGCCTTCACGTAGGTCTCATCGTCCATCAGAATACATCCGTTGAACTTGGTCAGCACTTGGTCGTACAGCTTTCGAGCACGGATTCTGGCCACATTGTTCTGCTTCAGCGTCCGATTTGGCTGTTTGCTGGCTCGGAATGACCTTATTCCTTCCCGGAGACGAATTCGTCGCACCGTACTGTGAGCGGCCTGGAACTTATTGGCCAAATCGCGGTCTGAAAGATTGGGATTCCTCTTGATGGCCTTGATGACTTTCCCACGCAGTTTCCGGTCGACAGTTCCACTCCGACGCTTCGAATGCGGCTTCCGAGCCGTCGTCAATGTTTCCTAGTACTGCTTGATAACACGCCATACGGTATATCTGGGCATTTTAAGCTGTTTAGCTAGCTTAGATGCCGACAACAATGGATTTTCAAGAAAACTGTGCACAATTTTATCTCTCCGTTCGGCTTCCATGGCAGTTGTTTACAAAATGCTATTGTTTGGTGTTATGACATAAATACATGATGAAAGGTAATGAATTTCCCGACACGTGGGTGAAAAAAGTTTCCAAATCCGTCCACTAGGAGCGCCACAATGAGCAAAAGAATTTGTTCCAATATTAAATGAAGCAGACTTTATTGCTATTAACACTGAACCTGCCACCATTTCATATATACCTATTTTTTTTCCTTTTTTCAAATAGACGTTCTATTTCTTCAGGTTGAACATAAATAATACAGAAATTACCATAGATAATGTTACACAAAAATTATCAGGTAATATATTCAGTTTTTCGGGCTTTAGAAAATTCATTCGTTGTCACAATTTTTACAGACGAAAGGCCTCTGCCATAAACATTTTCTACAAACATATTTCTCACGTGTAGAACAAATGTTTATTGTTTTATAGTTTTTTTTTTCGCAATATCCAATTAGACTGATTTTTAGTCTTTCAGAAATTGTGATTGAATCTGCTGAAGTTTCATATATACGCTCCTGTAAATTTCGGCATTCAGTGGAAAGTTTATCGGCCAATTAAAATGAAAGTTCTTGTCGCGATATTCCATTTCCAGTTGTTTGACCATGAACCCAAGCAATTATAGCAATAAAATCCGAAAATTTTAGAATGTTCCATTTGTTTTTTTGTTTCTAATCATTTGTTTCCTGTATACGTTTTCCTGTTTTTATTTTATTTTTTCCAAATTCATGCTTCTTAGTAGGAGCTACTATTTATTCGGTTTACTTTTGGTAGACGTAGCTCTCTGATATTATTCGTTTCTCCCAATCACTTCCTTTGCATTGGCATTTTAGGGCTAAATTTTAGAATTTGCATGTATTTAGATAATCCACCAATGATAAAATACAAAAATTAACACTTGACGAATTTCATGCCAACTCGACTGGCCGTTGGCAGCACCATTTCAGATAGCAGTGAAACGTTGTGGGTGTAAAGACATGGGTCATTTAAGCAACTTTGCATACTTGAAATATTCGAAAAATAATTGGAAAAACTTTTTGGAAAAAAAATAATTTTATTTCAAAATTTTTTACAAAAAATTATAACATAAAAACTATGATACCTACAAAATTCATGTCAAAGGATGAAATGTAGGAAATAATTTAAATTTTCACAAAAAATACCTAACATTTTTTGGAAAAAACTTTCGCTGACAAAAAATTTATTTAAAAAATTAAAATTCATTTTTCTCAAAAACGTATTTTTTTAAATTCCCAAAAATATATATATATAGAGGAACTGGTACAAATTCGGTTTTTTTTTTGTTTGCAAACCGATTTCGAAAATCTTGATTTGGCTCAGTGCTTTGAGGATAGAAGTGAAACAACTCAAATTCGAGTACCCGAGATGCCTGGGTATAAATTTGGTACCCCTTTTTTATTTTTTCGAATTAAAAGAATCGTCCTGAAATCACTGAAAAATGTATTTTTTGACATTTTCATACAAAATAGAAGTGAAGCACACTATCTTACGTAAATTAACTCAACTTTGACGACAAAGCATGCAATTTTACAAAACAAAGAGGAACAAAAAAACAATTTTTTCAAGTTAAAGTGAACAAATTTCATCTCGATTTATTTCTAACTTAAAAAGTAAAACGAAAAAAAATCCCTTAACAAAAGTCGCAAGCGTAGTAATCAGTCTCGCAATCGGTGCAGGCGGAATGGGCCCAATTTTTACATATACAACATTGAATCCAATCTGTCAATGTAAATCTGCGACGAAAAAAACAATGTTGCCAGACCGGGTGGGTTTTTATCCTCAAATCGGGCGAAATTTAAGTTTGCTGCATGGGCATGCAATACTTAGCATAGTGTATCATCAACACTATGTTTACATTGGGGTGACAAATTACCCGCATACCGAATTTTTGACTTTGGAATGAAATCTTTGAAATTTTTGATTAAAATCTCGATACACTTACTCGAATTCGTTGAAGAACATCAATATATGTCTTCCTAAAAGCTATCGATCTTCGTGTGTGATTGTCCTTATATCCTTATATTCTCCTTTTCCTTTTCCTTCACGAGAAATCAAATCCCTTCTTACTAACAATAGAATAAGGTGAAATGTAAATACATACATATTAGATATAAAATAAGCTTAAGAATTGAGTATGATGAATGCGAGTGCGAATGTGAGTGTGAACATTGTCAACATATCCTTTTATCCCATCCTTTTCCTGAAAAAAAAATGTCACCCAAAAAAAACAAAGCTGACAAAATGTCAAATGTCAGCAGACCGCGAGTAATCGATTCTCTACTTCATTAACATTAGAATTAATGAAAAATGTTTATATATATACTTGTAACTATACAGATAGAAGTTTGGCTCCTTTAAACTTATGTAACTGAGCCTGTAAAAATAATCGATTTAATAAAAAAAAAATGGAGCGGATAAGAATCAAACTTCGGACACTAAATCAAATTTCGGACAGATTGAATTCAAATTTCGGACACTTTATTTTGTCATTTTCTGGACGAAAATTACATTACACTTGATTATATTTTATGGTCAACTGCGAAACACTTACCAAGCAATCACAGTAAACTGTTAACGATGATGAGAACTGATGAAACACGGGAGAAATTTAAATATTTATGAACGGGGAAATTCTACGTGCTCACGTTCAGGAAACGTCAAACACAAACGATAATGAGTAGTGTTGTAAGATTTCTGCCGATTATGTTATAATTCAAATATATTTTTTCATGTGAAATGATAGTGAAACCAAAGGATTACTCTAAAGAAGCAGTTGTGATATTAATTTGATAGTTATATCATCAGTGCATTAAGCATTTTAAAATATTAGAACAAAGTGTCCGAAATATGATTCAGAACGGTATAACGTTTTGTTCTGGGACCAACCGTTCTCGAGATATAACAATTTTTTTTATAGTGAAAGTAATGTCAGTGAAATTTCTATACGATGTCGGAACATTTATTTGTTGTTATTTTATTTATTGTTATTTCCATCGAAGATTCTTTCACATACCATAAAAAATACCACTTACAAGAAGAATATTTTTCGACTTTTATTCATTTCAACTATGATTATTTATATACAGGAAATATTTCAGGTTCTTCTTTGGATATAGAATATATCTTAGCTGCTATCTTGTCACCTGAAATAGGTATAAATGAATGATATTCATGAGTACTAGGAATTGATTTTTTTTCTTAAAAATCTGTTCAAATTTCTCTTCAGCTAATCTATAATCATCTTTAGAAACATAGCAAAAGGATAAGGTACACCGGGGCAAGTTTGAAAGATTTTTTCGAAGTTCAACTTGAAAGTTATCTTAAAAAATCACTAGATCACTAAATTGAAATCTGTTTGCAGCATATACAAGGTATAACAGATGACTTTCGATAAAAAATAGGGATTCATGTCTCCAAATCAGCTTTAATATTTAAAATCGGCTCACTATTTGATTTTTAATGATTTTTCAAAAGACGCACATGAAAAATTTTCGAGATTTCAAAAACAACAAAACTTGAAATTTTTTTTTAAAATCACAGATATTTTGGATTTTTGGTATCTGACGTTTGTTACTACATTACTAGAACACTTTTTATTCACCACCAGAGTGCGCTCATTACCACCGAAGATCCGGGCGGGTACCAAATTACCCACGGGGTACCGAATTTGTACCAGTTCCTCTATGAATAACCCTTACAATTTCCAACATATCATCCATACATCGGAAGATGGGCACTTCTACAAGGAAAAAGCTTTTCGAACAACAACTTTTTCATGTTTTCTTTGAAAAAAATACAACTAATCCTAATTTTGTTTAAAGTCAAAATAGCGATATAGTATATTCGACAAAGTTTTAGATCTTATCGGAAAACTTTTTCCCTGTAAAAGTGTCCATCATCAAGTGACTTGTTGGAAATTGTAAGGGCTATTTATATATATATTTTTGGGAAATTTAAAAAAAAATACGTTTTTGAGAAAAATGAATTTTAATTTTTTAAATAACTTTTTTGTCAGCAAATTTTTTTCCAAAAATTTTTTGGTTTTTTTTTGTAAAAATTTAAACTATTTCCTACATTTAATCCTTCGACAAGAATTTTGTAGGTATCATAGTTTTTAAGTTATGAATTTTTGTAAAAAATGAGGAAAAAAAATTGGCTTTTTCAAAAAAGTAGACTAATTCTTTTTCGAATATTTCAAGTATGCAAAGTTGCTTAAATGACTCATGTCTTTACACCCACAACGTTTCACAGCTATCTGAAATGGTGCTACCAACTCCTAAGACGAGTTGGCATGAAATTCGTCACTTACTAATTTAATTATTGTATCACCCAAGTATAAACCACAAATTTCATTATTAAAATCTAGCTACAAACCAGCAACGCCAGTACTTGAATTTGAATGACTGTTCTACCTCTTGGTTTACCAGCGGTCGGCAGTCTATATCCTATATAAAACAAACTGAACATAAGGATAAAGAGCTAACGAAGAAACAATTGGACAGCAAAAACACTGTGAAAAATAAAAATATTTAGAAATCTCAGACTTACAGAGCACATAACTTTAGAAAAACACTTATCCCTCTATTTACACGGTACCTGTTTTACACGATTTCACTTTTACACGGTTTATGAAATAACAAATTTTAAAAAACTTAAAAAAATATATTTGTAGTTTAACTTAAAAAAAATATATATTTGTAGTTTAAATATGGTATATGAAAGAAAGTAAAATAGGATCATAGTTGTTCCAAAACTGTAAAGTTATCAATTTTATATCTTTTTTGGAGTCTTTATGTGTTATTTGTGTAAATGTTTCAAGCTCTTAGAATGCGAAGAACATCGACAGAAATCAAAAGTAAAGGAAAGTTATATCTCTGCTTTCGGCTGAAATTCTCTTTGATAAATTTAATGATTTATAAAGCCATAAATTTACACAGCTGATAATAGAATTTTTTTTATCACTAAGTCCAAAGTCGAATCTTAGATCTTCCCGGATTCGTCGACTGTTCAACCAGAATCGCATCAGGAATGCCCGAGTGATAAGCATGTCTTTATACTAACCAGAATAATAAGACTGGTAGTTCCAAAACGTGGTGATAGCGAATAAACGTATTACAATCTAGTTTCTTGTAGAATTCTTTGTTTTATTTGTATCCAGAATTTTTAACGAATTCCATAAGTAGATTTTTATAATTATTTCACTTAAATACATTATTTAATCGAGCATATATTGAGAGTTTATTTCGTTTTACACGGTTTTACATAGTAAAATCTGAGATTTTTATTTTTTTTTTATCTTCGCTTATTTTTCGTCGGCCTATTTCCGCCACTTTAGTGCCAATCACCGACATCAGGGAGGCGACTCCACCTGTTCCTACCTATCAGACTCAACAACTCATGAGCCGGGCCAACTTCTTTTACTTCCGCTCCGAAGGAAGACGTAACCAGAGATTTTTCGCCTCAGAAAATCCCAACGACGCCAGCTGGGATTGAACCCAGGCCGATCGGATTGTGAGGCTGTTACGCTAACCATACAACCACTGGCGCCGTCTGAAATCTGAGATTTCATTCTACACGGTTTTGTCGGGAACCTATCTTCAGTGTAAATCGAGGGATAGGTGTACTCATATATTATCCAGCGGTCAAAAGACCGCCCATGGTAGACAACACTAGTGTACATGTGATTTTCAGGAAGAACAACGAAAGAAGATAGATAGAGGTTGAAAGAACAAGCAGCCTTTTAATACAGAAGAAGTCGTGCAGTAAGTGAAAAAGAATATCTCGATGAAAGTTTAAAAAGCGGTCATTTGATGACTTTGATAGGTTTAGTGTTAATAAAAAAATGTATAGCCTAATTTTTAACATAAAAATATATTCGCCGCTTATTAATCGATGTATTAATATCTTGGTTTTTCTATTATCCGATACAAAATTACTCGATCATAATTGCAGATATTCGATTATTTGAATTAATCCAGTCACTTTTGAAAGGCTAGAAGCGAATAATTTTAAGGCTAGAAGCCTGTATAAGTCAAATAAGTTTTTGACGTAGGATTACGTCTTTCGGGAACATATTGGGGTGATGTACATTGAGTATTCTATGGCCATGAGTGCTCTCCTGGGGAGTTCGTGTAGCTGCTGTAATGAACTGATCTCATTGGGTGCTAAGTCTTGCTTATGTATAAGAAAGGAAAAGGAGAATGGGCAAGTGCATTCGAGAAAGAGAAGTGGCCTTCTAAGGAAGACATATATGGGGAACATAATATTAAGATCGCGACTACTCAAGCTATCATAATCTGATACGCGTGAGTATACTCTTTCGAACTTCTAAATCAGCAGCCAGTGAAATTCATTGATTGCATTTTTACATAGCCAATCAACATGCTCGATTTTATGACATCCTGCACCTCAATTACATAAACTGTTAGTAGCAAGACTTGAACGGAGAAGACGTGAATTGAGCCCGAATTGATTGAACTTGATTCTGCCAACTGATAAATGCCTGTTTGTCCGAAAAATGGAGAATAACTCGTGATACGCATCCACTTACAATGTGAGCTAACGCCCGTATGTAAGCAACAAAATTGTTCGTTGCGTTTTAGGGGAAAACAAGTGGTTAGTAAAAACGAAATAACATCCCCTTTTTAGTCGTCAATTTATTTACTTTATTGCTATATTCACTGTTCATGTTTATAGAAAAAAAAATTGCTGGATAAATTTCCTGTCTAATGGTATAACATATATCACAATAATGATTTTGCGTAAAATGCGTTTGAAAACTCTTAATAAATTGTTTAATTTTTCGTAGAGTGACCCCCACTATATAGAAATCAAAGACATAGTCCAATGTCGAAATTGGTTCATATACTGCCAATTATTCGATGCTAACATCCATGAAATTTATCGAGACAGAATCGAGTTAAATACATTCAAAATCGTCAATCGGCGTTTCGTGTTTGGTTTTCGTATTTTCATTTTACACCCTATACTTTCCTGATCAATGTAGTCCTATGTTGAAAATAGATTTTCGCTACTTTTTGGGTTAAATTCTCATCACAGGTTGCACCCGTTCTTTAGAATGGTATTAATTTTACTCCGCGGTAAAAAAGAACAAGCGTCATTGGAGATTGCAAGCACGGTTCATCTCAATCAAAACCCAATCTTCGTATATTCCATCTTAAGGACACTCGGCTGACTTTCAACGAGTTTTTCCAAAAAGTTATCGTTCGCCCGCACAGCACAGTATATGGAGGTATAACATGAATATTAAATTTTTTGTCTATCTTGATTTCCTGAGCGGGTGGCGGTGATAAGCTCGAACATAAAAGAAAGTTGATTACATGATTACTTTCGCGGAAGCAATTTCGATTTTCCCGAGATATAATCCGTGAAAGTGTGTACTAAAAGAATGTATATTTATTGAATTTATTCCCTTTCAAAAGAATCCGATTAGCTGATTATCACACTTCACACGGGACACAAAGAAAACTTTTTCTCCATCCGGGAGGTCTACTCTAGGAAAATCCAAAGTCTAGTCAAAGGAAAAGAAACCTTGAAAAAGGTTCCTCTCTTGAAAAGTTGTAGAACTTATTTCGTTTCTGCTCGACGTGTACAAAGAAACTAGAAAACAACTTTTTTTTCTTGCTTTCCCCTTTCCGCCTCGAAAGTGTGCCCTGTTTATGACGGTGCACTTCGGGGATTTCGGAACCACTTGGGTCCGGAAGTTACTGTATCGGAACGGGACGTTGCGACTTCTCACATGTGCCACTCCGGCGGTGATTGGCTAAAGTTTTATGCATATCATTTCGCGTTATATCGCCAAAGAGTTTCGCTTCCTGCGGGCGGGTGGAAACAAGGCATCACATCACGCCAGGTGCATGTAAATTGATTCGAATGTTTGTTCTCATGGGTACGATGGGGTTTGGGTTCCAAAAGGGCGTGCTATCAAGATTTGTCGCAGATTGGAACAATTCGGGGGTAGGTATTTTCCTTCATTGGAAGTTAGAATAAACTTCCATCCCGAAATGTTCATTGATATTTATGTTGTATTGATACTCAAACTTCATTCGGTTTACTTGTTCGGAAATACATCATCCCTTGTTTATGAAGGTTAACGGAGTAATCGAGTTTAGTAGATAGCAATATCATATCGTTACTCAATACAGATACTCTCTACCTAGCGATTTCGCGTAATAAATGCTGTAACGCTAGAAATGTTAAGTCAGCTTTTGGACCGTACTCTCTATTCATGTGGTGCCGGAGTGGGAAAAGGGTTATGCTAGCCTAGTATGGGAACATGTTGCATGATTATGAAAGACACTTTCAGGATTACTTTTTGCATAAATTATGAAAAACTGAAAATAGGACTTACTCGAAACAGAATATTTAAAAAACACAGCACTACTTTCAAATAATGTTGTTCTGAAACTTGCAACTATATTTTTGAACGTCCTTTCAATTAATTTAGATCATATCGAAAGCTCTAATTCAAACAAAACTGGGAGGTGAATGCTTCAAGAAGTTTCCCACCCAACCTAATCCGGCTTCCACATTCATTCCCACTTAATACATTTGAATGTACTTAAATGAAATTTATTGAGAAAACTTACAACACGGCGACCACTCTCCGGCACGCGAAAGGACAATTTGTAATAATCTACATAAATCTATGTGTAGATAAACCCCGGCTCCACTTTCAAAGTTTCCAAAACTCGGTTCCATCCCATACCCCTACTTCATCTTCACGGTCAACACCGCTCAACGACCGTTAATTCCCGCCCGCAGGGAAAAACCACAGACACTCCATAAAGTGCTTCCAAATTGTTTCCAATTCCATTGAATTAAAGGGTGTGTCACATCAAATTGCATCACGGAAAAAATGCTGTAGAAATTCGCCCAGTAGACCGATCCTTTTGAAAATTTTAGACAGTAAAATAAAAACTATTAAACAACTTTTGGCATTTTCCATGTTTCATACTTCGAGCCCAAGCCCGTATGCTCGCACCTTCCTCTTTACCCCGTCCATAAGGTTCTGTACAACGTCAGGTTGTAGTTTTTTTTGAACAGAAATCCATTTTCTCTTGAAGTCCGCCTCCGATTTGACAACTTTTGGGTTCTTCCGGAGGGCCTGCTTCATAATCGCCCAATATTTCTCTATTGGGCGAAGCTCCGGCGCGTTGGGCGGGTTCATTTCCTTTGGCACGAAGGTGACCCCGTTGGCTTCGTACCACTCCAACACGTCCTTTGAATAGTGGCACGAAGCGAGATCCGGCCAGAAGATGGTCGGGCCCTCGTGCTGCTTCAATAGTGGTAGTAAGCGCTTCTGTAGGCACTCCTTAAGGTAAACCAGCCCGTTTACCGTGCCGGTCATCACGAAGGGGGCGCTCCGCTTTCCGTAAGAGCAGATCGCTTGCCACACCATGTACTTTTTGGCAAACTTGGATAGTTTCTGCTTGCGAATCTCCTCCGGAACGCTGAATTTGTCCTCTGCGGAGAAGAACAACAGGCCCGGCAGCTGACGAAAGTCCGCTTTGACGTAGGTTTCGTCGTCCATTACCAGGCAATGCGGCTTCGTCAGCATTTCGGTGTACAGCTTCCGGGCTCGCGTCTTCCCCACCATGTTTTGCCTTCCGTCACGGTTAGGAGCCTTCTGAACCTTGTATGTACGCAGGCCCTCCCGATGCTTGGTCCGCTGGACGAATGAACTTGACAAATTCAGCTTATTGGCGACATCCCGGACCGAACTTCTCGGAACACGTCTGAACTGCTTACCTACGCGCTTGTGATCTTTTTCAATGACGGAGCATCCATTTTTGCCGTTCTTCACCTTCCGGTCGATGGTTAGGTTCTCGAAGTATCGTTTTAGTACTCTGCTGACCGTGGATTGGACGATTCCTAGCATCTTACCGATGTCCCGATGTGACAACTCCGGATTCTCGAAATGAGTGCACAGGATTCATTCACGACGCTCTTTTTCGTTCGACGACATTTTTCCAAATTTACGAAAAATTGAAAGTGAAGCATGGCCAACGTGATCTATACACTCTTATCTGATTTTAAAGCGAAAGCTGAAGATATAATTCCTAAAAATTAAATTTCTACAGCGTTTTTTCCGTGATGCAATTTGATGTGACACACCCTTTATCCCTCGAAGCGATGCCGATGCTATGCAGGTTTCCATCGGTTAAATTTTTCATTGGAAAAAAAAGTTTCACTTTGCGTTGAAGGGGGAAAACGATCAAGTATTTCTGCACGGAAAGTGATACAAACAGGGTACAGCATCGGATTAGCCCCACGATGGTAGGTGGTTGGTAGTCCAGGCTCTGGACCAACATACGAGAGAAAGGAAATGCAATGTGGTTCGTCTCCACATTGAGCTCCAATGCTGGTTGGATGCTGGTTTGCAAGCTCAACATAGTGATACAAAGTGTAAATACAGTGGTTTGTGGTAGAAGATGAATCGCTGGATAGGATTTGAACTTCAATCACTGTTGAACTGATAGCAGTTTACTGTAAGTCTGGCAACATAAGAGTTTTTTTTCCTGTAGGATGAGCGATGTGGAGATGAACAGTTTTCGATGAACATTTGTTCGTTTGTCTTTCATGTTTTAATCGTGCTTCGGGTATAAAGTACTGGGACACACACGGTCAATTGCACTCTTTCGTTTGAAATGGAAAACATGTTTTTGTTTTCTCGATAGAGTTTCATCGTTGGTTTTGGCCTCGATGCATGTTATAGTAGTCATGTATATGTGACTATCTATGACATTAAAGTGAAACGATGTAAAATAAATTAGTACAAAAACCATATTGGATTTTAGGCAGCTTTTGATGAGAAAATGGCCTCTACATCGAGGGTTGATAATTGAAAAACTTTAATGAATGCTTTTAAGCCTCGTACCAGGAATTGATACACCCATTTGTACCAAGTACTCTACAAAAAAAAAGTTATTTTAGGTGCGCAACTACTTCCTCTCTGTGACTTTTTATGAAAATAAATAAGTCAAAATTCATCAAACCCTACAACTTTTTTCCTTCGTTCTGGCAGAACTCTAATACCGTAAAAGTCTTCGCATTTTGAGACTACCCACGAATCAAGCCATTTTCATGTCTTCATATGAGCGGAACTGCCAATCAGTCAGACCATATAAAAAGTAATAATCAGACGGCGCAATATCTGATTATCACTGTGCTTCCAAGAAGGTTCAACGGGTTTGGTAACGTTAACCCGTACCGAAGAATAACTTACTGAGGCTCTAGCCGTAATGTGACCGTTTTTTGGCACTGTGATCGGGTCAATTAAATCCGATTCCCTTTCCTAGTGATGGGTTCGTTCGTTTTCGATCATAAATAATGCCGCCTCGGTTTTTACCAAATACACAACCAGCGTTGTCGATATTCTCGATCTTCTCGTTCTCGTTCTCGATTTTTTCTCGATCCAGTCAAACAGTTAAATTCTGAAATCTTCCAGTTTTTCCAAATATCTAGTTTTATCCAGTTTTTTTTAATATTGGGTTGGGGAAAAAGAAATGTCGTATATTGTCAATATATGGCAACACTTCAACATATCTTGTGTTGTACTTATCGCATCGGGTCATACATACTAGACGACAATCTGTGCTACAAGTCGTTTTGACAGTGTTGTGATTGTCCTTTTCAGTCACAAGTTATAGCGCGTCAAAGATGGAGTCCACCAAGCAAGAAATTCGCCATATTTTACGTTTTTACTAACTGCGAGGTAAAACTGCAACGGAAGCGACCGATAAAATTCGTGTAGTTTATGGACCCGATAATGTAACGATTCGCACAGCACAGCATTGGTTTGATCGATTTCGTTCTGGTGTAGTGGCTGTCGAAGATACACCCCGTACTGGTAGGCCAATCGTCGTGGAAACCGATAAAATCGTTGAATCATCCAAGTAGACCGGCATGTGAGCACTCGCTCGATTGGCCAGGAACTGGGTATAGACCACAAAACCGTTTGGAACCATTTGCAGAAGATTGGATTCCAAAAAAAGCTGGATGTATAGGTGCTACACGAGTTGACGCAAAAAAATCTTTTAGACCGAATCAACGCTTGCGATGCACTGCTGAAACGGAACGAACTCGACCCATTTTTGAAGAAGATGGTGACTGGTGATGAAAACTGGATCACGTACGACAACCTAAAGCGAAAAAAGTCGTGGTCGAAGCGCGGTGAGCCGGCCCAAACCATCGCCAAGCCCAGATTGACGGTCAGGAAGGTTTTGTGGTGTGTTTGGTGGGATTGGAAGGGAATCATCCGCTATGAGCCGCTCAACTATGGCCAGACCCTCAACTCGGTTCTCTACTGTGAGCAGCTTGACCGTTTGAAGCAGGCGATTGACTAGAAGCGGCCAGAAATGAGCAATAGGAGTGGTGTTGTTTTCCACCAGGACAACGCTCGGCCTCACACATCTTTGATGACCCGCCAGAAGCTACGGGAGCTCGGATGAGATGTCCTATTGCACCCACCGTATAGTCCGGACCTGGCTCCAAGTGATTATCATCTCTTCCGGTCCATGCAAAACGCTCTTGGTGATACTAAGTTGGCCTCAAAAGAGGCTTGCGAAAACTGGCTGTCTGAGTTTTTTGCAAATAAGGAGGGGGGGGGGATTTATAAAGGGGGGATAATGAAGTTGCCTTCTAAATGGCCTGTGTTGCCTACCCAAGCATCAACGTGCTACACTGTTTTTAAATTATATAAATTTAAGTGATAAAAGGGATAGTAGTTGGGCCGACTACCGGACACCGGTTATCCGGCAATATTCGAGACCAGATAGCCGGACATTCGGCTCTTTATTTGCGGGTACGAAACTTGGAGAAACTGCTTGTGCGCATGAAGCAAATAAAGGATTACATTTTAGGAAGACATACATACATTTACATACATACATACATACATTTTTACATAAAAATAATTGATACGATGATTCAAAATGAATATTCGTGATAGATTATCAAGTTTTTTGCAAGGAATATTGAACAGATTTTTTTCCGATAAGGATTTTCTATGAGTGGGTTATACATAAGGTATAACGTAGGCCTAGCGTTGGCATAGTAATCATTCGAGTGTATTGATTGCAGCGTGCAGTACACCCGTGGCTGAGTGGTTAGCATCTCACATTATCATGCCGGGTGTTCGGGCTCGATTCCCGTTCTGGCCGGGGGATTTTTCTCAGAGAAATTTCCTTCGACTTGCACTGTGGTCACGCGTATGCTAAAGCTTGCCCCTCGGAATACATTCAAGGCGTGTTATTTGGCCTAAGAAATCGCAAATAAGTATTAATAATTGACGCTAGTTAATGCATACGTTGAGACGGCAAAAGTTCCACAGGGAACGTTAACGCCATTCAAGAAGAAGTATTGATTAAATTATTGATTGAACCAGTGACTTAATGCAACAATTTCCGAATTCAATTGCGAACAAATCTCAATTTCATGTATTGTGATAGATTACGTTCTTCGTTGCAAATCTGATATATAGTTATAACTGTACCCAAACACACCACCATAAAACACCAGACGCGCAGCATAAGCATTCAACGACGATGCAGACATAAAGATAACAGATGTTTACGAAGGACCAACGGATCGTCGAGCATAGAGAAAAGGAGAGAAGACCACCCGCGCCGCAGATCATTCTTCCAGCTTCACGTTTAGGGAATTAGGATTCAGTTTTAGTTTTAGACTCACTAGAAAGAAGACACGTTCTTTCTTCATAAAGAATAAAGGTTAATTTCTAAATGTATTAATCGTCTTTATTATTATATGTCATGATTTCTTGTTCATTTCATTGATTTATGGGGGACTTGAAAAATAAGTAAACGTAAGAATGGCTGAAATATCAATGTATTTTACATTTTCCTCTGGATACAAAAGTACCCGTGCCTTGCATATATTTGCAATGCCGATTTCCTCAGACTCCTTGGTTTTGAAGTCCGTGTTGGGGAAACTCATTTTGTTCTTCAGAAATGCATGCGAGTACCCGCACCTTGCATCTATTTTGCAATGCCGATTTCCCCTGGCTCATTGGTTTCATTTTGACTCAAAATCAATGCTAGAACGAATATCGTTTCAAATGCAATGAATATCAATTTGTTGCATTTGATATTCACAGTATTAATAACAGCTGTTCGTGTACAGCGGAATAACTGATCGAGCTTCAACGTGTCAACGGTATTCAACAGTAAAGAATTATAGGAGGTTGTGTCCAAGATACGACCGCATTGTTGACGTAGAACTACACTGTTATTTTATATAAGTCGCCATACATTGGTGGCTTGAACTGCTAGGAATATAAACACTTCTCAACATTTTGCGCTCGATAAAAGTTGCATTACTTTCTCATGCTCGAGAGAAACGCAGCTGTCACCCTTAGTGGAGGAAGTTTTGCTACTGGCAAGCGAAACCTAATCACATACAAAATTCCAGAACGTCATTTACTTCTTGGTGCCTAAACAAACGAAATAAACTCTTTTTGTTAATAACAATCTCGAAAACAGTAGCAATGCTTCATTATGATTAATATTAGCGCAAATGCAATCCTAGTTGAAGGCAGTTTTGCGACTCGCACGCGAACCCATTCAAGATGCTTGGTTTTCCCCAAATAATTTTTTGGCGCACAACCTTAACGCCTGCTTCGCCACAATGTCAGTTTAATGCATTGATGCATTCTCAAAGGCACCAACGAAAACCTTATGATGACGGAAAACAAACAATGTTAACAGCTTGGAAAAAAAACTGAATTATGCCACACAGCTTGTACACTGCTGTAACACCCATTGATGTGAATTCGCTGATGAGTTTGTCAAGAGCGACCGCCTTCACCACCAGCGGGGAAGCTTAATTTTGGTTGCTGCCTGGCGTTTACATTTTCGACCGACGCTCCGAAATCGCCTACTTCGCTGTTGTTCGATGCGGTGTCACACTCGCGAAGGCTCGATTCAGTGCGAGCGCTTTTCACTGCACTAACATCGCGTGCATCATTAGATGATGCTTGCCTCGAAATTTTATTGCCCCTGGTAATGCGTTCGTTTTTTGCAGGGCTCGAGCCTGCCTTCCTCTTCTTCTTGCTCATCACACACTACGCGAAGCGTCCAATTTATGACGCGGGAAGAAAAACACACGATACGAATAACGCGAAAAACGAACAGAAAAATCAAACGACGATATACAAGTTGGATTACCATTGGTGGGGTCCAATTTTAGATCGAAGCGCAGCGAAAGCAAAGTGAACTGGATTGCTCAACAGTCCGATGCCGAATGAAAGTTTGCCTCAGCGAGATCCACTGTTTATACTATAGACAAAAATTCCCCTTCATTCTTCTACTTTTCCTTTGTTCGCGGAGACTTTAAATCCTACGATTTCCCCTCCGTTGGTCGTCGATAAGTTGCTCGTTAATGACAGCTCTCTTCGGGAAATCACACAAATGGACAGAACATATGTATTGGAAAATGGAAACGCTTAAAGTTTTCATGAGTTTTAACCATTTACTAACCAGGGGATTCTTATGTATAGTATATTAAACAAATCTTACGGAATTTCCGATTCGTTTAGTATGTAAGTCGCCAAAATCCGTTCGCGACAAAAATAGTTATATACGTTAACTTTATTTCATAAAAACGTTACCTGTTTTCTGATTTGACACCCTTAATGAAAGACGTAGTTCTACGTCAAAAATCGGCAGTAAATCTAGCGTTTGCTGTATTGGGCATTGATTATTATTTATTTTATCTGTATTATAGTGACTTTCAACTCATTTGGCTGGTTCGTCACTTCAACTTCCATTTTTGGAAGAATGTTGGGAGTGAGAATTGAACTCGTGACCTTTAGCGTGAGAGGCATGGATGTTACCACTACGCCAGATCGCCTCCCAAGGGCATTGATTGTACATTTACACCGCATCGATGTTTGCCACAATTCTGATATCCGGGACCCCTCGATATAAAAGGGATCAGTGTAAAAGCAGGACTCTCTATTGTTTCGCTTTGGTCGATAGCAGCAGTCCAGCTCATCGTTTATATTAAATACTAGCTGACCCGATGAACTTCGTCCCGCCCAAAATAGATTTTTTGATTTGAATATCAATTTGTTGCATTTGATATTCACAGTAAAGGGTGTGCCACATCAAATTGCATCACGGAAAAAAAGGTGTAGAAATTTAATTTTTAGGAATTATATCTTCAGCTTTCGCTTATAATCAGATAAGAGTGTATAGATCACGTTGGCCATGCTTCACTGTCAATTTTTCGTAAATTTGGAAAAATGTCGTCGAACGAAAAAGAGCGTCGTGAATTAATCCTGCGCACTCATTTCGAGAATCCGGAGTTGTTACATCGGGACATCGGTAAGATGCTGGGAATCGTCCAATCCACGGTCAGCAGAGTACTAAAACGATACTTCGAGAACCTAACTATCGACCAGAAGGTGAAGAACGGCAAAAATGGATGCTCCGTCAGTGAAAAAGATCACAAGCGCGTAGTTAAGCAGTTTAGACGTGAAACCTACGTCAAAGCGGACTTTCGTCAGCTGCCGGGCCTGTTGTTCTTCTCCGCAGAGGACAAATTCAGCGTTCCGGAGGAGATTCGCAAGCAGAAACTATCCAAGTTTGCCAAAAAGTACATGGTGTGGCAAGCGATCTGCTCTTGCGGAAAGCGGAGCGCCCCCTTCGTGATGACCGGCACGGTAAACGGGCAGGTTTACCTTAAGGAGTGCCTACAGAAGCGCTTACTACCACTATTGAAGCAGCACGAGGGCCCGACCATCTTCTGGCCGGATCTCGCTTCGTGCCACTATTCAAAGGACGTGTTGGAGTGGTACGAAGCCAACGGGGTCACCTTCGTGCCAAAGGAAATGAACCCGCCCAACGCGCCGGAGCTTCGCCCAATAGAGAAATATTGGGCAATTATGAAGCAGGCCCTCCGGAAGAACCCAAAAGTTGTCAAATCGGAGGCGGACTTCAAGAGAAAATGGATTTCTGTTCAAAAAAAACTACAACCTGACGTTGTACAGAACCTTATGGACGGGGTAAAGAGGAAGGTGCGACCATACGGGCTTGGGCTCAAAGTACGAATAAAAAGAAAATGCCAAAAGTTGTTTAATAGTTTTTATTTTACTGTCTAAAATTTTCAAAAGGATCGGTCTACTGGGCGAATTTCTACAGCGTTTTTTCCGTGATGCAATTTGATGTGACACACCCTTTATTAATAACAGCTGTTCGTGTACAGCGGAATAACTGATCGAGCTTCAACGTGTCAACGGTATTCAACAGTAAAAAATCGGCAGTAAATCGAGCGTTTGCTGTATTGGGCATTGATTGTACATTTATACCGCATCGATGTTTGCCGCAATTCTTATATCCGGGACCCCTCGATATAAAAGGGATCAGTGTAAATGCAGGACTCTCTATTGTTTCGCTTTGGTCGATAGCAGCAGTCCAGCCATCACACTGTTTCTTTCATCGTTTATATTAAATACTAGCTGACCCGACGAACTTCAACCCGCCCAAAAATAGATTTTTTGATTTGAATACTTTCAAACATCTACGTTTTCTGACTAAGTGAACGTTAGTGAGTCCAACCACTGAACTCTTCATTGATTGATTAATCTTTGACCCTTTACAATTTCCTTTTACTATAAATTGTCTAGTACTTCTACAAAAATTCATCCTTATAATATAAAATTATTTTCAGACACAATTCTCGTTCAAGATTCTTCACGCATTTGGAAATAACATGTTTCTCCGTTGCATGGAATACATGTTTGATACAGAGAATATTACAAAATAAAGACAGCTTAAATCGGACCATTCCTTCCTCGGGTTCAGGGCACAACAACACATTTGTCTTCCATTTTTGTTTATATAGATAGAAAATATAGGAATGCGTTATTTCGTCTGAAAATCCTTTTCTATTTTCGAACAAAAATCAGTTTCGTTAGCGCCAACATCAAATGGACTAACAACGCTTATCTACGCTATATTGATCTACGGGAAGAGACGAATACAACAAAATACAAGTCTTACATTTTTATTTATATAGATTATTGGTGTTAATTAGATCGCACTGTAGTAAATTAGATAAATTAAATAAGAAATTGAAATTGTGCTTACCTGGGAATCCTTGGAATACGCTCCAAACCACCTGAAAAGAAAAGGAAGAAAAACATACCGAATTTTTCCGTTCTACTGAGCCGTCGTTATGAACCCTACGAACCCTACTTCATTGATTATGGCAAATTTGTTCATGCATCGGCGATCGCACCTACCTTGTGGTATATCTCGAACAATTTTTTGCACAGGAGCGGAATCAGGACAAACCTTCCGTGCAAAATTAAAAATCCATCGATGTGAATATTCTTCGCTTTCATTCGTTGAAGAGCGATTTCTCATGTTTCGAGCCACTTTCCATAATTTTTTCATTGACGTTTCTCGTGACAAACCTCTCACGAAATTTCGCCAATAAACACGTTTTTCCCTTTGATTAAGTTTTTAAATTGATCTTCAAGGGCTAAATACGTTTGAAAATTTTCAGGGGTTCCACGTTTCCGAAAAGCTTTAAATGCATTCGATTTTTCTACATAAAGCTTGGAACATTGGCTATCCCACCATAGATTGGGAGGCCTTCGGGAAATGGTGGAACCTGGAATGGGTTTCGTTTGAGCGCGAACCGCGCTGTCATAGATCAAACGAGAAAGGAAGTTATACTCCTCCAATGGAGGTAAACCATCTCTGGAATTGATGGCTAGAGCAATCGCGTCCGCATATTTTTTCCAGTCAGTGTGTCTTGTGAGGTCATATGCCATGGTTATAGATTCAGAAGAATTCGACCCAATGGTAATGGAAATTTTGATTGGCAAGTGATCACTACCGTTGGGGTCCTGGATTACATTCCACTTGCAATCTAACGATAGTGAATTCGAGCAAAGCGAGAGGTCAAGAGCACTTGGGTTAGCAGGAGGTTTAGGTACACGTGTTGTTTCCCCAGTGTTCAAAACGGTCATATCGAAGCTGTTACAAAGGTCATATAACAACAATGAACGATTGTCGTCGTACTGTTCCCCCAGGCAGTTCCGTGAGAGTTGAAGTCTCCTAAGATCAATCGTGGCTCAGGAAGGAGTGAGCACATGTCATCAAGTTGTTTGCGGCTAACCGCAGCTCTCGGAGGCCAACAAGCTGACAATACAGAGGTCTTTGCCTCTGATGTTTGCATGACAAGCAACAGCTTCGATCCCTCCAATAGGTGGAAGGTCAATTCTAAAAAATGAGTGGCACTTATTGATCCCCAAAAGCACCCCTCCGTATCTATCATCACGGTCCAAGCGTATAATATTAAAATCGTGGAAAGAGATATCATCTCGCGAAGAAAGCCAAGTTTCGGACAGAGCAAAAACATCACAATTGAAGTTATGAATTAAAAATTTGAATGTATCCAATTTAGGGATAAGACTACGACAATTCCAATTCCCCTCATGTTGCTCTCCGCAAGTGGCACAGCGCTCCTTGTTGGCACAATAATCCGAAGTGTGACCAACTGACTTGCATTTGTTGCAAGTCATGGGCTTTGGCACGAAGAGTCGCACAGGTAGTCTCAATTTGTCCACCATAACGTAGTCAGGGAGGGCGGCACCAGCAAAAGTGACTCGAAACGAGTCGGACGGCGTAAATTTAGTTTGGTCCCCATCATGGGAAAGTTTCCCGAGTTGGCGACAGTCCAAGATTTTCACTTCCATTGAGGGGAGCTTCTTGAACTTGCCTTTTCCTTCTGTTTTTATTTGTTCGCTCGTCAGACCCGTTTCAGTTATCACCCCCTCAATTTCTACGTTATGGGAGGGTATAAATGTTCGATATTCGAGAGTGAAATGTTGATCAGCAACAATCTCGTTTGCGTGTTTCCGGTCATTCACGACAACTCGCAATTTGTTCGGTCTAACTCTGCGAATTTCAGATACAGAAGTGTATCTGGCCAGATCTTTCATGATCTGAATCACGTTAAGGTTTTTTCCTTTCGGTTTTGGCCGGAGGAAAACAACCCAAGGGCCAGTTCTAGGTGCATCTTCTGGATAAACTCTGACACGTGGAGCGGAGACAACAGAGGGGGAAGACGAGGACGAGGATTGGGTTGGATCGGAAGCATCAGAAGGGGGAAGCGAAATCGATGATGGGAGAGGGGGAGTGGAAGTAACAGTGGGTTGAGAAGGGAGGCTTGCAATTTTCTTAGAGGGGGGCTTGGTAGGATGAGCGGATTCGTCCCCAGAAGAATTATCTTCCTTATGAGGGACTCGTTTATGTTTTTTCCCAGATCTTGTATGAGATTCATTATCGGAGATCTCCATCTCTGGAGATCCTCCACTATTCTCCATTTTACAAAAATGTCTGTCTTATTTCTAATTTATTATTGATTTGAACAATAATCTTAATATATACCAATTATGAGAACACTTGTAATACTAACCTCGAGCCAACCGCGAGTAATCGGTTACATATTACTAACATAGTTGTAAGCAAACATTGTCGAAATATTGAACTCCCGGCCCCGTTAGGCTGAGCCTTAATAAAAATATATATTTTGGATAAAAAAAAAATACGACAATTCCACTGTAAAACAGTGATATCTCCGACCTCTCTATTTGAATTAGACATCAAGAGAGATAATCATTGCAAGGAGGGGCCATGTTTGCATCAATTGTTGCAAAATTGTCTTTAATACTGGAAGCATTGAGATGACAATGGTTCTGATGGAGTCGGAAACATTAAAACACTTGAAGATTTGATCCAAAAGGTCAGACAACTATATAAATCCCGATTGGAAAGTTGAACTGGACGGAAAAATAGGGACAGTTGGGGTTTTTGATGTCCCCTCGAGTGCTGGGTCGTTCGAAGATGAAATATTCCCACGGAAGCCAGGAGGAACCTGGTTTTGCTTGTCCGCTGCACTCGATTTTTTAGGCAAGCTAACAGAGGATATAACCGTGGGGACTTGTTCTTGAACTTTGGGAGTGGTCACATTTTTGCGCCGGGGATTCCCTTTGAAAATAAACGGTGTGCCCTCGCTAGCTGTGTCCGCTTCCATTTCATCAACTGGCAACGTGGAAAAGCTATTGTGTGTTGAGTTGTATTGTGCGCTTCTGTTTCTTCCAGCGACTCTTGTAATTTTCACAAACTGAGAGCTCGTGTGGGGATCCCCCGCAATATGGACATTTATGCTCAGTCGCACTGCAGGATTTCCCCTCATGTTGCTCTCCGCAAGTGGCACAGCACTCCTTGTTGGCACAATAATCCGAAGTGTGACCAACTGACTTGCATTTGTTGCAAGTCATGGGCTTTGGCACGAAGAGTCGCACAGGTAGTCTCAATTTGTCCACCATAACGTAGTCAGGGAGGGCGTACGTAGCCACGTAGCGTACGTAGCCACCATAACGTAGTCAGCAACAATCTCGTTTGCGTGTTTCCGGTCATTCACCACAACTCGCAATTTGTTCGGTCTAACCCTGCGAATTTCAGATACAGAAGTGTATCTGGCCAGATCTTTCATGATCTGAATCACGTTAAGGTTTTTTCCTTTCGGTTTTGGCCGGAGGAAAACAACCCAAGGGCCAGTTCCAGGTGCATCTTCTGGATAAACTCTGACACGTGGAGCGGAGACAACAGAGGGGGAAGACGAGGACGTTGATTGGGTTGGATCGGAAGCATCAGAAGGGGGAAGCGAAATCGATGATGGGAGAGGGGGAGTGGAAGTAACAGTGGGTTGAGAAGGGAGGCTTGCAATTTTCTTAGAGGGGGGCTTGGTAGGATGAGCGGATTCGTCCCCAGAAGAATTATCTTCCTTATGAGGGACTCATTTATGTTTTTTCCCAGATCTTGTATGAGATTCATTATCGAAGATCTCCATCTCTGGAGATCCTCCACTATTCTCCATTTTACAAAAATTTCTGTCTTATTTCTAATTTATTATTGATTTGAACAATAATCTTAATATATAAATTGTTCCAATAATGCGCTCTACTGCCCTAATCAGGGAGAGACAGAGGCTACGCGCTACGGAGACAACACAATAGCGCAAGAATAGCTTACGCAGCCACGTGATGATGAATCCCGTTTGCGACAGTCACGCGATGGCGATCCCGTTATGCCGAATCAGTTCAACAGCCGCAATCCGGCTCGCTGCAAGAACGCTGCTTCCTTTGTTCCTTCGTTCCACTTCACAAAAGGTCAGGTCGAAAGCGGACAGCAATGACCTTCACTCGTACACGATTCACTCGTACACGATTCACTCGTACCAATAGCACAATAGCAAAAGTGGCAACGCACAATACCGACACTGAACTTTACTCGTCAAGAGTTAGATAGCGAATGATATCATTCACACTTAAATAAAATCATATTTGTTATTCGTGAATATTTGTTGATATTCTAAGATACTGCTGTCAGCACAGACATTTTTCGGAGAGTAGCATACAGTCACAATCTGAGTCGTGTTGTCCGTCAGAAACCTTTCATCTTTAAAGTGAATATAAACCACTACAATTTGCTAATGCATATGTAAATAGACCTAATGAGTTCTGGAACAAGGTCCTTCATACGGATGAGATGAAAACCAATCTCTTTGAATCGGATGGAGGACAGATGATGCGAAGGAAACCAGGATCGGTGCTACAGATTAAGCATTTGGTTCGCCCAGTAAAAACAGTCAAATGATGTATGGTACGATGGTGGTTTCTGGAACTGGAACCATGGAGTTTATCGATTCGGCGATGGACAAGATGGCTTCATTGAACATCCTGGAACGTAACCTTCATTGACCCGTACAGAAATTGGGTCTCTTTCGTGATTACTACTTTCAACAGGATAATGACCCGAAGCAAACTGATCTTATCATGCGGGAGTGCCTACTCTATAATGTCCCAATCAACTCAAAACACCTCCGCAATCACCGGACTTGAACACTATTGAGCATCTATGGTGGGGAATCATGAAATTTCTGTAGAATAAAAATCCAGGGAACGAAGCGGAACTCAAAACGACGATTAAGGAGATCAGGGAGAGCATTCCGTTTACAGAGACCAAAAATCTCGCCTCGGCGCTTGCAGACAGTGCTGGACGCCAAAGGGAGCCATACCAAATACTAAGAAGATTGATTTTTGTTATCTGTTAACATTTCTGAACTGATTTCAATTTTCTTTTCAAGAAAAATTTGAACTGTACACTGAATTTTGCGCCGTTTGAATTAAAGATTTTTTGTTTGTTTTTTAAACATGAAGTAGAAATGTGATTTCTACTATTTCTACATTTCAATTTTTCGTCATCAATGAGAATACACTGGTTGAGATTGTTCAAAATATGCTCATATAGCTTTCGAGCTCGTGTTGTAGCGTGATTTTGCAGCTCCTGCATTTGTTTGGCCACTTTTTGCTTTTTATAGGTACTTAGACAATGTCTCTGTTTAATCCGCTGAATCATCCCAACACTGGTTTTGAACTTCTTGGCAAAATCACGAATATTTGCAGACCTGTTCTTCTGAATATAAATTACTACTTTTCACCCTTTTCGGTGCACCAATTGTGCAGAATTTTCATTTTAGTTTCCAAATGAATCCGCGATATTTCGAAAACAACTTTATGACCGCGACTTGAATTTCGACATTTGACATGTAAACAAAGCGTGCTCTGATAACACGACAAAAAAAACTTCACCCGTTTGTGTGTAATAACGTGATGAATGTTTAAGACTACTTTTTAATACACACAGTAGAACTTCCAAATTAACTCTTAGCTTCAACATTAGCATGTTGATTGTTTGGTGTCTAGAACGACCCTGAAACACTGAACTTATTGAATACCACATTGGGTTTTCAGTATACTACATTTCAACATTTACATTTACAACTACATTCAAATGCTCTCAAAAATATCGTTCCCAAAAATTTATGTATGCTCCTCTTTTTGTTGAACGGCAGCGGAAGTCCGAACCGAACCGATAATGTTTTGGCGGCGTGGTGATAGCAACCGCAGCGGAACGAATTTTTGCGTTATATTTTCAATCGAAGAAGATAGCTCTCGCCGTTGGAAAATGCCTTCTTCGCGTACAGCATGACTTTTAACACGGAAACAATTCATGAATTCGCGAAAATTGAATGAACGATCGGAAAAAGTCACAAATGAGCCCAAAACACCCATAAATTCACACAAAATCTCCACCGGCAAACAAGTCATAAAAATCAATTTGCTTCTAATTTTGGATATTGCTTTAGAATGCACCGAAATAATTCTTCAGGACAAATATATCGAAATTTTCAGAGGTAAAAAAAACTTGTTTGCAGTGGGCCGAAGTTGCTGGAAGCCATGATGACGGCTGACTTGGTACATCTTTCATTATTTCCTACATGATCAGTGTTCAGATAACTGAACTGAATCGAAAATGTTGATAGTATTACTCAAAGTAGTTGAAAACTGGATTTGAAAGAAACACCATAAATTTTCTCATTTTTCCTGTCGCACACTGTATAACTCTCTTTTACACTAACTAACACTCTACCACACCCCTAGACAGCGGTCAGCCAACACCATGTGTAAAAGCTGACAGGTAATTTGGAGTTTATTAATTATTGATTTTCTTGCCCGATGAGAACTTGTGTGAATTTTGAAGTATTTTGGGCTTATTGGTTACGATCGATCATTCAATTTTCTGTTGCCGTTCTGCAAAAGATGCTGCACAGTATAATTTGTGGATTATTTCTTTGGGAATGGAGTTTTGGGAGCGATGGAAATGTAATTTTGTTAAGAGATTTTTGAATGAAAACAGTTATGGTGAGCCGAAACGAAATGGATAACAATTTGGAGCGGGCTCTTCCTTCGAAATTGAGGCAGTCAAATGGTTCCGCTTCCTTTTTTCTGGAAAACATTCCATGTACACGGAGTTTTAAAAAAAATTTCTGACGATCCTATTCATTATCTCATAAAATTATTTTTTTCTGCTTATCATTATCCTTCAGGGTGAATTCCAGACGATGTTAATTCCCACTAAAATTGTTTACAAGCACTTACGGGAAGTTTGTATTAATCATCCTCATTCATAATGCAGTTTCCTGTTTCCTTAGGAAGAATAAGAGGAAAGCGTATTCACTGAATCGGTACCGTTCCGACAACCAACTTCTAGAACTGTCACGTAAAACTATTAAAGCAATACTCGTTGGCAAACAGAAGTGGACCCCAACTTGCCAGCAAGAACTTTTGCACGAAACTTTAATTGAAATTTATCTGTTCTGTTATTTTGCTGTCCGACCGGGTAGTTGTGCCAAACCTGTTTATATTGGAGCGCCCTGTTCGCTTTTCTGTGCTTTCGTCTGCCACTCGACCTACCCAACAAATCGCTGCCAGTCGAGACTGGAGCATTCCCGCAACAGCCAACAAGTGCAGCTAATGGAATGGAATGGATCCCCCGCAGATACCACCGTGCAGTGTGTTCTGTTTTCTTCCGGTGCCGTAAGTCATACTGACAGCTGCAGGCGGTACCGCTTTTACCAACGAAAAATACCAAAGATAAATGCCCGTTTGGCTTCTGCTGCTGAAACTTTTTCATCAATGGGGGGCTGCACAGTTTATTTATTGAGCGGCTAACATCGAAAGGGGCAAACACTTTCTAAACCCGGTTGAAATTCATTGGCATTCTATACTCAATCATCGATTTAAATCTTCGTAATTTGAAATTGGGTAGAATCGGCGAAGAATACGCTCACTGAAGCTCGACGAACATTACCGTAATTGATTGAAAATGGATCCCGTTTTAAGCCGTTGGCAGCAGCACAAAAGCACATACTCTCACATCAAACAATCCAATTTCATTACGGCTAACCAAAGTCAATCTTCTGATTCAATTTGCATATCCGGCTTTATTTCCCGGCAATCGTCCGACGATCGTTTGTGTCTGTTTACTTTCCATTTTCGGCGGCAGTGCTCCGTGAAATTCCTCCTCCGTCGGCTCGTACCAGAGTCAGCCGGGCGATTCTATCTGAAACGTTACTTTATTTATGCTTTCCTCAATTCGAGAGTGCGGAGCTCGGAAACGTCGCTTTAAATATACCAGATTTCCTTCACCTGGATCACCTGGAATCCAGGGGGCGTGCTGCAATCTTGGTGTTTGGGAACATTCGTCGGTAGACACGGTTCCGAACAATGATGGCTGTTCCGGTGGATAGATTAACCGTTCTGGGGATATCTCCGGTGATGGCAATTTCTCACTGTCTGACGATTTCGACTTACGATCGAATCGAAATAGAACTTTTTCTGTGCATATTTCACAAGTGCTTTGTGTTTGGAGTAGGGGAATGGCGGGGTAAGACGGACCACTACTAGTTTCATAAGAAATGCTCAGTATTTTGGCAAATATGCTACGTAAGAAGCATTAATAGCATATTTTTGTCATTTCGAAACACCATGTTGCAAGGTGAGCGCACGAAATGTCAAAATTGTAAGCAAAACGAAGTTTTCGTCCATTGCGATTGAAAGTTATCTTATTTTCAAAGCAACCAAAATATATTCCGTTAGTTACCAGTATTCCAGTCCTTCTGAAGATTGTTCCAGTTCTTCCTGCGTGAACAGGTATAAAAAAAATATAAAATGCGTGTTGAGTGCAAAATAATGCAAAAGATGCCCTGGGGGGAAAACGGGGTAAAGCGCCATACGTCGTGATATTGAATGACACAGATGCCTCGAAAGTACGTAAGCAAGTCGTCGCGGATGCAATAGATTAGCTGAGTATGGTTGAAGCGGATAACGGCATGTCTATCAGGACAGCATCAGTCAGTTTTGGGGTTCCTAGGACCACCCTTAGCCAACAAGTCAAAGTCAATAAATCACCGAGGATGAAGCTCGGATTTATTGATCCAGTTTTTACCTACAGTTTTCCTACAGCTGGAGAATCGATTCTACGGCATCACAATGCGAGGAACTGGCGTTCGAACTGGCTGAACAAAACAACATGCCCGACCCATTCAACAAGAAGCGAATGGCGGGGCAATAGATTTCTAAAGGCTAAATCGATTTACCGACATTAGCATCCGGGAGCCGGAAGCTACTTCCGTTGCCAGAGCTCAGGCCTTCTACAGGCCATTCGTCACTAAATTTTTCAACCTTCTAACATCCATCACGGAGCACACGGATTTTCGACCAGCAAGAAAATTTAGTGTAGACGAAACTTACATTTGCACGAAAATACCAAAGGGAAGATTGGGAGATAGATGGCTACCGTCACCATAGGTTTTTGCCATTTTTTGAAAACCTTTACTATTGGTTATCTTCTTGCCCCTAAAATGAAAGGTCCTCGTGTTACGAAGAGAAAACATGCTGCAGAGAACGCGGCCGAGTTGACTTAGAACGACAACATGGAAGGCTTGAAAAGATCCAAAGCGTCAAGGAACATAAAAGTTATACAAAAAGAACGAAAGACGACTTTGAGGAAACCTAAAGGATCGAAAACATCACCTGCTTCGTGGTCATTCAGATTTCACTTGAACAAATTTTGAAAGATTTCAGACCCACGTAGACAATCGTCCTTATAGATTCCGAAAATTTGGTAAATTTTTCACGAATGTTTTCTAAACTCTGCACGTGGAATATGGATGATCTTTACAGAAGTTTTTGTGTAGTTTATGAACAACTCTAAAACATGTAGTACCTTAGACCAGTGCTTGGAAATATCTGTATCACATCAATCTTTTCAGCTGAATTTCCGGCCACATTCGATCATTATACCATTGCATTCGGGATACCGAAAATGAACCAACGCCAAACCTCACAATCACAGCAAGCCACTCACAGTTGATTCATCCAGTTTTTTTTCATTCTGTTTTTCGTTCTGTTCTGCGTTCACGGAATGTGAGCAAAACAAAATATCCCTAGTTTCATCATTCATTGACATTAACATACCAGTTCATTCACTATCAGCATCGTTCTCGGACACTGACGAAACGGGGAAATTCGTTGAGGAAGATAAGAAAGTACAGAATGCTCATAATAGTGACAATAAATTAAATTGTTCAAGCATGCAAGGTTTCCGTCTCAGTTAAATTGATTTCATTTTACATAGTGAATATGCAGTTCCAAATCCATGTGTCAGAAATGCTTCGAAAGAAGAATTCCGATGTAAAAAATACCGTCTTGACTCAAATTTCAAACATTTAATTCTTTTTAAATTCTGAACACACGAACATAAAATGGTGGTGTCCAAGACACGACCGCAATGGGAATATTTCGAGCTTCCTTTTGCAAACGGATCAAACTATGCTATAGGATTAGCGGATGAAATTGCCAACATCCAGCTTTGGCTGACACAGTTTGCATTCGCTGCTTGGATCGATTCTGCAGAATGCCCCCTCGCCGTCCAAACTAAGCAATCCTTAGCTGTGAGTGTGCATCCAGATCTTGCTCTTTTGTTGGCATTTCCGCTTGCGCCACCGATTTGCGTTGCCCTTTCGGAGTAACTTCAAAAACAACTGAATAAGCAAGGCACTGACTCAATGAGAAAATCACACACATATCGGGATACTGAAAATGAACAGTCACAACATTCCTGACAATTCAATGGCAATGAATAAATGTGAATGAATTCTCATGACTCGAGCTTTGAGGAAAGCTCAGAGAGCACAGAATGAATATGAATGAACACAGTTTTAAATTTGTTGTTTGCCGTCGAATGAATGACAGTAGCATCGACAAGCAAAATAAACGCGTTACACTGATAAAAATATATTTTCAATGTTGCCTAACAAGCTCAATATTTCCAAGCTCTGCCTTAGACAACACTGTTCCTGTTATTTCTACTATACTAAACTGCTTGAAAACAGTCATGGTCCGTTTTACCCCACGGGTGGTCCTTCTTACCCCGCCAGCAAAATAAAAAGTATTTTTTTATCATTTCAAAAATTAATGAAAAAACGCCAAAAAGTTATTAAATCAACAGCTACACATTTTTTAGTAGTACATTATTATATAATCAATGATATGCAGCATTACAAATAGGGAAAATTCTGGAGGACGTTCAACTAAAAATTGGTTTTCTTAGGGAGGCGGTCTTACCTCGTCTTCCCCTAATGGTCGTAAATACCGTTCTACGCTACAAATAGAAAATAGCATCGAGAGACGGATCAGTAGATAAAAGAACATGTCGATTAGTTGTACTTTTTTTAACATTACTACGAGCCAATGACAAACATGTATTTAATCTATGTGATGCTATGGAGCAATTCCACACCAAATTAGCCGGCCGCTGACCCGACCCTCTCCGATTTGTTTGAATCTTGGTACATATGATAGAAACTATTCAAAACACAATTTTCATTATCATATGAACAATTTAAATTACGACTGATATTTCAAAAGGACGTATTCAAAATCATAAATCTTTCTTTCAAAAAATCGGAACTCAAAATTTAGATGTCTGATTAAAATATGATGTTTGTTGTGTCGGACTTTCTAAAATGGAGATATGATTTTTTGAAAATTTCAGATATTTCACTCGGCACGGTACTACTAAACGTTAAACTTTGTTAAATTAGAAAGGTTTTCTAATACAAATAAACAAAAAAAAATATTGAAGGGTGCTGTTTTGAGATATATATTTTTTTTATTTAAATTCATTTTGCCTGCGTGGAAAGGTATGTAAAATATATTTTAAATGCGTGTAAAGTGCAAAATAATGCAAATGGTGCTCTGGGGGGAAGACGGACCATTTTCAACGGGGTAAAAGCGCCACACGTTGTGATATTGAATGATCTTCATATCAAACAAAATACCATCTTTTTGTTCGTCTCTTTACACACAAATGCCCCGAAAGTACATAAGGAAGTCGTCGAATAATCGTCCTGATAGATTCCGATAATTTGGTAAATTTTTCATCAATATTTTCAAAACTCTGCACGTGGTATATGGATGGAAGAAGTTTTTAGAAGTTTGTGTGTAGTTCATGAACAACCCTAAACATTTAGTACCTTAGACAACACTGTTCCTGTTATTTTTACTAGACTAAACTGTTTGAAATTTTTTCATTTTACTGCGTATTTTTGTTGCTCTCTCATGTTGTATTTTTTTAATCTTATTCGACAGAAATAATAACCTGTTTTCGATTTTTTTTCTTCTTCATTCGGGTAAACGTTACATGTTGCATTCCTGTATTTATTACATTCGGAACTCCGCCTGCGAAAGACGGATCTCTATAGTAGTATGTGCGAAAAAGAACCTGAAACTATTGAGACCCAGAGCAGAGGGTCCAAAGCTCCTGAGGAAGGTGGGTGTAATAGCTGTTATCCATGGTTTTTATGCAAATAATGAAATGGACAAACTCTTAATCACATCACTTACTACAGTGAATCCTGATTCTCACCTTACCGGCGTCGTTATTGACTGTTTAAAGCTCAATTCACCGAAACATACACAATGAGAATGATTTGCTACTCCCAAACGTCATTCGGTGTGTTTTTTGTGCAATTTTGCTGGTTCAGGTCAATCATGGAGAGTAACTACAAAGTGTACAGTCTACCCAACCTCAAGCTCACTCGGGTATTTGTTACATTCGGGTAAATGTTCTTGGAGTAAACGCGTTTTTGGTGGATGATGATCGGTTACACAACCTCGAAAAGATTGGTTTTTATGTCGAAGAAGGAAAAAAATTATAATCCTGTTCTCCGACGAAAAGCTGCTGTGTCCATCAGCCGCATATATCGGTTCATTTCACCGAAGAAATTTGAGGATGTTCCGGAGCGATTGAAACGGATTTGAAAATGCCGCCCGTTTTCATTGATGATGGTGTCAAAATGAACACCGAAGTGCATATGGATATTTTGTCGGACCACAGCTCTGAGGATCGAAACGTTGTTTTACAACAGGTTGGAGGATTGTGTCACACGCCAAATCGGACCCAACGATAGCTGATGGAAACATGATGTTTCGGGTAAACGTTACAGTGAATGCTTCGGATGTACTTTTTTTCCCATCAAAACAAGATTTTATTTACAAAATTCAAAGCAAATATTATATCTCACATTTTGGTCATCTGGGGTTTATATGAAACTCAAAGCGAATATTATTAACGTATATTAATCTCTCAGAAATCACCAAATTCACAAGAAAAAACATTTATAACAATCGGAGCTATTTTCGGATCGGACGGTATTCCACATTTGTATTCTCAACAATACAGAAGAAATTACAGTATCCAAAAAAAAAAAAGTTTATCAACACCCACTTCCAATTTACATTTTTTTGACGTAGAACTACGTCTTTCATTAAGGGTGCCAAATCAGAAAATAGGTCGCGTTTTTATGAACGTTAACGTTAATAACTATTTTTGCCGCGAACGGATTTTGGCGATTTACATACTAAACGAATTGGAAATTTCGTAAGATTTGTTTAATGTGCTATACATTAGAATCCCCTGGTTTGTAAATGGTTGAAATTCATGAAAACTTCAAGCGTTTCCATTTTCCCATACATTTGTTCTGTCCATTTGTGTGCTTTCCCGAACAGAGCTGTCTTTAACGAGCAACTTATCGACGACCAACGGAGGGGAAATCGTAGGATTTAAAGTCTCCGTGAACAAAGGAAAAGTAGAAGAATGAAGGGGAATACTTGCCTAGAGTATAAACAGTGGATCTCGCTGAGGCAAACTTTCATTCGGCATCGGACTGTTGAGCAATTCAGTTCACTTTGCTTTCGATGCGCTTCGATCCAAGATTGGACCCCACCAGTGGTAATCCAACTTGGATATCGTCGTTTGGTTTTTCTGTTCGTTTTTCGCGTTATTCGTATCGTGTGTTTTTCTTTCCGCGTCATAAATTGGACGCTTCGCGTAGTGTGTGATGAGCAAGAAGAAGAGGAAGGCAGGCTCGAGCCCTGCAAAAAACGAACGCATTGTCAGGGGCAATATAATTTCGAGGCAAGCGTCATCTAATGATGCACGCGATGTTGGTGCAGTGAAAAGCGCTCGCACTGAACCGAGCCTTCGCAAATGTGACACCGCACCGAACAACAACGAAATAGGCGATTTCGGCGCGTCGGTCGAAAATGTAAACGCCGTTAACAAAATCAAAATCAAGCTCCCCCTGCTGGTGGTGAAGGCAGTCGCTCTTGACAAACTCATCAGTGAATTTGCATCGATGGGTGTTACAGCAGAGAACAAGCTGTGTGGCATAATTCAGTCTTTTTCCAAGCAGTTAACATTGTTTGTTTTCCGTCATCATAAGGTCTTCGTTGGTGCCTTTGAGAATGCATCAATGCATTAAACTAACATTATGGCGAATCAGGCGTTAAGGTTGTGCGCCAAAAAATTATTTGGAGAATACCAAGCATCTTGAATGTCTTACTGGAATGTTATAAGTTATTTGGGTTCGCGTGCCAGTCGCAAAACTAGGATCAACTAGGATTGCATTTGCGCTAATATTGATCATAATGAAGCATTGCTACTGTTTTCGAGGTTGTTATTAACAAAAAGAGTTTATTTCGCTTGTTTAGTCACCAAAAAAGTAAATGTCGTTCTGGAATTTTGCATGTGATTAGGTTTCGCTTGCCAGTAGCAAAATTTCCCCCACTAAGGGTGACAGCTGCGCTTCTCTCGAGCATGAGAAAGTAATGCAACTTTTTTCGAGGCCAGTAATATTAACAGAAGCGTTTCTTTTGAGAATAGCGCGAAATGATGAGAAGTGTTTATATTCCTAGTAGTTTCAAACCACCAATGTATGGCTCTGTATGCTCTTGCTCTTGCGAACGCTTGTTTGGCGCTTGTTTTATGTTGTACGAACGATGCCTAGAGGTGCGATTCCTTTGAGGCAATACTAAATAACATGTAGCATGATATTTGATACTTGCAAGTGTTGACATTGTTGTTGTTTCCATGCGGTGCCAAAGATATATTGATGTAGTTATGAGATGGGGAATAATGGTTCTGGTGCAACATGTATATAATCGACTGTAGCCGAGTCTATGTCAATTGCGAAAAAGGCCACCGGAATAGCATTCGAGGTAAATTTTCAATGCATTCACATGAAATAAATTGCGACATACGATCAGCTAGTGTATTGTTCTGCGAGGGCAAGAATGAATCATCAATCAGTTATCGTCAACTGATTCTACAATGAAGAAACCATTTCAGAGATTATTGCACTAAGCAGTTGTTTCTAAAATTTCACAGCATTATAGAATAATATCCGAAGGTATAAATAAGCGGCTTATATAAAATAACAGCGTAGTTCTACGTTAACAATGCGGTCGTATCTTGGACACAACCTCCTATATTTTTTTTGTTTTTCTGGTGAAAATCAGGATAATTTGGTAAGTGTTCCTCCATGATTCATCAATGTATGTTTATTTATCATATTGCCATTGAAAATACTTTGTTTATATCTTTTCTTGAGATATTCTGTGATGAATTATGAAAAAGAGTAATGAATTACGCAAAAAAAAGTTTATCCATCCCCAAACGGATACTACGATGAGGGGGGTTTTACAGAGTTTTAGTGTGTTTTCTACAACTTTCTCAAATGTAAACATTGTGTCTAGCTGTCATTTAGTGCTCTTGAAGTTTTCGTGGTCAAAATTTCAGTTTCGTGTTCAAAATTGGAAGCTGTTTGTTGCAAAATGTCCAAAAAAGCACAAATTTCGATCAGCATCCGAAATTTGATTATTAAAGATCACAAAACTGGCAAAAGCTACCGTGATATTTTCGATATTGTCCAACTTCACAAAGATATGGTCGCTAGGATTGTGCAGATGTGCAAAAAGGTGGTTCTATCTTACCAGCTAAGCGATCGGGGCGTCCGTCAAAGAAACCTGGCCGAATTGACAGAGCTATCGTGAAGAATATGGAACTGGACCGGGGTATAACAGCTCCGAAAAAAGCGAAACAAATTGAATATCAAAAAAAATATTGAAGTGGGCCCAGGACCACATTTCATGGACCAGTGATGACTGGAATAAGGTGATTTGGTCAGACGAGGTCTGATGATATCACAAGAAAATGGCGCCGAACCGATGAAAGTTTGAAAAAGGAGTATTTGCGTTCTACAGTCAAGCATGGCGGTGGTGAGTTTCTTTATCAACATTGATTTTTCAACCAACTGAGTATGACTTTGATTTTCATCTGCTGGTAGAGTCATGGTGTGGTGATCGATGACAACATTCGGCGTTGGAGAACTTGAGTTCATCAATGGAATCATGATCAAGTAGTTTTTATTTGGACATTTGGAAGCGAAAACTACCAGCATCTGCACAAAAGATCAAGTTGAGGCGCAGAAAAACGATCCAACAAGACGGAGATTCGAAGCACTTCGCAAAGCTGGTTTCACAGTGGTTCAAAGAAAGGTGTATCAAGGTTATGGAGTGGCCAGCCTTAATCCGATCGAGCATCAATGATCAATTTTGAAAATTAGGCTCCAGGAGCAAAAACCAACAAGCATCCAGCCATTGCGGCAGGTAATCTCAACTGAAAGGGACATAATCTCCCCGGGAACTACTAAGCTTGTTGAGTCGATGTCAGGACGATGCCGAACAGTTATTGAGGCCAAAGGTGATCACACGAAGTACTAAAACTATGTAAACCAGAGGGGTGAATTTACCTTTTTGCGTTATTTTTTAACTTTTTGTAACATCATGTCTCAAACGCAAGAGAATTTGTATTTTATTTTGAATTCGCATGAATTGGCTTTGTTTTTACAAAAATATTAATAAACTGAATAACAATTAACTGTGTATTTATTCTGTAGTGGTTTTTCTGGAAGAAATCTTATTTTTCGCTGGGGGTGGATAAACTTTTATTGCATACTGTATCTTTTACATTGATACAAATACAGACTTCTAGTAAAAATGGGCAAAAAAAAATCGAAAACTTTCATCCAGACAGTTAGTTACAAATGATCATCATTTTTGATGTACATATGCCGAGAGATTCTGTTGGATAAGCCAGTAGAGGAGAGAATAATGAATTGCAGCAAAATAAATTAAAAGAGGTTTGGTTAAAGAATTGAAAAACTAGACTACTATTCTGCCCATGATTGCATAGGAGACATAATCGACAACACCATTAGTGTTGGGTGTTAGTTAGTGTTAGTTTTGTTGTGTTTTGGCCTACAAGCATAACCATGCAAATTTCCGATGAAGTGATCTGTCCAGTTAAAGGATATTATCGGCAAAAAGAGGGCCTAGGTGATTTTGCGGATTATAACTTTTTTTTTCATTTGGAAAACGCTTGCGTCTATTTATGCGGACAATCAATCATTTCAATGAACATTTGTCCGCATAGCTAGATATAGTCACCAGGTTGCTCTGTTTGTAGCGTTAGTATTTACTAATCCGATAATAGTCAAAACGTCTTCGTCGGTAGGTTCAGTTGTTATCGGATAAAATCAAAAAGATTTGGAAGAAATTTAGTGAAATGTCTGGAAAAGGTTCTCTTGATTCGTTGCGAGTCTATGATAGTACTTTCTCTGGGATATGATAAGAACAGCAGGTTCGTGTTTTGTCAATTAATTGAATTTGTAAAGGTAATTTGCAATGTTGGTAAATTTAGCAACATGATTTACCGATATTACGATCAATCGCATAAAGATGAAGGAGTGACTTACTCCAACGGCATAAGTAAATGCTGAGTATGTGGAATAATTTAATGTTGAATCCGAGGAGTTATAATGCTAAGAACCAATATTATTTTAATTTCACTACTGATCTGATTGTTTCATTATCTACTTGAAGATCCAAATGCTAACATTTAGGTAATTATAACATTAAAAAACACAATTGCTTCTCTTTGTTCATCGTGTAGAGAAAATAGTAATTATATGAGCAGTGTTTCAATGGTTCCTTATATTCATCTATTAGGAAACACTAAATAATAACACACTATCGCGACATACATGTTTGGACTCTACAAAGAATGTGATTCAAATGTAGATTTAGCTTATAGCACATAATACTGACAATTGTTGATTTTCGAACGATGTATGAAAGCTGTATGGAACTACGTCCGTTATGCGGACAAACAGTGATTTTTCGAAAACGTTTTTTCAAAATTGCTCAAATGTTTTCGAACAAAAAAATTTTGTTTGCATGTTGAGCAAACGTGTTACATTGTGTAGAATGCGAAACAGTGAAAAAGTCGATTTTGTTCATTTTGTCGTTTACGTCTCCTATACAAAAATGGGCAGAATTGTAGACAATTGAAAGAGTGTATTGTAAAAATTTAGGGGTACATTCAGACAGTTTAGCAGCCTTCATGTAGGTTTTTTGACGTAGAACTACGCCTTTCAGGAAGGGTGCCAAATCAGAAAACAGGTCACGTTTTGACGTAGGACTACGTCTTTCATTTCTATACCGGGGTGTAAAATCAAAGTTTCGAAAACGAAAGCGTTACGCCGAAGACCGAGATTTTGAGTGTTAATAGCTCCTAAACAACTGAACTAAATGGTACGATAAACACTTCATTCGAAAGATAAAATGTCTACGCGTTCTATACTTGTTACTTTCTGATCCAAAAACTTGTTTCAATAGTCTTAAATTTGCTTTCAAAATAGGCTATTGAAATCACCAATCGGTATATAAGCGAGCGCCGCTCGGAAATCCACTCAGTTCTAATTGAACAGCGATTCGAGCATGTTGTCGCTGTTGTGGTGAAGCTCTTCATTTATCATGAAAGCGCGAATGAACGGTGTCACCAAGAGCCTGTTTGTGCACCTTAGGCCAGAAGGGAATCCATCAGGAGGAGAGTGATGCTACAAACGGTTCCCCGGGAAGATCTCGAAGCAGCCGCTACACACACACATACACGCACGGAATTCTTTCCGTTTGGATCGAGAAAGATCCGGAAAATAATCTGCCAGTTCCTCTAGGAATTTAAAAATACATTCATGTGAAAGAGTTTATTTGAATGTTTTCTATCCATGTAACACTGTGACCAAATATGTTTCAATCAAGTGCTATTAACAGATGGTTATCGAGTTAGCATTAACCACTGGTGGGCTTCCAGTATCGAGGAAAATGTGGAAATATCTAATCGTTACTGAAAATAATCTGCCAGTTCCTCTGGGAATTTAAAATTACATTCATATGAAAGAGTTTATTTTAATGTTTTCTATCCATGTAACACTGTGACCAAATACATTAGGTTTTGTGATTTTTCAATCAATCGCAATCAACAGGATAGCTTCTGAAGATTATTCTTCCCCATCAGTAGGATATTTCCGTATCCAATATTGGATGCATAAAACCTTGTGCCTCCAACGTAACGCTCTCGTTTTCGAAGTTCTCCAAATATTTATTCATTCAGAATGAATTCAGATTCAACTTCATACAAATGATCTCTAAATCAACGATAGTCCTACGTCACCCTTGCGGTTACACCATAGATATAACCCACTTCCTGTTTTTATGAAATAAAGTTAACGTTAACAACTATTTGCACTGTGAACGAATTCTCATGATTTGCATACCAATCGTATCGGAAATTCTATAAGATTTGTTTGATATGCTATACGTTACAATTCGCTAATCTCTAAAGGGTTTAAATTCATGAAAGCAGGAAGAACTTCCTTTTTTCCCATACATTTGTTCTGCCAATTTGTGTGCTAACCCTACTCGTATTTCGAATGCTCATAACTCGAACATTTCTTAACAGATCGGAAAGATATTTGCATCAATTGATAGAGAATATTTCAATGCGTCTATCACATTTAATAAAATATTATTTTTCATGAAATGAACAATTGAATAACTGTAAAATGTCAAGCGCTCTAACTGCCATGTTTTGATTGGCCCGATTTACGGTTTCCCCAACACAGACTTCAAAATCGATGTACCTGTGGAAATTCGCTCTGCAAATATACATGCAAGTCGGGGGTACTTTTTGTTCGCACTGAGCTGTGTCTTCTTAACACGGACTTCAAAATCAATGTGCCTGGGGGAATCCGCTTTGTTAACACATGCAAGTCGGGGGTATTTTTGTCCCACTGAGCTATGTTTCCCTAACACGGACTTCAAAATTAATGTGCCTGGGGGATTCCGCTTTTCAAATAAATGCAAGTCGGGAGTATTTTTTGGTGTTGAGTACTTTTGTACTCGATTGTCGTTATACAGACCGGAATATGTTTCTCTAAAACTTACTTTTGAACTGAGAAGCCTGGGAAAATCGTCACTTCAGATACTAGAGGTGAATGAACTTTCGCGGTTCGAGAACTACATAAACATGAGATGTGCAATAATTTCAGAGGGAAATGTAAAATACAACGATCGTTTGACATTTCTTCCGTTCACATATTTTGGTAGTCCTAGGCACCATATCAAACGTGAAAGGACGTTCATCAAATTCATTTGTAACGAAAAACATAATCTATTAAAAAAATTTCGATGCGTTCTAAAATAATATTTGAAGTGGTGAACAAGTGGATTGCATAATATAATTGCGTAGTTCTACGTCGAAAATATGCGGTCGTGTCCTAGATACAACCCCTTCCATTTTTTTTATTTCTTATTATGTTGCACAACACACCCATACTTTTGTTTGATAGCTTTTTCGAATGGACAAAGAACAAATTGACAGTGAAGGATAAAAAACAAAGGGAAAACTCTCAATCAGCTTGTAGCTTTTTTTGCTCACCTCGAGTCACCATATGTTTTAGTATAGGTATGAAGGTGATTCTCTGCTGAAATTATTTGCTTTGGAATTTTTAGGAGCCAAATAGCTAGCTATCATCTGTTCAATTTTCATGGAGAATTAAATAAACCTCAAAGTACTTCTTATAATAATCAAAAAAGCTTATATGAATTTTCTCAGTATGAGTGTGAAATAATTGTCATGAGGATGCTATGAAATGTTCAATTTCTGTTCTCGGATTGAAAACGGACAATCGTTCATTATTCGTTCTTCCACTTCCTCACTGATTTGATTCAGAGTTACCATTACCTTCTACCAAGTTTATCAGGCTGATTGATGTCCTCCTTTTTCTCGACTCTCATCATTCAATTTGGAACTGACACTACTGACGTACAGTTCAATTGTACAGAGTGAATTATCTACAAAAACGCTCATGTATAACTTTGTTCTCGTACCCTATATCAATTTATTTAAACTGAATTTAATTTTTATCATAGAATCGTCAGCGACAGATATAGAAACTGGTCTAGAGTAGTCAGAAAAAATTGTTTTAATATAGATAGCAAAATTAGTTCAATCCAATTATGTTGTGATTATCGATGAAGCCTTTGCGAAAGCTTGAAATTGGCATTCAGGTGCGCAGCTTGATGCACAAACGATTCAAACAACAAAACAATTTTCAAACATTTTCGAGGTTTTTTTTCGCGCGTATGCGTCCTTCTCCCATTGCTCGCAATCTTTCGAGGGAACCACACGGGGTTTGCGAAAACACAAAACTGTTCCGTGATATGGTTAAAATCCCGCTCCTCCACCCCCACTCATTCTCTGGTGCTAACGATGTGTGTCGAGGAGGAAAATGATTGTGGCTTGTTCATTCTCATTCCACAATCCACACTCTACCTATACAGCCATGCTGGTCCAAACCAAAGCGCTACGATGAAAAGATAAATGTTATCATTTAATTTTCATCGTCAACGACGACGACGTCGACGACGATGACGGAGATGCTGATGATGCTGGGTCGAGGAGACGTAGGAGCTTGCAGTACCGAAATGAGGTAGAGAGCGAAAGACGAGAATACCTTTGAAGAACGAACTTTTGAGCGGTGTATTTTGAAAGCTGAAAATTTGAAACATTGTGATAACACAAATATATTTTGGAGAATGAATTCATTGAAGACATTTTAAATTCAGATAGCATTGATTTCAGTTCGGGGGAAGAGGAGCCTGGATTTGAAGTTGATTTGCAAGATAGATACTCCCAACATTGTATGCTTGTTTAACGTAAAAACAGAACGAATACGGTGATGTTACAGAGCATATAAGAGAAAATGAGACCATTAGAATTCCGTCAATGATCGAATGGTTACAACTCTTCGAAAAAAATTTTTATTTAAATTCAACAGGTTACATCCGACCGTAAAATTTATCTAGTTTTAATAGGCTGTTAATAACCATTGGGTGACATGCGGACACCGAAGATGCATCGGAATATCTGAGTATATGTTGAAAGTGGCATTTATCCATCGTATACATTAGGCTGTCAAAAAAGTCCTGCGGTATTTCCGCGAGGTGTCGTTGTAAGCGCGTAGTTCTAGTTGTATTCATTGTATCGAGTCATACTATAGCTTGTTGGAAAGGTATTTTTGCGCGCTATAATATAGTCCTTGACAGTGTTTTGTTTTGTTAAGTCGTTCGTGAGTTATAGTGTCGCAAATATGGAGCAAAATAAAGAGAAAATCCGACATATTTTACAGTACTACTATGACAAAGGCAAAAATGCATCTCAAGCTACCAATAAAATTTGTGCAGTTTATGGACCCGATACAGTTTCCATTTCCACCGCACAACGATAGTTTCAACGTTTTCGTTCTGGTGTAGAGGTCGTCGAAGATGCGCCAGAAAATTGCGACAAAATCGCTGAATTAGCCGAGAAAGACCGGCATAGTAGCAACCGTAGCATCGGCAAAGAACTGGGGATAAGTCATCAAACAGTTATTAACCATTTGAAGAAGGTTGGATTCACAAAGAAGCTCGATGTATGGGTGCCACACACGTTGACGCAAAAAAAAACATCTTTGACCGTATCGACGCATGTGAATCGCTGCTGAATCGCAACAAAATCGACCCGTTTCTGAAGCGGATGGTGACTGGCGATGAAAAGTGGGTCACTTACGACAACGTGAAGCGCAAACGGTCGTGGTCGAAGCCCACTGAAGCGGCTCAGACGGTGGCCAAGCCCTCATGAACGGCCAGGAAGGTTCTGCTGTGTGTTTGGTGGGATTGTCAAGTAATAATCTATTATGAGCTGCTTCCCTATGGCCAAACGCTCAATTCGGACCTGTACTGCCAACAACTGGGCCGCTTGAAGGTAGCACTCATGAAGAAGAGGCCATCTTTGATAAACAGAGGCCGCATTGTCTTCCATCAGGACAACGCCAGGCCACACACTTCTTTGGTGACGCGCCAGAAGTTCCGGGAGCTCGGATGGGAGGTTCTTTTGCATCCGCCGTATAAATAGTCCGGACTTTGCACCAAGTGACTACCACCTGTTTTTTTCCATGGCGAACGAGCTAGGTAGTCAGAAGTTAGCCACAAATGAGGCCTGTGAAAATTGGCTATCCGAGTTTTTTGCCAATAAGGAACCGAGCTTCTATAACAGGGGTATTATGAAGTTGGCATCTCGTTGGGAACAAGTCATCGAACAAAACGGCGCATATTTGACTTAAAACAGATGATTGTAACTAATTTTATGAACAAATGAAAATTCAAAAAAAATACCGCAGGACTTTTTTGACAGCCTAATATTTTTCCTAGTATCAAACCTAGTTTTCATTCTTATTGTTTCCAGAAATTAGAATCGAATGCTACCCAGGGGAGTTAAGATCCACTTACACAACCGATGCATTGCCTTTACATAAACTTAGTTTCACAGAGATCGTGAGTATCGATGAATTGTGTCAATACGGGTCTGATGGTCATTTTAATGACAATTGAATGATGACCAGAGAATCAAGATCTGTTAAGAAACGATCGAGATATAACCATTACCATAAAATCAGTCCCAGAAATGTTGTTGTGAATACAGGCTATTCAATGCATCATGCCCGTATTAACACACATAGTTGTCACAATTTTTCTTGAAAATATCGTGGATCGATCTGCTAAAAAACACTGTGATTTTTGTTTTCCTGATATGTACCAAACGACAACCGCAAATTCTTTAATGCAGTGAAAAAATTTTCTCCGATGATATTTCGATTGAGTTTCCTTCTTGCACACACTTCAGCTGAACCGAGCAAAGCTCACGCTTCATTCAATCGTCGCTAAAGACCCGCCATGAGATAAGAACCTCTCAGAAATCGCTCGTTCGTAAGATCAATTAGTAATACTTCCGGAATTATCGCTACACAATCCCAGCGGCGAGCGCAAGTTCCTTTTGGTTGAAGATAAAAGATGAAGCAAGCAGTTTGAATGTTTAATAAAAGACTTAATAAAAATGGAACGACGTGCTAAATAAGCCAATCTCGGGATGCTCGCGTACGGTTTTATGATTTCCTGTTTCTCTTACCCGCGAGAGAAGGTGGCCAATCCTACGGGGTTATGTTTTGCGCTTCGGCAAAAACAATTGTCCGCTCCGCTGTCTGTGGATGTGTCAATAGACATGGAACAAGCTAGCCGGAAATAGTGGAAAGGGCGATGGAAAAACTAACATTGGGTATACATTTTTTCGTTCGCCATCTGTTTTGAGCTAGAATCAGACGGACCAGCAGAAAATGGGAACGAGGTTTTCCGCTATGCATTAAGATTTTAATAATTGATACATCAATCAGGAGGAAAAAATCGTTGATTTCAGCTCGGCACCCCTTTTCCCCCATTTTCTGAACGAGTATTGCAATGGAATGAAATGAAATAGACTGGAAAGAAATCAGACGCCGAGTGTGCGATTCTCACTCGGCTTCAAACGGGATAGTGTTGCCGAAATGGTATGTTTTGGAATACATTATAATGTTCAAAGTTCCTATCCAATCACACTAAAAAAATTTCTTGCTATTTTTTATTTGTTCCATTCACTAGTGAGTTACAGGGTGTTAACAATGTATGTCAACGAAGAAAACAATGGGTACATTTTACATTTTTTTCGAAGGCAAAAATGTAAGCCGAACCGCTGAAATTGTGAATGGCGTTTATGTTTCCAATACCGTAACAGAAAAGTACGTGCCGTTTTCTTTTCCTTGAATTTATTTTTAAAAATTTCTATTTTTTGTTATTTTTTTTTCTTGATACAATACACTATATTCAGATCTCTACTGTTAACAAATAGACCGTTTGTTGCTAGCGATTGCCCACAAACGTCCAAAATTGGCCAAAAGAGAAGGTGTTGTGTTCCATCAGGGCAATGCAAGACCGCACAGCTCCGGGAGCTTGATTGGGATGTTTTAATGCATCCCCCATATAGTCCAACTTTTTCTCGCATTGCAAAACATCCTTGGTGATAAGAAATTGAGATCAAGAGAAGATTGTAAAAATCTATTGCTAGAATTTTTCCCCAATAAAGACCATATAAAGTTACCTTTGGAATGTCGAATTTAAAACAAATCAGTGCATATTTGACCCTAATTGGACAATCCGAAGCATATTAACACTCCTATACTCGCGCATTGGTCTGTCAGACCGAGAAATCAATAATTCGTTCATTTCTCAGAAAATATCAACACTACGACTTTGCGATTCTCTTTAGCTTCGTTATTCGTCGTTCGTTATCGTTTAGCGCATCGCATGTGCTGTTACAAAGGGAACGTGTGCCACTTTTTTAACACTTTCGGTCTGACACACCGACGCGAGTATAGGAGTAACTTTTTAGGACAAGTGCCTTTTTTCATATTCTAGAATATTTTTCAATGAAATGTATAAATTGATGTTAGTGGCGTGGAATATTTATTGAATATAAAGCATAAGATCATTACCGGACTATTCTTATTTGATTTCAGTCCCTTTTGTAACTGGATTGAACGGATCCATATATTAACTTTTCGTCGTTAGATTCACACGTTCAAAAGCAAAATATAAATATTTGACTTTTGTATAGTTATTCGCTAAATATAATGGTCTTAGATATCCACACTTGTGAAAGAATTTCACTTGTGGAAGAATTGTAAACTGTAAACTATAAACTAATCGGTGGCTTATTTTTAACAGTTACAGTTTCGGGTATATTTTTTATAATGGATAATATCGACAAGAAAACAAGAAAAAGAAAATGAAGTTCCTAGAAAATTTTTTATATCATCTTTTTATGCCCCATCTAAAAAAAGTTTACCAAGAGACAAAGACAAAGACAAAGACAAACAGAGACAAAGAATATTAGTAATATGCAAACTTTATATTCCAGAACCTTCATCATCTGGTATTTTTCAAGAAGGTCGTTATACATTATTCTCTTCGATAAAAGACCCGAAAAACACGCAACAACTGCATGAAATGTAAAAAATATGTTTGTTTCGAGCATGCAGTTATGCTATGTTCTGATTCTTACTCCAATGAAATCACAATCGATTAATACGTTTTTATGTTATTTTTTAGCTCTTTATACTTCCTTGAATTATATTCAGTTGCTCACTTTTAATTAATAACAGTGAAAAATTCAAATTTCGTTATTAGTGTTGGAATATCAAAAATTACTCTGTTTTGAGGAGGCTGAATTAGATGACTATTAAAACATAATAAAGACGAAGAAAACATTTTTTTTTTGAGTTTTTCATTCAATCATACAATCTTCTTCAAATAAATGCCAATAAAGCCTGAAAAAAACACAATGGAAACATTACAGAGAAGTTCAATTTTCGGTCTGTGACACCGTGCGCGAGTATACGTGTTATGATTTTGCACGCGAGTACAGGAGGGTTAAAAAAGGTTTGATTTTCACGCAAAAATAATAGAAACTTTTTCCCCAACCCAATAATAATTTTTCACAATATACTTTAAGTAGGTCAACGGTAATAACAGAGAACTCTCAACTGAGCTTTACAGAATTAAGGCAACATTAAGATATGCACGTTGATAAGAAAAAAAAATCGTAAACTTTAACCATTCTGTACTTCTGTTACGGTATTACAAAAAGGCTAGGAATTATTTCTTTAAGTCGCTGAAATTGTAGTCTTTTTAGCTACACGAGAGAAAACTTTTCAACAACAGTATAATATGCGCATACCGTGAAGTCGAAATACCAGCCATTACATGATATCAAATGTTGGAAAAGGATCCTATTTTAATACAGCCATTCCATGCCAAACCGATATAGTGGTTCTCAGATTTTCGCTAAAAGTGGTCTGTTGATCACAATTTTGTTTTTGTTTTGTTGATGTAGAATTGCGAAATCATTTTATTCAATTCGCTTGTGATTTACTTTTTTTCTGAATTCATCGGGGTTTTATAAATAACTCCTTAGTAGAAAATTTTGATCGCCTTGAAAAGAGCCGTTGGGTTGCGTCGTTTTATAGAAGCAGTTGAAGATGGTCGATTGATGATTCATTATTGTCCTCGCAAGAACAATACACAAGCCGAACGCGAACGTTATCGTCCATGGTCCATTTAGTAATGGAACAATAACATTTGTGTGTATTTTTTGCTCCCGTGGCCGAGTGGTTAGCGTCCTACATCTAGAGTTTGCCACTCCAGAACACATTCAAGGCGTGTTATCCGGCGTAGCAATCTCAGCTAGGTATCACTAATAAAAATGACACATGTAATACCTACGCTGAGACGGCAAAAGTTCCACTGGGAACGATAGTGCCATCCAAGAACAAGAAGAAGTGTATTTCGGATTTAAGGGGGTATTCTAGTGTAGCGACACGAATTTCAGACGTTTTTTCGAGCTCCGTAAAAATAAAACAAAGAGTATTTTTAAGATCCATTATATCATTATTTTTTCGTCTCTCTTTTAACAATGAAACAAAAATTGAACGGAGAAGAAATATTCATAACTAGAATAGTTACAAACTGATGAAGTGAAGGGGTTCAAAAAAAGTTGGGCCATGGCGTACACGATTCCAGCCCGTCTGGTTATCTGAAACAAAAAAAATCGAACAGATTCTGAATCAGTAAAGATGCCGCAATGGCATGAACCTCGGACAAGTCAAAAACATGTTTTTTGACAAACTAGTGGCCGTTTAAAAAACAAAATGCGGTTTAAAACGTTTTTTCTTGCGTTTCCCAATTTTTTAAAAATTTTGAAATTTCAAAACATCGTTTTTCAGAGGTTCATGCGATAGAGAGATGCATACAGATTGTATTCATATAAATTCGGCATGAACCGGTTCTGTAGAACTTGAGATATCGTGTACGCCAGTTTGTAAAAACTAGTTTCGAGAAAAACGCGTTTGAAGTTGATTGTTATGGCCGTACCTGGTTAGATACTACATCATTAAAATGGCTCTAGCTCGGTAAATAATGGGATTTTCGATAAGTCCTTTCCAACGCAACGTCCAACGTTCGTAATGGTTCAATCAGGTTCTACACTGATGGGTCAAAAATGGGAATCAGAACAGGTGCTGGAGTGTATGGTCCCAGAACAAAAATCTCTGTGGCTATGGAAAAATGACCAACAGTTTTTCAGGCAGAAATAGCTGCAATAATAGAATGTCTGAATGTCTGCCTCAAAAGAAATTACAGACATGCTAACATCTGCATATTCTCTGACAGTCAAGCGGCACTTAAGGCTCTAAATGCCTTCAATTGCTATTCAAAAATTGTCTGGGAATGCATTTCCCTTTTACGGCAATTAAGTCAGATAAGTTCGGTACAATTGTACTGGATTCCTGGGCATTGCGGTATAGAGGGCAACGAACGAGCAGATGAACTTGCCTGGAACGGCTCAAACTCACCATTCACTGGTCCAGAACCATTCTGTGGACTCCCCGACTGTGTGTTGAAAAGCGAGCTGAAAAAATGGGAAGACCCAGAAGTGACAGCCAATTGGATGGTTGCAAAACTTAAACAGGCGAAAAAATTTATTACGCCGAGTATTAAAATTATTCAACAGCTGCTAAGCCTTAATAAGAAAGACTTAAGCACATTCACTGGTCTTGTAACAGGACACTGCCCGAGTAAATACCATCTTAAGAACATAGGTTTAGCACAAGATGATATATGTCGCTTTTGAAATGCCGAAAGCGAAACCTCAGAACATTTGCTCTGTAACTGCGGAGCTCTAACTAGACACCGACTTCAACACCTTGATAAAGCTTTTCTGGAGCCCAAGGAAATTTGGTCTGTGTCGCCGATCAGGATTATAAATTTTATCAAACAGATTATTCCTGATTGGCACCTATCACGCTATAGCTTTCAGTCTACTCCTTCATCAATAAGTAGTAGATAAGCTCGAAGTGTAGTATAAAAAAGGGTATACCACAATAGTTCAAAATAATGGACGCAGTGGTTCAAACCCAACAGGAAAAAAAAGTCCTCAAAAGTTTTCTCAACTGTTGTGTTTTCTTTATCTTTTAAAAAAAAATACAAATAAACAGTCACCCATTTAGAGAAACTCTCTAAGTTTCCCTAGAATTCTACTCATTTGGTGGCGGACAATTCTAAAGTTCATTGATTTGGCTACTTATTCCATCAAATTTTCATTTGAGTGATGGTTTTGATCACTTCACTCTTTTACTTTCAGTTTTCTCTGCATGAGTATTTCACAATTGATCTGAACTGAGAACAAATGGGTGGGTTGACAATTTTCGAAATAAACTGAGCCCGGTTCACCTCGTACTATTCCTTACATTCTTTACAGCTCGCAGATCTGGCCAAAAGATCACGAGGCGATCGTGAGGTCGGTTGAACGTCAAAATTCGCTTCAGGAGACACTTCATCTTGTACACTGCACATTATCTTATCTGTGATTAAAACATTAGTCTGGCCGCAACTTCACATGACCTACCAGACCATGAACTCTCATGAAATATTTGTAAACAAAAAAAAACATATATTCCACAGGAACATTTCCTGCAAACTAACCGAAGTAGACCTTCACGTAAGTTTTCTCGTCCAAGAACAAATTTCTTCCCGGATACAAATTCTTCGCACTATACTACGAACGGCTTTGTGGCTAAACTTACATGCGGACTACAGCGGATTTTCTAAGTGATTGTGCGCAATTTTTGTACCTGTTCCCTCTTGTATAAAACTCGTACGATCTACAGAATAACAATTATATACACTGAAGTCGCTTTTTACGCGGTTTTTTGTTAAGCGGTCATTTTTGACGCGGTTTTAGGGATAAACGCGGTTTTTTAACGTGGATTTCGAAATTTACGCGGTTTTTTCTAACACGGATTTAGTTATTGTTTATTACTCCGATAGCTGTAAATAGTCCTTTACTTTGTGGGTCAATATTTACAGTTACACTGCAGTCGCTTTTCACACGGGGGATACATGGTGCGTACAGAAAACTGCGTTAAAGAAAACCGCGTGAATCCCAAAATCCGCATAAAAATATACTACGTAAATTTCAAAATCGGTGTAGAAATCTAACTAACAGTGAATTATTAGTTTAAAATGCAGAATATGCACGAAGCAGGCGCAAAGCAAAGTTACTGACAAGCAGTAACAATCAAATAAAAAGAGAAATAATCAATGAAACATAACGCGTAACTTTTGATACCGTTTAGTGGACAGTGTTTGAGTCTCACGTAAGCATTGTTAATTTTATACGTTGTTAAAAGTAAACAATGGTGATGGTGAAACAAATGGTCGTTTTTTCGGAATACAAGGTGAAACGTATGATTTGGGGTGCCAATTAAAATGGCCATCTCGATTTTTTATACGGGACATCCTGCGAAATGTTGATTTGCGCGACAAAATACCCTGTGCAAAAAATTAGTTCAATCGGACTTGATTACGACGTCTGCGATACTAAATTTGAGTTCTTCTGAAAACCGGAAAATTGCCCATGGGGAAAAAAACATGAAATCGGAATTTTCAAAATAAATGTTTGATGCAAAATGTCCTCAAATTGCATGAAACGTCGAGATTTACTGTTATCTAAAAAAATTGTCCAAAGTTTACTTCAGACGGAAAAACGACCGAGCGTCAAAAATTTCAAGATAACAATAAATCTCGACGGTTCATGCAATTTGAAGACATTTGGCATCAACACACCCCGATTTCATGTACATGACATGTTGGTTACTTTTTTTCTGATCAATCATTCAATTTTCGTTAATTCGAGCATTGTTTCCGAAATTGAAAGTGGCGTTAAACTGGAGCGCGTTTCGAGCTGAATGTAAAGAAAGTAGTGTTCAACAGTGAGAGCTGTATTCTTCGGTGGAAAACTAAAGCAGTGAGCAATTAAATCGAGAGTTGATTTAACATGTACTGTCGATTCTTTATTGATTTGCGAATCTTTACTATCACTAACTTAGTGCAAACATTCATTCAAATTGTACCAAATATTAGGTAGGGGAAAAAGTAATCCATTATTTTCTCGATAGCTGGCTGTAGTTATCGATATCTCGGGTAATATCGATCATACAATTTCAATTTTAAGCTCGTTGTAATGGTAACATTTCATACTAAAGAAAATCTTTCGATGTCATTTGATTGTTCCATTCAGTTGTGAGTTACAGGGTGTTAACAATGGGAGTCAACAAAGATAAAATTCGGTACATATCACACTTTTTCTTTGATAAAGGCGAGAATGCAAGCCAGACTGCCGGAATTGTGAATGTGATATTCACAATATGGTATGATGTTGATACTGTAACAGAAAAATACGTGCAATTTATTTTTTTATTCAATTTTTTTTTATTTCTCTTTCATGCAATGCGCTAAATTCAGATCTCTTCTGTCAACACCACACACCGTTTGAAGCTAGTTATTGACCAGAAACGTTTTCACAACAAAACGGTGCATATTTGACCCAAATCGGACAATCTGAAGCATATGAATTTCACGCAAAAATAATGCATTTATCTTTCCACAACCTAATATTTGTACTGAAATGTTGAATCCTTAAATACGTTTATTCTCGCTGGTAATAATTTCGTAGTCCTTCATTAACAATGCGGTCGTATCTTGAACACCCTCTTATGTGTTATTTTGGGGTTCTCTACAACTCTCAAAATTAGGCACTAGACCTTACTCTGATTCGTGGAACGAAGTTGTTTCGGTGTAAACGATGAGCATAACCCTTCGCTTCCTATTCAAGTTGTCTGGTCCCCATCTTTGCTTCGAAAACTGAATACTCACTTAGCCCTTCTCCAATGCTTACAACCGCCGAAATGCCATTGGGTAACCTTCCGGCAAATGAGAGGTCGTTGGTAGTGATCCCCGATTTTTGAAATTAATCGTTCATCAGCTAATCGAATAATTTTCAGTAGTTTGTTGTTTGTTATTCGATACGATTAATCGCCCCAAATAATCGGTTAATCGATTAATCGTCACACTGAGAGGAATAATTAGACTAATATTTCTCATTTGCTAGAAAGCCATATGGAATCAAAAAAGTGTTCATTCCGCCTGAAAATCCATTTTTACCTTTTACGCTCACCTAAAGTCGTAAACGAAGCTTAATTCGCGTTGACGCCATTGAGCATCGTTACGAACTAAGGGGAGCATTAAAGGTTGATTGATTTTTAGGATAAATCTGCAGCGGCCGTACGTTTTTTTTTCTCTCTGGGTTTGGATCGATGATTCGACGTAAATTATTCGTTCGCTTCGATTATTGGTTGTGCAGTATTCGTTCGATTGATAATCGATTTATGTAGGAACTATTTGATTAATCGATTAATCGAACGATTATCGGGGATCACTAGTCGTTGAACGTCCATAGTAGCGTTGTCTCGAAGTCATTTTTCACCAGTCGAGTGGTGGTAGTGGGAACGAATATACTCTATACCGACGGTGATCCCCGGAATTCCGTCCGTGTAACTGCGGGCCGGAAGACCCTTCAGATTATGATAGGAACGAACTTCATCCTCACAGCAAATTGTCTAGAGCTGCTAGACAGTTCTTACTTTGTGGAGCTCAGATTTCCTGCCATCCCCGCAGATCACTAGGATGACTTGTTGGGTTTCATTTTCCTTCGCACGATATTACCTGTCCCAACAAACAGAAACCATCAGTTTATCAAACGATGCCTAGAGCGGACGCAGTTTTGCTTTCCAGAAAGGTAGAATCAGGGCTGTCAGTGTTTACTATAACTTTGCCTGGATCAACCTTCTCTCTGTCGAAACCGGAATGTGATTTACACGGATTGACTCTATTCCACCGTTAGCCCCCGAATGTTAAGCGTTACGTAATTTGTGCACCATACCTAAGAGGAAACAAAACAATCAACAATTTGAATTGAATCGATCTTAGGCTGCGCTTCTACGAATCCGTTTGCGTGGATTTTGACCTGGAAAATTTATACTAAAGAGTTAATTCTCAAATTTCGTTTCATTCTGAAATAATATCCAAAGTGATAAACAAGTGAATTTGAAAACAATATTTTAAAACCCTACACTGCGATCATGTCTTGGACACCAATTTTCTAATGTTGCATTTCGATCTTAAATTGCACCATCTTCTCCAGTTCACACATATTTACCTAATGGAGATAAATGGTACAGTATTGGTATGTTTTGAGCATTTATTATTTTCTATTCAAATATCAAGTTGTTTGCATCAAAACTACAGGGTGCGACAGCATAACTTCCTTTTGTCAAAACTCAGTAAAAACTATTGTATGCATCGGAAAATATTTATTTATTTTTTATAATGTAGGTACATGTCTAAAGTTTTTATGTACATTGTTTTGAAGATCAAATCTGTTAGGTGACGTCTCCCATTCTCCATACATTGCGTAAACCGATTGCTGGCGTTTGTCATGACTCTTGTTAGCATAGCAGGTATTATGTTGGCAATTTCTTCTTGGATGTTGGTCTTCAAATCTTGTTAATCGACCCACACAAATGACTAAAAAAACAATAGCACCCTCAGGAACGACATCAAGAAGAAGCTCACACGCGTTCATCCGAGAATTGAAGTCACGTTCTGAAAGTTCCTGCACTATCGCCATCTTACAGGGATGAAAATGAAGATCATCACGAAGAATTCTTCTCACAGAACGATCGGACAGTCCAAGGGCAGATGCGTGTTTGCGCGCAGAACGCCATGGCGATCGCAACATTGACGCTCTCACTGCTTCAATGTTCTCAGGTGATCTAACGGGCCGAGGGACTCCAGTTCTTCCTTTTGTCGCACTTGCAGTTTGTCTGAATGTAGTGACCCATGTAACAATTGATTTGCGGTCTGGGACGGGAGACAACGGGGCTAACTTAAAGCGATTCCGAAATGCACGTTGTGTTGCAATAACCGAACATCCGCCTGAAAAGTAAACCTCAACGGCAAAGGCACGCTCCTCACTATTCCAACGCATGATGGCGACTGAACCGTGTCGAGACAAAACTTTACAGTATCCCCTCTTGAACGAGACCACTAGCGCTCCGCTATGACATCAACTAACTGAGTACTAGAGGCGAATGAACTGAAAAGTTTAAACCCTCTTAAAGCCAAAAAGAAGAAGAAGAACTAACTGAGTGGCGCGCATTTTAAAAAAGGAAGTTATGGTGCCGCACCATGTGTAATGCGTCTCCATTAGTCTACTTCAGAATCTTAACTAATGAAGATGCATGATACTTCTCAGGCACCTGATATTTCTAAAATATATATTTTGGCCATTAGCTCATCGGGGTCTAGACACCTCAAAAACCATGGAAAAATAAAACCAAATAGTTAGAAAAGGTTTCTTTTCATATGAGTTTCATCTAAATACTTCTCACTTGGTTTAGAAAGGTATAAAAACAGAAAATCAGTAATTCAAACGCTACAAAAATTCAAAACACCAAAGTTCAGAATGCATCCGAAGTATGAAATGCAAAAAAAAAAAATTATAAACAATAAAATTTATTGAGTGAAGTGTGTTTTTTCCTGTAGATAATGACACTCCCGAATGGATATTAGAAATGAGTTATAGTTTCGCAAAGCAATTGAAAGGTTTTCTATCTGTTTACTGTTCTGAAAAACGTTCTCGAATCAATAAATAAGGCCAGAGCAGTTTCCCCTGAATCATATTAATTAGCTTAACCTGGAGACACTTGATTATCATTTCTTGGTTTCATCCTAATTCAACTGTCTTTAAATCATAACGGAGTACAAGTCCAGGAAACAATGTTGCTACAGTGGTAGACATTCGTTTAGCCGCACCCTATTTTTCCTCAATATTTTTAAAAATAAGTCAATTATTTGTACAGTTTTGTTCATAAAAGACTATTATTGTTTATTTTCATCGAATTCATTCTAAAAAAAGTATAACTTCACTTTTTGTTTTCTAAGTAATTCAAATATGTGGAATCAGGGTGGACATTCGTTTAGCCGCATCCTAAAATATTGATAAAAGAAAATTTGTGCGGCAAATTTCGAGTCCAATCGGTAGCTAATATTTAGTATGTCCACCTCCATTTCGGATCACTTTGAAAACTCGATTTGGCATCGAGTCAGACAGCTTTTAAAGTGTTGCCATATTGATTATAGCCCAACACTCCTGAATTACTGCCTTGAGACTGGAAATGTTGTCAAATTGTCATCCGTTTGCATAGACCATCTCGGCCAAGATTCTCCATAGGTTCTCTATGAGATTGCAATCGACTTCAAGTAGGTCATTCGAGAAGCGGAATGGTTGCTTCGTGTCTTGTTCGACCTTTAAGACGCAAAGTAACTTTGGTGTTCCCATTTGTTGGTCGTTTTATCCCATATTTCTGGCACTATTTAAAGAAATTCCGTACCACTTTCTCAGATCGACCAATTTTTGTAACGATCGAGCAATTAGAAAACTTTCGTTCACTGAATATCCTCATTATTTTCCGCCCCTCTTCCGTCAATAAAATACCTTTCGTCATTCCTTTGAATTCTACGTAAATCACTAATCAGACCAACTTCTTACTTTGCACATCTAATATTTATCTCGTAAATTGAACATTCCCAAGTATTTTTTCAAAAAACACAGATAAAGGCTTGGTGATTATGCGAAAATTCGATTTTTATGCCCTGCGGCTAAACGTATGTCTCGGGAAAAAACGACGTTTGAATGTTTATATCCACCGATGCCGCCTTGTGTGTGTGTGATTGTGACGCACGTCCTTTCAATAAAATTGACTTAAATATACTACCACTACAGCAAATAAGTATCCCGATAAAAAGAACATTCCTAGTTGTTTTATAAGTGTACAAAGTTTTTTTCAAGTGCGGCTAAACGAATGTCTATCACTATATTACTTATGATTGATAAGAAGATTGACAATGAAAAAGTTTTTGAAGCTTTGAAATTATTATGATTTTTTTTTCCTATCTGGAATCTCTGGCCCCAGCCAATATAACAGCTATGAAATAAATATGAATTGCTCGCACCCTCCTGTTCGGGCACAAAAATCACTTTGCATGCATTCACCGGGCGAAACTAACTTATTATTTTTAAGCCGCTTTTCAGCGCGTCCGACCGGTAACCGACGGTCGCACGTATTCGCCATGAAAAATATAATTTCCGCGCGGTTTCACAATGGCGGCTTCGGGACAGATTTGAGCGAGCAATGCATTATGCACGAGCGGAACATTTTATTCCACGCTCCGCTGCAATTTCTATAGTTTGCGCGCGAAAAAAGAACTCCCCCGATCGGTTTGCAAAAGTTTTATTATAAATTTCACTCTCTTGTGATGTAGTTTTTTTTCGAATTAATAATTCAATGTTAGCTCAATTGAATGAGATTTATTCCATGATGGAATTTCCACCTCGTTGCACCCCAATTGGCTTCGTCATATTTCGAACAAATATTTGCCGGAGGTGGATACATAAATGAATTATTTTTTTTGTACTCGTTATGTTCCCCCTGAGGATCTGCGAAATCCCCAATATCCGGATGGATGGTTATAATTATGTTGCTGCATATCTCCGGCCGGAATGAGGAAAAGAACAATTAAAAATGATTAATTGAACAGAGTTTGATATTTTGTAGTAGCAATTTCTCGACACAAAAAGAGTTACAAAGTTGTAGCACCTTCATCGGACCAATTTTCAATTTCAGTTTTGAGGATTCCCTTTTAAGCAGAGCCAGCATCATTTATCTTTTCACCCATGAGTTTTAACCGGAGCAAAATAACCCCCACCTTAGTGGAAAGCTAGAAAAGGCATCCGAAACTAATTCCATGTCTCATTTCGCAACTCTTCGTGGGACAGAACATCACTGCGAAAAATCCATTCAGCCGAGAAACTTCCCTTGTTTAGGTAGAGAAAAAAAACAAACTGCTCTCAACTATCCGCAAGCCATTACTCAACGTCCGATTTTTTTTTCGGTTTCTCTACCCTCGGCAAAACATAACGCAAAGAAGAAGGACGTTATTACCTATTGCACAGAGATTGCCACCCACACGAACGGTGGAATCAACACTCTAGTATACTGACGCCATGAGGAATTTTCTCTGAATCGCTTGCTGTTAGAAGTCAAGTTTGGAACAGTGGGGGGATTTTTCCTCCGTAATACGCAGATAAAACGCTGAAGTGATATCAGCCACGGAGAAGTTACTTACCTTCTCCCGATGCTTTCAGACTTAGGTTATTTCTCGACGTGAACTAAATTTTTCGAGATTGGTTGAAGCAAAATTTAATATAAATGAAAGAAACAATTAATACAATGTGATCTCAAACTCCTGGCCCGCAATTAAAGTCCTCCACCGGTCGGTCTTTGTTAGTTCTGTTTGCCGCTGCGTTTGAGTCTCTTTGGGCTATTCTCTTTTAGCAACTTTGTATCCTTTCCTTTTGCCATAGGGTCAATTGAAGGAAGGGTTTATAAAACATCCGACTCGTGTCTGTTTATCCCTCCCTCTCTTGATTGCATCCTGTCGCAAATATTTGCTGGGGATAGATAACGGAACGAAATTCTTTCGTGTTTCAAAACACGAATCCTTCATCGTCGTCCGGAGCGTGGTGCAGAGGAATGTTTGTATTAATGTAGCAAAATTGGGGCAAAATGCCAACATTTGGTCTCTACGGGATGTGATTAAAATTTAATTGAATTTTTGATGCTAGAATGCTGCAATTTATTGCGCTCAGAGTGGATGCTGTTTTGTGTGATTTCTCTCGTGGTGGTGACATCTAGAGTTGGACATCACGGTGGGGGTGATAAAAACTCAATTCGATGCATGAAAAAGGTCCAACTATGGATATATGGTAATTAAGCACGTGCTTAGGAACACTAAATTGCATGATTATTATCGATTCAGAGTATCGCCGATTTCGTCAATTGAGAATAAAGACTCGAACCAAACATTATAAACATTACTAACAGAAACTACTCTAAAATACACAAATAGTAATGATGATAATGATGTACAAATGAATGTACGGATTAGATGGGGCCCACACAATCAAGGCCCCGAAGCACAGGTCCATGTACCAACATAGTTTAGGATTGGCAATGGATATTCCTATCCAGAGAGGGTATAGAAGGGGGTATACTATCCACGTGGACACTTTGAAATATTTAGATAAAAATTACATCTGTACTGAATACTATATGAGATCTTCTTTTTCAAAAAAATATTTTCTCATCATACGAGGGTCGTTCAAAAAATAAGTTTCAGTGCCTCAGAAATCGCGGAAAAATAAAGTTAAGACAAAAAACAAGGTGATTTTCGTAATCTACGTTTTATTTTTTATTTTTCTACATAATCGCCGTAACGTTCGAGGCATTTTTCACAACGTGGCACGAGTATTTTCTATTCCGAGCGGGAATAAGTTATAGTCGCTAGGGGCGAGGTCTGGGGAGTAAGGACGATGCTCGAACACAGGCCAATTGATTTTTTTCAATTGCTCTTGAGTTACGCGAGCAGAATGGGGCCACGCATTATAGTGGATGAGGAACACTCCTTTCGTCATAAACCTGGGTCTTTTGTTCTTAATCGGTCCAAAACTTCACAATAGTACGGTGATGAAACAGACGTTCGTCGGTCAACGATTCGATAACACTGAAGAAATTCGTGTCGCAGTTACATCGTACTACAAAAAGTTGGACGCTACGCAGACTGCGCTCGGAATAGAAAAACTCGTGCCACGTTATGAAAAATGCCTCGAACGTTACGGCGATTATATAGAAAAATAGAAAATAAAACGTAGATTACGAAAATCACATTGTTTTTTGTTATAACTTTATTTTTCCGCGAATTTCTGAGGCACTGAAACTTATTTTTTGAACGACCCTCGTATTTAACAAAATATATAGAGATAAAATTTAGTAAATATCAAGTGTAATGAATAATTATTAATACAAATTACTCACAAACTATAAAAACATTCAAATCGCCAACCAATCTATCCATAACTACCAAAATATCAAAATATGGTTCAATATTGGTTAATTAAAGCCTTAAATCTCCGCATTCGTTGATTTTCCAATAGTTCCTTCGGTTTCGCGTTGTTTGTAACCATCATAATGCCTTTTTCGACAAAGTATGATGATGGAAAAACGAGATGATATTTTTTAGCAATGTCTCACATCCATTGGAAAACATACTGTTTTTCAATGTTTCGTTATAACTAGAACATATGACAACCTTGGTTGTACTCCTGCTTGAGCTCTTCTTCTGTGTTGATGATAATCAACTTTTCTTGCATTATCACCTTGGCCCATCCCATGGTTGTGCTATAATACTAATTTATAATCCATTGAGGAATTTAAACATTTTGAAGTTCTCAAAACGTTTTAGTAAAATCCTTGTGTAATGCATTCAAGTGAGTGACATATGATAATATAACATGGTCTTGAAGCTTTTGTTATAATGTTGACAAATGCGAAAACTGTGAATGTTCTATTCTGTTTAAATTTTGTTTGAATGTTTGGTCAGAAGGGCCGATATTATTGATATTGTTTCAATCAAGTTGAAATCGTCACCCTGCAGCTGAAACACAAATTAAAAAAAAAGCTCAAAATCTTACTATGCAAGAGACTCTTGGTGGTCAACGAACTCCAGCGTGTAGTAGTAACCGAGTAAAGATTTTTTCGTTTTCTCTTATAGCTGAGCAAATAATCGGGTGTTCAAAGGATTGCTTCGAAGGTTTTGATGAGCAGTGTTGCCACACGTACAGATTTTTTGGTTGTTTTTGGAACAGATTCTGTACGGTACTGATTACAGATTTTCGTCAAAAAGTACAGATTGGTACAGATTTTTCCGCGTGTTTTTCTCTCTTTTTTGGTCAGTATTATTACTTGAAAACACTCATTACATTCACCTGAGAATAAATTTCATTACTTGAAAATGAATTCATAATAAAGATTGCGCCGTAATACGTAAGTATTTGTAGTAAGTAAATGTAGACATAAAGTTAGTAATAATTTAATATAATATTAATATAATAATTTGTAGTAAATAAATGAGTATTTTTTCATGCTTCATGATTTTTTTCTGCAATGAATATTTTCGTTGGTAAAGATTTTTGGTACAGATTTTTTTAAGAAAAAGTACAGATGAGAAAGATTTTCCCCTTCTGGTACAGATAAAAATGTGGCAAAACTGCTCATAACATATAGTAAAGACTGATGTGATCTAGGGTTCATATTTTTTGCTACTGAATGCTGTCTATGAATCACGCAGTGAAAGGCCAGTACCTTACGTAGTTGTAACTTTGAGTTAGCTGTAAGACCACGATGACGACCAACCGTTGATGGTGCACCATCGGTCTCAATGTTCTTCCATGGAATAGCTTTTTCGGTAAAAAAGCGATCGATTCTCCTCTGGTATCAGTCTTCATATATGTAGCAAAAATCATTTCTTTGCACATATTTTCATCTTTAATATATCGAACATGCCCTAACAACAAAGCTTCATTACTGGGTAATGAAGACTCGTCCAGCTGGAGAGAAAATCTGTTGGTCTATAATAAATTGAATAACATCTTTCCCTCTTCGCGACCCATTTCAAGTTTTCTGAAATAATTAAAACAAATCATCTTGTGCACACTCATCGTCTTGTTGAGTTTTTATAATGAACAGCAATAATATTTTCTACTAAGATATGAGTCATTCTCAGGGTTGCCACATATACAGAATATTCTGTATTTTACAGATTTTTCGCCAAATTTCAGATACAGAATCTGTATACACAGAATTACAGATTTGCTGCAAAGATACAGAATTTAAAGATATTTTTTCAAATTCAAATCAAATGTGAAATTAATTACAGTTCAGTTTCTCTGTCTACCTTCTGACGAAGAAACTTTGTTTTTTTATCGTTGAGTCATGAAGCTATGTACCTTGAAATGCTGAACCATATGAAATGTCACCTCACTTCTCCATTCCTGCTAAGGATGTTTTTGGGACCCTTTCTGATAACTCCACATTCATCAGCGTCTTCTTCTTCTTATATGGCACTAACGTTCCTAGAGGAACTCCGCCGTCTCAACGTAGTATTACTTGCGTCATTTTTTTTAGTACTTAGTTGAGATTTCTATGCCAAATAACACGCCTTGAATGCATTCTGAGTGGCAAGCTCTAGAATACGCGTGACCACAGTGCAAGTCAGAGGAAATTTCTTTAAAGAAAAATTTCCCCGACCAGAACGGGAATCGAACCCGAATCCCCGGCATGTTAGGTTTGACGCTAACCACTCGGCCACGGGATTCATCAGCGTGTGTTGAGTGAATATTTTCGCTTCAAAATTCCAACGGAACAAAGTTCTGAAATCGGTTGGCTTCCACAATGATGGACTTTATTTTGAAAGCAAAGAATTATGTATCGACTCAAGGAAGAGCGTCAAGGATGAAACTGACAGAAAATTAAAAAAAAGCAAAGTTCAACAAAACCATGTATAAACATCATACAATTTATTATGAGAAAACTTTTTTTATGATTTATTTTGTTGTATTGATACGGCTTAAGCAAACCATAAATAAGAACAACGAATTCAAAATGAAAATAAACCTTTCTTTCCACTTTTTCCGTTAGTTTTTTGATACAGATTTATTCAGAAAATTTTACTTGATCAAATGTGGCAACCCTGGTCATTCTCATAACAGGGTTGTTCACGTAACACAGCTTATGGAGCATTTTGAATATTTAAAATAAGAACTTGTGTTATTTTATAGGGGTCGATATTCAGACCCCGTTGACCCCTAAAATCAAATTTCGTTCCTTTCGACCCCTGGAAAACCGAAATCGACCCCAGGGGGTCGATATCGACCACTTTGAGAAACCCTGCCTTAGAGCGATCGATTTTTTTTTTATTTAAATCGTTTATTTTTACAGGCTCAGTTACATAGGTTTAAAGGAGCCGAACTCCTTACTGTATTGTTACTAGTATATATATACATTTTTCCTTAATTCTAATGTTAATAATATAGGAAACCGATTACTCGCGGTCAACTCGAGTTTAGAAGGGTGACATATTTTCTTCAGGAAAAGGAGGGGATATGAGGATATGTTGACAATGATCACACTCACACTCTCAATCACACTCATCACACTCAATTCTTAAACCTATCTTATATCTAATATGTATTTACATTTCATCTTATTCTTAAGAAGGGATCCGATCTCTCACAAAGGAAAAGGAAAGGAAAAACTAAGGGTATAAGGACAATCACACTCGAAGATCGATAGCTTTAAGGAATACATATATTTGGGACATGTAATCAAGGTCTAACCGAGCCAACACGTCTCTCACCGGCACATTGGGCTGCCTCGGGCCCGAAGGGTGACTACTAAATTCGATCTGGCGACAAGATACAGCTCGCACGACCAAACAACGTGCTCGATGTCGTGGTAACCTTGGCCACAAACACAAAGATTGTTGTCGGCAAGATTAATACGAAAGAGTAGCGCATCTAACGAACAGTGATTGGACATGAGTCGGGAGAAGGTGCGAATAAAGTCCCGACTCAAGTCCAGACTTTTGAACCATGGTTTGAGGCTAACCTTAGGGATAATCGAGTGGAGCCACCGGCCCAATTCATCTTCGTTCCATTTGCGTTGCCAGTTAACTATGGTATTTTTGCGGACTAAAGAATAAAATTCATTGAAGGCGATTTGACGCTGATAAATATCGCCTTCAATTGCACCTACCTTTGCTAATGAGTCAGCCCTCTCATTACCCAGAATTGAGCAATGTGAAGGGACCCAGACAAAGGTAATGACATAACAGCGTCTGGATAAAGCACTCAAAATTTCTCGTATTCTCTCAAGGAAGTACGGCGAGTGCTTTTCCGGCCTCACTGAACGGATAGCTTCGACAGAGCTAAGACTATCCGTTACAATGTAATAGTGTTCAACAGGTCGTGAGGCGACGCTGTCAAGCGCCCAGTATATCGCTGCCAATTCAGCAATATACACTGAGCAAGGATTCTTAAGACTGTGGGAGGTGCTAAAAAATTCGTTGAACACTCCAAATCCTGTGGACTCATTCATAGAGGACCCATCAGTAAAGTACATATTATCACAATTGACACGCCCATACTTTGCATTGAAGATCGTAGGAACGATCCCCGATCGATGATAATCTGGAATTCCATGGATTTTCTCCTTCATGAACAGATCAAAATGTACAGAGGAATTGATGTAGTCAGGAAAACAAACACGGTTGGGAGTATACGAAGAAGGATCAACCTGCATGGAGATGAATTCATGATATGAGCTCATGAATCCTGAATGAAAATTTAGCTCGATAAGCTGCTCAAAATTTCCGATCACCAATGGGTTCATAACCTTACACCGGATGAGGAACCGAAGCGATAATAAATTGAAGCGATCTTTTAGTGGGAGTAGGCCTGCCAAAACCTCGAGACTCATGGTATGCGTTGAGGGCATACATCCCAACGCAATACGGAGACAAAGATACTGAATTCGCTCGAGTTTAATGAGATGTGTTTTGGCAGCTGATTGAAAACAGAAACTCCATCACTGAGAGAATAGTTGTTCGATACAACATTATAAGATCTTCTGGATGGGCTCCCCACCAGGTGCCGGTAAATGTACGGAGAAAGTTTATTCTTTGTTGACATTTTTCACTCAGATACCTAATATGGGCCCCCCAAGTACATTTGGAGTCGAACCAGACCCCAAGATACTTGAATGACATAGCATGAGTGATCGGTTTACCCAAAAGTTGAAGCTTTGGTTTTGCTGGTCTATGCTTCCTAGAAAAAACCACCATCTCTGTTTTCTCCGTGGAGAATTCGATCCCTAGCCCAATGGCCCAGGTTGAAAAATTGTTCAAAGTATCTTGTAAGGGTCCTTGCAGGTCGGATTCGTTTGATCCTACGACAGACACCACTCCGTCATCTGCAAGTTGTCTTAGGCTGCAATTTTGTGTAAGACAATTGTCGATGTCGCTTACGTAGAAGTTGTACAAAAGGGGGCTTAAACATGAGCCCTGGGGGAGGCCCATGTAGGAGACCCGATTTACTGTCGAATCCCCGTGAGAAAAGTTCAACTGTTTCTCACAAAGCAAGTTATATAACATATTATTCAACAGAGGCGGCAGACCCCGAGAGTGTAATTTGTCTGACAAAACCTCTATTGAAACAGAATCAAAGGCCCCCTTTATGTCCAAGAATACTGCAGCTATTTGTTTTTTTTTCGGCGTAAGCCATTTGAATTTCTGAAGAAAACAACGCAAGACAATCATTCGTCCCCTTGCCCCTGCGGAACCCATATTGTGTATCTGAGAGTAGGCCATTCGTTTCAACCCATCGATCAAGGCGAAACAAGATCATTTTCTCCAACAATTTCCGTATACAAGACAGCATTGCTATTGGGCGGTACGAATTGAAGTCGGACGCGGGCTTTCCAGGTTTTTGAATAGCTATAACTCGTACTTGTCTCCAATCATCTGGAACAATATTATGTTCCAGAAACCGATTGAATAAATTCAACAAGCGATGTTTCGCCACACCAGGGAGGTTTTTCAACAAATTGAACTTAATTCTATCCGATCCCGGAGCCGAATTGTTACAAGAAAGGAGAGCAAGAGAGAATTCTACCATCGAAAACTCGGAATCAAGATCGCACCTATCTTGTGGTATATCTCGAACAATTTTGTGCACAGGAACGGAATCGGGACAAACCTTCCGTGCAAAATTAAAAATCCATCGATGTGAATATTCTTCGCTTTCATTCGATGAAGAGCGATTTCTCATGTTTCGAGCCACTTTCCATAATTTTTTCATTGACGTTTCTCGTGACAAACCTCCCACGAAATTTCGCCAATAAGCACGTTTTTTCCCTTTGATCAAGTTTTTAAATTGATTTTCAAGGTCCAAATACGTTTGAAAATTCTCAATGGTTCCACGTTTCCGAAAAGCTTTAAATGCGTTCGATTTATCCTGATAAAGCTTGGAACATTGGTTATCCCACCATGGATTAGGAGGCCTTTGACGAAAAGTGGAGCCTGGGATGGGTTTCGTTTGAGCGCGAACCGCGCTGTCATATATCAAACGAGAAAGGAAGTTATACTCCTCCAATGGAGGCAAACCATCTCTGGAATTGATGGCTAGAGCAATTGCGTCCGCATATTTTTTCCAGTCAATGTGTCTTGTGAGGTCATATGCCATGTTTATAGATTCAGAAGAATTCGAACCAATGGTGATGGAAATTTTGATTGGCAAGTGGTCACTACCGTTGGGGTCCTGGATTACATTCCACTTGCAATCTAACGATAGTGAATTCGAGCAAAGCGAGAGGTCAAGAGCACTTGGGTTAGCAGGAGGTTTAGGAACACGTGTTGTTTCCCCAGTATTCAAAACGGTCATATTGAAGCTGTTACAAAGGTCATATATCATCGATGAACGATTGTCGTCGTACTGTTCCCCCCAGGCAGTTCCGTGAGAGTTGAAGTCTCCCAAGATCAATCGTGGCTCAGGAAGGAGTGAGCACATGTCAACAAGTTGCTTGCGGCTAACCGCAGCTCTCGGAGGCCAATACAAGCTGACAATACAAAAGTTTTTGCCTCTGATGTTTGCATGACAAGCAACAGCTTCGATCCCCCCAATAGGTGGAAGGTCAATTCTAAAAAATGAGTGGCACTTATTGATCCCCAATAGCACCCCTCCGTATCTGTCAACACGGTCCAAGCGTATAATATTAAAATCGTGGAAAGAGATATCATCTCGCGAAGAAAGCCAAGTTTCGGACAGAGCAAAAACGTCACAATTGAAGTTATGAATTAAAAATTTGAATGTATACAATTTAGGGATAAGACTACGACAATTCCACTGTAAAACAGTGATATCTCCGACCTCTCTATTTGAATTAGACATCAAGAGATATAATCATTGCAAGGAGGGGCCATGTTTGCATCAACTGTTGCAAAATTGTCTTTAATACTGGAAGCATTGAGATGACAATGGTTCTGATGGAGTCGGAAACATTAAAACACTTGAAGATTTGATCCAAAAGGTCAGACAACTTTATAAATCCCGATTGGGAAATTGAACTGGACGGAAAAATAGGGACAGTTGGGGTTTTTGATGTCCCCTCGAGTGCTGGGTCGTTCGAAGGTGAACTATTCCCACGGAAGCCAGGAGGAACCTGATTTTGCTTGTCCGCTGCACTCGATTTTTTAGGCATGCTAACAGGAGGTATAACCGGAGGGGCTTGTCCTTGAACTTTGGGAGTGGTCACATTTTTGCGCCGGGGATTCCCTTGGAAAATGAACGGTGTGCCCCTGTTAGCTGTGTCCGCTTCCATTTCGTCAACGGGCAACGTGGCGAAGACATTTTGTGTGATGATTGGTTGTTGTTGTTGGGCCAGTGGAGAAGCGCCCTTTAAAATATCCGCAAAAGTGCGTTTCGAGCGTTCCTTCAAAGAGCGCTTCTGTTTCTCCCAGCGACTCTTGTAAGTTTCACAAACTGAGAGCTCGTGTGGGGATCCCCTGCAATATGGACATTTATGCTCAGTCGCACTGCAGGATTTCCCCTCATGTTGCTCTCCGCAAGTGGCACAGCGCTCCTTGTTGGCACAATAATCTGAAGTGTGACCAACTGACTTGCATTTTTGGCAAGTCATGGGCTTTTTTCACGAAGAGTCGCACAGGCAGTCTTAATTTGCCCACCATGACGTAATCAGGGAGAGCGGAACCAGCAAAAGTTACTCGAAACGAGTCTGACGGCGTGAATTTAGTTTTTCCCTTTTCTTGGGATACTTTCCCTAGTTGGCGGCTGTCCAAAATTTTAACGCCCACCAACGGGAGTCTTTTAAATTTACCAACTCCTTCCTTTATCATTTCACACGTCAGACCCGTTTCAGTTATCACCCCCGAGATTTCTACGTCATGGGACGGCACGTAGACACGATACTCTAGGGAGAATCTCTCGTCGATCACAACTGCATTTGCGTGTTTCCGATCACTCACGACAACACGCAGTTTGTTCGGTCTAACCTTAGAGATTTCGACCACGGAGGAATAATATCTTGCCAGATCTTTCGAAACCTGAATGACATTGATGGATTTTCCGTTCGGTTTGGGCCGGAAAAAAACAACCCATGGGCCAGCTCCAGGTGAATCTTCTGGATAGACCTTGACACGAGGAGAGGAAGCAACTGAGGGGGAGGTCGAGGTCGATTGTTGAGCGGGAGCGGGATCAGTAGGGCTGGGAGGCAAGTTCGGGAGTTGAGCGGAAACGGGAGCGTGAGAATGAGGGGGTGAAGAGGAAAGGTAATTTTCTTGAGGGAGGCTTGTTGAGGTGAGTTAACTCTTCCTGTGAAGAGACATCTTCTGAGGGGGGAACGCGTTTAAGTGACTTCCCAGCACCCGTAGCTGGGGAGGGGGAGACAGTGGATTCGATATCCATGTCAACGCTTTCTTCCCCTTCTGCCATTTAAAATGGCAGATGTACACTTTCTTATAATTTTTGCAATTTTTTTTTATAATTAACCTTAACCTAATAACCTTAACCTATTAATTTCAGTATACTTATTATGCACACCAGTGCGGATTATAACGGATTATAACGGTGCTGCGTGTTGATCGTTCGGTACAGCTGAACCCGTGTATCGCACCACGCGGTGATGATGTCGAAGACGGTGCTACGGCGATAACACACCAGCACACAGCGCTCGCGTGCAGGGTTTCTTCCTCTCGCTTGTTGTGTCTGCTTCAATGAATTCACAGGGAATCCCGTTAGTGTCCAACACTCACTTCACCAGCCACGAAAATAACGGTATCACTTCAACGATGGACGATAACGATATAAAACCGTCCGGCGGCTTCGAGCTTAAGAAGACGAATGGGGGGCATCGAGTTAGGGAGGTATAAAGTTATGGAAAGAAGAATGCTTGTAAAATCAAAGGTGCCATGAAACTCATCGAGTTAAAGAAAATATCGAGTTACATAACATCGAGTAAGGGAGAGTTGACTGTACTAAGTTGAGACGGCGAAGTGCCTCTAGGAACGTTAGTGCCTCTTCTTGAATGGCACTGTACCATTTCACCAACTACGAACATTAACACTCATCCTGAAATGACTAACCGTCATAAAACCCGAATTTCGCACCCTGCCATAAAATCATAAACAGCTATAAACATCAGAAACGGATAAGAATGATAAGATAATGCTAAAGCCAGGTAAACTTTGTAAAATCTAGCATGAACATAAATAGCGCAGTATGCAAAATATACAGTCAGTCCCTTTTTAGTTTTCAATAAACGAGGAGCTTCGCTCCAATCAAAATAAATTTAATTTTATTTTTCATCTAGTTACAAAAACTAAACAACTTCGAGCTTTGAGTTCGATTTACTCTAAATTATAATTATTTAACTCAGTCAGATCTGACTGAACACCGACCATATAGGCATTAGCTTATGTATGTAGTAAATTGCAAAGTTGAAATATCTACATATGATATAATTCTGAAATTCCCCAATCACGCTAAAGATGCGCCAATTCAATCCCTGATGAGATTGCCATTTTAGATTCAGTTGATGAGGCAACAATCTCATAATGAGGCGTCTGCTTCTGATCGTTGGGCGTTGAGAGCCGTTTATCGCATGACGAACAGACTCTCCCGTTGTGAAGGAAGATGGGTACCTTATCAATCCTCACCTCTGTGATACAAAAGCTTTGTTTCACCGTCCGTACCAATCCGCATCTTCTCTCTTAGCCACTACCACCGATGTTGACTTGTTTGAAACCAGACTGTTATGCTACCGGAAACAAGAATAACTTACCGCTCTACCGTTAGCCGTAATTGGGATGTCATCGGCAGCATCTAATGCAAATAACATAACTGAGATGGAATGGACTTCGATGGCCACATGATAAACATTATTGGTGGGTGTTTATTTGCTGTCCGAATCGATTTGGTGTAGCCATCCACGAGATTACCGCGTTCGATTCATTGGTTTCGCAGCTCAATTTCTTAGCCCGCTGAACTACGCACTGAACAGAACCTCGAAGCGAGAGTTTATTATCTTCAATGATTTATGGGCGGATCAGCGGAATAATTAGAAGGCATAATCAACGCCAACAGTTGGCGCCAAATGTATGTCGGGCTAACTTGATTACGTGGAATTTGAATAGCATTAAGATTGAGACGCGCGGTGTAGCTTCAAGGGGATTATCAGCAAATGATTTATAATTGATCCAAAATTAAACCCTCCAAGAGCAACGCGATATGCAATTCCGTGCTTATTGATTCATATAGATTCATATAGAGTGCTACCGGTGTACCTGTTACATGCTCGGGAGAATTTCGAAGCGAACATTTTGAATTTGATGCTACTCTTCATCAGATACATCTGACAAATTAAATTATAGATTCGTTTGCATACATCACTCTCTAGCAGGGACGAAATGGAAATAAAGCTCGTGCAGTAAATGGACTAATCTGCATTCCATGCATCATAGAAAATACAACGATCACAATCAGCAAGTAACGGATGGGGAGTATATGGACTGCAAAAAAAAACATAAATTGGTTTGACGAATGGTGTTTTTGTGTTGCTCTATTCTCGCTGAATATTGATTACAATAATTAACGTACGGGCACTTCGTTCTTAGAGGATCAAATAAACATCACTGCTATGTCAAAGCAACTTTTAATGCGTTCTCCACGAAAGCAAACAATTAAGCTCCCCATCATAAAATCCGTCCAATCGATCACGGACAAAACCACGTTCACTCATTGCCATCGGAAGAGTTTTCACTGTCCGAGTAAGCCCCCAGCAGGCCTAATCCGCTAACCGCTGTCCCAGAGCCAACAGCAACAATAGCCGAACTGTTGTTACCGCTTGTTGCCGTTGTTGTTCCGCCAACTGTTTTACTTGTACTTAACTCTGTCCGCTTGTCAGCACCGCGCGCCCCCATAATGGGTGGGTTGTTTTCGGTTTCTTTAGCCGTTCTCACCACAACGCCCTCAACATCGACTGCTGCGGGCGCCGTGACAGTAGTAGTAGTACCAGCAGCAGCAGCAGCGAGAGGCTGCTGTTGCTTCTTCTTAACGACCAAATTACTCAACGAACTTTTTCTCACCCCAATGCTGAAGCTGCTGCTGCTGCTGCTGGTGTTGTCCAACTTTTTCACCTTGCTACCACCAGCAGTGGCCGACATCGTGGAAGGCAGAGTTGATTCAACAGCTGCCAGTCTGGTGCCGCTCCCATCCGGTTCCTGCTTGATCTCTTCGATGATTTCCTCTGCGGCAACTCGCTTCAGGCTACCACTGCCGGCAGGGCGGGATTGGAATTTAACCGATCTGAAAAGGGAAGTGGGAGGGAGAATGTTGGTATAAAAAAGGGGAAAACCAAACTGATGTAACAGGACGACCACATCCAATTGATGGATTTCGCGCCAACTCGTCTATGGGATTGGCATGACCCTCTTAGAACCTAATAAAACTTTCTGGGCGTGAAGACCTTACCTAATTAAGTAAGTGACTTGACATACTTGGTTTTCCGAAAATTTACCTAGACTAACATATGGAAAGGGCCAAATATTTTTGATTATTTTTTCATATTTTTTTTTACTCGAAAATGGTAAGTCCTATAAAAAAAATGATCTATGGAAAAGTTTTGGGAAAATTTTCAGAAAAAAAAAATACTGAAGAAATATTTTTTTAAATCTTTTGAAACAAAATCCAAATACCACTAGAGGTTTATGATTGGGCAGTTAAACTAAATGACAAATGTATCTCGAAATTGAATTTCTGTTACTTATCTAAATGACAGCATACAAAAAAAAGGCGAGTGAGCTTGAGGAACTGTTCAATCACGCGAAAACAACATCGGGAACACACAAATTTCATTGCTTTATTCCTGTAGATGAAAATAAAATCGCAGCTAAAAGGTTTTCAAATTTAGTAGATGATTCCGAAATCTTCAAAATATTAGATAAAAAAAATAGGAATGATATGATGATTGGATCTCTTGGAATATTAGTTAACATGTATATAATCAGATGAATAAAAATGAATTTAATATAAAAAAATTTCATCAGTTTTATCATATTTTATTTGAAATAAAGACCTTCAAAGCACTCATTCAACATTCTTGTTATTATTTTTGTTTTTGTTTTGGGTTGGCTTTCTGTACTGAAAAAAGAAATGAACTTAATTTCAATAAAATATTGAAAAAGTTTTTGTTAGAAAAACTTTTTGTCTTAAATATGCACAAGTTGCGATGTATGGAAGGGTTATAGGGCACAAGTTTATCTACAATTTATCCACCATTTCACCAAAATCTGAGATGACCATTTTGAGCAAATCGACTTTTAGTTTTTGAAGTCTAATTTTTTCAGTGCAGAATTTCAAAAAAATATTTTTTCAGTATTTTTTTTCTAAAAATTCAATTATTTTCCTAAAGCTCTTCCATAGATCACATTTTTGTAGGAATTACAATTTTCGAATAAAAATGGTCAAAAATATTTAGCCCTTTCCATATGTTAGTGTAGATAAACTTTCGGAAAACTGAGCATGTCAAGTTGCTCAATTAGTTAAGGTCTTCACGCCCAGAAAGTTTCATTAGGTTCCGAGAGGGTCATGCCAATCCCATAGACGAGTTGGCGCGAAATCCGTCAATTGCATAAATGGGTACAGATAATTGTCAATCGAATGCGAAGCAATGAGTTCATCATATGTGTATGGAAAAAATATTATTTGTATTATTGAATATGAATGAATGAGCAAAAATCTGAACTCTGTTTCGTTTAGGAATGCATGTTAAAAATGTTTATAGAGCTGAGGGCAACAATTCTGTTTATCCGATTGCATGAAGTTACATTGACATTCCAATAGACAGAGAAAATATACGGAAACAGAAACATTCTCGTCGGATTGAATGAAAATACTCATCCTTTGTGGGAATTTCATTTCCCGTTGCTGCTCTTACGTTTCGAAATGTACGATGTTATCAATGCTGAAGAATGTATTTTTTTTTCTCTGGAAGTTGGCCTGCTACTACGATACGATGTTTTGCCAAGTATTGCAAGTAACAATGTTTTGATTTGTATCACTTTTCAATGGAAGTTCATTAAGTAAATGAAATATAACTTACAACGATAGAACTTTCCACATGGCATGCGGTTATGTATAGGATTCCGATACGTGATTTTTTTTCTTTGGTGGAACACTGGAACACGGAACTTTTCACTGTACACATCATTTGGCCTGCGGCACGACGCAGCATTTCCTTTTTCATTAATACACTTTTAGATATTAACCAGTTTTATGCCAAGCACTCGAAAAATCGAACAACATCTTTGGTAATTTTTCATGCCTTTGAAAAGTAACCACTTGGCTGAATGATTTTTTAAAAAGGCGTAATCAGGATCATTGATCTTTCTTTATTACGTTGACTGCCACGTCAGTCACCGGTGACCGACAGTATAACATATGATAATAAAAGTAACTAATATAAGCATATCTATATCTATATATATAAAAATGGAGTGATGTCTGTCTGTCTGATTCTTATGGACTCGGAAACTACTGAACCGATCGACATGAAAATTGGTGTGTAGGGGTTTTTGGGGCCGGGGAAGGTTTTCGTGACAGTTTGAGAGCCCTCCCCCTCTCTAAGGGGGGGCTGCCATTCAAATATAACACAAATTTCTACATTAATCAAACAAATGAAACGAAATTTAGCATGTGGAAGTTTTAGGATGCAATAAATGTGGGACGATTGGCAAACCCCCCGGCGAAAAACGAAGCGAAAGTTAGTTCTAAGTGATACTCCGATCGATGCAGACGCATCGACGAATTTGTTATAATTTTAAATTCAATAAAGATAATGTTTATATTCCTCAACAACTCCTTTCCTCAACTTTTGTTACATAAATGATTCTATGGTGATAAGAAACTCCACCCCCCACTCTCTAGGGGGGCTACCATACAAATAAAACACAAATTTCTGCATTACTCGAGAATTAATCAAGCAAATGAAACGAAATTTGGCATGTGGAGATTTTAGGGTGCAATAAATGATTCTAAGGTGGTTAGATACTCCTGCCCCCTCTCTTAGGGGGGGGGCTGCCGTACAAATGAAACACGAATTTCTGCATTACTCGAGAAATAATCAAGCAAATGAAACCAAGTTAGGCATTGTGAGGTGTACAGGAGGCTTAATATCATCAGTAACCCTCACCCCATCTAACAGAGAGAGCCATGATGAGAATCCTTGCGCGAAAGAGCACAAGTGTCTTCATTGCGGCGGGACTCCTCATGATCTTATTCAATGCCCGGTGCAGAAATGCTTAAGAGTTCCGTGCCAACGACACAGGACAATCCCTACTCCATTCTGCAGAACGACGAGCCTGTTGCTGACGCTCCCAATGCCGGATGTTCCGGTACATCGCAGGGTGCCATCAGGATAAGAAAAAAGACGGGTGGGTAATGTCGGGGACATAACCGGAGTGACGTAGGACTATACAAAGGGGACAGCTTTTGTTAAATATATATTTTAAATATATTGTTTTATTTTCTTCTCCTACGTGAATACCTACCTATCTACCTGAAAAATGGATTAGTTTACTGTTTACTCTTTATGAATATGTTGATGGTTCTGAAAAGAACCTTTGGTGTTGTGTTTTTGTTATCACTCGATATTCCCATCTTGTTCGGTTAAACCTTCCTGTTTAGCTATTGCGTTTGCCACTCGCCATAGCTTTCACAGTTGGAAAATTTCTTCCCATCCAGCTTGTGACATATTGTTCAGTAAATTACATTTAATGCGACTTTGCCACTCACTGAAACTAATTGTTGCCTTGCCGAACCGAAGCTGCTCTATTCTTGATGCGTGTTTTCTGATTGTCGTGAGCAGCTTTGCAAGCCAACTCGAGCACTCCGACGGTCGAAACTCTATAATCGCTGTTAGGTATACTGGTGCTCCGGCACCAATCCGTTCGGCCTAGTTACCCTTGCAGAGCAATCAGTGAATGCGGCCAACAGGGAACTGGAGACCTGCACGGTTCGAGTGAGACTTTGCCTTTCCCTTAACTTGTCCTCCTTTGTTACGTCCACGATGCCGATGCCGTACAACCACACGGGTTTACGGTTTGAAAGAAAATAAGATATTTTTTTGGGGTCCGCGTGTTTTATACTCTAGCGCAATTTAAGAATAGGTGAAAATCAATAAGCTCAGAACAACTGCCAAATTCACATACTCATCATATCCTGGCAAACAAATTATGAAAAAATCAATTTGTGTTTTATTATTATTTTGGATAATGTTTTAGAAAGCATTGAACTGTATTTCCTAAACTCTTTTTTGGAAGATTTAATGGCCCTGAAAAGCGCCTTGTTTTATGGAATGGTTCCAATTTAGAAAACTTAGTACTCGTGGTTTTGAAAAAAAAAACCATTTCGAACGCCCTCGATGCCGCCTTGTTCTGGATTTGCCACCAAAGCAGTTTGTATAAAGAACAAACTTTTTTCTTCTGCTACCTGATGCCGTTTTGCGATTGCGTTTGTCACTCGCCACTCACTGCAACTGCCTGTTGTCTTGATGTCCACCGAACCGAATGTGTTCTGTTCCGAATGCGGGTTTTCTTATCGTCGCGAACAGCTTTGCCAGCTAACTCGATCACTTCGGCGGCCGAAACTATATAACGCCGACTAGGTGGACTGGTGCACTGGTACTAACGCGCTCGGCCTAGCTACCCTTGCGGGGAACTCCAGATCAACACGGTTCGAGCGAGATTTTGCCTTTCCCTTCACTTTTCCTCCTTTACCATGTCCAGACATGGCTGCTTGGGTTGGTTTGTTGATGTGTTGTGATGCGAACCGATGTGGTGTACGGTTTGAATGAGAATGATCGTTACGGAAGGAAGGAAGGTATTGTATTATAGAGACTTTAAACTTTTGCAGTTCATTCGTCTCTAGCCTTGAGAAAGGCCCTTTGAAAACTCTACTCTACTCTACTCCAGCGCTACCACCTCCGCCCTCTTGCCTTGAGAAAGGCACTCGATCCCTCGCCGTCCAGCTCGTCCAGCAACGATGTTGTCCAGTCGGTGTCCACACAAAGAATGATCGTTACGGCAGCGGAGCGGGGATTTTTAAGCTGACTGGCTGGCTCGAGAATTACGCATGTGTGAGACTGCGACCAATGTTTCGTTCATTTTTTCTTTTTCCTTTCCAATCGTGCTTCATTCTATTTCGCTGCTGCTCTGGTTGCCCGTTTTGGTCGGTACGATTTGAGGAGCACAAAATGAACCAATCAAAAATGGGCACATAGTGCATTTTGACAATGCTTGATATTTGACAATTATTCAATTATTTATCTCAAGAAAAATGAAATGTTATTCGTTATGATAGATGCGTAGATATATTTCCTATGAATTGACGCAAAAACCTTTGCGATCTATTGAGAAATGCTCGAGTTATAAGCGTTCCAAATCTTGCATTTTTTCCTACTTGTTCAGTGCCTAGATTTCCATTTCACCCCCTATATTTTCCGGTTAGACGTAGTCCTACGTCGAAATTACTTCTTTTCCATCACTCCCCAGAAAGAATACCGAAACTTCCCAATTTGGGATGAAGCCTCGAACTGAACGTGCTGAGAATAGGCCGAAGCAAGTACCTCCCGGTTTACGTGGTCATGCTACCAACCAGGGGTCCTCAGCACTTCCCGGAACAACAACGAACACGTCTGTTCCATTTTCACGGTCGAAGCAACAGCCACTACCTGGCCTGCTTGCGCTTTCAGACCTTGTGGATAACGCAAGAGGTCAAGGATTTGACCACTGTCATACAGTGGAATTGCAGAAGCATCATCCCTAAACTAGACCAATTTAAATTTTTAGTTCACAGTTCTAACTGTGATGTATTTTCTCTCTGTGAAACATGGCTTTGTTCAGCCGACGAGCTGAATTTTCACGATTTCAACATTATTCGCCTAGATCGTAACGACTCGTTTGGTGGCGTACTATTGGGGATCAAAAAACGTCACTCCTTCTATAGAGTCACTATCCCATCGATTACAGGCATTGAAGTTGTCGCTTGCCAGATACAAATCAATGGTAAAGAACTCTGCATTGCTTCAATATATATTCCTCCCAGGACTACGGTAGGCCGCCATCAGTTCTTTGATATTATCGAGGCATTGCCGGAGCCGCGGTTAATCTTAGGTGACTTCAACTCCCATGGAACAGCATGGGGGTCACTCTACGATGACAACCGTGCCACGTTGATTTATGATCTGTGCGACAACTTCAACATGACAGTTTTAAATACTGGGGAAGCAACTAGGATAGCCAACCCTCCTGCACGGCCAAGCATGCTAGACATATATCTCTGCTCTTCTTCATTATCCCTGGATTGCACATGGAAGGTAATCCAAGATCCCCACGGTAATGATCACCTACCAATAATTTTATCGATCGCCAATGAATCAAAATCTAGTGAGTCAGTCGATATTGCGTATGACCTCACGAAGAATATTGACTGGAGAAAATTTTTTGCAATTATTTGAAGCAATTATTTCGATGTATGAACTTCCTCCCCTTGAAGAGTATAATTTTATATCAAGTTTGATTTATGATAGCGCACTTCAAGCTCAAAAGAAACGTGTACCGGCTACCACTTTCCGACGTCGTCCTCCATCACTTTGGTGGGAAAGGGAGTGTTCAAAGGTCTACCTTGAAAAATCATCCGCTTTCAAAAAATTCAGGAAAACTGGATTAGTGGAATGGTTTCGAAAGTACCAAGCTCTAGAACCCAAACTAAAAGGTCTGATTAAAGCAAAAAAGCGTGGATATTTGCGGAAATTCGTCAATGGTTTGTCAAGGGAGACCGCTATGAGTACTCTTTGGAATACGGCTAGGAGAATGCGTGGCTGGAACCATACCAATGAAAGTGAGGAATACTCTGACCGTTGGATTTTCAAATTTGCAAGGAAGGTTTGTCCCGATTCTGTTCCTGCACAAAGCGTCGTACGCGATATTCCGCTCCAATGCGATTATGAGAATTTTTCGATGGTAGAATTCTCAATTGCCCTCCTCTCATGTAACAATTCAGCTTCGGGGTCGGACAAGATTAAATTCAACTTGTTGAAGAATCTTCCCGACTTGGCAAAACAGCGTTTGCTGAACTTGTTCAACAAGTTTCTGGAGCTGAAGATTGTCCCGCATGACTGGAGACAAGTGAGAGTGATAGCCATACGAAAACCCAACAAGCCGGCTTGCGATCACAACTCGTATAGGCCGATTGCAATGTTATCCTGTATTCGTAAATTGTTAGAGAAAATGATTCTACTTCGTTTGGACAAGTGGGTTGAAACGAACAATTTGCTGTCAAATACGCAGTTTGGCTTCCGCCGAGGTAAAGGGACAAATGATTGTCTCGCGCTGCTATCTTCTGAAATCCAAATCGCATTTGCTCGCAAAGAACAAATGGCTTCCGTTTTCTTCGATATCAAAGGGGCATTTGATTCAGTTTCCATGGAAATTCTCTCAGAGAAGCTTCATAATCGTGGACTTTCACCAATTCTGAATAATTTCCTGTACAATTTACTGTCAGAAAAGCACATGAATTTCTCTCATGGCAACTCAAAATCTTCTCGTTACAGTTTTATGGGCCTACCGCAAGGCTCCTGCCTAAGCCCCCTCTTGTACAGTTTTTACGTCAATGATATGGATGATTGTCTAACTAGAGACTGCACGCTGAGACAACTTGCAGACGATGGAATTATTTCCATCACGGGTACTAATCCCGTCGTTCTGCAAAAGTCGTTGCAAGATACCCTGAACAATCTGTTCACGTGGGCCCTCAAGCTGGGTATTGAATTCTCTACGGAGAAAACTGAAATGGTCGTTTTTTCTAGGAAGCACGAACCCGCCCAATTCCAGCTTCACCTATCCGGCAAAACGATCCAACACTCTATGTTTTTCAAATACCTGGGTGTATATTTTGATTCTAAATGTACCTGGGGGAGACACATTGCGTATTTGAAACAGAAATGCCAGCAAAGAATCAATTTTCTCCAAACAATAACCGGAACATGGTGGGGTGCCCATCCAGGAGACCTCATTCAGTTGTACAAAACAACGATATTGTCAGTGTTAGAATATGGCAGTTTTTGCTTCCGATCAGCTGCCAGGATTCATATTCTCAAGCTGGAGAGGATACAATATCGTTACTTGCGTATAGCCATGGGGTGTTTGCATTCGACACATACGATGAGTCTCGAAGTCTTGGCAGGAGTACCCCCGCTTACTCTTCGGTTCACAGAATTATCCTATAGATTTCTCATCCGTTGCAAGATCATGAATCCATTGGTGATTGATAACTTCGAAAATCTACTCCAGCTGACTCCTCAGTCAAGTTTTATATCTTTATACCATGAGTACCTTACCCACGACGTGCACCCTTCACCAGGCATCTCCAACCAAGTTTGCTTCCCATACTTTTGCAATTCCTCTGTCATTTTTGATCTGTCCATGCGACAAAAAATCCATGGAATACCAGATCACCTACGCTCCAATGTTATTCCGTTGATATTTTCGGAAAAATATGGGAAAGTTGGATCTGATAAAATGTTCTTTACTGACGGTTCATACATAAACGGGTCCACTGGCTTCGGCATCTTCAATGAAAATTCCAGTGCCTCTTTCAAACTCAAAGATCCTTGTTCCGTGTATGTCACTGAACTGGGTGCGATATATTACGCATTAGGGATCATTGAAACATTGCCCATCGACCACTATTTTATTTTTTCAGACAGTCTCAGCTCAATAGAGGCAATCCGCTCAATGAAAGTTGATAAACGCTCATCCTATTTCCTAACAAGAATAAGACAACTATTGAGTGTTTTGGTCGAAAAATTATTCAAGATTACCTTAGCATGGGTTCCCTCTCATTGCTCGATTCCGGGGAATGAGAAAGCGGACTCGCTAGCTGAGGTGGGCGCTTCAGAAGGCACACTTTTTGAAAGGCAGATTGCTTATAATGAATTTTTCCACATTCCTCGTCAGTATACGCAGCGCATGTGGAGTGGTGATGAGTTCGGACGTTGGTTACACACGATTATCCCTAGGGTCTCGACGAGTGCATGGTTCAAGGGATTGAATGTAGGTCGTGATTTCATTCGCGTGATATCTCGGCTTATGTCCAATCACTACAACCTAAACGCGCATCTCTATCGCATTGGGCTCGCAGCAAACAATCTTTGTGGTTGTGGCGATGGCTACCACGACATCGAGCATGTTGTCTGGTCGTGTATCCGGTTCCATGCTGCTCGCTCTCAGTTCTCTAGAGCACTGAGAGCACAAGCCAGACAATCGGATATCCCCGTCCGGGATATCTTAGGTAGCCGTGATCCTGATCTTCTGCTTCATCTATACCTGTTCCTCAGAAACGCCGATGTCATCGTTTAATGATGTTTCCTTCGTTGTGTCCCTGTTTCATATCCCTCCTATCCGATCTATAAACTTTTACTTAGTCGCGGCAATACATACACACACTCTTTACAGCACACGGGCCAAAGGTTGTGCAGTCCACTGATCATTCAACAAGAGCCAAAGGTTGTACCGCTCATGACAACTCTACACGAGCTGATGATTGCGCCGGTTAGTGACCATTCTATCCTGGATTCCTCGAGTCGAGAAGACGCACCACGCTAGATATGGGGTACATACTAGGGGGGCGTTGCTGATTAATGGTCAGCTGCATCCCAATAGGAAGTATCCCGTGTCGGGCACACGTACAGAGCATTGGAGACAGCAACATCCCAATTACGAGAACACTTGTAATACTAACCTCGAGCCGACCGCGAGTAATCGGTTACATATTACTAACATAGATAATAAGAAAAACTGTCAAAATATTGAACTCCGGCCCCGTCAGGGTAACGCCATATGAGCCTTGATAAAAATATATATTTTGGAAAAAAAAAATCAGTAACCTTCCCCCTTAATTAGTTGTTATAGGATGCAGTTGGAAGCACTGTTTGACGCAATGTTGATCGTCATTCCTTTGAGTTGCCGGGTCAGTCTCGTCCGCAGAACAAGAGTGGCAAGCCGATCGGTTCATTGCCTCCCTGTGCAAAGTGATTGTTGTCGAGTACTCTAGCGAACACTCCTCCGGGAAAATACCATATTCACAGGCATATGGAGGTTTTAGGGTGTAATAAATGTTTTTACGGTGGTTAGACACTCATTTCCCCTCACTAAAGAGGGGAACTCCCATACAAATGAAACAAAAATTTCTGCATAACTCCAGAATTCATCAAACAAACGAACTCAAATTTGGCATTTGGAATTTTTAGAGGGCATGAAACATTTCTATGGGGTGGGTGAGAAAACTGGTGGAGAAACTGCCATACAAATGAAGCATAAATTTCTGCATGACTCAAGAACTAATCAAGCAACCCGAACCAAATTTGGCATTTGGAGGATTTGGGGGGCAGTAATTGCTTCTATGGTAGTTTGACAATCCTCTCTTCTCTCTAAGGGAAAGGGGGGCTGCCATACAAACGAAACACAAACTTCTGCATAACTCGAGAACTAATCAAGCAAATGGAATGAAACTTGGCATAAAAAGTTTTTAGGGATCGATAAATGTTTCTATGGTGGTTTGACACTCCTCACCCCTCTCTCAGGGGGCAGAATCTGCAGAACTCGAGAATCAATGAATAATAATAATAATATAAGAGGCAATAAATGTTTCTACAGCGGTTTGATATTCGCATAACTCGAGAATCAATCAAGCAAACGGAGCCAAATTTGGCATGTGGAGGTTTCAGAGGGCACAAAATGTTTCTATGGTGGTTCGACACTCCTCTCCTCTCTCTAAGGGGAAGAGGACTGCCATACAAATAAAACACAAACTTCTGCATAACTCGAGAACTAATCAAGCAAATAGAGCCAAATTTGGGATGTGTTGGGTACGAGAAATGTTTCTATGGTGATATGACACCCTCCCTCCTATGGAATGGAGAGGGGGTCCCATAAAAATATTACACATATTTCAACCAAACATGACATGAATTTTTGAAAAACTCTGAAGGGAAATGGGAAAATTCGGGAAACTCAATTCGAATATGTTCTAAAATGACATAGTGACAAGCGTTGTTAATCCATTTGTTGTTTGCGCCAACGAAATTAATCTTTGTTCGAAAGTGGAAATGGATTTTAATGTGGTAAAACGCACTCCTATATCTTCTTCTATCTACATAAATAAAAATGGATCGCCGGATGTGTTGATAAGAGCAAAACTCGAAGAAGGAATTATCCAATTTAGGGCTATATTCATTCTATCATATTTTCTGTATCAAACATTTATTCGATGTAACGGAGAAACATGTTATTTGCAAGTGATTGAAAAATCTTGAACGTGAATTGCATCTGAAAATAATCTGATATTATAATGGCAAGTTTTGGTAGAAGTCCTAGGAAATTTATATTATAAGTAAATTGTAAAGGGTCAATTAGAAGATGAATCAATGAACAGTTCTGCGATTGGACCCATGATCGTAAGTAAGCAAACATGAACGTTTGGAAGTATTGATAACAAAAAATTAATTTTGGGTGGGACGAAGTTTGCCGGGTCAGTTAGTTAGACCTCAAAATATTCCTCCTTATTCCGCGCTGAATAACGTGAGATGACTCAAGTCTAAAGTGACCAGATGGTCAAAGGTCTAACGCGGGACACTAAAAACAAAACGTTATGTATATACGTTATGTGAAAATAAACCATAGTTTAGCGAGTCTCATTTATTCGTGAAACACTTAACATGTGTCTTTGCAATTATACTTGATCTGTATTATTTCTTTCTATGTATCGTCATTCAGTTGTGATTTTTCGGTGGTTTAAATTTTGTTTACGCCTGAAAATCACTCGCTCAGTTAGAGCATTAAAGCCTGGCAAGCACGATTCAAATTCAACAATTTTCTTCAAATTACCGAATGGAATGCTCGAAAATTTCAATCCATTTTTCATCCAATTAAGTGTTAACAGATGCATTAAAAAATGGACTATTTTCGGATGGCGATGAAAAAAAAACTACAAAAAATAATTTAATGGAACATATTTTCCTTAAATATTACGTTTATTAAGCCTACAACAAACATTATTCAAGGCTGTTGATAAGCAGCAGCAGCACTGTCAAGCAACTTCGTGATTTTTTCATACTATCAGCTTCACCCCACAGCAAAGGAGTTGGACACCCTGAGACACTTTGTGTCCGCCAGACATAGCCGATCTGGTATTTACAACATCCTCTCCCTGTCGCTCCTTAAGCCGGGAGATCGAAACAACTGGCCAAACGGTGAAGGAGAATCTGGCCAAAATGGACATTTTTATGCGGAAGCGTCAGACGAGACCGGCAGTATCTGAGCAGCAGGCAGTCACCCGGAAGGAGTAGCTTCAGGTGCTGGTGGAAAACTTCTTTCCGACGAAAGAAGTAAAAAACTTCTTTTCGTGCTCATAATGGAAGACGAGACGTACTTGATGCTAATATTCAACGAATGGCCGGGGACCGGGTACTTTACGTTCCTCAGGTAAGCGATGACGTCGAATATATCATCCACATCAAGTTCTCGAAGAAGGTCCTTCTTTGACAGACGAGGAGGGAATGTCCAAGCCGCTCTTCTTTCGAGTCATATGGTGAACGGGGAGATATATAGTACGAAGTGCTTGTCGGAGTTGGGAAGGTGATGTGGTATTTATGCCGAAACGGGGATCAGCTCATTATGCCAAAAGATCACTTGAAAATGGATAATGGATCGGCTGGAGATAAACATTGTCGCGTAGACCGCCAACCTTCCCAACATACCCCAGCTGCGGCCTATAGAAAACTTTTAAGCGAATGGGAAAAATGGAGAGATAGCTGACTATCAAAGCCACGGGAAGGTAAAAGAACATGTCTACATACATCTTTTCATAAGCCAAGATTGAGGTTCCGGTCAACATTTGCTTCTTTTGCGATACTTCATCAAACAACTCTGTCTCTTCCTGTCCAGCATACGCTAGTTCTTCCGGCTTATTTAACACGTTAAGCCTTGACCGAGCTAGAGGACCAAAGATGAACTTTTTGTTTGACTCACGTTGGTCCCTGCGGATCAATAGGGGACTTTTATAAAAATCATTTTAAATCTTTATAAAAATCTTAAAAATAAATCTTTATAAAAATTTTCCGATTTTGTTGCTGTCGTTTTCTGTTGACATTTTCTAAACAAAAAGTCCACTGTCGATGCGATGAAACCAGCTCAACGTATTAATCGTTGAATGCATTGGAAGCTCTCTTGAACAGTCTGACAAATGAAAGTTTTATTTTGAGGATCATCCATTTAAGAAAATCAACATGATCAAATTGTAATACTGAAATATATTGATATCGCGGGACATTTTCGTTCCTTTTGCCAAATGCGGGAAGTTTCGCGGGACGTAATCCTACGCGGGACATTTTTTGAAATACGGGACGTCTGGTCAGTTTACTCAAATCACTGCATCTCCATAGGCGAATAGCATGACTATAGATTGCCACCAATTGACAGGTACTTACTTGATATACTCTTCATCCTGCCGTTCCAATCTTTCCTCCCGCTCCCGAATCGACTCGGTCGGATCGTACTGCTGCAGCATTGTGTCGTAGTCGACATCCTGTTGTCGCCGGTTCAAATCCCTCAGCTCCTCCAGCGATTCCAGCAGCTCGATCTCGTTCCTCGACTGCTGGGTTCGATTCTCCAACAGTTTCATCGGGTTTGTTGCTTCTTCTTCGCGAGCTTCTTCCTCCTCTCTTCGCGCCTGCTCTTCCGCCAGTTTCAGTGCCATGAAATTCCTGGTGGCTCCCGCCTCTATCTCGTAGTCTGTATTCCGAGGATCAGTTTTGAACGATATCTCCTGCAGACAGCGAGTGCACTTGATGTAGAAACGATAAATGCGGATCCCCAGATAGTCCTCGTTTTCCACGTCCTCCTTGCGAGCGTTAAATTTTTTGCCCTTGTAAATGTACTCTCCGCATGTTACGCAGCGCATATTGAAGGGGGCCATCAAGCGGACCGTATATTGGCGATTTTTCGGGAGTTTAACCCGCGGGATTTTCGACGGATCGAAATCCGGTGGATAGTATTTCTATTGGTAAAATAAAAGTAAGCTATGGTGTTCTCTTTTTTTACAATTTATTGAAATACTTACATTTAATACTTTACGTTCGGACATGTTATGAACAACACAAAAATAAACAGTTCACAATCGAGCAATTCAAACCTAAGAATTCAAACCAAAACAAACGTTTTGCTGTCGAACGAGCGTATGTTAGAAAAACTGCAGTAATAGAGTTGGTTGCGTACACCCAGAGAATGGATTACTAAAAGAAGCCATCAAATCATTGGTAATGAAAACATTAATGTGGCTATACACTGTCTGTCCGGAGGTTAAATATTTGATATTTTTGACAGATAAAGTTTGGTTTAATGTTTGTACAAACACTATTTTGTTTGCCACTTTTCACGAATCAACAGTGGAAAACAATGTCAAACGTCGAACGTGGAAAAATTCGACTGAAATATTTAAGGTAAACTAACCATGTACCGACCGGTTCGAAGAACAGACCGAAAACATATTTCAGGCATCAAATAACTGAATACAGTTGAATCCCGATTATCCGCGAATGGATGATCCGCGGTGCGGTTTATCCGCGAAAGCGAATTCCATAGTGTAAGCGTAGAAGAGAAAGAAAAACAAAACTTTTGACAACCCCTCGAATGTGCAAGTAGAGTCAACCCTGAAATGTACACACCCCTGACTGTGAGGTTCCCCTCCATTATAAAACCGTTTGGGAGTCTGAGAAAATCATCCGAAGAGAATACATTCAAAATATAATATAACGTTGAAACAGTGTAATTTGTATTTTTTGAACACGAGTCTACAGTTTCAGAAGTGGGATACCCGGCACTTCTCGAAGAGGACGATAGTAAAACGGATAATCTCTTGAGAAGAACAATTTCGACGATATTAGCGACGATGCCATTGACGCGAAAAATGGCTACTAAGCTGACGAAAAGCGAAATGGTTATTCAAACGGAGGCGCCATTTTACGATGCGGAGAATGATGGAGACGAGAAACGAAATGTAGATCAACAAAAAGAAGATGGAGACGAAGAGGAACAACACGATGTAAAATCGATCGAAGACACAAGTTCCGTTGGGGAAAATCGATTTCAAAGCGTGGCTTTACATCCGTATGACGTTGGACGATTGATTCCGGAATATTCTGAAGGAGATGGCGTTGGCAAGTGGTTACGAAGAATCGATTTTCGCATCATATATGGATGGTCGGAGCAGGTGTGCTTGTTGTATGCTTCAACTCGATTGGCGGGAGCGGCAGCTAACTGGTACCGACGTCAGGAGGAGTCCATATTTAATTGGTGTCAGTTCAAAAAACGAATTGCTTTCCCCGAAACGTATGATGAAGCTGACATTCACCGTGAACTGGAAGCAGTGAAGTTAGAACGAGGAGAATCCTACGAGTCATATGTATACCGAGTAGATGCCATCGCACAGAAAGGTGACTTCAGAGCATCAGCCACGCTGAAGTATGCTATAAAAGGACTTCGTCATGATCGAGTGTACAGCAGTCTTCTCGCAAAACAATACACATCAACACTCGAGTTGTTGAGGCACATAAAGTGGATTTGCGTCAAACATGGAAATGATACCTCAAGCTGCTCCAAGACCATCGAAAGCAGATTCCGTCCTTCAACAACAGATATAGTGTGCTTCAACTGTCGTGAATCAGGGCATAAATCTCTAGACTGCCCCAGGCCACAGCGTAAGGAGCGGTGTAACAGATGTCAGCGTGTGGGACATTCATCCGACATTTGCCGGGGAAGAGAATTTGTGCAACAGGCAGTTCAACAGGTGGCAGTTACAAAACCAGATGGAATGAGGCGATCGGATACGAATGCGATCTTCGATGAGGTCGGTACGGACAGCCAACTGACGGTCAATCAATCATCACAGCAACAAGTGCAAATTGATGCTGTGGGAGAACGTATCAAAGCAATGGCTTTAGTCGATACCGGTAGTTATGCTAATTTAATTAAAATAGATTAATAAGCCTAAATGTTTATTGCTGGGCGCAGCAACTGAAGAAATTGTTGGAATAAACAACTCGAAAGCGCAAATTATAGGTCAGTTTAGTACAACATTGCGTGTATTGGAAACAGTTTATCGGGTGCGATTCTTGGTAGTGCCAAACGACACAATGCAGGTGGATGTTATTCTCGGCAGAAGTTTCTTAGAGAACAATCACATACATCGACTTCGATTCGTGCCGTACGATATCAATTCTACTTTGGATCACGAGTGGTTTACGCTTGCTAACATCGATGAAACGTGTATGTTGGATATTGATTCTGTTGCGCGTTTGAATTTGGATGTAGGAGATGATAAAGAGACTTTGTCCTATCGAGAATGGTTGGAGAGCTTAGTGAGGCAAAGTTATTGAGAAAGAAGTAGACCAGAAAAGCCGTTAGTGAGGTTCGAAGCAGATATTCGTTTAAAGGAGAACAAAGTCTTCTCATCTTCGCCACAGCGACTCAGCGCCTTCGAGAGAAGCGAACTTGATAAAATTGTGTTCTACTTTACTTCAACAAAATATCATCAGAGAAAGCGATTCTCCCTATACTTCACGGGTAGTACTCACACGGAAAAGGAATAATACATTTCGGATGTGCGTGAACTATAAACCTTTAAATAAAATAGTTGAAAGGAATCATTTCCCTATGCCAGTAATTGAAGATCAAGTTGCTAAACTTCATGGAAAACGATACTTTACTTCGCTCGATCTTAAGAATGGGTTCTACCACGTTAGCCTGTCAGAAGAATCGAAGAAGTACACTTCATTTGTTACTGATAATGGCCAATACGAGTTTAATCGTTTGCCTTTTGGATACGCAAATTCACCAGCTGTTTTCGTAAAGTATATCACGAAAGTGTTGAATCCGTTAATTAAAGAAGTGATAGTGTTTATTGATGACATGCTCATTGCGTCCGATACGTTACAAGAACACTTCGAATCGTTAAGGAATGTACTTGAGACGCTTGCTGATAACCATTTGGATTTACAGTTTGCTAAGTGTCATTTCGTAAAAACTCGTATTGAGTATTTGGGCTACGACGTGCAAAGCAATCAAATCAAGCCCAGTGACAGACATGTTGAATCTATCCGAAATTTTCCTGTACCAACCAATCGGAAAAGTCTGCAACGGTTCCTGGGATTAGTGAATTATTTCAGGAAGTTTATTCAGGGTTTTAACGTACAAGCAGGCCAACTTTACGAATTAATGAAGGAAGATAATGAGTTTGAATTGACCGCTGACCACATCCAGGCCGTGGAATGTTTGAAAAACGCACTAATCTCTAAGCCAGTTTTGCGCATATATTCACCAACTGCCGAAACCGAGCTGCATACAGATGCGTCGTCGTCAGGGTTCGGTGGAGTATTGCTGCAACGACAAAGTGACGATGGCTTGATGCACCCCGTAATGTACCACAGTCGGAAAACCACGATGGCGGAATCAAAGCTACACAGTTTTGAACTTGAAACTCTTGCGATTGTCTACTGCCTGCAGAGATTTCGCACGTATTTATTTGGCTTGAAATTCAATATTGTCACTGATTGCAACTCTCTCAAGTAAACCCTAGAAAAAAGGGATATCAACCCAAAGATCTTTCGTTGGGCTATGTTCCTTGAACAATACAACTTCGAGATTGTTCATCGACCTGGAACAAGAATGCAGCATGCGGATGCTCTATCTCGCTCAAACGTATTTACCCTGGTAGATGACGATAATTCTTCAAATGTCTTCGAAAACGCTTTGTGTATTGCTCAGCTTCGAGATCCTGATGTAACAAAAATTAAGGAGGCTTTGAATATTCGACCAACGAAAGATTACGAGATTCGAAACGCTATATTGTATAAAGTTGTGGGTAACAGATCTCTTGTCTACATTCCTGAGCAGATGATACCCTCGATTATCAATAAGTTTCATAATCATATGGACCATTTTGGAGTAGATAAAGTGTGTGAATTGATCAGACGAACATACTGGTTTCCGAAAATGCGTGAGCAAGTACAGGAACATGCAAAATCCTGTGTGACGTGTATTGCATATAATCCCAGAAATAAACGGTTCGATGGAAATCTATTCGACGTGGAGAAGCCTCGGGTGCCATTTGAAGTGCTGCATATAGACCATCTTGGACCTTTAGAAAGGAGCAAAGGAAAAAACGAACACATATTTGCCGTCGTTGACGCTTTTACAAAATTTATAAAGCTTTATCCTACCAAAACTACGAACTCAAAAGATGTGATGAAATCGTTAAAGGGTTATTTTTACGCATATTCCACGCCGAAACTTTTGGTATCGGACCGAGGTTCGGCGTTTACGTCTGTGGCGTTTGGAAAGTTTATGGAAGATCATGGAGTGAAACATGTGAAGGTCGCTACGGCTTGTCCCAAGGCAAACGGTCAAGTTGAACGGTACAACAAGACATTAGTTCCGCTGCTTAGTAAGATGGTTGAAGAATCGGGTAAATGTTGGATACAGTGCTTTCTGATGTAGAGTTTTTGTTAAACAACACGGTTAATCGTTCGACTGGGAAAAGTCCCGCAACACTGATGTTCGGTGTGGATCAGAAAAGGAGGATAGATTGTGATCTGACTCAATATTTACAGGATCAAATCGATGTAACCTTTAGAGACTTGGATGGAATACGGGAAGAGGCAAGCCAGTGTATGCGTAAACAGCAACAATACAACAAACGCGCGTACGATAGCCATTGCACGAAGAACACCCAATACCAAGAAGGCGACCTAGTTATGTTGAGACGAATGAATGTGGTAGGAGAAAGAAGTAAACTCAAACCGAAATTCCGAGGGCCGTATGAAATTAAAAAAGTACTCGATAAGAATCGTTATGTAGTAGGGGATTTAGATAACTATCAAGTATCCAACATTCACTTTGAAGGAATTTTCGACCCTTTAAATATGCGACTCTACCAAAAAGCAGAAGGCAAGACATCAGACTCCGACATTGAATATGAAGACATAGAGTATCTAGAAGAAGATGAAGCATAATATTGATTTGTTTAAAAGGTTTTGTGCAGGATGGCCGAGCTGTAAGCGTAGAAGAGAAAGAAAAACAAAACTTTTGACAACCCCTCGAATGTGCAAGTAGAGTCAACCCTGAAATGTACACACCCCTGACTGTGAGGTTCCCCTCCATTATAAAACCGTTTGGGAGTCTGAGAAAATCATCCGAAGAGAATACATTCAAAATATAATATAACGTTGAAACAGTGTAATTTGTATTTTTTGAACACGAGTCTACAATAGTAAATATACAGGGTTTCCCGGCATTCATCAGTGAGTAACAGGCTAATGTTCTTTTGTTTTGATCATGACTTTCACACAATCTGACCTCTGGTGTAGACAACCTCATAGATGTTTTATGATTTTTTTATTGATAAAAAATAGTTTTCATGCTGAAATATCTTTTTTTCGTGTTTGTACCTTATTTCTAGTCCTGTATTGCGTTATTGAAAATTTTCGTTATATGCGGTAACTTTGCCAACTTGTAACTTGGACATACCTGAAAGCCTATCAAAATGTTAATGAAATGGCCTTCGTTTTCTGTTTCACCATTCGAAGTTGGTTGCGGGAGAATGTGCCCCCAGAAGAGTCCAGTTTTGCCTTCTTGGAGTACAGCTTTACTCCGACTGCTGAAGCGCGAAAAAAAAAGTTTTTCTGCGGAAACATCGTGTTCTACAGTCGTCTGACAGCTCACATTTCAACATGCTAGTAAGGCGTATCGTAAGCTGAATTCAGCTTTGCACAAGGCCCACGTCTTGAGAATGCAAACCAATCTGCGATGAAACCCGAAAAACTTTTGGAAATTCGTCAACAGTAAAAGGAAAAACTGAACCCTTCCAAGCAACGTGCTTCATGACGACGTCGAAGCGAATTCTCATACTGAATGCTGTGAGCTTTTCGCCAAATTCTTTACATCCGTGTACGAACATATACCAGCCAGTGAAGCTCAAGTTGAGTTTGCTTCCTTAGCTGTTCCTTCGGACATCATAAGTTTGACGACGTTCGTGGTCACTCCTGCTATGGTCGTCCCCGCTGCAAAAAAAAATAAATAAAAAGTTCGCTTTCGCCGGGTCCTGACCGCATACCATCGGTCTTGTTCTGCCACTGCGCTGCTGATCTAGCCGAGCCAATTTTTGTCACCTTTACCTGATCACTCAATGATGGAGTATTCCCTGGAATTTGGAAGGAGTCTTTCATGTTTCCTGTCTTCAAAAACGGTGATAAGCGAAACGTCAGGAACTATCGTGGAATAACAAGTTTGTCGGCTGCGTCTAAGCTATTTGATATCATCGTCAGTGATCGTTATTCTTACTCAAATCAAGAGTTACATCTCTACCGTTCAGCACGGCTTCATGCCCGGCAGGTCGGTCACCACGAATCTGTTGAACTCCACCAACACCTGCATTACTGCTATGGAGGGCAAGGCTCAAGTCGATGTCATCTATACCGATCTGAAGGCGGCTTTCGATAAGATCTACAACAACATACTTTTGGCTAAACTGTCACGTCTCGAATCATCTGCCAAACTCGTGTCATGGATGAGATCATACCTGACGGGAAGAAAACTGCGCGTTAAAATTCATGGCTGCGTTTCCTCGTGCTTCTGCAATTCGTCTGGATTGCCTCAAGGAAGTAACTTTGGCCCTTTGTTGTTTAAAATTATTTTATAATGACATCCCAGCAAACATTAAATCGCATAACAAGCGTATATGTAACATCATATGCCCTAAAATTTGGTTGGCATATAATGCGCCTAACTGGCATATGCATGCAAAAGTGGAGGCCATATACATACATGGCAAATGATTACCGAATTTGTTTGGATGAATATGCAACTTTGACCGGCTATAATAGCAATTATATTGAAATTGAATTGCGATCTAATATGAATATATTCATTAATTGTCAAAGCACCAATTACGACTTTTGCCATACTCATATACGATTTATGACAGACATAGAAAAAACAAATGGCGCAAAATATTTTCTTGAAATGTTTATTATAGCCTCACGAATCGCCATTGTTATATATGAGTATTATTGTTTGTAGAAATAATAATTGTTTGATTGATTGGTGTTGGGAGTGGAATATGAATGTTTAAAATGACACAGATTGATGTTTGGTGAAAACTGCTCTGATGTGGGTTCGAACTCCGGTCGTCTGGATTATCGTCCACCAGCTATCTCGCGCGGCTATCTGAAATTTAATTCAGCTGGTGGATGATAATCCAGACGACCGGAGTTCGAACCCACATCAGAGCAGTTTTCACCAAACATCAATCTGTGTCATTTTAAACATTCATATTCCACTCCCAACACAAATCGTGTGTTTTTCAACTGTACTTTGATTGCAATTTTTTTTCTAGAATTCTTCTGGGGTTTATAAAAATAAAGAATACGTAGTGATAGAGTGAAGCTTAGTAAAGCAGTTTTTACTTCAAGAACCGTTTATTTATTGCATTGACACACAATACAGGCTCGAATAAGAGTACCTTCATTGAGACTAGCATGCTCAAATGCAGTTGTAAATTTTCATACATTGAATGAAAATTGTTTTCAAATGTTGTTTGCATGGTCAGGTTACATAGTCCGGATCCGTGTATAATCATCACTAGAAGAACTCCTAAATCTTTTCACCAGAACCTTTGAAAAGTGCATACAAAAGTTGGATGAATTGCTTTTACAGTAAGGAAATTTCCGTTGTTAGTAGTACTGAAAAATATGATTAAATCGCTGAACCTAATTGTCGCTCGATTTATATAGTCATTTCAGATTATAAATTAAGATATTAGCTCAGAATAGTGTAACCTTTCATCAAAAACAGATGAAACCTGATACCTCGAATAGCTTTAACGGCTCAGGATGGAGATTGAGCCATTAATAAACAACTGTAACTGAAATCTTCATATCAACGCGTTGCATTTCTTTCCACCAGGAATGTAAAATTACCCTCGACGACTAAACGACTTCCTCCGGCAGTGGAGGCGATCTGGCGTAGCGGTAACATCCATACCTCTCACGCTAAAGGTCACGAGTTCAATTCTCACTCCCGACATTCTTCCGAAATGGAAGGTAAAAGTGACGAACCAGCCAAATGTGTTGAAAGTCACTATAATACAGAAATAAAAAAAAAAAAAAAACTTCCTCCGGCAGTGAAATTAAAAATATCTCCCAGGCCCACAAATACATTGCATGTTGGGTTTTCTCCCAATAATGGCTCCTGAAAAAACGCGAAAAAAATCATTACTAGACACTGTTTTCGCTCACGATATTTTTAATCACTTGTACAAAACTCGTTACACTTTTACTCAGAATATTGATTTGATACGGATAGTTTGTTTTCATTGATAATTTTGTTCTTAAAGCTGTGTTTATTTTTACCGCCGCAGAGAAAGCGTCATTTTCTACAGCAAAAAAAAAAGTTTCTAATGTTGCTAGTATATATATATATATATATATATATATATATATATATATATATATATATATATATATATATATATATATATATATATATATATATATATATATATATATATATATATATATATATATATATATATATATATATATATATATATATATATATATGTACAACATTTTTCTTCCATTCAAAGCTTACGAGCTTATACGTAGCAAAGCTTATCAATTCAAAACATTTGTGAAACTACGTGTTAAAACTTACCACTTTTTGCTTTGAGTGTTGTTTATCTTTGCTTCATATAAACTGGCTGTCAAATTCAGCTTCGATGTCCCGAATTGTTCGATAGTTATTTTCATGACATATATTATTTTATTTAGAGTAAAAAAATTGTTATGGAGTGCCGAAATCGATTGAAATCGAAAATCTCGTCAATCCAGCATACAATGACTGAGCAATAAGCGTTTGAAATTGGAAATTTTTCACGATGGGATCGACTTCATTTTTAAATTTGTATTCCTAATATGTTCCCGAAAGACGTAATCCTACGTCAACAAATGCGGTAATAGAATTGGCTGCGTACCTAACTCGATAGACCCGATAGACTGAGAAGTGTTCCGAGTAAAACTATTGATTAAAAAACTCTGTCAGAATTGTTTTTGTTTACATCGAATCCTTCGCCAAAGCAAATAGATTCAAATTTGTTTCCCATTCCAAAAAAGACTGATTCCAATAATGGAATGCTGTGTTCCAGATTGTGTCAACAAATTCCAACAGTGGGTGGTTCAATTTCCGCAGGATGAGGAACTGGTAGCACGATGGAAGGCTGCAATTTACGCAGGAACTGGTCAGTATCTGTCGGATGGAAGTTCTACAAATGCTGTTCGCATGGTTTGTAATCTACACTTTCCAATGGCAGATGAAGATAATTATCAGGAACCGCTACTCTTCTTCAGGTGAGTTTATTCCCAGCATTTGTTCTTTTTCGTGTTTAACAATATGAATATTTCTTTTTAGAGACAGCATAAATGTACAAGTAGATAATTGTCGCTTGTGTCTCAGCTATGATACGGTAGTGAATATGCTCGACAAAAATGTCGAGTTTGTTCAAGACTGCTCTCTCCAATGGATGGCCAATAAGTATTTTAACGCAATACTGACAAGCGACAAACCGGACGATCGAGGATACTTCTGTAAGAGCTGTGTTAATCAGATCAACGCAACTCATGTCTTTTATCTGAAAGTGAACAAAGCTATGGAAGAATTTGAACTGCTGCAGCAAAAGATTGCAAAAGAGAATGTCTGTGTGAAGAAACCTGGGGGAATAACCCAAATATCTGATACTCGGACGCCTATCGTAACAATACCTGTAGAAATTGCGCTTGTGAAACAAGAAACCGAAACGAAGCGATATTTGATCGACGAATCACTACATGAGAATGAAAGCGGGCCAATTGAAGGAATAATAATCAAGGAGGAGATTCAGATCGATGAACCGTCATCACCGCAATCGGATGGATCCGAACTTACCTTGCATGGAACGGTAATAACGCGTCAGATCTCTCATCAAAATGAAAGAACAACGCGTTGTTTGGTGTGTGAAAAGTCGTTTGCGTCGACACGAAATCTCGAGCGACATATTATTAATGTCCACCAGAAAGATGTGTATAAATGCAAATTCTGCAATGTTACGAATGACGATGAGCGATTCGTAATCGATCATATTAATGAGCAACATTCCGCCAAAGCATCCGACCTGTTTATTAATTGTTTTGTATGTGGGGAACAATTTCTCACGCACAGATCGGTGAAAATGCACAAGAGGACACATACCGAGGCGGAAATAATGGCCAGCAAGAAGAATCTCGGTGAGAATAGGAAAGCGACTACTTGCAAGGAGTGTGGTGCATCATTTGCACACGCCAAGCAGATTGTAGACCACTTCAAGGAGGCTCATCCCACGGTGGAGTTAGAATTTTATCCTTGCACGAAATGTGATGCAGTATTTTTCCAGCGGAAATCCTTCTTCAGTCACCAATACGCTCATAGCAACAGATACGCTTGCAATCTGTGCGGCAGACGACACTACTCGAAGGCAAGAATGGCAATGCATCAACAGACTATCCACGGGATTCCGTTGCCGAGTGATTTCTACGATACATGCCCGATTTGCAATCAGCAATTTTTCCGAGCTCACGGCTGGGAGCGTCACTTACGGACCCACAAGGATCATCCCAAGGAAGAAAAAAGGCTCGCATGCGAAACGTGCGGAAAGCTCTTCGGGGGTTTGAAACAATTGCGCATTCATGAATTCAGTCATAGTGGGGACAAACCGTCGATCTGTTCGATCTGTGGGAAACGATTTGCCGCGTCGGCCTCGCTGCACCGACACGAGAAAACTTGTCAGGCGAAAGTCGATGCGGAGACTGCAAAAAAATAATTGTTTTTTCTCGAAATGCAATTATTTGTTACAATTAAATTAAGAAAAGTAAATTATATCAATGATTCTAAGGACCGGACTTGCGTTTCGTTCAATTTTGAAAACCATCCTCATCGATGTCACCTGAAATCCCTCATAATCATACAAATCGTCCAAGGTAAAAAAATCTACAACTGTTCAGAATATTTACAATGTTATCGTACACCGAGAACATTCGTATTTCTTTCTTTCTTTCTTTGTTTTTTTTTGTTTTTAAGAGGCTTTAAACTTTCGTATTTCTTGTATAAATCTTACAAGGAGTAATTTTAACATATTGTTGACCTCCCACGAGATTTCTCGTGTTTCGCGCTCCTTCTGTTACGGATGGATCAATAAATAACCTGTTTTCTACACTTGAAGGTTGAATCCTTGGTTTGCCAAGAATCTAATACCATGGACAGACATACAACTGTACTAGCGCTGTACGTGTACAGCGTTGTACAGGTACCACGATAGCATGACACACATACTTTGGTTGTACATTGTACCGCATGTCAGACTGACAAATAGAAGTCTGAATTTATTGCATTGTATTTTCACCGGTGACCGGAATAAATCGCCACAGTAAACAACTGCAACAGAAACAACCGCTTAGAAAAAGTGTAGTAGGCTAGAAATATTTGGCGCGGGAAAAACATCATGTGCCTCACATTTCTATTATAAATTTATTCTCTTGTTCTCGTTTTTCGAAATTTATTCTGAGGACAATGTAATGGGGACGAAGTCCCCATTTGGCGAGGATAAGGAATCGAGGCGGCCCATGCCGCCAAGATGACGCAATCCGAGTCCACCGCCGACCCGCCGTCGGAAGCGGCGGTGTCTCGCACGCAAACCTGGGATCCACTGATTGCCCGGTTAGTTTGAAACATAGGATACGATCCTTTAGCAATGTCCGACCGAGCTCTAGCGAGCGTCGGACGGTATACGTCTGCCCGGGGCGTTACGTTTGCCTGGGGCGATACGTTTGCCCGGTTAATTCTTGTTTTGAAATATAATACCGCGCCACAATATTTATAGCCTACTACACATTTTATAAGCGGTGGTTTCTGTTGCAGTCGTTTTCTGTGGCGATTTATTCCGGGAACCATTTTCACCAATATTTAAATGAAAAAGGTTTTTATTTAGCGTCTAAACTATCGAACACAACAAATATGTTTCCACTCTGAGTTATTAACTCAAGAGAAAGTCAATGAAAAGAATGTATACCAAATGTTTTGATTCGTTTTGTTCATGCTACCCACCACCATCTATGGCGCTGCGCACAGTACAACTGTAGCCACGCACAGCGGTAAAACAGGTCGGTACAGGTACAGCGATTGTACCGAGTTGCTTGCATGGTTTTAGCGCTGTACATGGTGACAGACATACAAATTCGAAGTACAACGGTAGTACAGCTGTATGTCTGTCATAAGTATAACAAGGCCTACCGATGGCTCGCCTTCGTCTCATCCACATCGAAGGAAAAGATCTCATTCGTGGAATCCCAACAAATGAATAATGATGATGGTCCTACCTCTTTCCCCTGCAAAAGTTTGAGCGGAACGAGTTATCTTATTGATAATAATTATTTTACGGTATTTACATTTTTTTCATCAACTAACCAGTAGGCAAGCTAAATTGAAAAGAAAACGGACTGGTTATCTCGCAGGCATAGATTACTAATCGAAAGAATAATTTAAGCCATTATATGAACGTATTTATTCCATGGCATGTCGAGGGAATTTCCAACCCGGGAAGACCCTATACCTACCCAAGCCTAACTCTAGCCGATACTTCAGGCCCATTACTTATCTCAAGGCATGTCAAGAAAATTTCCAACCCGAAAAAATTCTTCACCGATCAGGAATTAAACCCAATACCTATGTCAGCAATAGCCTTGAATAACATTCTGCAAATGTGATCGAGACCAGACAGCTGAGCAAACCTAAGCCTAATTCCAACCAATACTTCAGGCCCTACATTCAACCTGGAGTATAAACGTATCAACCAGAATCTGCAATGAGATCTGCCACAACACAGAAAAATCTCGATATAATTATCTGTCAAGAAGATGAATTTACGAGCATTCCGGTTGAGCTATCCCTAGCTTCCCACTGGTTTTCACATTATACCCCTTGGAATGCTTTAATTTTTCCGCTAAAAACTGCTTTTGATTATGTTCGATCTAAAGTTTTTTGTGGTTTTTGTAAAGTGTTTTGTCTGTCAACGCGCGCGGGCTCAAACTATTGCAGACTTCACAAATATTTTATTTTTTTAATTAATTTAAAAACTAAAAATGAAATACAAATGAAGCGTTCAAGTTTGCCCCGAAAAGTGCTGTCCTTAATATGTTAAAAGGTAATCAGAAAATTCTAGAGCAACATGTCAAAAGGGTCTATCTTCTTTGATCGATTCTCTTCATTAACTTTCTCTTTCGATAACCGCAGTGTTTCAGACAGATTTTGCTCCAGTTTTTCCGTGTAGTTTGATAAACGAGATTCCCTTTCACAATCCTTATCGTCGAAAACATAAAGAAATGCGTTTACCGATGAGGTATTAATGAAAGAGAATGTAAATGAAGAGAATCGATCAAAGAAGATAGACTCTTTTGACATGTTGCTCTAGAATTATTTGAATTTGATAAAATGGGAATCGGGAATAACCCACAAATATTGGTTCCCAAAATTGCACTCGCATGAAATTTGGTATCTCTAATATTGGTTGTGAGCAAGATTTCATCGAATTTGCTAGTGTGACTAAAAAGTTCCATGCAAGTTTTCTAGCAACAAACCACTGTATGAATCAGGGTTGCCATAACAAAATCTGTGTTTTTGGTCTCATAAAATCTTTTTATCTCACTTTTTTCGCAGAAAATCTGTATCGAAATCTGTATTTACCCTAGAGATGGGCGAGCGCTCACGAGCCGCTCATTTGAGCCGGTACGTCAGAAAGAGCGTACGATCCACAGTTCTTTAAAAATGAGCCGCGGCTTTCAAATGTACGGCTCTTGAATGAACCACGGTTCAAAAAAGACCCACCGTGGCTCTTTTTGAACCGCGGTTCATTGAGGAGCCGTTCATTTGAGAACCACGGTTCAAAAAAGAACTGCGGTTCATAAAAGAACCGTGTTACTTTTGAGAGCTGGCTTATTGATAAAGAACCGTGAATCGTACGCTTGTTCTGACGAACCGTGGCTTGCGGCAGTGCGGAAGAAATAAATGTTTCCCATGCTGCTTTTCAAGCGGTTTCATTTATCTGTTTGTATGTTTGTAAATTTTGGCGGATTACATATTTTCTCGAAACCCTATCAATATGAGTATAGGCTGATTTAGACGATGCCAGTCAGCGCTCTAGTTGAAGTATCCAGTGAATAGAGAACAGACACTCTGTTCAAGTTAGAGGCCAATTACTTGTTCGATACTGGTACAAGTAACTTGAACAGAGTGTCTGTTCTCTGTTCACTGGATACTTCAACTAGAGCGCTGACTGGCATCGTCTAAATCAGCCTTATCTAATGAAAGGACTAGACTAGTAGGACACAGTTATTTATGTAAAATGGAAATCCAAGATAGCGGACGTTACAAAATGGCAGACAGTTAATTTCGCCAAAACCCTATTAATTTGGGTATCAAATAAAAGGGCTTGCCTAGTAGATCACAGTTATTTATGAAAAATGTAAATTCAAAATGGCCGCCATCCCAGATGGGGGAAATATGTATTTTTTTCAAAACCCCATCAATATGGGTATCTAATGAAAGGACTTGACTAGTAGGACACAGATATTTATGTAAAATGGAAATCCAAGATGGCGGCCGTTATAAAATGACAGACTACTAATTTCGTCAAAACCCCATCAATATGGGTATCAAATGGAAGGGTTTGCCTAGTAGATCACAGTTATTTATGAAAAATGTAAATCCAAAATGGCAGCCACCCCAAAATGGCGAAATATGTATTACTTTCAAAATCCCCTCAATATGGGTTCTAATGAAAGGACTTGACTAGTAGAACACAGTTATTCATGAAAAATGTAAATCCAAAATGGTGACCGTTACGAAATGGCAGACTACATTTCTTCGGAAAACCCTATCATATGGGTATCAGATGAACGGGGTTGACTAGTAAATCACAGTTATTTATGATAAATCCAACCCGTATATGGGTATCGAATGAAATGATTTGACTAATATAATACAGTTAATCATGAAAATATTCCATTCGAAATATTTTAAAAACGTTTGGGATATAAAACGAGGAGAAAACTGTGTCGTTATCGAAAACTGCTATATTCTCCCGACTGATAATTCGACATGATCAACATTTTATGGATCAAGAGAAATCAGTTCTAGTGATTATAAAAAAAGCTCTGTATAAATTGATTCCGGAGCTGGTAAAACGATCTACAAATCTTGAGTCAGACGAATTAGTAGCCTAACAAATACTGCTAGATCCTCGCTTCAAGCAGCAAGGTTTTGGGGATAACAGAAAGTACAACTATGCACACCAGTCGTTGATAAGGATGCTAAAAATGACATCCATAGAACACACACCTACGCAACTACCACAAATCGTTGGTGATGAAGCGCTGTCATCTGTATGGGAGGAGTTTAATGCATTGGTTGGCAATCTTCGATCCTCACATGATCCAAAAGCTGTTGCAACATCTATTGTAGATAAACATTTAGCGGAACCACATTTGCTGAGACTAAGCGACCCTTCGTTTTGGTGGAATGAAAGGAAATTTATCTCTCCGCGGCTCTATCTTTTTTTTGAAAATAGTATATATTTCGGCGCCTTCAGTACCATATGAGCGAGTTTTTCCGAAAGCAAGACAAGTTTGCAGTGAAAGATGTAGTAGACTTCCATCATATAACATTGGAAAGATAATGTTTATAAATAAAAAAAAAAGAATATCATTGTGATGGAAATATTTCAGAGAAGTAATATTTTTACTTTTCTCTGCACTGATTATTGTTTTAAACCTTATTTTTTACGTCTTCCATTCTTTACATATCCGAATAAACCAGTTCTTGAAAAGAGCCGTCGAGCCGCTCAAATAAGCCGGCTCTTTTCATTGAGCGCACGGCTCTGAGCCGCTCACTGAAATGAACCGTTTTGCCCATCTCTAATTTACCCTTTGTGTTTGTCTGCTCTCAGTCACCACAGCAATGAAGTATACTAATATTATAATTTATTCAACAATGTATCAGTTCAATTTTTGACGTAGGACTACGTCTAACCGGAAGATATAGGGGGTGAAATGGAAATCTAGGCACTGAACAAGCAGGAAAAAATGCAAGATTTGGAACGCTTATAACTCGAGCATTTCTCAATAGATCGCAAAGGTTTTTGCATCAATTGATAGGAAATATATCTACGCATCTATCATAACGAATAACATTTCATTTTTCTTGAGATAAATAATTGAATAATTGTGAAATATCAAACATTGCCCAAATGCACTATGTGCCCATTTTTGATTGGTCCATTTTGTGCTCCTCAAATCGTACCGACCAAAACGGGCAACCAGAGCAGCAGCGAAATAGAATGAAGCACGATTGGAAAGGAAAAAGAAAAAAATTAACGAAACATTGGTCGCAGTCTCACACATGCGTAATTCTTAAGTCAGCTTAAAAATCCCCGCTCCGCTGCCGTAACGATCAGCCCCCTTTTTCAGCCATTCTTTGTGTGGACACCGACTGGACAACATCGTTGCTGGACGAGCTGGACGGCGAGGGATCGAGTGCCTTTCTCAAGGCAAGAGGGCGGAGGTGGTAGCGCTGAATTAGAGTAGAGTAGAGTTTTTAAAGGGCCTTTCTCAAGGCTAGAGACGAATGAACTGCAAAAGTTTAAAGTCTCTAAAATACAATACCTTCCTTCCTTCCTTCCGTAACGATCATTCTCATCCAAACACAAATTGATGTTTTCATAATTTGTTTGCCAGGATCTGATGAGTATGTGAATTTGGCAGTTATTCTGAGCTTATTGATAGTTGGGGACTTTCCCGATTATTCAATTTTCACCAATTCTTAAATTGCTTCTAGATTGAAAGTACAGTAATTTACATTTAGCTCGACATTTAGCTAATTGGATGGACCTGTAATGCGACATATTTAGTTGGACATTTTTTGTATACATAGATCTCGGCATCCATATTATGACCCCACATTGAAAGTCGACACTGTACCACTGTCATCGCAAATGTTCAATTACAGGTTAAAATCGCCTCCAATGCGACACTGAGTGTTTCTCCGGCACGTCGCATTAAATGTAATTTACTGTACAACATGTCACAAGCTGGATGGGAAGAAATTTTCCAACTGTGAAAGCTGTGGCGAATGGCAACAAATCGCTAAACAGGAAGGTTTAGCCGAACAAAATGGGGATATCGAGTGATAGCAAAACAATAAACTCTTTAGATTGAAGATAATTTTGTGATCCTGATAATGACCCGTTTTAGCCTGCATGTGAATCCAACGAGCGAACAAATCGTAATGAATGTATTTTTTTGCCATCGCTCCCTTTTAACGCTCATTCGTTCGTCTCGTTGGACTCGCCCCTCTGGCTGAGTCTGCAGATTTGTCTCTATTCTGTGAGTGTGTACCGCTAGAGTATGAAACACGCGGACCCCAAAAAAATATCTTATTTTCTTTCAAACCGTAAACCCGTAAACCGTAAACCCGTAAACCGTAAACCCGTAAATCGGCATCGTGGACGTAACAAAGGAGGACAAGTTAAGGGAAAGGCAAAGTCTCACTCGAACCGTGCAGGTCTCCAGTTCCCTGTTGGTCGCATTCACTGATTGCTTCGCAAGGGTAACTAGGCCGAACGGATTGGTACCGGAGCACCAGTATACCTAACAACGATTATAGAGTTTCAGCCGTCGGAGTGCTCGAGTTGGCTTGCAAAGCTGCTCACGACAATCAGAAAACCCGCATCAAGGACAGAGCAGCTTCGGTTCGGCGCTCATCAAGGCAACAATTAGTTTCAGTGAGTGGCAAAGTGTTTCTCCGGCACGTCGTATTAAATGTAATTTACTGAACAACATGTCCAATCCGATACTGAGTGGTGGTAATGCGACGTGCCATTGAATGTAATTTACTGTAAAATATGTCACAAGCTGGATGGGAAGAAATTTTCCAACTGTGAAAGCTGTGGCGAGTGGCAAACGCAATAGCTAAGCAGGAAGGTTTAACCGAACAAGATGGGAATATCGAGTGATAACAAAAACACAACACCAAAGGTTCTCTTCAGAACCATCAACATGTTCATAAAGAGTAAACAGTAAACTAATTCATTTTTCAGGTAGATAGGTAGGTATTCACGTAGGAGAAGAAAATAAAACAATATATTTAAAATATATATTTAACAAAAGCTGTCCCCTTTGTATAGTCCTACGTCACTCCAGTTATGTCCCCGACATTACCCACCCGTTTTTTTTTAAACGAATTTTGATTTCTTGTGAGGTTATTCACGAACCAAAACAGCGCTACTGTAAATAAAAGATAACGGTACTCAGTATGAACGAAAGTTGTCATCCGTGCTCGAGGAAAAGATTAATGTATTGCGGCACTTTATAGATGTAAAGAGAATAGTTTTGTATGTTCAAACAGAAAGACAAAAAGCGAAAGACGCCCAACTAATTGTTTTTGTGATATATGAATAATTATAGCAAATGTTTTTAAAAACATAAACACATCGTTTAGTACCGTAAACCGGTTTACAGAAAAATATGAATATTTCTGATTTTTTTTGTTTAATTTACACCCATATATTTTTAAACCAGTACTGGTGCTAACGCCACAGAACGTTTTGAAATTTTTTGTTGTAAAATTTCCTTCAGCTTGGAAATTTTTTAGCGGAAATTTTCAAAACAAAGACTTGGGGTGAAATTGATCAATCTTTTTTTTTCATTATTTTCTAGTGTAATATGCACAAATATACCGTTCTGAATCATATTTCGGACAACAGCATATTTCGAACTCTTTTTTCTAATATCTTGAGAATGATGCCACTGATGATATAACTATCAAATTAATATCACAATTGCTTCTTTAGAATAATCCCTTTGGTTTCACTATCATTTCACATGAGAACTACATTTAAATTATAACATAATCGACAGAAATCGTACAACACTACTCATTATCGTTTGTGTTTGACATTTACTTAGCGTGAGCACGTAGAATTTACCCGTTCATAAATATTTAAATTTCTCCCGTGTTTCATCAGTTCTCATCATCGTTAACAGTTGACTGTGATTGCTTGGAAAGTGTTTCGCAGTTGACTATAAAATATAATCAGGTGTAATGTAATTTTCGTCCAAAAAATTACAAAATAAAGTGTCCGAAATTTGAATTCAATTTCTCCGAAATTTGATTTAGTGTCCGAAGTTTGATTCTAATTAGCTCCATTAAAAAAAAAATTTATTCGATTATTTTTTTAAGTTTTCAATCAAATAGGTACCAAAGTAGAAAGCTTAAAAGCATATTGAACTAATTTATTAAAAATATCAACTAAGTAATACCTGTGCATAAAGTTTAGATCTGTTTTCTGCATCATATGCCTTAAGCGTCCGAAATATGATTCAGAACGGTATAGAAATCCACTGATTTCTTTACCTACGTTCATTTAAATTATAATTCAAGAGTGAGACTTTAGTGATTTATGTCTACCTAAAAGTATAGTCGTGCTTTTTTCATATCTAGATCTAAATTTTGATATGCAGGTAATCCTGAGACCATCCGGTTTGGTCAAAAACCCTCGAAATGGTCATGAATGAGCAATTTTGATCCTCCAAATGATGGGTTCTGTTTATTTTTGGGTTCTGGAACCTAAGGCGCTGTAACTTTTTTCGGCCATATCCCCGGAACCCACGGATCGATTAAGATTAAACTTGAAAGGTTTTTTTTCAAATGAAACTGTTCGCGTCTAATTCGCTTCAGATAGTTCAGTTCGTACACGAAAAAGGAAAAAATAACAACATTTTATGATTTATTTCTGCAGATGATTTTTACTAATCAACGCAGATCTTTTTTTCTCGAATTGCCAGCACTTTTCAATACATCATTTGAGCACTTAGCTTTTGCTTCCTTTTTTTTGTCGCTGTCGCTTTCTCCTTTTGAGGTTCCAAGTTGATCATCTGAATCCAGTTTTTCCTGTCTAATCAAAATTTGCGCTGCATGCTCTGCCGTGACACTCTCTCCTGGTTGTATATCTACCACTCGCTTCCTTTTCGGAATAATAAGATCAATTGGCTTGCCAAATCGTTCCTCCTTAACCCTTTTATTACGACAGTGTGCTTCGCCGAAGTGTTACCCCTGTACGGAGCACTGCGCCTAAAAGTATGCACATCGCGCTGGTGTGATCGAAGAGCAGTATGAATTTCATGTCGTCTAAAGACGACGCTCGTACACACAGCTCGTCGCGCGGATGTTATCTATAGACGACGCTCGTAACGAAAGGGTTAAGCATTGTGACTAGATGTTTCGAAAACTAGTTTTCCTGCTGCTCGTGATCCTTTTGTTGGCATTTTTTTCAGAACAGCATATGAATTCAATGGGAATATTCCTGTAGCTTTGAAACCAGACTTCATATTAGCGGAGCTCCGTGGTGCTACGGTGTTCAGCGTTTTCTTCAAGATGCCCGGGAATTTTTGCTCCGGTACAACACGTTTTTCTCTCTTCCTCCAGCCCTCGAGAGTACACTTCCACGCCATCTTTAATGGTCTGAAGAAACTAACGTCGAGAGGTTGACATAGATGGGTCAGGTTTGGAGGGAAGAAAGCCAGTCTGATATTATTTTCCAGGCAACTTCGAATCACTTTCGATGACAGATGCGAGCTTACGTTATCACCGATAATAACCTTCGGATAGTCATTCTGCAAACCGTTGCAGTATGTAAATGCGACTGAGGCAAACCAGTCCTCAAATGTTGTCCTGTCGAACCAGCCGGAAATTAAAAAATATCTTGTATGTATATTTAAGGTAGAAAATTCTAGGACCGTACCTGATTTGGTGTGATTGTATCGAGATCCCTTCGATCCACCCTCTCTCCAGATAGGATAGAGATGCACTGCAGCATGTACAATGTAAGGTGGCAGCATCTTCCCGTCAGCAGCTCCGGCAAACATCACAGAATAAGCGACCTTCGAATGATCTATAGTGCGGTCCACATGCTTCTGGCCTTTCTTAACACTCACTTTTGTCGATTCTGGGTCATCGGTAAAGTTGGTCGCACCATAATTAATGATATTTCCTGCCGGAATGTTGTTGACTGTCTTTACAAGATTGTCGAAATATGCGCTAACGTCAGTTGGGCTAACCTTGGCGCGGTTTCTCTTGATGTTTTGTGTCACCCGAGATGAGAGCGTTGTCTTCATGCGTTTCATGAATCCGGAAATTCAATCATTACCGGGAAGATTGTTGACAAACATTGTATTCACCAGCAAATTGGATAATTGCAGATAAGTCATTATCTTCTGCCTGACTAAGTATGGTCTGTCCTCCGTTCTTCCGACAGTGTAGTCCATTTATCTTGTTGAATAGTGTTCCGAATGGTATGCGAAACATTTTAGCAGCTCCACGAATGGAATAATTTTCGTTTTTCACTGCTGATATCGCCTTTTCATCTGTTTCGGATGAATGGTTTAAATACGTTCTTGCACCCAATCGCTTCTTGTAATGCCGGATTTACAATCATCCACAATGAGCGCGATTTTTTTTCTTCAATAGCGATTTTTATTCGTCAACCAATCAGAGCAAAGCGCGAAATCACCCATGACAGTGCGAAAAAAAATAGAACTTTCCAAGCTTTGGCTGCGAAAATCGCGTTGCTTTGATAGGAGACACTATATATATCAGACAGGTGGAACAAAATATGCTTGATGGGTGGAACGATATATCGAAATAAATGTTCAGCTCTATACATATGAAACGCTTCATAAAGTGAGTGCTGAATCGATCACCTATTGTAAGCGTATTGCTGCCTAATCATAATTATTTTAACACATTTTTGTTAATATTTGATTGAATTCGTTAGTTTTTCAATTATTAATAATCTGGAGTTTATACTTGCATTCACATTTCTAGCAATATGATTTTATTCCACCAATCTAGTACGACCTTGTCCATAACAAATAATGGCAGTATGATCAGAGGGATGCAGGTTTGACAGATAGATTATGACAGATTATCGCGCGATATCGCTAACTATTGTAAAAAGCTGCACTGGAAAATATCGCGAGTGAGTATATCGCATGCGATTAAAAGCCTGCATTGTAAAGGAAGCATAAGTTCGGGTCATTTTGAACGAAACAAAACTTGACTTCTACAAAACTTAAACATTTTCACAGCGCAGCGTGGAAAAGTAAACAAACAGTATGATTGCTCTTAGCTCCTAGAAGCTAGTAGAGTAGTGAGATGTAGGGTTGCTTCGATTGAAATTCAGGCTGTCTGATTAGGAAAAAAAGATTTTTCTTACTTGTTTCAATAGCAATTATAACTATTTGATTACTGTTTCAACTCATGGAGGTTTGGCTAGGTGTGATTGAATATGCACGTTTAAAAATGGAAACGAAAATGCTCTTCAGAAAAATACTAATTTTTATGCAATTTAATAAGCGATTTGTTGGGAATTATTGAAGAAAAGCATCTTCAAATGATTATTGAACATGTCAAATAAAAAAAGTTCGAAATTTAATTACATAATACCTCCAAAAATTGCAGTTTGTTTTTAGTAGTACGTTTGATCAATTTCACCCCGGTAAGCAATTTTCCCCCGGATGACGGTATCTCATTTATACTCATATATTCATATATTCTCAATACACAATACTGAATACTACTTGAATTGTTCGCAAATTACACCGCAATCATTTACAAGGATAGAGTGACTATGTTTCTAAGACATGTTTCTGGAACATTTCAAATAATTGAGAATTTGTATCAATGCAGCGAAGATCCAGAACATACTTTTCCCATATTGCCAGCCCCCGACTTGTGCTAGCTATATATTCTCAAAGAATCCACATTAAATATGAAGCTCAGGAATCTACGAGCTAGCTAATATCTTGCCGTAGGATGAAAAAACTGAACTGTTTGTAGGAGGATTCAGGAGTTGCCGAGATTCGAACCATCAAAACGTATGAAATCTGTACAGTTAGACTCATATTTTAGGTTGGTTCAGTTTAAATAGGTAGGATTATAATAGGAGTACCGGTAAGTTTCTTCGTTTTTTTTTTCAAAAATTAATGCTTTATTCTGCAAAAATGGTTACAAATTTAATATTCCAATTTTTGACATCATCAAAATTGGAGAAATGCTGGTTAACCAGGCCATGTTGCATCGATCGAAAAAGGTAGTAATCGGACGGAGCAATGTCTCGAGAAAACGGCGGATGGGATAGGACCTCTTATTTCAGCGTTTTCATGTATGTTTTGACCGGTTTCGTGACATGCGGCTGAGCATTGTCGTGCTGCAGAATAACTTTATCGTGTCTTTGCTCGTATTGTGGCCGTTTTTCCTTCAGTGCACGGCTCAAACGCATTAATTGTCATCGGTAGAGGTCCTCCGTAATGGTTTCATTCGGTTTTAGCAGCTTATAAAGCACCACACCCAGCTGGTCCCACCAAATAGACAGTATAACCTTCTGGCCGTGTATATTCCACGCGGCCGTCGAACTTGATGCATGGCCGGGGTATCCATACGTTGTCGGACGTTTAGGATTGTCGTAGTGGACCCACTATTCATTGCCAGTAACGATTCGACGCGAAAACCCCCTTCTTTTATGCCGTTGGAGCAGTTGTCCGCACGTGAAAAACGGCGTTCGACGTCTCTTGGCTTCAATTCATACGGCACCCAATGTCCTATCTTTCGGATCATTCCCATTTCGATTGGATATGGTTTTCCGAGCTACTCCAAGTGTATCTGCAAGTTCTTGTTGCGTTTGTGATGGATCTTGATCAAGTAAAGCCTCCAATTCATCATCTTCAAACTTTTTTGGCGGTCTGGAACGTTTTCGTCTTCCAAGTCAAAATTACCACTTCTAAACCGTGCAAACCACGTCTGACACGTTCGCTCAGTTGGAGCATGGTTACCATAAACTTCCACCAAAATGTGATGACTTTCCGCAGCTTTTTTCTTCCTATTGAAGTAATGAAGTAACACTCCCTGCAAAAACACTCTCGTTGGTACGATATTCGACATATTCCAAGTGGCAAAAAATATGTTGTTTACGCTTCAACTTTTTGACATATACTGGAAGAGACGCACAATGACAGTAGCTCTCCAACGAATGTCTGGAAATTCGATTCACTGGAATAATAATCAAGTTACGCCATCTGTTGTAAAACCGAAGAAACTTTCCGGTACACCAAATAATTCAACAATTGAAGAGAATGAAGTGAGGCAAAAATCATCTAATGATGACAGCAATAAGTATGAAATCCATTTGCCAAAATTTTGATACAGTTTCAATTCAATATACTGTTTATCTACCTAATTGGCCAAATATTTTACAAAAAAGTGTTTTTCAATGTTTTTTACTGAAATTAAAACAGACCGAAAAGTTCAACTTTTTTTTTTCAATGCGGGTAATATGGACATATAATGGGGGTAATATGGACAGGTTTGTAATATATGAAGCGTAGAGGTTTATCGATCCCGAGAGGAATAATTTTATTCAACCTAGATTTGAACTCATCACGAATGTCCGTTGAATGATGAAAAAATCGAATTATTCCACCTAGAAGTGATATCGTGCTTTCAGCAGTATAAACGAACAGACCCTCAACTATTTTGCTTTTGGTTCCAGTCAGGGTCTAAACTGTCCACATTTGGCGATTTGATTTCCATTTATGGACGCCGGGCATTCCTTAAGAACATATTAAACCGACTTTTCACAGTCTATCTCACTCTCACTGGCAACTGTCCGTTTTACCCCACCAGTACATTTATTTCAATAATTTAAAATTTTCCACTAAAAAATGAATTTACTTTTCCGCACATACCTAATATCGCTTTTCTGTTAACTCACATACCGAATTATAACCATCAGCGAATTGAATTTTGACATTAAACCACTCAAAATGCTCAATATGGAAGCAGCTAAAATTACATCCTCACGTGGAATCATGTATGATTTTCGGTTTTTGTTTCTCTTTTCCACTTTTGATCACTATTCATTGCCATAGGGTGGCTTAAGTATTATAGAAGAACATGTAGAAGGTGTTCTCATTAACAGAAAACTGAAATTGAAAATGTAACTATACAAAATCAACTACCTGTCCATATTACCCCCACTGTCCGTATTACCCGCGATTCACCTACTTCTAAAGGGCACTTTTCAATGTATACCAATGTGACACGGCAGAAGCAGCATTCAGAAAATTTGGGTTTTAGTATCTTTATTTATCGAATAAATATCTTTTTTTACATAACATTATGTAGTCTCTATCTAACTTAGCGCTTTCCTCTCTTGTATACGATTTATTAATTAGCAAAATTATAGTAATGATGATAATCAAATGTGATACAAACAATTGATTTCGGTTCTCAGAGTGTGTGTATAAATATATATTTAAAAAAAAAACTAGCCGCCTATGCACAAAATTGTGTATCAACTTTTGTTTGTTCGATCGTTTGAAATTCATTCATTCCCTATCTAGCTCTAATTTGTGTTAAATTGTTTTTTTTGTTTGTTTGCTCCACGTGCCGAAAAGTGGGCGCGCATTGGTTGAAGCTATTTGGCATTGGGGGGAGTTGTCCAGCAAACCGATTCCGGCTTCGGTTCTCCAAGAAAGCTTCCTTTTTATGTTATGTTACGAAAGCGCGCACTTAATAACCAATAATTTTTTTTTCTCTCTCTAATGTCTCACAATAGCTTTCGTCACTCTCATCACTTTCTGTTCCTTCTAAGTCACACGCTCTGGAGTACATCCGGTGATTGGTTGCTCGATTTTCGGAGTTCCTCTGGGCGTGTGGGGGCATTTGTGTGTGTGTGTTTTCGTGGGTGGATTATTAATACAGAAGGGTAGTAGGGTTGCAAAAAGTGTGGTTCTGTTTCCGTGCCCAGTTGCTTGGGTCGCTATTTTAGGATGATAGTAATGATATGGTGATATCGCTGAACTGTGATGATCGCAGGTTCCTGGTCCTGGTCGTTCGCAAGTAAATCACTAAGTTTGGAGGCTGAAGGCTGCTCATTTTTTGAGGTTTAGTTGAACAAGAAATTTACCGGAGCTTTGTGGCAGGCAGAGGATATTAACTAATGCAAACTTTCTTCTTCCTTTTTTTGTGTGAGCAGCTAAGCTCTTCCAACATCTTACGCACTGGTTGATTAGTCAGAGATATGTGACTAAAATACATTGTCAAAGTGGTTATCGAATAATTAAAGGGTGAGGATATAGCAATGTCCAAGTCTGTCAGCTTCCCCGCCTGGGAAGCCGAAAAATACATGTTTTCTTTCTACTATTGTTGTGAAAAATAAAATGAACAAAACCAAAAAATTCGACAGCACGATGGGTTTAGGCCATCGTCAGCGCTCCAGCGCCAAGGCCGAATCCTACACCACGTGGGCCGTAGTTGCGGCCATAGCAACCTTTGCAGTAGATCTCTCCGTTGGGGGCATCGTTCAGATTGGTCGAATCCAGTGACTTGTGACAGTCGCAACAGCTGAAGCAACGCTTGTGCCAGATCAGATTTTTGCTGAGCATCTTCTCCGCTTCGTACACGGCATAACCACAGCGGCGGCAACCCTTACCGTCCTTCGCCTTGGGACCGTTCATTGGTTTAAAATCAGTACTGAAAGGATTCGTTTCGATGAAATAAAATCTACCGAGGGAGATACTTTACTTTAAACACTCACAGTACAGGGGAAGCCTGGGCGTCGGTAGACACAAGTGTAGGTGTGTGGCCAAAGCCGAATCCCTTAGGACCGAACAGTTTTCCGTAGCAAGCGCGGCAGTGGATCTCCCTGTCGGGTCCATCGCAGGCAAGCATCGAATCGAGTGGTCTGTGGCACTCAGCACAGTTGAAACATTTTTTGTGCCACATGGTACCCTTGGCCAGTTGCTGTTCCGCAGCGAAGACCATGCCACCACAACGTGGGCATCCCTGGCCGGCCGGGGCCTTGATCGTGGTGGTATCAATCGCTACAGATGGCTTCTGAGCGGCTATTTGTTCATCGCTGTAACAAGAATACAAAATAGGTATTATGTTTTCATATATTGTCACCATTCCTACTCACGTCATGCAATCCGTTTGCAAAAATCCTGAGCCGCAGGCGAAGCCATAACCATGGGGTCCCCATTTCTTGCCGTAGCAAGTCTTGCAGTACACATCCCTATCCGGACCATCACAAGCGATGATGGAGTCGAGCGTCTTGGTGCAATCGTGACACTTGTAGCACTTGCGATGCCACTCACGACCCTTGGAGAGGACCATCTCGGCGGCGAATACGACGCCTCCACAGCGAGGACATCCCTGGCCAGGGGAAGCCTTGATGGTTGCCGTATCGGAAGCCGATAGTTTCGGTGAGAATTCACTTTAGACGTTGCAAAAAAAAAAAGAGAAATGTTAACCATCGCATGAAAAATTGTCGGAAAACATGAAGGTGACAGTCACTAATTGAACGAGTAGAACAACAACGTGGTTTATTGTACCTCTGGACCTCCAGATCCCTCGCGTCGCTCATTAGACCGAGGAACGATATACCCGCGTGGCCGTATCCGCGAGAACCGAATCTACTGGCGTAGCATCCTGCATGGGGATAGTTGGATAGGCAATATATATTTTTTCCTCCAAGATTGCAATACAACACGGAACACGTAACGTATGACTCGTATATCGTATCAGTTAGTGACAGCACCATCGATCGGTAGCAACGGGGATCAACTTACTTAATCAGGTCGGTGCTATCGGATTGCAAGGCTCCACCTCCTTGACCATAGCCGTATCCCTTCGGGCCGTACTTCTTACCGTAACACACTGAAACATTCAACATTTAAGGATGAAAAGGTACTTCAACACAGACCATTCCACGGAAACAACAAACCTCGGCAGTAGATTTCACGATCGGGTCCCTCGCAGCAATTTATAGAATCGAGACCCTTCTTGCACTCGCCGCACTTGAAACATCCCTTATGGTAGGACTGTGAAAACGATGACAAACACGCACAAATGGAGAGAAATAGAAATGATTATGTACAAATATATTCAACTCGGAAATTAGTTACGGTTGCGGGTGATTTGGCATTTTCAGGCTATTTACAACTGCGTGTGTACAATGTTTAGTAAGAAAAACCAAAAATACATGTTATCAAAATGTTAGACAGCATCGTTTGGAAACTGGACTGTCCGGCACCGTTTGTACTACCTCGGCAGTAGATCTCTTGGTCGGGACCATCGCAGTGGATCGTCGAGTCGAGGGTGCGATTGCAGACTAAGCACTTGAAGCAGCGTCGGTGATAGCCCTGAGGGTGTTTAGTGGCAGGGAGAGAGCAATTAATATAGGTACAGGCAATTGGTAGTCTGCGAATTTGTGATTTGGTGATGGTGGTGTGGCGCATTGGAAGTGTTTTCGGTTGACATTCTATGAGCATTTTATAGGAAATTTCTTTCCACGCTTTGCGACAAAAATTGGCAGTGATTTTGGAAAAGCTGTAATTTCGTGAAGAGTAAAAACTATTAGTTTGAGGTTTATATTTTATATGAAAAATTTCAATCTTTTTTTTATTCTACGATTTGGATCAAAACTTTTGGATTTGCCGTTGATTGATAGAGATGCTAGTGAACCAAATTCCACTGATGAAACCATGACTTTCTGCAAGAACTTCTAGAGAACAAACGGGGTGGTTTCTCCGAAATCAATCACCTTTGATCAGATGAAATGTGCATTTCAGGAATGTGGCACGTCAGCGAATTAATCAAGATAGTCCGAGCTCGTGATCTGAGGTAAGCGAAACTTTGCATCATTTTGCCTAACCAAATGTTTGTTTCGTTCAACACTTCTATCAATGATCAATTTTTCCGCATCCGTCATAGATTGCTTCAAAAACGGAATGTTTATGTTACATTTTAAGCGAATCGATGGAGATATGATCCATTTTTTTCTGGTAATATTATTCGGAACTGGTTTAGGTATCTAGACTGAGCTTGAGCATGAGCTTGTTTAGAGTGCACACTTCGTAGTTGCTCTTCGCGATTGACCTGAACCAGCGAAAAAACATACTGAATGACGCTTAGGAGTAGCGGTCCATTCTCATTGTGCAATTATTGGTGATTCAAACTTTATAGACGCAGACCATCTCCTTGCAGGGTGGTTTTAGATATCTGGACTGATTCTGCTAACTCAAGTGTTGTGCATCGAGGATTATTGTTGATCAGTGCCTCGATTTAGTCATGATCGATAGCGGCACAAACTTTCCAGACAACCCAACAATATTTATCAATACGCTTGTATATCGAAATTTGTCGTGTCGTACTTTATTGTGTAATTCTCCTGCAATTTGACTAAGCCTAGGGCAGATACCGTTGGAATCAAAATTTCGCGGAGCTTATTCGACCTGGTCTTACTTTTTATTTGTATTTTTGTTTCTTCTTATGGAGCTGCATTTGTTCTGAAGATAGGCCGTAAGAAGCTTCACATGTTGAGGGGATTTGTCAGCTTCTGAGCGTCTGGTCACTTAGCATATGAGCGATTGTTCGACAATTTCTTGGGCAGATACGTGCATTCCACAGAATCTTCCTTTGGCATTCAGAAGTCAAGGGAAGGTTTTAAGCTGGGGTATGGTTGTGAAAGCTCTGCTAAATAAAATCAAAATAGATGGAAAACAGATATCGAACATCATTGCAAAAATCCAATGCAAAACCTTATTAAGGTAGTACGAGAACTGGTATGCAAATAAGAAATTTTCAAACGTATTCCAAAATTCATACTCATCACATTTTGTGGAACATTTCAGATGTTTTCGCCTAACAGTCCATGCATCAATTTACTGGACTATTTTCTGTGGGACATCATTGATTGGAATACAACTGCTCTTACCCCACGACTCGACGTAGATGGCGTGATTACGAATCTTTCGGTCGAGCTAGATTTTGAGATTCTTTTGATTTGAAATCTAGCTACAACACGTGCAATCGGTAGTGGCTGAGCAAGATCGAGTCTCTCGTTCACTGCAGACCAAGGGGTGCGTCCAGGTTAGAGACACCTCGACAACGCCTGTTCTTTATGTTAGGAGCCAATGATGTAACGGCCTGATGGCCGGAATGAGCATCAATTTATTTTCTGCTGTCCCTCAGAGAACGAATTTACACACAATTTATGAAACGAAATTCATTGAGAATTTGCAGAATGCTATTGCCTTCAGAGTTCCTGGATTGAAGTCCCGGAACGAACATAGAGGCGAGCGAGCATTATAAAATATGATCAGAAAGTACCGGGAATATTCTATTTAACTCGTTAAGCCCCGAATTATTCTTGCTTCACTTTTCATTCAGCCCGAATCAAGAATGTTTTCTCATTATCAGTATCTGTTCCAGCTCCCAAAAATACTTATAATATAAATAGAAAATTGTCAGCAATTCGACTAGAAAGTAGTCACATTTTGTAAAACATCCGAAAACAAACTGTATATTTTTTAATTTTCTTAATTTGTAACTGTCAGTCCCAGTCATTCAGTGCTTTCCTACCAAAAAGCTCAATCGGCCCTCAGGGACCGACGCGGGGCTCAACGTGTTAAGCGTACCATGCATGCGGGAACCGTTTTGTTTTTCTTATGTTGGTACAATCTTAAGAAGCACTGTAGTACAAATAGTTATATTTACTATTTTTTTAACAATATTTAATAATTTTATTAAATTTAATCAAATTGTTAAATAATAATAATTATTTAATGTTTAAATAATCTGTCAGGTTTTAGTCAGATGGTCAGATGGCATTAGTATCTGCCTGTACGTCAAAAATGGCCGGAAATGTGGGCCAGTAATTTTTGGATTTTGCATCATAATAACGCGCCATCGCTCCGAGCCCGAATTGTACTGAATTATATGACTGAACATCAAGTACATACCACCGAGCAAGTATTCCCCTGATATGGCCCCATGCGACTTTTTTTTTGTTCCCCAAGTTGAAATTGCCACTTCGTTTTTTCTTTCACTTCGAAAAGATATTTCAATCGATCGAGGAAATCAAAGAGAATACAACGAGGTAATTAAAGGCCATCCCTTCCTCGGTCTACCAGGAATGCATGAAGGACTGGGTCAAGCGTTAGCACAAGTGTGTTGCTTCAGATGGATCATATTTTGAAGAAGATAAAATAAATTTGCCTTAAATTTAACTCTATTTTGTTTCATTCAAAAATTCCCGGCACTTTCTGATCGTAGAGTATTTAATCATTTGCCTGTTGAATTAATGTGACTGAAAGATACTATTGAAGCAATTTAGTATAGTGTCAAGCATAGTACCTAACTGTTGATAAATGAATGTCAAAAATCAAAACAAATATTTGAGTATCACAACCCCGCGTTGGATCGAACGATTAAAGCGAACAGTAAATTGTCTACCCCCGTGAAATTCATGTATACAATCAAACAAAGTTAATCTTGTTGCCTGAATGAGTTTTCTCTAAATAAATGATGGTAAGTAGATTGATATACAATATGCAAAGAAAGCCAATCTTCAGAATGCAACGCGGTGCTGATGTGTAAAAAGTTTTTGTATACACGTGCTCTGGCGAATGAGCACGCTCCGAAACACAGATCAAATGTTTTGTTGTCAGCCTCGTGTTTGCCCTGAGTTTTGCACCGTGTTTTGCGCCGCATTTTGCATCGTATTTCTATACCTGTTTCACACCGCGCTTGAATCTGATTTGCTTTGCCTGTTGAGTCATTTTTCATCACACAAGCGCATACGGTTGGTTTGGAGGCACGATGTTGTTTTCATGCTTTGCGTAGAACGAGCGAAGACAAAACGGACGCAAGAATTTGATGTGTGTGTGTGTATGAAATGAGGCGCGCATCACACAAGTGAGAAGCGATGTTTAGTATTTGAATTCTGCGCTCAAATTAAAATAAATTAAACTCAAGTACAGCGCGGTCTTTTTGTGGCAGTTTCATAGAAGTAGAAGGAAAAAATAATTTAATTATAATGATCGATTCCCTAGGAAGACATAAGCAGAAATCTATCCGGAAGACCGCAAAACTCTTCGGTAAACCAGAGAGTACACCATTATCGTTGAAATGGTCGTCTCCGTGGCACAAGCTGGATTTCATGTGAATAAAATAAAGATATACATATACACTATACAGTTGGAAGAAGTCATCGAAAATCCTGGATAGCAAAATTTCTTTAGAACTCAGCTTCGCAGCTTAGAATGGAATAAGAGCTTTATGGAACGGCACATGGAGCTTTCCGAGAGAGTTGTCAATAATTTTGTAGGTGGTAGGTGACGTTATCGACATACTTGATGACCCAACTAGGGTCTACAATACGATTGAAAGTGCATTACCTTACAAATCGCGAATCCCAACCAACATTGTTAGAAGAACGACTTAAGAATGCTTTAGATCGTCTCTCGGTTTATAGTAGTGGGCTTTTTTAGTGCATTTATGTTGAACAAATCTTATTTTCATGATAAAAACTGAAGCACACGATGAGCCGGTAAAACATAAAACAAACCGGTAGCAGTATTCAAAATATTTCTATGCGTGACTGAAAAACATTTCTACAAAAGTTTTTGGTATGGTTGAACAGAACTACTCTTCTGTTTGAAGGATCGGGTCTGTTCAAGATTATGGGTTTTCACCACGACAATGTGTGCTCGCGCTACTCGCCTGACATTCGCTAGCATTCTACAGTTCCAATTGAGCTCCCGGCGCTTTTACCGAATCGAAAAAAAAGCCTGAATTGATCGATGCGGCTTTACCGAAAGCCCTTGATAGTCTTTCGTACGAGGGAGAGGACTTTCTGAAAATATGAAAAAGGCAAAGGTTTGTTGGCGCCCAACGCCAAAGGTCTCCATTTCGTTCATCCAAAGAGTAGAACGTTTACTTATGTGGTTCCTATTACCGAATGGATAGCGACGTTAGGTCACACATATTGTGGTGGTAGTTTTGGACGGTTTTGACATTATTTGTTCGCCATGTTTGGTGGCTGGAGATTTTTTTCATCTCATAGTTTTTATAACTTTTTCTAACACTTGCGTATTTTTGAACTTGTTGCTTAAAAATATTCGATTGATACTGATCGAACTTAAGGTGTAACAGTATTACACTGCGGTTATCGTTGCCACGAAGAGTAATTTGAGTAATCATTACTATCTTGATACCATTAACCATGCAACCGTACCTGAGATCCTTCCACGTACAACATCGAGTCTCACTCGATGTAAAATGATTGTGCCAAAACGTACAACATCGTGTCTCTCTCGTGGTGCGCTTGCATATCACAAGGCGTTAAGACGCTCAGCAGAGTAGTGAAATTACTCGGTGCGTGACCCATCGAAGCGTTTGCATTTGGTCCGCTGTTCTGAAAATTAAATTGTACGCGACGGGATAATTAAATTGTAGGGTTAACGGGATATTTCCGTCACATTTATAGCGACGATACAACACTACGCTATGTGGGTTCATTGGTGATCCTGATATTCGCCATAAGGTGGCACTTTTTTATGGGCAAATATGTGTGATGACGAAAGAAAATTGGGAAGTCCGACGAATCTAAATACGGTCACAAAAGGGAATGACCGGATTATGCGGAAAGTTTTCTGGAACAAAACAGATGGGACTTGATAGGCAGTCTTTTTTAGCCGAACGGGTGGTTGCGTTACAGTGTTTCCAAGACGATGAGTAAAATACTTCGGAACTAATATCAATTGAGGAATTCTGGTCTTCTCGACGCTTCCTAGGCTCTGGAAAAAGCTACTGTGAATCATATTTACGCGACTAAAATCCAGCTTTCAGTAGCAATACAGGTTAGCTGACGATCCTGATGTTATTAGAGAGGGTGCGTGTGTATCACTTGACATCCAAACGACGCAATTGCAACTGGTGAATATGTGTTGGTTTACCAAATTCAATAGCCATGTGGCTCTGAGGATTTCTTGCGTTCATTTAAAAATATTGATAAAGTCAGCAGAGTAAAAAAAAGTTATTTGAAGACTAGTTCACTATTTTCGGTTTATGGTAATATAGGTATTACAAGATAAATGAAATCAGGTTTTCGGTATAACGCAATTTTATCATCAACATCACGAATAATAATTGCATTAGAAATATAAAACGTGATAGAAATATGTTGATTTATAATCCTTCCGAAGAAAACGTTATAAATGAACTAACTACCTTTCCCTGAAAAATTCAATTTAAAACTTCTATAAGTTGTTAGTAGAGAGCGGATCTTGCTTTTTTTCGCGTAGCAGATTTTCTTCATGTTTTAATTTTGTTGATTTACTTGTTATGTTATGTAACTTCCAACACAACCAGTAGCGGTATTAAATTAAGCAGCCATGTTAAATGTATATAAAATTCTAAAGAATAAAACAATATAAAACTCACTCTTCCACGTGCCAACATTTGCTCGGCCATGTAAACATATCCACCACAACGGGGGCAACCTTCTCCTTCGGGTGCTTTCGACATTGGTTTCGGCTCAAAGTGCCCGTTAGTTCCGTTAGTTCTATGTTTGTGTATGTGTGTGCGCGAGAGCGTATATTTGTTTCGGAACGGGACAGGGCAGGGCACGCGACAATGATAATGGCGATGATGATGATGAATATTCAGTCGGACGAGTTTTGTTGTGTACGTATGTGTGTGTGCGTGATGAGAGTGCGAAATGAGAAAACAGAGAATGAAGAAATAAAAAACGAAAAAAGAGAAAAGATAGAATTAGTCGGTTTTTCTTGTTTTTTTTGTTGTTTTTTTTTATTAAACTAGATTCGAGAACTAGTTAAATTTGTCTTAATAGCGAATTAACTTCAAAGGAAGACGACAGACGGGACAAGGCCAAGTCCCCCGTTTCGTTTGATTTTCTTTTGATTGATTTTTGTCTTTCACAAAACTCTACGTTTGCGGAATATTATCACATATAATGAACAGAAATAAAAACTACATTTTCCACATAGCATACATCATCTCCAGGGCACTTTCCTTATCCCTTTTTTATCATCAGCATGAGTGAAAGTGAGGAAGAGATAGAGAGGGGCTTCAGAAGAGTATCGATTTCGTTAAACAGTACGGCTAAAGAAAAACGTGGAAATAGTGAAAACAATATTTTGGGTTAGACGAAATGTTTTCGTGTATGTGCGTGTGTGATGTGAAAGATGCATGCATTGTATGTGTGTGTGAGGGCATACTAAAAGCACAAGCGAAAGAACTCATTGCGGTGGTCAGACACAAAAACAAACAAGAAAACGCAAACTTCGCAGACCAGTTTGAAGTTTTGAATTAGAGAGGGAATTACACAGATTGCAGAGGATGTTCAAAACACTAAAAAAAAGAGTTCGTAGGTCACAAATAAAGTACACGAAACAAAATAACACCAAGAAACAAAATATCTCACCGATAACAGAGTGACAAATGACACGTACACGCGAGACGAGATGCCAGATGTTTTGTATTGTGGCTTGGCTTGGTTTTGCTTTTTTTATAGCCCCTTTTTTCGTGGATGGTTCCAACACACACAACAAAGATTCGGGATTCACATTCGCGAAGAATGGGATTTCGATCGGTTCATGATCGATTGGTTGATTGACACAGACAAGGGATGACGTGAATGAATTACACGACAGACGACGACGGAAGCCTTCGAATGTTTTTGTGCTTACGGATACTTCTTCGAGAAGCGCCACCATTAACAGTTGCGGACGATTCTGTTCCCAAAATATTTTTTTCGTCTGCCGAAAACACAAAAACCTTCGAAAAGAGCATTCCATGCGCACCATTCGTAACGAGAACAAACAAAATTAGTCACAGGGTGTTTACTGAAAATCAAGTTTATTCAATTCATTCTTGTGTTTACATATTGAAATTGCCATAAAAATCCGTAGAATTTGCGCAAATCAGAAAGCATTCTACAAACTAAACATTCTTTGTTTACCATACTGTCATTAATTTTAGTGAAAAAATCGACTCTTTTTGTTTCAGTTGGTCAGATATACACTCTTTGTTTGTTTTTCCACTTCTTTTTTTCGCATTACAGAACACGATCCTTTTCAGCACTTAGTTTAGCAAAGGATAAAAATACTTTTTTTCTTGGACACTACAATCGAGAGCAAACGGAGGATCGAACGGACTTCAAATCCCATCGTCTTCCAATTTACTCAATCTGTACTCATATGTTGTTTTTGTTTGCCTGTGTGCATATGTTTGTCTAACATTTTTTATATAGTTTTTTTTGTGTTTTTTGCGTTTGTTTTTAATGCTAACAATTCCACGTTTCAACATCAGAGAGATTCATAGAAAAAAAATATATCGAAACACCTAACAAAATCTCGTCCTCAAGTACCCCAAAAAACTCTTTTTTTTTTGCCGATGACGACGTTGTTGTGTGTGTGCGCGCGCGTAATGGTGACCTTCAGTGTTGCCAAACAAGAGAGATAGGTTTTTGTTTCGATACGTTGAAGTTGATCATTTGTTTCTTTGTTGTTTTGTTTAGGTTGTTGTTGTTGTCGTCGCTGTTGGAGTCGCAGTAGACTTTGTATGTTTCAACATAATTGTTGCTCTTAATATAGTGGTGGTGGTGATGGTTGTGGTTGTTTGCGTGGTTGGTACAATAAATTAGCGTTTTCTTATCTTTCGGGATTCGATTTGGGCTTCTACAGCGCTGGCAGTAAACTTGTATGGGGATTTACTGGCTGGAATGGCAGTGGTTGTTTTTTTTTATTTATTGGTTTGGTGATAGTGGTTTGTTAAAATAATAGGTAGCGTTTGGCGGTGGTGATTGTGGTGGTGGTGGTTTGTTGTTGGTGGTGGTGTCGCAATTGTTTATATGGAACAAAAGAAATGGAGAACAGAAAAGAATGAAAATGAAAATCAGCATGCGTTTTCAGAATATACATATCAATTTTGAAACATTTTGAAACATTGATCGTGAAATAAATAACTTCCATTTCTCTAAATTATTCTCAGATATCTTGAAAGTTTGAAAAAGTGTAGAAACAGAAGATATATAATACGAAGTGAAGCATTAACATTTGTTCATTGCAACTTATCTTGCAGATTAAGTTTGGCAACTAGCGATTAATTTGTGTGAAATGTGAGTTGAAGCAGACGATCTCTCAAAGTTGACTATATTCGAGAGGAAATCTTCTCATAAAACCTCTATATTATCTAACGATAACTGTGCACCAGAATCGTATAAAGGACAAACATATAGGTCCATTACTTGGAAAATGGGTATTCTGAAGTGCCAATATAGCCACAAATACGGCGATCTTTGGTTCTAAATACAAGGTTTTTAGATTTAGCAGTTTGATGAAGTTAAGTTTCTTTCAGCTTTAATTTTACTTAATTGGTGAACAATTTTGACAGGGCAATCTATACATAAGAGCAATTCCAAATTAAATCGACAAATGACAAAACATGAGTATTTTTGATTCGAAAAAAAGTTTGTATTCCGTTTAGGTTGGAGGAAATATGAGTTTTCCACAGCAATTGGGAATTTTTTGACTCAGGTGTAACTTTTGAAAAGGGCCTATCGATTATAGTAAGAGAAATCTTTGATAATTTATATCTCAAAAACTGAGTCGTACCGGAATAGTTTCTTAGGAATGGTTATAGAGTGTTGATGTCAAAACGTGAAAAAAATGTAAACTGACATCAATACTCTACAACTCTTCCTAAGACACTATTTCGGTACGACTCATAGTTTTTGAGATATAAATTATCAATGATTTCTATTACTAAAATCGATACGCCCTTTTCAAAAGTTACACTTGAGTGAAAAAATCCCCAATTGCTATGGAAAACTCATATTTCCTCCAACCCAAACGGTATACAAACTTTCATTCGATTAAAAAATAGTCATGTTTTGTCATTTGTCGATTTAATTTAAAATTGCTCAAATGCGACATAATAGAGGCTGCAGAAGAGCGTGATCAAACACGCATGAGAAGGATAGTATCGAATGCAATGTAAATTTGGCTCTGCTCAGAAAAAAAAAATACAAATAGCTTCACTTCGGTTAAATGGACAAATCAGTGTGACCCACGCGACAGCGTGCTTCGCCATAGGAAGTTTTGCGTGAATTTGCCCCCAAAGTTGGTTCTGTCCAAATGTGTGACATAAAACATAGATTACGAAAAACATGAACAAAATTAAATTGGTAAATCAAATGTGTAAAATATGGATGAGGGTGAAGAAAAAATTAACAAATAGATTATGTGCGGATTCCTGATGATCTGTTTTCTTGGTTGGAAATCACCACACATTTGAGCTTCAGATTTGCATATTTGAAAGTTTAAGGAAAGGCCCTGAACGAACGAGTTGAGAAAAAGTAAACGGTAGGACTTGCGAGATCAACCTTATGTTTTTTTTCACGCGGTCTATCCCGCTGGAAAAAGTCAATGACGAATTTCCTTTCACACTCCATGCGAACGGAGCGACATCAAGGTACTTCCAAAAGACAGGATAGAAACAAAGAGGAAACCAAATCAAATGTGAGTGACGCTTACCCATCGTTCGACAGATGGGCGCCGGTGTCCATCGATAGGCATCCAGCGCCACCACCGAAACCGTATCCCTTTGGTCCGTACTTGCGTCCGTGGCAATTTTTGCAGTACAGCTCGTTCTCGTGCTCTGCACAGTTTGTGGAGTCGAGCATCTTGCCGCACATTCCTGTTAGAAGAAAAGAAGAAAAAACAAAAAAAAAATCAGAATAAGTTTTAAAAATAAATCATCAACATCGGCGGCATCACGTGCGCCCCTCTCGCCCCCCCGGCGCGACACGCAGTGTCAGATTATTTACTGAATTGACAGGTTGGCTTTTGGGCAAATGCTTTGGACTTGCACCAACATCGCGCCGTCATTGCGCTGCTCTAATGATCTGAGGGAAAAAATAGTTTCAATTAACATTTTGCTTTGAGCGGAGAATGGGGTCAACCGCAGCGCGCGTCGCATTGCCGCCGTTTGCTGCCAAGAATTTTGTCGGCACAATCGGATGATATTCCATTGGCACCGTGCGTCTCCATGCAACTGCGATGGATGCAGCAAATAAATACGCGTCAGCTGATGGGTTTGCTTTGCGAAACACCGACTTGAAATAGTTGGGCAATTCATATGGGCCTTTCGATGGAAGTAGGTAACGCGACAAGTTGGGAATTGCACACGGCACACGAGTGTATTACTCGCCGACACTCAACTGTCGCTATGTGGGATAGTAAACACCCCCGCAGTTATATTCGAGTAATCTATTTCGGGACTACGAACGGCTATGAAGTAATCAATCATTCAACAGATTCGACGGATTACACCACGAAAGAGAATATAGGAATTGTGTAAATCTATCTGGAAAATAGCTTAATTGGTTAAACTCTGGATATCCAGAAAATATGTTTTTTGTGTTTTTCATCAAAATGTCAACAGAATAATCAAGGAAATTATCAATCGCAATATGCAATTCACTCTTGTGCAAAATGGGTCAGGAAGTGGATAACTTCAGATCTAAATCGAATTGAATATAAATAAATATTCAAAAATAATAAATAATAGGGAATAATAGGATTTTTGATAAGTCCTCTCTAGGGTATATTCTTGAATGCCTAAACTACAGAAATATGAAGGAGAAAAAATTGATTTTTTTCAAATTTCTATACTAGAATACAGCCTTAATCACATACGAAAATATGTTACTGAAAGACTATGTTGCTCCATGAAATGTCCCCATTATATGGAGGAAAGTGGGGTTCAGTAAATGCGATTCTCGAAGATGCCATAAAATTTAGATCATTTAGAACAGGGGTTCTCGAACTGTTTTGGGCAAGAGACATTTTTTTTCTCACGGAGGTGATCTGGCGTAATGGTAACATCCGCACCTCTCACGCAAAAGGTCACGAGTTCAATTTACACTCCCGACAGTTTTCCAAAAGAATGGAAGTAATTTGACAAACCAGCTAAAAGTGTTGAAAATCACTAATACAGAAAAAAATTCTCATCATATTCAACAAAATAAATAGAGATAAAATTTAGTAAATATCAAGTGTAATATATAATTATTAATACGAATTACTCACAAACTATAAAAACATTCAAATCGCCAACTAATCTATCCACAACTACCAAAATATCAAAATACGGTTCAATATTGGTTAGTTAAAATCTCCGTGACATTAAATCTCCGCATTCGTTGATTTTCAAATGGTTCCATCGGTTTCACGTTGTTTGTAACCATAATGAAGCCTTTTTCGACAATGTAAGATGATGGAAAAACGAGAAGATATTTTTTAGCAATGTCTCACATCACAGGATACTGTTTTTCAATGTTTCGTTATAACTAGAACATATGATAGCCTTGGTTGTACTTCTGCCTCATCGGTGCAGATGATAATCAACTTTTCTTGCATTATCACCTACGCTCAATCCATGGATTTGATATAGTACTGATTTATTATCCATTGAAGAATTTGAAAATTTTGAAGATCTGAAAACATTTTAGTGAAATCCTTGTGTAATGCGTCCAAGTGAGTGACATATGATAATATAACATGGTCTTAAAGCTTTTGTTATAATTTTAACAAATGCGGAAACTGTTACTATTCTCTTCTGCTAAAATTTTGTTTCGAAAGTGTCGTCAGAAGGGCCGACATTATTGCTATTGGTTCAATCACGTTGAAATCGTCACCCTGCAGCTGAAACACAAATTGCCACCAAGAGCCTCTTGGTGGTCAGCGAACTCCAGCGTGTAGAAGTAAATGAGTAAAGATTTCGTTGTTTTTCTCATATAGCTGAGCAATTAATCGAGTGTTCAAAGATTTGCTTCGAAGGTGTTTGATAGTAGTCATAAGCATCAGTGAAGACTAATGCGATCTAAGAGTAAGAATGACCAGTACTTTACGCAGTTGTAACTTTGAGTGAGCTTCAAAATCACGATGACGACCAACCATTGATGGTACACCATCAGTCTCAATGTTCTTCCATGGAATAGCTTTTTTGGTAAAAAAAACCGATCGATTCTCCTCTGGTATCCGCCTTCATATATGTAGCAAAAATCATTTCTTGGCACACATTTTCAGCTTTAATATATCGAACATACCCTAACAACAGAGCATAATTGCTGGGTAATGCAGACTGGTCCAGCTGGAGAGAAAATCTGTTGTTCTATAATAAATTGAATAACATTTTCCCCTCTTCGCGACCCATCTCAAGTTTCCTGAAATAATTAAAAAAAAACACACACATAAATGACCAAGCATTTATTTATTTAAATCTGATTCATCTGACATCTGTGGTCTTAATGAATAAATATATAATAATATAGTACAATTATTTATACAATCGCCGAACTATTTAATCTGTTTTTAAAGCGGCTGGATGTCTCGCCGAAATCAAATAGATCCTCCACCAATGTGAAAGTTCGAATCATCGACGACAGCGGTTCGTTGTATCCGAATAAAGTACGATGAGATCTGTTCTGTAGCAAAGATCGCTGTCGGAGAGGTCGTTGAGCAGCACGAAGGTCCAGTAATGAAAGTAGCCGAGGAGAATCAACTTCCCCATTGAACAGCTTTGATACGAAAATTGCCTGTTGTATTCTGCGTCTTCTCTCAAGAGTGTCCAGGCTTAAAAGTCTGCATCGATCCGGGTAAGCAGGAAGATTCAATGGATCGCGCCAAGGTAGATGACGCAAGGCCAACCGGATGAATCTTCGCTGTACACGCTCAATCCTCAAATTCCAGAAAATCACATTTGGAGTCCAAACAGCGGCTGCGGTTTCGAGAATTGGTCGTACTGAAGCGCAATATAAGGACTTTAAGCAGTATGGGTCAGTGAAATCCTTCGCAATCTTCGAAATAAATCCGAGCTGTCGGTTTGCCCTAGCAATGATTGAGGTGTAATTAGCGTTGAAGTTCAATTTCTGATCCAGCACTACTCCAAAGTCAGTAACTTTTTCAACTCTTTCAAGCAAAGCACCGTCGATGCAGTAATCAAACTGTAACGGACTTTTGGAACGATGGAACGTCATGACGGAGCACTTCGGTACGCTGATAATCAGTTTGTTTAGATGCCACCAGTCAACAAACACATTCAGCAAATGTTGCAAGCGTTGGCAGTCTTCAGCTGAACGGATCATGCAGAATATTTTCAAATCATCAGCATAAATTAATTTGCAGTTCAACCCTAATTTCGCAGCAATGTCATTAAAAAATAATATGAACAACAAAGGGCCTAAGTTGCTTCCTTGAGGGACTCCAAAAGAATTGCAGAAGCACGAGGAAACGCAGCCATGAATTTTAACGCGCAGTTTTCTTTCCGTCAGGGATGATCTCATCCACGACACGAGTTTTGCAGATGATCCGAGACGTGATAGTTTAGCCAATAGTATGTTGTGGTCGATCCTATCGAAAGCCGCCTTCAGATCGGTATAGATGACATCGACTTGAGCCTTGCCCTCCATAGCAGTAATGCAGGTGTTGGTGAAGTTCAACAGATTCGTGGGGACCGATCTGCCGGGCATGAAGCCGTGCTGATCGGTATTTGAAATTTTTAAGATGCTCCATAAAAAACTCCTTTTCATTTGTAGTTTTTGTACTTTTTTATTCTCATCTTGGGCACAGTCATCGTTGAGTTTTTAAAATGTACAACAATAATATTTCCTACTATGATATTAGCCATTCTCAGGGTTGCCACATATAAAGAATATTCTATATTTTACAGATTTTTTGCCAAATTTTAGATACTAAATTACAGATTTTCCGCAAAGATACATAATTTAAGGATATTTTTTCAAACTCAAATTTAAATGTTAAATTAATTACAGTTCGATTTCTCTGTCTACCTTCTTACTAATAAACTGAGTTTTTTATCGTTGAATCATGAATATATGTATCTTGACTTATAAAAATGTTGAACCATATGAAATGTCACCTCACTTCTCCCTTCCTGCTAAGGATGTTTTTGGGACACTTTTTGATAATTCCACAATTATCAGCGTGTGTTGAGTGAATATTCTCGCTTCACAATGCCAACAAAAAAAGTTCTGAAATCGGTTGGCTTCCGCAATGATGAACTCTATTTTGAACGCAAAGAACTATGTATCGACTATGGAGGAGCGTCAAGGATGAAATTGACGGATAATTTAAGAAAAGCAAAGTTCAACAAAACCATCTATAAACATCATAAATGCATTATGAGAAAACTTTTTTTATGATTTTTTGTTGTTGTATTGATACTGCTTAAGGGAGTAGTACGCTATGAAAACTCGAAAAAAAATTACAAAAAATACCTAAAATGTTCTCTGGGATGTTTGCTTTACTGTAGTTTTTGTCTTAGGTCTGTCCGATGCTCCGTTTCAAAGTTACAAGCCAATTAGTGGACCTAAGTCTTTGCGTAAGGAGCGCTGATCCAAAATTTAAAACCCGTTTTCTCGCAACTAAGTTTTGCAAACTGGTGGGAGTTCTACCTCCGGAAAGGTCCATCCGATTTTGATGAAATAGTTTTGCCCAGATTCTCCACTAAATTTCCTGTCATAGGATTTATTTTATATTTTGGAAAATAAAATTTTGGTGAATGTATTTGTCTTGATTTTTCAGGCAAAAACACATCTTTTTACGAAAAATTATCACATACTCTTTTTATGTTTATAATGTACTACCCCTTAAGCAAACAATAAATAAGAACAATGCATTCAAAATGAAAATAAATCTTTCTTTCCATTTTTCCGTTAGTTTTTTGATACAAATTTTTTTTTTTGCTAAAAATACAGATATATTTATTTTTTCAGAAAATTTTACAGGATCATATGTGACAACCCTGATCATTCTTATGACAGAGTGGTTCACGTAACACAACTTATGGAGCATCTTAAAAATTTCAAATAAGAACTTGTGTTTGTTTTATAGGGGTCGATATTCAGACCTCGTCGACCCCCAAAATCAATTTTCCCCAGGGGGTCGATATCGACCACTTTGAGAAACCCTGATTTAGAATGAGGGAACTTCATTTTGGCGATAGCGGTGTCACTTTGTAGAAAGTGTATTTTTTTCGTAATTGTTCTCGGATCGTAATTCCGAGATATTCAGAATGCAGGAGGAGAAAAGAATAATAATTGTGCGCAGTTCCCTCCAGAACGGATCTGCGTTGTCTGAGAAACTGACAAAATTGTTGGATTAAAGTGCAAGAAAACTCACACGACTGCCAGTAAAGTGCAAACCAAGCGACGGAACGGAAACTTCATCATTAACCGCAGTTGAAGTCAAGACTAATCCCAACACCACGGATTACGATTTGACGAATAGAGTGCTGATCGCTGTATTGTGCGGCGAAAACTACGAAGGCTACGAGTTTCACCGAACAAGTAGACAACCAAACCGTACACAAGCAAACAACAAACAATGGCCACGAAGTCTCGGAAGCTTAACGATCAGATACTGACGAAAGGTAACGAATGATCAACGATGAAATTGATGCGAAAGCCGAATTCATCAAAATACTGGGCTCAGTACAAGGCTCCTACTCACGGTAAGGTAAGGTCCAGCGGATTCAAGTTTGTTTTCACAGATAAATTCGCGAGTAAATCATGATTTGGTTAGGGTTTAGTTTCAGTGTAAGTAAATCAGCGCTTTTGTGACCATCAACAAATCGATTTTATCCTTCATTAAGAGCTGAATTCCCCGAATCGTCCCTAGTTCCGCCCTATAGAGAACTAGAAAAGTTGTTGAATTCATTTTATATGCTTGTGGAGTCTCTGACACTGAAACAAAAGCCCTACGGCTTTTGACGATATTTCCGACCAATAGTTAGAATTTCATAGAGATAATATCTCTCAAAAACCCACGTATGCTAAAGTACTGAAATGCCTTCACATATTTCATATTGTCTTCAAAATTTTTTCACAAATTAAGATGTCTTCACAGTAAGTTAAATGTCTTCAAAATGAAGACATGTCTTCAAACCTTCCATCACTGCTGGATGGTATTGATGGTCATATACAGTGTTGCCACACTATCATCTGTACTGGAGGGATAAAAAACCTTTCTCATCTGCACTTTTCTCCCAAAAGTCTGTATAGAAATCTGTACCATTAAAATGTTTGCTTGTAGAGAAGTGCTCTTGAAATTCCCATCTTGGAGACCTAAAAACGATTCCATTGTTGCATTGATGTTTATTGGTGTCGGATTTCTAGGATTTCACATGGCAGCATTCTAGAGCGTTAAATCATCGACATCGAATCTCTTTCTCATCTGCTTGACTAGTCTCACGTGTTATGAATTTAACATAAAAAACTGTACATATCTGTACTTCAAGACAAAAATCTGTAAGCTGAATCGCACAGAATCTGAACCGAAATAATCGAAAAATCAGCACCTTTTCAGATAAATTTGTACATGTGGCAAATTTTTTTTTTAACTCCCGATTTTCGGTGATTTTCCGGTTTTCAAAAAACTCAAATTTTAACGTTTGTGACACCAGTAAATGAAGTCTGAATGAGCTAAAATTCTGCATGGGGTATATTTTCGTGCAAAACAACATTTCGTAGCGAGTTCCGAATGAAAAATGGAAAAAATTTTAAGACGTTTGGCAACAAATTTTTTTTTTCAAAAACCGCATTTTCCCTTACTTCCACCTTGGGTGATTTTTCGATTTTCAAAAAGCTCATACTTTGACCGCATTGCGCCATTCTCCCTTAAATCCGATTGAGCTGATATTTTGCATAGGGTGTTTTTCCGAGGTGGTGAACATTTTATATAGGGTAACTTTTTGAAATTTTAGGCTCGATTTTCCCCATACATTCATTGGCACCCCGATATATATATCATACTAGCTGACCCGCAAACTTCGTCCCGCCCAAAATTTGTTTTATGTAATCAATACCTTCAAACATTCACATTTTCTTACTATGATCAAGTTCATGGGTCCAATCTTCTATTCGTCCCCGTTGAATTTACTTTTTAACTACAGATTATTTTCAGACACAATTCTCGTTCAAGATTTTTCAACCACTTGCAAATAACATGTTTCTCCGTTACATGGAATAAATGTTTTATACAGAAAATATGATAGAATAAAGACAGCCATAAATCGGACAATTCCTTCCCCGAGTTCTTTCCTTATCAACACATCCGGCGATCCTTTTTTTTTGTATAGATAGAAGAATATATAGGAGTGCGTTTCATCACATTAAAATCCATTTTCAGTTTCGAACAAAGATCAATTTCGCTAGCGCAAACATCAAATGGACTAACAGCACTTGTCACTATGTAATTGTAGAACATATGGGAATTTTATTTTCCGAATTATTCCGTTTTCCTTCAGAGTTTTCCGAAAATTTTCAATTGTCATGTTAGGTTGGAATATTTTTGGTTGAAATATGTGTAATATTGTTATGGGACCCCCTCTTCATTCCAGAGAAGAGAGAGGTGTCATACATTTCTCGTACCCAAAAACGCTCACATCCCAAATTGTGCTTGATTAGTTTTCGAGTTATGCAGAAATTTGTGTTTCATTTGTATGACAGCCCACCTTTAGAGAGCGGGAGGAGTGTCTAACCACCATTCAAATATTTATTGCATCCTAAAACCTCCACATGCTAAATTTGGTTCCGTTTGCTCGATTAATTCTCGAGTAATGCAGAAATTTGTGTTTTGTGTGGGGGGAGGGGTCTCAAACTATCACGAAAACCTTCCCCGGCCCCAAAAACCCTTACATACCAATTTTCATGTTGATCGGTTCAGTAGTTTCCGAGTCCATATGAATCATACAGACAGACAGACAGACAGAAATCCATTTTTATATATATATAGAAGAAGATATATTCTACCCTGCGACAATATATCTAGACTGCTTGTGGGACTTTTTATGAGCGGTTGTTTCTGTTGCAGTTGTTTTTCGAGGCGTTTTCTACGGTCACGGTTTTATTGTAGCTTACCGGTCATTGTTCGTGTCAGTTCAGTAAAGTGTTTATAGTCGAATAAACGCTATATTTCATGCTTGAACTGTATCTGCCCGGCCTCCCCATTAGTTGTTGAACAAACGAAAATAAAAACACCCTCAAAACGCATCACTGGTGTATTTTGGCTCCAATTTTCACGATTTTATGTAAGTCTTATCAATTTCTTAGATTAATACAGGAAGGACTGCGGTAGCTGCTAACTGCTACTTGTCAAATTATTTTTTAGCTTTTAGTACTATTATTTAGAGGAGACGCGTGATCAAGTGAGCTACCTTTTCAATAAACATTTGGACTATTGAAACAACTGACAAATTTGAACATTTTCATCTCTTCACATTTATCCATATAACAATAGATTCCTTGAGCGCAAACTTTTCAATAGTTTCCTCATAAAATAATCGCATCTGCATCGTCTCATAAAGAAAATCTTTTTCCACAGCCATCATCATAATTCCCCTAATTCCTCGTGGTCTCTCTCAAATTTCAATTATTTTGGGAGTAGAATGAGCAACAGAAAGGAAAGAATGTTGGTGTGGGGTTTTCTATCGTTTCCATCGCCTTCATTCAGCAGAACACTTTGAACCTGAAATGTAGTTTTCACGCAAGGCGGCACATTGGTAGTAGTGATCGCTTCATACATTGCTGGCTGCGTGAATGCGTGAATGACGGCGGGTTGAGATAAAAGGTATGAACCTGGTAGTCGTCACTGTTTATTTCGTAGTGTTACGTAGTGTTATGTTGTGTAGCGTAGTCAAATTTGGTTTCGTTTGCTTGATTAATTTTCGAGTAATGCCAAAATTTATGTTTCATTTGTATGACAGAAGCGAAATTATCAAATCGTCATGTTGAAAACGAATCAAAATATTCAAATGAAAGTTTCGTTTGAATTCGATACGTACTCATTGAAACTAATGAAAATGACGATGTTGAAGGCTGCATAGTATGCCACTGGAGTAATTAGTTGCCGAGTGACTTATATGCCCTCATATCCTTTTTTAGTTTCTTGAATGACGATCCGGTTCTGTCAAGTTTGTTGAACTAAAATCGAATGTAACTTTCAATTTAAAGCAGCGAGCGTCCTCTCACACGTGAAGTGAAACTCTATGATAATGAAAATAGCTCATTAGTGGCCTCATTCGACAAAGCGTCTGCATTCTAAATTCATATGAAATGACAGCAGAAACGAACGAAATAGAAGAATTGATGTTTCAGTATGCGTAAAAAATACACTCAATCGAAAATGATTCTGATTGAATTCAACGAAACAAACAAATCATTTTCATCTCCTAGATTCCAAATTGCTAAATCTTGGTCTCTAATATGTCTTTACAAAATAGAAGGATCTTCATATCTGGTACCCTTGTTTTTTTCTAAGAGAAAGGGGGCCATAGTTATATTTTCAAAGCAAAGTAGTGTAATGAACCATTGCAACAATTATAAACAATTTTTTTTTGTAATTACACGTGTTGTGGTTTTAAAAAGAACCGCCTTGTACAGCGTATTTTTTCTCCTGACCATATTTAATGGGTGGTTTTCACTTTACTTCTGACTTCATCCTTTCCGTGGCGACTGTTTTCATTCTCGTTTGAGTACGAGAATACCTTTGACACCTTTTATACCCTCGTCTGGTGCAACGGGCATTGAGTAAAAAGTTTACGCCTCCAAGGAACTCGCCTTCTCGATTCGACGATCAAATATACGATAGAACCGATGCTGATTCAGATATTCGATAAGAAGAGTTAGAAACTGATTAAGAGATCGATGATTTCCAAACACATCTTGTTTTCGATATAACTACCATGCGACTCAAAAGCTCAATTCTGTAGAATATTTAAATAAAATGGATTCCTTCTTGCTCTCTTGAGACCAACATTTAACTTGGTCATTGGAACCGACAGCTACAAAGACAGAAAATAAATAAAGTATGGTTTGTTTCCCGCTGTGTTACAAAATATGTCTGCTTTTAAGTCGAATTCCTGACTAAGTTCTTTTTATCAGTTAAACATCTTTGGGAGCTGGAATCGGCGCTGGCATTGTGCAAGCACTCCCCGTTGACTGTTTTTTTAAAGCACAACAATAACAGTGCTGAGCTCAACGTTTTGAGGTTTATTGGGTATTTTTTGGTAAAATTCTGTTTCTGTGAGTATGCAAGCTTGGATGCAAAACAAGAATTCATTATAGACTTGCATTCGAAAATTGTTTCACTTTGTGAGATGGCGAGACATTTCAACCACATTGGTGTAAACAAACAGGTATTGCCAAAGAAAAGATAGAACAGTTGCCCGATCTAGATATGAAGACACATAAATAGGAAAAAAACACACAAATAGGAAAAGGAATAGAATGAATAAAAAAAAATCACAGTACAGGTCGGATTCGATTATCCGAAGTATTGTTTTCTTTCACTCCGGATAATGGAATCCTCCGGATAATCGAACTTTCTCTCGGTAAACTAATATAATTATGATTTGCACTTATTTATTAAACGGTTTAATCAAGCTTGGACCCGTTTGTATGTTTGTGAATTTTCAACTTTGTAACTTTGTAACTTTGTCTGTAGCGCTGTACCACATCAAAAGATATTTAACTCCCTTCCTGTTGACCGTTTGATCTGAAATTTGGAACACATATTTATCTCTGGTGTCATTATAAAACTACGTATTCCATGATCTTGAAATTCTAAGATGGCGGCCGGTACAAAATGGCAGTTTGTGTACATATTTTTTTCAAATCCCATCAATATGGGTTTTCTCAAACCCTCATCAATATGTATATCCAATGAAAGTGCTTGACTAGTAGTTATTTATGAAAAATGTAAATCCGAGCTGGCCACCACCACAAAATGACGACATGTATATTTTTTTCAAAACCTCATCAATATGTGTATCAAATGAAAGTGCTCGACTAGTAGAACATAGCAGATCATGAAATATCCAGTAGTCCCCAAATAACTAAATACTTTTTAAATAGTTTCATTCATTCAGCTTGACCTGTTTCTATGTATGTTTGAATTTTTGTAGGGTTGTCCCACATTAATAGAAAACTGACTCCGTTCCTGTTGACTGATTGATCTGAAATTTGGAAGACATCTTTAATTCTACTAAAACTGCGTACTCCATGATCTTGAAAAATCCAATTAGGCCGCCGCTAAAAAATGGCTGAATGGCTTGACTTGGATAACACAGAACATAGTGAACAACATAAATTCAAAAAGGTCGCCGCCACAAAATGGTCGACTATGTATTTTTTGCAATCCCCTCAATATCGTTATCAAATTAAATGATTTGACTACTACAATACAGTACATCATACAATATTCAATATGCCGAAAAAATTAGGCAAGAAATAAATGTTAGATTTTCATTATCCACAGTTAGTTGTTTCATCATGTACCCCACGATTTTAGTCTCATCAGCCCTAGATTAACACTAAACCTACCACGAGGGGTCAAATGACCCATTTTAAGCTTTTAGTCAAAATTTTCTTGCAAATTACATTGCAACAACATAATTTATCTACACTACTTTTCTTAAAACATACATCGAATGTATTTTTGAGTGTTCACTCCTCTCTTGTTATTTTTTTACTGAGAAATATATGTAATCTGTCCTAACTACTGCAATGTGTCATTTGACCCGTGCAAACATTCATATGATATCAGAAAGATTTGTATATGTGGTTTTGATTCAAAACCATTGCATTACACATTTACGCTATTGCTTTATATATTTTGTTGAATTTGTGAATGAATAGTGAATGATTAGAATAAATTGTATTGCTGACTATCTAAGCGAGCTAACAGTAACCATTCCAAGCTCAGCCATTCCATGCCAAACCGATATAGTAGTTCTCAGATTTTCGTCAAAAGTGGTAATTTTGTTTCTTATCGCAAAACATAAAACCCATATTTATTTCATTTTTCTATTAGGGTGCCCATTTTCATTATAGGATGGTCCGAAAAATCATTTTTCCCACTTTTTCTCAAAAATGACTATTTTCAAAAATTTATAACTTTTGAACCACTGAACCGATTCAGATGATCAACATATCAAATTGAAGCCAATAAACCTTCATCAAAAAGTATTAGACTTGCAAAAAAATGGATTTTATTTTCGTAATTACTGATTGTAGCCGTTTTCTATTGTTTTTATGGCTTTGGACTAGAGGGCGCTATATTTTTTATATTGTTTCTTGAAAGCTGAGGATTTTTCACGTAATATCTAGGTATCAGAGATGCTATTTTTTTCGTTTTTTAGATATGATTTCTCAAAGTTAACCGGTGGTTTGAAAAATCATTGTTCTTTCTTTACTCAAAAATGACTTTTTGCAAAAATTCATAACATTTGAACTACTGAACCGATTTAGATGTGGGACATATTGAATCGAAACCAATAACCTTCTTTGAAAAAATATCATACTTGCGGGATGATTGAACTCTAGTCGCACAGGTCTAGTCAAGTCACACAGGTATTTTGAACGAAGACTTGAAAAATAATAACTCAAAAACGAAAAAATAGCACCTCTGACATCGAGATATATTATGTAAAAAAATCCTCAGCTTTCAAGAAAAAATATTACAAAAAATAGCGCCCTCTAGACCAAAACCATGAAAACAATAAAAAACGACTACAATCAATAATTACGAAAATAAAATCAATTTTTTTCGCATGTTTAATACTTTTTTATAATAAAAGGCTAGCTCTTTGGCTTCAATTTGATATATCTATCATGCAAATTAGTTCAGTGGTTCAAAAGTTAAAAAATGTCATTTTTGGGAAAAAGTGGAAAAAAACGATTTTTCGGATCACCCTAAAATAGAAATTGGCGCCGTAGTAAAAAAATAAAAAATGCGGGTCTAATGTTTTGTGACAAAGAACAAAATTAGCACTTTTGACGCAAATCTGAGAACCACTATATCGTTTTGGCATGGAATGGCTGAGCTACAGTGGTATTTTGCGTGTCAAAAATTGTAATTTCATTATTTTACTAAAAATTGTTATCCTTAAAATGTCGAAATATACAGGAGAAACATGGTATGTCATGTTTCTCAACAAAAACCATATAAATCGAGTCATTCTTCACTAACTACTCATAAAGGATCACTCGACTCGCTGTGGGATGAATAGGTATACATGAAACATCGGTAGGTTTAGTGTTAATGAAGGAACGGATGTGACAACTACTAACTGCTACTTGCCCAATTATTTTCTAGATTTTAGTACATTAAACCGTTGACCTTAAAAAGTTGTTTTACTTATTTTATTTTCTAGCTTTTAGTAAATTATCTTTATCATTAGTATACTTCTCTACAATAAAACCATTCGACTTTTTTTTAAATTTTCATTTCTTACCTAATTTTTCCGGAATATTTTTATGATGTACTGTATTCTATAAGTCACATCATTTCATTTGATACCAATATTGAGTGGATTGCAAAAAAATACATAGTCGACCATTTTGTAGCGACGACCTTTTAGAATTTATGTTGTTCATAATGTAGTGTATTCTCCACGTCATGCCATTCAGCCATTTTTTAGCGGCGGCCAATTTGAATTTTTCAAGATCATGGAATACGCAGTTTTATAATGGCAGTAGAAATAAAGGTATGTTCCAAATTTCAGATGAATCAGTGATCAGGAACGGGGTCAAATTTCAATTAATGTGGAACAACCTTACACATACTCAAACGTACATACAAACAGGATAATCTGAATGTTACCATTAAAAAGCATTTGTTTATTTGGGAACTGCGGCCATTTTGGATTTGGATTTTTATGATCTACTGTGTTCTACCAGTCGAGCAATGATACCCAAATTGATGGGGTTTTGAAGAAGAATATGGCGGCATGTTGTGGTGGTGGCCATTTTGGATTTGCATTTTTCATAAATACCTGTGTTCTACTAGTCAAGCCCTTTCATTTGATATTCATATTGGCTACTCAATATGGAATTTTCAAAATTATTCAAAATATCCGAAAATCAAAAATAAAATACTCCGGACAAACGAGTCTAAAATTCCGGATACTCGAATCCCGGATAATCGAGTCTCCGGTTAATCGAGTCGGACCTGTAATGGTGTACATGGAGTACGTATTGTTTATGTGTGTAATGAACAAAGCAGGAGCTCTCTGTTTTTTTTAAGAAAATTTAAGTTATCAGGTTTTCAGTTTAAAGCCAAGTCAATCGTTTCTCCTATCATTTATAAAGATTTTTGTCGTAATCAAAAATATAAAGTTACAGAGCTTTTCACGGGATAATTTTATTACTTTATTATCTCCAACAAGATTATGAAAAAAATCTCAATTTTCGAAGAACACAGCTTCCGTTGATTACGTAGAAATGTTGACTAATGTTCAAGGTAATATCAACATTACATAGTGCATTTTTTTCATCAGAATAATTCCCATGCCATGGAAAAGTTCGTCTTCAATGTTTTCATTGAGTTCCCGAAATAGTACCCGTTTGTTTACTCCTTCGCAGCACATGTGGTCACCACAAAACATGTGCACAGAGAGAACAACAACGTCATCGCAAAAAGGGGACCTATTTTTACGATCCATCGTTCTCTGGTCGACGCCGCTAGACGCACCACACGACGGCAAGCGTCATGTCAACAATACGTGAATCGTGAATCCACCCCGAACTTACTAGCGTTCGCTTACGAACGCGTGTTTAATGACTTTTTGTTCGATTTACGAAATTAGAAAGAAAACATGTTTTTTCGTCCCCTCTGTCTCCATTCCCCATTCGGATCGAGATCGGATTGATAAAATTGCGTAATATGGTGGGTGGTACTTACCGCACTTGAAGCATCCTTTGTGCCATTTGTGTCCACCGGCGACTCGTTCCTCAGCGGCGTACACCGACTTGCCGCACTTGGGACACTTTGGGTTTTCAGCTGGCTTGAAAGGCATCTTTGCTGCTGTTGTTGTTGTTTGTTGACGGTTACTTCTAAGATAAGGACTATCGGCGCTTTAAAATAAACTCCTCGGGGTTCACTCACACACACAATTTATCGGCTCGACGCAAGAGATCTTACTCTTCGACCTAGATTTCGATGTTCGAGTTCACAAGTACACCCACGCACAACCACGATTACGTAGCCGGGCGAATTGATAAAGGGAAAAGAAAATTATAAATCCTCGTTTCTAAGGTGATGCAATAACGGTAGGTTGATGGAGCGGGGCACACTCGGAGTCTAGCACTTTCGACGATGTTATGGTTACAAAAACTATTCTTCTGGAGGGCTCGCGAACTAATCTTTTTGCGTTTTGTGGGTTTCCGTTTTCTCTGTGGCTAGTTTCTTTTCATCCAGGAGATCCACTATCGTAGAGGCAGAAAGGTGAACGAGCGAGGGGCCGTTTGAGCGATCCTTACATTGCACAACCGATGGAGAGCACCGCGTAGAAAGTACTGCGGTCCGGTCGCACTCGCTGGGATCATTGCGTGACGAGCGAATTAGACGAGAGTCGTTGCGTAACAGCAAGGAGGCTTAGACGAGATTTCGAGCCGAACGTGAAAAACAGATTCACCGCCGTGTGAGTATGTCAACAATGGATTTCCACCGGCGAACGCACTGCACTCGATGCAGTTGCTAAAAATAAGACTAGGTGGATACGCTGGTAAACGACAAAACGTTGCCACGGTGGTTACCATGCGTGTCGTTTGGCGGTATCTTGCAACACTGTTGCCAGTGGCCAAATCTGTAATGGCGTGTGAAGCGAACTCATTAGCGTCTGAACCACCTGTCGCTGCTGCTGGGCGGCAACCATAGCGCGCGCGTTCTGCTTCTTGACTTATTGCAGCTGGTGAGTTCGGAGACAGAAAATCTGAATTTTGTGCGTCCACTTCAGTTACCTTTCCCCCGGTAATGAGTGGTGAGAAACGTGGCTCACAAAAATGTTAATTAGTGTTCGAGTTAATTAGCGTGCGAGTCTATCACATAAATTCGACAAATTGTAAAACAACATATAGAACAGCAGAACTACAGAGGAACCTGGTGCATCATTGGAGCATCAATCAACAAACGCGCAAACGGGTGGAGTCGATTGCAAGGCATTGTGGTGCTTTGCCAAGCTGGTTACATATTAATAACTGTGAAAAGTTTGAATAATCCACTATAAAGAAAAGATTGGAATAAAGATGCCACCTATCATGACCGTTTAATTGCTGGATGCCCGTCAATATTAACAGAAGAATTTTCGAGATCAGTGATGCCAGTTTAGAGTAAAGGAAAAACAAAAACAACGATAGTCAATATTTCACTGCAGCCTGCTAGATCGTTGATCGAGAGTGAAAATGATTTTTGCAAGAAAGACTCTAAAGGAACTGTTTAGTGCATTGGTAAGTGGTTTTTACACTCTCATGACCCTGACCCAAGCAAAATTTTGCCAATATTCAAAAAAATCATTAGTGCTCAGAAAATATGCTTTTTTAGATGCTATTCTGTCTCAGAGCTTGGGTGAGCGGAAACAAGAGTTATTCCTGATTCACGGAAGGTGCCTAAAATTGTGTTTAAGTATGTGTTTTTTAGTATCGAATGAGTCATGTGCCTCGATAGTTATACTCTCAGCTTGTATACTTAATTACGAGTTTGCGCTGGCCGGATGATCAAGGCCCTTTAAAGAAAAATCTAGACAACTAAATTTGTGGAAATACTTAGAATTTAAATAAAACATCGTAACAAGGAAAAAAATACAAGCGATGGAAAAATTATGACCATTCTAACATTCAAAAAATTCTACTAAAGGATGATAACTTTAACTTTTAAAACTATAACATCATGATCTTTTTTATTGTCAATGTCTGTTCATTATTATTACAAGAAAAAAATATTCGTTCGATTAAACGCAGTGTTTGGATTTCGATCAAAATCGAATGATACACAATGTGTCATGCAAGTAACCTCTCACGAACATGTAACCAAATATGAGAGGATCATGCAGATACTAGCATGAATGACAGTAATCACTTGTGTTACACTAAATGATTAAACCAAGAGAGGAACGGAGACTGTTGTTTGCATATTCGAGCTGTATCAAACATCGCAAACCATTTTCGAAGCCTGTATACAAGTTTGAACCGCATATATCGTCCCGCTCTACTAAAGCGAATTCCACTGCACAGACAAGTGCAAAGCAATAAATGATACAAGAAAAATTACGTCATCATTCGGTCACTATTTGCGGAGAGCAACGAATGGGAAAAGAGAGCGGTGTTGCTAGTAGAACTATGCGGTCTATGTGAATATACATATTTCAAGGGATAGCGGCGTTAAAAATGGAAAATGTGATCTGTCCACCCTTCCCTTAGCTTCTATCGAGGTAAATAATCATATAGTTTGCACTCTCTGAGACCTCAAAATCAGGATCTGCTATATTAGCTGAATATGAATCATTCCCTTTGCGTAGTCCGTACGATCCTGCTGTTTCATGATGCATGGAAAGGTCGATATGCATGTGTTAGAGGCAAAGAAGAAAATAAACTTTCTGCACCGAAAGCGTATATGATGGTTTTGCTTGCGTGCCGGTGTATCATGAAGTGCGAACCGATGCAGAGTTGTCTCGTTCTCTTTTGTGTCGTGATTTGCAGCACGTAACAACAAAAGATTGCCGCTTGGGGAAATGATTTGTGTATGATCATATTATACTACATCTACGAATGTAAAAAAATCAAGTTTGAACATAACTTTGAACAGAAAGTGATGCTGTACCTTGCCATTTCTGAGAGGGATATTTCTGAGCCATGGGTCAAGATTAGCTATCAATCAAGATGTGTATCAGAACGAATGTTTGGAGAACATTTAGATTCCATTTTTCCGAAAACGTCATGTAAATTGTGTGTTTATATGTGTTTTGGCATGATAAACCATCGTGTGTTTTAGTGTAGCTGGTAACAGAATTGTTACGGATCCAGGATAACTAAAAATAAATTGAAATAATCAAATATCCAATTTGTAGCGCAACGCGCATTTGAAAAACAAAATAATGCCAGCAGAAGGAAACCACATGTTCCCTTTTCTTTTTTTCAATTGATCTATATAGCTTCCAAGGTAAGCGCGCCAGAGATAGCGCATAAGATCAAGGAATAGGAGTAAGTATTTATTGCCGGCAATTAGCTAGATGTTTCCCACTTGAACCTTTTACGTGGAAAGCATGTTTTGATAAGACACAAAGCGAGAGCGCTGTATGCGCCACTCGAGAGGTGATAAAAATTGTTTTGTTTAGGTCTCGCCCATTTATCGCGCACGGAATGAGCGCGTAGTGAAGGATAAGGACAGGAAAATATAGATAGGGATTCCTTTGCTGGCAATCGGCAATAGTTCGTAAAATCTTAACCAAATTGAGCTTCTTTGACGATAACGAAGAACGGAAACAAGTAAGATGAATTTTATGTAGCAAACAGGCAGGCAGATAATCGATGTGTTTTCGGTTATCTGAGTAGGAAAAGGAGATCTTTTCTCTCCCTTTTAATTTTAAGCTAGAGTAAGAATTCATGTAGATATAGTCCGGATTCTTATTCAATAAGTTAGTTCAATTTTGTTGGTTCATGATAGCAACGAAATAAACAGTTTAATTTTGGAAGCAAATCAGCACGTATTCATATCTCAAAATCACGTTAACCATTAGGGTCGAGTCAGCAAGGAGTTAAAAAACACTGGTAAGAATAACAGAGCAAATCCCAAACCGAAAAGCAAACAACTTATTTCACTCGGACGGAATATTCTGGAACCGTCGGATTCTGAAGAGTTGGTGGCTGTCCTAGACGGGATTGGCAGAAGTCTAGGGACTTAGCCCTTAAGCGACTCCTGAAGGCAAGATTTCGAAAAGTAACAAAATTCCAGGGAAATAAATTCTCTGGTTAGCGAGTACTTTGAATCGGTCGGCAACGACAAACACAAAACTCACAAAAAAGTGTTTTCTGATGTTTTACTGGAATAAAAACAGGCCGAAAAGTTCAACTTTTTTTGTGATGCGGATAAAACGGACATATGGTGTGAGTAAGACAGGTAGTGTAATATGACCTTAGAGATGAACCAGCCTTTGGCTGAAAATCTCTTTAATAAAGAAAGAAAAAAAAGGTAGTGTGATATTCGAATCGTTGAAGTTTATCGCTCGCAAGAGAAACAATTTTATTCACCAAGGTTATGAAATCATCATTTTAAATGTTTGTCAAATGTTGAACAACCGAATTCATGCACCTGGAAATGATACCACGGTACCTAGAGTTTCTAATACCACAGAACAAGATTATCCATTATCTACGGTGTCTTCTTCTAACCGGTTGTCAATAATATAGAGTGGTTCAAAAACAGAAGTATTCCCCCAAATTCGGGAGGAATAGAAAAATCGGTGAGTTGAATCACATTTTTGGTTTTGATTATTGCAAGTGGTAGGACTTTTGGCTGGATGACTGAACAGATGTCTACGCAAAAGCATTCGTTTGACCATGCTGTGATGCAATAACCTGCGAGAATAAACCGTTTTTTTTTTAGTTTAAGAATGTTTATATTCTTGCGAGTATTCTTCCAGAAGAAGCACAGGAAAAATTGACAAGGAAATTCGATGATCCCATTAGAGTCATACCTTTTCCTCTAGAGCCGTCAGTGGATAAAAATAACAACAGCAAGATCTTACTGAAAACATTCTGTATAATTAATAGCAAAACACAATAATATTTTACAGATGAACTGTGGTTTATTCCTATTTTTCACTCACTACGCATACGAGGTTGACTATCTGAAATGTTCAAACAATACAATATTAATGTTCAGCACTATTATACGCTTTAGATTTGACATGAACGTGGATTTAAAATTTATGGTTCACGAAAATAAAAAGCTTTAAAACCATTTATTGACAAAGAAATATTAAATGTGCTGTGAAAAATTGGAATCCCATCAGATTATTATTTATAGAGAAATGGTCATTTAATATGTAATAAAGCTCACATCAGTTTCAGTGATAGCCCAACTCGGAACGATTTTGTGATTACGGTACGACATGAAAAAGATCTTTTTGATATCTATGGCAATTTATTTGGATTTCAATACCAAAACACTCGTATCGATATTCTTATGAAAAGCAAGTTCAAAAGTACGTGTAAATCCAAGAATTTTCTCACGATAGTTTCGTGAGAATCTACCGTTTTCTGATCGAAATTTTCTACACGACGCAAATCTGAACATATTTTGGTTAGGATCGTCGAGTTAATAAGCAAGGTCGGATGCGCTTTGCAAAAAAAAAAAAATCACGACAAGCCGTTGGAAGTCTTAAATGTATTACGTGAACAAGTGCATAAATGTTGAAACTGCTCAACAGTAAATAGAATGTGTCATATTATAGTAAAAAAACAACGAAGAGTTTCACAAACAGATTTACGACATAATGGTCATAGATTCATCGAGAATTTTTGTGAACATAGGAAAAGCCCTTGCTGAAAATGTGAAATGTAGAATGTCTATACCGAACGCATCGAAGAAAATGTTTTTTTTAGTTACCGTTGAATTAAGCTCTCCAAAAGACCACCTCGGAGCCGATTCCACGATATTCGGGCAATATCCGTAGGAAAATGATTTTCGTAACAAATCTGATATATTCAATGCTAGGAAATGCTCGAAATGATATGGATCATCGGTGCTTTAAAAGTTGATTGTACAAATTGGTATAGTTCTTTTCCAACCCGAAATTGTTGTTATGAAGTAACAAAATCATTTCAATCACAAATAGACTTAGATGTAGTTCAAAGCAATAATAATGAACTACTTTGACAGGATAATGAGACACCTATGAGTATTTGAGCTTCAAATATTGTGTCGAGTTCATTTTTATGACGGCCACAAAAATGTTAAACAAACTGAGAGTGAATTTTTAACTATTTTACCATAATTTTACTTTACCTTATATCACACTCATAACACTGGAGAAACGACTGTTGATAAATCAATTTGAAATTCAACTTCAATGTTTCAATCCATTTGCAATGATGACCACAAGTTATTAAAACTGGCAGCACTGAAATTGGGGACTTCGCTAACATGGAAAAGCTTCTTAAATTTGTGGGTAGTTTTAGTTTGGCTGCCCAATTTCCAACTGAATACTAAGCTTTCCGTAAAATGTATTATAACAATAACTTAATAAAAATGTTATTGAATTTATTTTAATCAATATCGAGAAAAAAAACACTGAGATAAATGTGCCAATGAAGGAAAAAACTTTCCGTTTGAACTCTGGATGTGATAGTTATCAAAAGCTAGATGTAATAAAGGATGACCAAGTAGAACAAAAGAATAACAAATTCAGTTCAATTTGAGTCAGAAGATTATTGGGAGTTTCAAATTGTACATAATTCTCAGAAAATGCATCCTTTTGTTTATAAAAAAATCGGTTTATTTGAATATTTATTATGCGGTCTGCAATATTTTTTTATTAATAATGTATTGTCGATTTCCAGTAAATCAATAATGAAACGAGCTGAGCAATATATCGTTTCGCTTGTTTTTTTTATTGGTTTAATGTATAGATCATCTTAGAAATAAATCAAGCTGTTCAAAATGAATAACTTTCATGCGTAAATTATTAATGCATATTCGAAAGATTTTTACTGATTTATATTGTTGTGACATTCAATGTCCTCTGAATATTATTCAAATGAAAAATTCAGTCCCTCTCAATTAAAATATTTCTCCAAACCACATTCCACTGGCACGTTGCAAACTAATAAACTTTCTGTAAGCAGCACTCACTCATCGTTAATTTTTGGGCAGATTAAGATTCTCCTCATCACCGTAAATGTGTCTTTCCTTACCATGGGTAAATAATTGAGTTGAAATTTTCCACTTCGTCCAGAAATAAAACAGAAACTCTCACCTCACCAGACCCACACACTAAAAATAGCTTTTCTCCGATGCATTGTAAATGACACAGTTTGCCACCGGACGAAAATTTTCAGCTACCGGCGATTGCATAATTTTGGAAAAATTTTCGCTTTTTTTCGCTATCTGCTTCTCCCAGTCTCCAGTCGGTATTGATACACCAAGTGTCTCCATCGGTTTGCTATTTTGTTCGATCACATAAATCGCTCGTTCACTCCATCGTTTCTGCACATTGTTAATTATAACGATGATGATCGTTGTATGTTTGCAATTCATTATTTATATTCTCTAACTTTCTTTATTGCACTCGTGAATTCAAACCACAAGAAAACACTTTCCCTCGTTGTCCTTTAACTTTTGTACTGTCACTTTCCTCCAGAAGAATAGCTGTCACATTCCATAATTGGCAACTTTTCACAGAGTTCACTGGAAGCAAATCTTCTCCGCATAAGTCCAACCTTCAAAACCAACTGTCGGTTCGTTCGATATGAAACGAAAAAAAATGTGTTCGATTCCTAGAACTCGCAATAGAGTTTCTCAGCGCACCGTATCTCGATTGGTACCGATCGAGACGAGAGATCCTTGCAGACTGACCGCACCTTGGCTCGACACAGCACAACGAAGGAAACCCTCGCAGTTGGAACAGTTCATACACAAAGCACAGACCTCCCGACCCCTCTTCGGCCCGGTATGGCTAGACTTTTGGCCCCGCTAATGGCTATCACTGTCTCGGAAAACTTACTCTCTCTCCACCACGGAATATCTCTGACTACCAACCGTTCTACTTCGAATGATTGAATGGGGTAGCGTGCACTCGGTAGTCTATGTATCGGATTGCACACGGCACGCTGCCACTTTTTACGGCCATACGGTTATTTGCCCCCCTCGGGGTCTCCCTGGGTGCGAACAGGAGTTGGGTGCTGGGTTGCACCAATACACGCAGAAAGAGAAAACCAAATACATGGTCGTCTTTGCCGCCGCTAAGGTAATCAGCCGAATTCTTAGCACCTCATAAAAATGTGAAATATAACTATCGGCAGGGGCATGTTGCGATAGCCTTTGGAGTCCTTTCATTATGTTCACTCATTATGCTGTGATTTCCAGTAGATTTTCCATTTTCCTTCATTTCGAACTCTTCGAATTAGATGAAATCATTCAAAATTGATCAAATCAAGCAATGTAACGAGAATTTTACATCGAATGGAATTTTCTCTAAAATACAAAGCTCTGAATCAGAGGGACACTATGAATCTACGAATACTTTTTTCGAAGTGAAATCGAATGCCATTTGTACTGATACACTGCGTTTCATAACTATTTCCACCACGCCATTTTCCTGAGTTTCCACAGATATGCATGAAGTCGGTTGAATTGAAGTATATAGTGTAGGATATAATAACTATCTTCATTTATAAGACTGGCCATTTCAACTTTATTGTTGTGTCCTGACGCGAAACATAAAAAAAAAAAAATTAAATTCCAGTGTTTCATAATTATAGAACCAGATGGGAAAGCTCTCACTCTTTTACAAATTTAACGTCAATTTCACATAAATTACAATAAGTTTCTAATTCGTAGGTCATCTTAAGTTCTCAACCAGTTCAAATAACCTATTCGGGGTGGTTTTGACCAAGCTGCGCCATGTTGTAGTGTGTATTTCGTTCTACGCAGAGGATACTGCTCGTTTAAGCGTTTCATTTACTAGTCGTACGATCACTCCTCATAAGTTCTTGACATTGGTAAACAAGCTGACCAGTCCAGAATCTGAAGCTCTTATTCATTAAACCATGCCACGACTTTCCGGATTTTATGGATTAATGCGAAATTACCCAATAGTCACATTGTTTTTGATGCAAAAACAGTAGTAAATGATTCTGACTGTTGGTGATAAGCTATCTAAACCTGACGTTTTTGGATAATTTTTTCCCCAATCATAAAAATCCCATCTTCAAAGCTGCGGGTCCAAAAACTAATATGTGAGATAATCACATGGGTTTCACTATTTCAGGTGAACTTCTCTGATGGAAAGAAATTCAACTTGCATGAAACTTCTTCATACTGGAAGGACTTCCGGATCGTGTCATGCAATTTTTCAACTCGTAACTTTCCAGGCGGCTGTTTTAGGGGTTTGAGGAAAATATTTTCAAAAAGGACTGGTTCAGACAGCTTTTCATGAACATGAATACACAGTCTGAAGTGCAATGAAATACTTCAGAATCATTTACTTCTGTTTTGCCATGAAAAACCCCGAGATAATTGACGAATTTACGCAAAGCTGAATCAGCTCATGCGACACCTACATTAGAACTCAGAACTACAAAAGTGAGGGTGCTTGTTTATTTTACGCATTGAAAAGCAAGATTCGGTGGTGATTATTCATTTTATTTCAATTTAGATTCATTTCAGCCATTAAATGTCGTCAGTATATGGTAAGAAAGTTGGAGTTTTGTATATTTACGATGGTTTCACACGCGATTTGACCAAAGTCATAGATAATCCTCGAAAATTTTAAGTTTGATAATGCATACCGGTTATTGATACTATGGATATTTGCGATGAAATCGATATCATATCAAATTGGCTGATATAATTGATTATGTAGAGGTCGATACGAGAAGGATTTGCAGTATTTTTAGCGCAAAACACCTTATTCATCGTTTACTTAGTTGAAAAAAATTAAAGTTACAATACTCATAACAAGTCATTCCTTGTAATATACATAGCACATTGTAAAATGATGATTTTCTAACCTTTTCAGCATGGAAAGAATACATGAAACCGGGAAATTTGAAGATAAATTCTGATTTTTCTACAAAATTTGAACGAATTTCATACCAAAAAAACGAAACATCCTCATTTTACTCGCTGCGCCATCTGGTTGTAAATCCAACGTAAATTCGTCAATTGGGTAATTTGCCATCAATTCATAACATTCGGACGGCCTGGTATGGTTTAATGAATAGGGGCTTCAGATTTTGGTTTGTAAAATCTATAAAAACATATGGGGAGTGATCGTACGAATAGTAAATGCAGTTTACAAGCAGTATGAGAGATTTGAAGAACCTTAACGAGCAGTATCCTTTTCGTAGAACGAGATACACACTACAACAGGGCGCAGCTTTATCGAAACCACCTTGAATAAGTTATTAGAACTGATTGAGAACTAAAGATGTCCTAAGAATTAGAAACTTATTGTAATTCATGTGAAATTGACGTTAATATTGTAAGTGAGAGTGAGAGTTGTGAGAGTTTTTCCATCTTGTTCTATAGTTATAAAACACTGGAATTTTAGTTTTTTAAATATTTTGCGCGTGGACACAAAAATAAATTTCGATGGCCAGTCTCATAAATGAAGATAGTTATTATACCCTGTACTAAAGTGTGTGTGTAGAAATTTAATTTTTATGAATTATATCTTCAGCTTTCGCTTATAATCAGATAAGAGTGTATAGATCACGTTGGCCATGCTTCACTGTCAATTTTTCGTAAATTTGGAAAAATGTCGTCGAACGAAAAAGAGCGTCGTGAATTAATCCTGTACACTCATTTCGAGAATCCGGAGTTGTCACATCGGGACATCGGTAAGATGCTGGGAATCGTCCAATCCACGGTCAGCAGAGTACTAAAACGATACTTCGAGAACCTAACCATCGACCGGAAGGTGAAGAACGGCAAAAATGGATGCTCCGTCAGTGAAAAAGATCACAAGTGCGTAGTTAAGCAGTTTAGACGTGATCCGAGAAGTTCGGTCCGGGATGTCGCCAATAAGCTAAATTTGTCAAGTTCATTCATCCAGCGGACCAAGCAGCGGGAGGGCCTGCGTACATACAAGGTTCAGAAGGCTCCTAACCGCGACATGGTGGGGAAGACGCGAGCCCGGAAGCTGTACACCGAAATGCTGACGAAGCCGCATTGCCTGGTAATGGACGACGAAACCTACGTCAAAGCGGACTTTCGTCAGCTGCGGGCCTGTTGTTCTTCTCCGCAGAAGACAAATTCAGCGTTCCGGAGGAGATTCGCAAGCAGAAACTATCCAAGTTAGCCAAAAAGTACATGGTGTGGCAAGCGATCTGCTCTTGCGGAAAGCGGAGCGCCCCCTTCGTGATGACCGGCACGGTAAACGGGCAGGTTTACCTTAAGGAGTGCCTACAGAAGCGCTTACTACCACTATTGAAGCAGCACGAGGGCCCGACCATCTTCTGGCCGGATCTCGCTTCGTGCCACTATTCAAAGGACGTGTTGGAGTGGTACGAAGCCAACGGAGTCACCTTCGTGCCAAAGGAAATGAACCCGCCCAACGCGCCGGAGCTTCGCCCAATAGAGAAATATTGGGCGATTATGAAGCAGGCCCTCCGGAAGAACCCAAAAGTTGTCAAATCGGAGGCGGACTTCAAGAGAAAATGGATTTCTGTTAAAAAAAAAACTACAACCTGACGTTGTACAGAACCTTATGGACGGGGTAAAGAGGAAGGCGCGAGCATACGGGCTTGGGCTCGAAGTATGAATAAAAAGAAAATGCCTGTCTAAAATTTTCAAAAGGATCGGTCTACTGGGCGAATTTCTACAGCGTTTTTTCCGTGATGCGATTTGATGTGACACACCCTTTATATACTTCAATTCAACCGACTTCTTGGATATCTCTGGAAACCCAGAAAAATGGAGTGGGATATGTGTACCAATTATGGAGCACATATGTCACCAACTTGCATAAATTGGCGAATAAATACTCTATTTTAGTTCAAAAGTATACTTTTTCTAGCAGTTTGAACTCTGTTTTTGAAGATTTTACTGATATATCGATGATCAATTGACTAAATTGTATAAAAAACGTGTTTGAAAATGTCACTTCCATGTACCCATTATGGTAATAGTGTTCCTGAAGTTTCGCAATAAGTGTACCTGTTATGGTAATAGTCGGTGTCACATGGAAAAAGTGTTAATAGGATTCAGCTAATGCTTCAATAATAATTTTTAATTCAAAATATGCCTCTAAATCCCATTCCTAGTATACAATACTATGTCGTTGATTCTACACTTGACAAAAATTATGGGAATGACCGCGCAGTCGAAGTTTTTAAGTGATTTTTGAAACGCCGTAACTTTGTGAAAAACCCACACATGAAGATGGGATGTACATCATTTTAAAGCTTTATTTAAAGCTTCATGTTTTGAGATGTAATACTTGAATGCTTCTATCGTTTTGTGTGTAGGTGTAGTGGATAACAAAACTGGAAAGAATAAAATAGATTCTTTCTGTTTTTGATTTTGTAGATTATCACAGTGTTTTATTAACCAAGTCAATGGTAAATCCAATTAACCTTATCAATCAGCATTCATTTGGTTCCAAGAACGCTCCTGTAGGTCATTTTACTACTACAAGAAAAAGTTTTGATAGAATGAAAAATTTCCCTTTTTTCTAATGAATACTTTTTCAATAATGCGATTATACCCAATTCAGAAGGCAGTTTCGAAATTTCCAATTAATTCTGTACAATACTCATCATTTATTATTCATTATTCGGCAAATTTTGCCTAATAATGAATAATAAATGAATGCTTTTGCTTTGATCGATTCTCTTAATTTACTTTCTCTTACGATAACCATGGACATGTTGGAACATGGACAATAGAGTGCCAATGAATCTCGAATTTTCAAAGCGAACCTGATTAAAAATGTTGATTCCCAGGAAAAACTACCCTATGCAAAATATCAGCTCAATCGGACTTTATTTACTAATGTCGCACAGCGGTCAAAGTCTGAGTTTTTTGAAAACCGAAAAATCACCCAAGCGGGGAGTAAAGGAAATCGGGGTTTTCGAAAAAAAAAATTTGATGCCAAATGTCTTCAAATTACATGAAACGTCGAGATCTACTGTCATCTCGAAAATTTTTTTTTGTCCAAAATCGATACTCTGGGACTTAGGGACTTTCGGAATACGAGTAAAAACGTATGGTTTAGGGTGCCAATGGAAATCGTCATATCGATTTTTCATACGGGACTCATTTCGAAATGTTGATTTGCACGATAAAATACCCTCTGCAAAATATTGGCTCATACGGACTTCATTTACTATTGTAGCAGATCTCAAAATTTAAATTTTCTATAAATCGAAAAATCATCCAAGGTTTTAATTTTTTACTTATTACTCCCCCCTTGGGTGATTTTTTTTTGATTTTCAGAAAACTTAAATTTTGAGATCTGCGACAATAGTAAAGGAAGTCCGTTTGAGCCGTTTGAGCACATATTCAACTATTTTCGAACTGAATTTTTCAACTAAAGAACAATGTTTTGCATGGAAACAAGTACCAAAATCGACAAAAAAGAGATTTCTGATGTTAAAAAATCTTATTAGAGTCTTCAAAAATAAGATATGATTTCCAAACTAGTAAGAAACTCACTCGTATTACCAATATAGATATTATTGCGATGATAGGTACTTCTACCCTAGTTATGAAACGAAGTGTAGAATATTCATAATAACTCTCAAGATGATTACACCATTTGTTATGGACTTTATTTCCTTTTTGTTTGAAAAGCTTTCGAAAGAACAGATGTGTGCTTACCTGGAAAAATGGTAATTTTGTCGAACCGTTATGCAGGTTTCAGACAAAATCAGAGAGTGAGATATTGTTGTAGTGGTCAATGAGAAACAGAATGAGTTTCACAATTTTCTAGGGCTTTAGATATAAACACACATTTTCGTTTGTATTTTATTTTGGTATCCAGTTTCTATTTCTGGTATCCAGGTATAGAATTCATTTATTTCTTATTATAACCTATCCCAGCATTCAGTCACTGAATTGCGTTAACTCACTTCGAGTAAGCTGGCTGTGGCTTCAGGCGTGCCACGACATTTCTTTTTACTATGTACACAAACGATCTTCCAAATGTACTTTAACTTTGCTGTGCTCCAATCTTTGCAGATGATGTAAAGCTGATAGGTATCCATTCTAATATGAATATAGAAGAACAAAATTCGACTCATGGCTCATGCTGTTTGATTCAAGACTAACAGGAATTAGTGGTTTGCTTGTCGTGTTGAGTATTAAGGCCTACAATCTTGGTCTTGTCTAAAAAAATGGTTGTGTCACATTCACCCGAATAACATTCACCCAAAACACGTTTACCCGAAGCACCCGAATGTAACACATACCCGAATGTCATTTTCCTGAATGTAACAAATACACGAATGCAACATTCATCCAAATCAACATTTACCCGAATCTAACGTTTACCCGAATGAAGAATGAATAAATACGGCAGATCAGATTAGGAATTTTGTTGAATTTCCTGTCGTTAAATAGTAAAAAAAAAACAAATAACATGAGAGAGCAACAAAAATACGAATTAAAATGAAAAATTTTAATGAGGAAATTTGGGACGATGCTGGAGACTTCGCTGTGTCATTTTTAGAAACAAGCATATGCACAATTAACTTGCCGACTTCTTTTCTTCCCGTTATTTCCTTTGAAAGGCCAAGAGATCATTTAGAAATGAACACGAGCTATGGAAAATTTCGAAAATTAAGCAGGTAATTGTAACATAAACGAATACGCCACTGCAGCACAATTATTATTCTGAAGTTATTCTGTCGTAATGACCGTAATGAACAATGCACAATTGTCCAGGAGATGTATTTAAGTGGAAATTTGCATTTTGAACTCGACAGTTATTCTCTAGACAAAAACTGTCTTCAACAAAGTTGTTACATACAATAGAGTGCTCATTTTTTTGTTAACAAAAATAGGGTGACCAAAATTATCGATGAAATAAAAACTATAACTTTCTTATTTTTATAGATAGAGGTAAACATATTTCGAAAATGTTGTAGTCTCAATTATTTGAGACATCTTTGAAGAACAAAGTTTTTTTTCCATCTCTTGAAATAACCGATATAGCGCCTTTTTTCTAAGTTACGTTAGGGTTACAACGAAAAAAACTGTTTTTTTGCTTTAACTTTTATATTTCAAATTCTGCATGCAAACTATCTTCGGAAGACTTTTAGAACTTACTAATACAAACATTTTGCGATGCAGAACTTGTCAATATCTCAACTTCACTCAAAGTTATTGATATTTCTTCCCAAAAATCATGCTCTTTTCATTTGTTTGTCATTCTTTCTGGGGCAAACATAAAAAATGTTTGTTGACGGAATTTGAAAGAACAAATTTCACTCTATATAATATGTGATATTCTAAACTATGTTATTTTTTGTGTTTGAGTAAATTAAAATTGAAATTATGAGTTTTTGGGTAAAAAAACATCAATAGCTTTAAGTAAGATCAAGATATTGACAATTTCTGAATCGCAAAATGTTGGTATCGATAAGTTCTAAAAGTCGTAAGAAGACAATTTTGATTTAGAATTTGAAATATAAAAGTTAAAGCAAAAAAAACCGTTTCTTCATGGTTACCCTAATGCAACTTAGATATCTTAGATACAACAGATAGACAGAGCTCTCTTATACCATTCATGCCCGATGGGATGAATCGTGTAAGAGAGCCTAGCTGCCACAAGCAGCCGTGTGCTCAATGTTCTGTGTCTATTGCTGATGAGGATTCTGTTGTTGAGTGTTTTGGTAAATGTAAACTGGCTATTCATGTCAGCTGTTTACCCGGAGCGAGCGAGATCCAGTTAATTATGAAGCCAAAAGAAAACTTCCAGGTGACAGACGCGAAAGCTGAAGTGAGAAAAAATGTGAATGCCAAAAACCTAAATGTGAAACGAGTCAGAACTGGCAGAGATGGTTCAGTTTTGATTGCCTTAGGGGACGACAAATCAGTGAACCGGTTGAAACAAGAAGTCGAAACAAAACTAGGCAGTCAATTTGAGGTAGAAGTGCGAGAAAACATTAAGCCGGCAATAAAGTTGATTGGAATTGACGAGGAGTACATTGAAGAAGAGTTGAAGAACGTACTGATTGATCAGAACGATGTCATGCGCAATCTGAAGCACAAATTGTTCTGCAATGAGAAATTCCGATACAATAAATACAATGCGGTCATGGAGTTGGATGCAGGAACATATTTTTAGGTGATGGAGTTGGAAAAACTAAATTGTGGTTGGATCGTTGTCGTGTTCTGAATGAGTTAGATGTGATGAGATGCTATAAATGTAGTGCTTTCAATCACAAAGCTGTTAACTGCAAGGCAAAAGAGATGAGTTGTCCTGTCTGTGCTGGAGACCACGATGTGAAAAAATGCAATTCGGAGGTAGAAAAATGTGTGAACTGCAAAAGATTACGCATAGAGCTGAAGCTTAGCATGGATGTTAACCATTCTGCGTGGAGTGGCAAATGCGAGTTTAAACTGATGATCGAACAAATTGAACCGAAAATTGTTATTCTGACGGAAACGCATCTGATACAAGATCGCGACTTTGACGAATTTGAGATTCCGAAATACAATTTTTCAGTTTGTTTATCAAGATCAGCTCACACCGGAGGTGTCGTGATCTACATGGATGAGCGACTGGACTACAAAACGATTTCGAAACCACAGCTAGTGATAACTGGTTCCTAGCAGTTGAAGTGATAGGCTCGTGTTTAGCTGGAATCTACGGAGGTGTTCATCACCTGCCCAGTAGCAGTCACACAGGTTTTATTGAATGTTTCGAAAGATGGCTTGAAGATATGTTTACCGAAGAAAAAAGAAATGACATTGTTGGCGATTTCAACATTAAATGGAACGAATCAGGATATGCTCGTGAGCTAAAAAACGTAGTGGAGGCACTGGGGATGAATCAACTTGTCTCTGAACCAACACGTGTTGCACAAATTAGTAGCACCATCATCGATCTTGTTTTCTCCAACGTGGAGGGATGTGAAGTTACAATCGTAGAAGAAATAAAAATTTCTGATCATGAAACAATCTGCATTCAGGTTGGTAATACGACGAGAACAAATCTACCTGAACGAAAAACACAGGTCGTATCCTGGAAGCGTTATTCGAGAGAACGTCTACAAGCTATCCTACGAGCTGATGTGGCGCTAGCAAGAACAAGTGTTTCGGTTAATGATGTTGCTGAACAACTCAGTGTTTCACTCGTATCCGCGGTAAAACAACTGACGGAAACAACCGATTTAAGGCTTGGCAGATCACAGAGCTGGTATGGAGCCGACCTACGAGGGCTGAAAGCCAAAAGGGATAGAGCCTACCGCACGTGGAAACGAACCTGCAGCCTATTTAATTTGATACAGTATAGATTACTGCGCAACGCCTATGTACAAAGCAGTACAGCGTTAAATTGAACGATGCAATGGAGATTCGAAAAAGCTATGGAAATGTCTGAAATTACTTATTAAACCTGGAGGAAATGCAACAATGGAAATTATTTTCGATGTAAAGCGTTCTGGAGCTGAAACAGCTGGATTGCTGAATACTTTTTTCGTGGAAAGCGTTGAAGAAATCCGTAACATGATTCCATCGTCATCATCGACAATACAAGAAAATGAAGGGTCACAAAGTTGCTTTGATAAGTTCCAACCGATCGGTATGTGGAAGCTTAACAAATGGTTACAAATCTTAAGGATTGTAGTGGCGTAGATAATATTACGAAGCGAGTAATGATTGACTCATTCAATGTAATTTCGAGCCAACTACTTCTAATTGTAAACGACTCTCTTCAGCATGGCATGTTCCAAGAAGCATGGAAGATACCAAAAAAACCTAAATCGACTAGGCCAGAAGACCATAGACCGATAAACATTTTACCACTTTACGAAAAGGTTTTGGAGACGATTGTGAAGGAACATTTGATGGCATATGTGGAACGTGCCGGAACTCTGTTGGAAAAGCAATCCGGTTTTAGGAAACATCACTCTTGTGAATCAGCCTTGAAATTATTACTCTTAAAGTGGAAGCAGTACATAGAGCAAGGAAAAATGATTCTTGCTGTTTTTGTAGATCTTAAGGTGAAGGTGGAAGCTAGCCACAAATGGCTGCCACAATGGCGCTCATTTCTTTCATCTCCCTCCCTCACCTCTCGCCCGAAAATCAATAATTTTGCGAAACAGTGTGAAGAAAATGATCATTTTCGCACACTTCCCATCAAGTAATATCAACCAAACTCTAATCGATTACTCACAAGATATTAAATTTTCATCTGCTTTCGCACCGTATAGTGAAGAACGTCGGAAAACTCGAGCAAGTGCTCTGAAAGTTAAATTTTCGTTTTTCAATCTTCTGCAATGGTTTTGTTTGTATTGGTGGAAGCATCGTTATTTTTTCGACACTGATGCCAAACAACATCATCGAAACAGCTATAAAAACCACTCAATAAAATGTTATTCCGGAGTCATAGCGTCCCATGTCATGAAAATCAATAGAATAAAATTGTGTTGATATCAATACAATTATTATTTTTACGTTTAATGGGTCTATAATGTAAGTTTTAGCAACTTTAACATTGGGTAAGAAAATTTTATTGCAGAGCTCGGAACACTGCCACGGCTGCCTATGCTTTCAAAAACAGTAAACGGAAAAGTATTAAATTCAATCTAAATGCCTCGGACAACGAAGAGAAGGGTTAAGGCTTTCCAACGTGAATATGTGAAAACAATACGATCAACGAAGGAAAATATTAAGGAATTATCAACATCGAGTTACTATGCGGAAGAACTTGTTAATACCAAAAGTGCCCCAATTCGCATGTGTTATAAATTTGCTCATGTTACGCTCGCGTATAATCAGAATCATATGCAAATGAACCTTCTATATATATTTATATTTGCAATTGTTCATCGGAACATATCGTTCATACATTTTACTTTAGTATTGAATTGTTATTTGTTTTTTTTTTTCAAATGTATTCAAAGACTCGTGTCAATGAAGCGCCACACAGTCTGATAAGTGAATTGATCTATGTACGTGTGCTTTGCTCTTCTCTCACAAACACTATTACCCCATTTTTACACGAGGGTTTACCTATACTACTACAATGGCTAGCTTCCACCTTCACCTTAAACGACCCTTCGAAACAATTGATCGGGAGAAGCTGAAAGGAGTGCTGAGGCGCATCGGTATCCGTGGGACCGTGCTGGATTGGTTTCGCAGCTACCTAGAAAATCGTGTACAAGTGACGAAGTACAACGGTTGCATATCACCAGCAGCCGGAGTAAACTTAGGTGTTCCACAAGGTAGTGTGCTTGGACCATTGTTGTTTATATTGTATATAAACGATGTGAAATTGATCCTGCAAGAAGCTGAAATCAATCTCTTTGCCGACGATACAGTACTGTTTGTCGTTACAGACAGTTTCGACGAGTGCTTCAATAAAATGAATCATGAGCTGAACATGTTTTCCGTGTGATTAAAATGGAGGAGACTTAAGCTGAACGTTACCAAGACAAAATTCATGGTTGTTACTACACGGTTGAGTACTAATATAGATAGAACAATTCAAATTGACGGTGAGGAAATTCAGAGAGTAGAGTCGATGAAGTTTCTCAGAGTTATGTTGGACGGAAAATTGAATTTTAACGAGCACAATAGCACTATACAATACTTTACTATACACTATACACTTCGATTATTGTGCTTCTATTCTGTTCCTCGCGACGAAACAACAAAGGAGATGAATGCAATAAGGTGATAAGGTGATGCGTTTAATTTTATGTTGTGATCGGCTGACACCAAAAACAAGAATGTTAAACTGTCTGCAATGGATGTCTATCGACAACGAATAGAGTTTAACACATTAGTTTTTGTATACCGTGTGACGAAAGGAATGAATGGCTCCACAATACTTGAGAAGCACGGTAGTGTATGGAAGAGATGTGCATCACTACGAAACAAGGCAAGCAGGAGATCTTAGATTGCAGAATTTTAGGAAAAAAAATTCCCTATTCTACAATGGTTACCATTTATTTAACCAGCTTCCAGAAGCCGCAAAACGGGCAAATAATTTAAGGGAATTCAAAAATATATGTAAAGTGTTTGTATCACAACGAACCTTGGATTGAGAGACAAAGATGGAATGCACGGAAGTGAAGCAAGATAAAAAGGAATCTCTCAGAATTACACGAATACGCCACTAGCACAATTATTATTCTTAAGTTATTTTGTCGTAATGGAATTTATTCTGAGGCCAATGTCCAGGAGATGTATTAAAGTGGAAATTTGCATTTAGAGCTCGACAGTTACCATTCGTACGACTTTTAGAGCTTATCAATTCCAATATCTTGTGATGCAGAACTTGTCAATATATTGATCCAACTTAAAGTTATTGATGTTTTTTACCCAAAAATTCATGATTTCAATTTTAATATACTCAAATAAAAAAAACATAGTGTTGAAAATCACACATCATGTAGAGTGAAATATGCCCTTTCAAATGCCGTCAATAAACTTTGTTTATGTTTGCCCCAGAAAGAATGACATACAATTGAAGAGAGCGTATTTTTTAGGAAGAAATATCTATAACTTTGAGTGAAGTTGATATATTGACAAGTTCTGCATCGCAAAATGTTTGTATTAGTAGGTTCTAAAAGTCTTCCGAAGACAGTTTGTATGCAGAATTTGAAATATAAAAGTTAGAGCAAAAAATAGTTTTTTTCGTGGTGCCTTTCATTTGTACATTTCACCCTTCAGCACACGAAAATGGATTTTTCTGCCGACACTAGTTTGGGTGTAGTTGTTTGAACGATTCACTAATCCATGTCTAGAATCCTGCTTAAATAATGGTTCGTTTCTGTGCATTTTTCGTGCGAATGGTCATCTTAGAGCTGTTTTTATTATCCCTTTTGTTCATTGATTTAGGCTCAATAGCATTTTAAATGTAACAGAGCCGTGTTTTAATCGTGTACATGCTACATGTATAGGTTTCTACAAATTGCAAATTACATCCGATGTTTATTTCAGAGGAGAGCAGTTGTATGGATGAATCGATCTTTGTTCCACTGTGGATCGCTCCCCATCACTTATGATTGTTGCGTGGACGTGGTTATTCTAGAATAACACAAAGATGGTCAATTGAGGGCCCGAGATTATGAACTCACGATCGATCGCGTAGTAAGCGAACGCGCAACCAATGTGGCTATGAAGACCTCCTTAGAGATGGTTCCCGCTTCCTGAAAATCTTCGGAACAGTAACGGAACCGTAGTAAATTCTGCACGTCACAACGAGTAAGTCAAAAAATAAAATAAAATAAAAAGTGGTAAAAATATAGATCACCAACAATTTGTTAATTATCCAATAACCATTTTGTAATACATACAAACCGACGGAAGCTGTTGTCGTCGATTCATCCAGGATTCTGTTCGGTTGAAGTGGATATGACAATTAGCAGGAAAACAGTGAAAGATAGATTAAGAAAAAATAATTGAATGTTTAGTTGGTCCATTTTTTTATAAACCGACATCGTTTAAAATCATTAGTACAGGGAAACTTCGATATAACGTACCCTCGATATAACGTCACTCGATATAACGTACATTTTACCTCGATATAACGTACGCCTTTTCAAAGTGTAAAGGAAAATTTTTTTCAATATTTTTTTTCTGATAGAACAATGAATTATCTGTATTGTGATGCTAAAACAAGTTTTGTACCTTCAATCAATCTCGAAATACAGCTGGTTTTGTGATTCTAGATTCTAAATGAATCAAGCTCTAATCAACACTACGAAGGGAAACATCATGAGAAAGGCTGGCTTCGTCTTCTGATTGAAGTTATTCATTAACTTGACTAAAACAGCAACACAATAATATATTAGAGACTACGTTTGTGAGTACTTTATTATGCTTCGATATAACGTACAATTCGATACAACGTACAATTTTGAAAGTGAAATGTACGTTATATCGAAGTTTACCTGTATTTGAATGTTTGCAAAGACGGAGAACAATGATAGAGAAATGATTGTATTAATGTGGACTAAAGTCTTTCGTCTATACGGATAAACCAGCAGGGATTGAAGCCTTGGTAGATAATACTCATTGATGTCCCAGCCAGTGATGGCATTTTCACTGAAATGATAAATGATGGTATTGAGGTGACCACAAAAAAAAATATGTTTTTTTGCTCCAACTTTTATATTTCAGATTCTACATCAGAATTGTTTTCGTATGACTTTTGGAGCTTATTAAGACCACAAGTTTTGCGTTGCCGAACTTGTCAATATCTTATTCCTATTCAAAGTTATTGATGGTTTTCCAAAATAACATAGTTTTGACATTCTCACATTATGTAGAGTGAAATATGTTTTCTCAAATGCCGTCATTAAACTTTGTTTATGTTTTCCCCAGGAAGAATGACAAAAAATTTAAGAGAGCGTATTTTTTGGGAAGAAATATCAATAACTTTGGAGGAGTTGAGATATTGAAGAGTTCTGCATCGCAAAAGATAGAAAAATAGATAGAAAAACTTTGTTCTACAAAGATATCTCAAATAACTGAGGCTACAACATTGTCGAACTATATTTACCTCTATCTATAAAGATAAGAAAGTTATATTTTTTATTTCATTGACAATTTTGGCCATCCTATTTTTGACAACACAAAAATGAGCGCTTTATCATATATAACAACCATGTCGCTAATTTCCACTGAAATGCACCTCCTGGACCATTGTGTAATGGCGATTTCAAGTTGTATACACTCGCAATTCAGGTTTGCATATATAGAGAGAGAGAGCATTTTAAGCACAAGCAGTGGTCCACTAAATAGCATTGTACCTTTTGAACAAATGTAAAAAATGTTAACTAGTGTAAGAAAATATCACGCTCCACAACTTCAGATTGAATTGGCTGAATAAAGACCCAACGCGCACATAGGGAGGACTCTTGAAAAACTGTGAAGATGGGGTGAAACTAAGAAAATAATTTTTTTTTGTGTAAACTACTAACATTTTTCCGTCTTCATAAGACTCGCCATTCGTGTGAGATAAAATCACACATACATCTGCTCTAAGGTTTATTTTTCATCGATGGTTATCGTCGACGAAAGGTGTTTTTGGAACTGATTCGCGCGAAAATAAAGCTATTCTCAGGAACAGAAGCAGCCATTCCCGTGCGTTTGATTGAACGCGAATTAAACCAATTTGATTACATTTTACAGAACTGATGTTCAAATAAAACATTGAGCGGCTTTCTAGCAACATTACAAGACTTATTCAGCGGACAAGAATGATTGGCAAAACCAAGGATAGCGTAAACACAACCACCAAAACAGAAGAAAAATATCACGGATTAATCTTGACTTAGTCATGTTTAGATTTGGCGGCGAAATCTCATCATTCTTCGTGCCACCCACGAAGATTTGGCACGAGGTGCGCGCAGTGTTGCATTCCATCAGAGCGCATGTTCACAACAGGCGAAGCTAAAAATGTTGCCCCGTCTTTGACCTGTCGCTCGCTACCTGTGGCAGCCGATTCTACATGCTCTCACACACTCACGAGGAGTAGAAAAGGAAAATTTTCACTTTCCAGCGTGGACCGAACGGGAAATGTACTCGCACTCTTCGAAGGTGATTCATATTTTCCATTAATTTAAATTTAGAAAGCACCAGGTAACGGCTTTTCGCAGCGATGCCTTGGTGCGCGGACGACTATCATCAGGTGGATAAATCGGCTGTGGCAATGTGTGCATGATGGCATTCGAGAAGTGATTTTGTGGGTAATAAAATGAAGTGATTGACAGGTGAATCGTGAAAATAGGGCACATGTTAGTTCACGCTCGAAATAGGTGTTTTTTTCAGGAGGCGGGTCATGGAGGAAAATATTGTTAATGGTTCATGATTTTCTGTATAAATAGGCAAATTATGTTGGTTTGTCAAATTTTGGGTGTTTTCACGCAACTAGTAAATGCAAATCGATTTTTCTTCATAGACATTACCCAATCATAAAAAAAATGAAATAGGCATATCAGCAGTGTAGACATATAGTGAGAAGTTTACAATAATTTCAAACTGGCTTTGTAGTAGACCTGAATTTTTCCTTTTTTTTTCTCTTCTACTTTTGAAGTCGGACTACGTCTAACCGGAATATATGGGGGGTAAAATGAAAACCTAAACACAGAACATGCAGAAAAAAATGAAAGATTCCGAATGCTTATAACTCGAACATTTCTTACTGGATTAGAAAGATGTTTGCATCAATTGACAGGGAATATTTCTGCGCAATTAATAAAATGTTATTTTTCATTAGACAAACAATTGAATAACTGTAAAATGTTATGCGTTATCTAAACGCCCTGACTGCCTCGTTTTGATTGGCCCGATTTACAGTTTCCCCAACACAGCCATCATAACCAAGCCTTGGGAAAATCGGCAATGCAAGCACATGAAAGTATGGGGATTTTTGTTCTCACCGAAATGTGTTCCCTAACACAGACTTCAAAACCGAGCAGTGTTGGGGAAATTGACATTGCAAATTCATGCATGTCTGGGGTATTTTTGTTCCGACTGAAATGTGTTTACCTAATACAGACTTCTAAACCAAGATGTCTGGGAAAATAGGCATTGCAAATAAATTCAAACTGCGAGTACTTTCGAACTCGTTTGCCTTAGACTAGAATATATTTCCTTAACATGGTCTTCTAAACTTAAGAACCTGGGAAAATCTTGCAGATATTAGAGGCGAATGAACATTCAAATTTAAAGGCTCTATAATATAAAAAGTATAAGTTGAAGTTGTTGATTCATGCAAGCCGGGGGTACTTTTGCACCCGCATGTTATTTTGCAAAAGTGTTTTCCTAACACGTAAAGGGTGTGTCACATCAAATTGCATCACGGAAAAAACGCTGTAGAAATTTAATTTTTAGGAATTATATCTTCAGCTTTCGCTTATAATCAGATAAGAGTGTATAGATCACGTTGGCCATGCTTCACTGTCAATTTTTCGTAAATTTGGAAAAATGTCGTCGAACGAAAAAGAGCGTCGTTAATTAATTCTGCGCACTCATTTCGAAAATCCTGAGTTGTCACATCGGGACATCGGTAAGATGCTGGGAATCGTCCAATCCACGGTCAGCAGAGTACTAAAACGATACTTCGAGAACCTAACCATCGACCGGAAGGTGAAGAACGGCAAAAATGGATGCTCCGTCAGTGAAAAAGATCACAAGCGCGTAGTTAAGCAGTTTAGACGTGATCCGAGAAGTTCCGAGAAGTTCGGTCCGGGATGTCGCCAATAAGCTGAATTTGTCAAGTTCATTCGTCCAGCGGACCAAGCAGCGGGAGGGCCTGCGTACATACAAGGTTCAGAAGGCTCCTAACCGCGACGAAAGGCAAAACATGGTGGGGAAGACGCGAGCCCGGAAGCTGTACACCGAAATGCTGACGAAGCCGCATTGCCTGGTAATGGACGACGAAACCTACGTCAAAGCGGACTTTCGTCAGCTGCCGGGCCTGTTGTTCTTCTCCGCAGAGGACAAATTCAGCGTTCCGGAGGAGATTCGCAAGCAAAAACTATCCAAGTTTGCCAAAAAGTACATGGTGTGGCAAGCGATCTGCTCTTGCGGAAAGCGGAGCGCCTCCTTCGTGATGACCGGCACGGTAAACGGGCAGGTTTACCTTAAGGAGTGCCTACAGAAGCGCTTACTATCACTATTGAAGCAGCACGAGGGTCCGACCATCTTCTGGCCGGATCTCGCTTCGTGCAACTATTCAAAAGACGTGTTGGAGTGGTACGAAGCCAACGGGGTCACCTTCGTTCCAAAGGAAATGAACCCGCCCAACGCGCCGGAGCTTCGCCCAATAGAGAAATATTGGGCGATTATGAAGCAGGCCCTCCGGAAGAACCCAAAAGTTGTCAAACCGGAGGCGGACTTCAAGAGAAAATGGATTTCTGTTCAAAAAAAAACTACAACCTGACGTTGTACAGAACCTTATGGACGGGGTAAAGAGGAAGGTGCGAGCATACGGGCTTGGGCTCGAAGTATGAATAAAAAGAAAATGCCAAAAGTTGTTTAATAGTTTATATTGTACTGTCTAAAATTTTCTAAAGGATCGGTCTACTAGGCGAATTTCTACAGCGTTTTTTCCGTGATGCAATTTGATGTGACACGCCCTTTATTAAAAAAAACGGGTATGAACACAACGCTTTGGTTCGGTTATTCAAGATTGCATTGAAGGATATGCCTCACTGAATTTCTGGTACTGAGTGCCTGAAGTTCATCAAATCAACCAAATTCGTGGTTCGAGAAGTACGTACACTTGAGTGATGCAAACTTCAGATGAGTATGTATAATAAAATAATCGTTTGATAATTCTTCCGTTCACATTTTTTGTCCTAGGCATCACACCAAACGTAAAAGGACTGTCATCAAATTTACTTGTAACGAAGAACATAATCTATCACAATGCATGAATTGATCTTACATGGCATTTATTCAATCTCTTTACTCACAAAGCAAATATATTGAATTCGATTGATTTCGGAAAATCAAATAAAAAATTTAATCAACACAAACAAATGATTGCTAAGCTAAGCTAGTCCTACGTCAACTTTGCGGTTGTATCATAGATATAACTCACCCATTTTTTGATGAACACACTTCTCTTAAAAATAATTTTAATCACGAGTCACGTAATAGGAATCATCAACACTAAACACTTGGTCATTACAGCCACTATTGAGCAATTCCAGACATAATTAGCTGAAAACAGTCAATTCTAATTTGATTATCTACGATTTATTCGAATTTTGTACATACGGTGGAACTATTAAAAATTGCTACGGAATTTATTATTATAGAGCAATTCCACGGTAAATCAGCCGAAAAACAGCGGATTTTGACACGACCTTCGTCGATGTTTTTGAAACTATGTACATATGGTGGCTGCTACTCAAAAGCACAATTGTAATTATTAGGGTGGGAAAAACGTTATCCATTATTTTTTCGGTAGCTGGCTTTAGTGATAAATATCTCGCGTATTATCGATCATAAAATTTCAAGTTTAGGCTCGTTGTAAAGCTGACATTCGTTCTATTAAGTTGTGAGTTACAGGATGGAGGTTAACAAAGAGAAAATTTGGTACATATTACACTTTTGACGTAGGACTACGTCTTTCATTTCTGTACCGGAGTGTAAGTTCAAATTTTCGAAAACGAGAGAGTGACGCTGTACTGCAAGGTTTTGAACGTTAATACCTCTTTACCGGCTGAATGGAGTGGTATAATAATCACTTCATCCGAAAGATAAAATGTCAACGAGTTATATGATTGTCACTTATTGGTCCAAAAAATCGTTTCAATAGCTTAAAAATTACTTTGGAATCATAACAATCTAGCTCATTGATCATGATTGGTGATCGCAATGTGTTCCCGAACACGGACGCAAAATCTAGGCACCTGGAGAAACCGTCATACCGAATACATGCAAGCTGTGATTTCTTTTGCTCGCCTGCATTAGTGTTTGGGAAACCATAGCGGACACATGTAAGGCGTGAGTTATTTTGCTCGCATCAGTTTCTATTCTGCTCTCGCATGGAACAATCATGAAAAATTGTTTGCGTGTGAATGCGTCCGAGCGAAGGAATATTCGCACTTATTTACGCATTCAACTTGGTGTTCCTGTGATGAAACCAATAGCATCAGTTTCTGTTCTGCTTCCGCATGAAACAGTCATGAAAAATTGCCACATCACGATAAAAACGAAATTTATTTTATGCAAGATTATATAGACTTCATTTCGTTTTCACCCTGAAAAGGCGCCCTCAGTTTCTGTTCTGCGCATGGAGTGATCATGAAAAATCTCGTGTTATTCTCACGAAAACAAAAATGTATCATGTATCAAACATCTTCAGTTGCACAAGGCCACTCAAATTCTATCGGTTCGTTTCTGGGCCACCAACAAGTTCGGAAGAGTTAAATTTTATGGTAATAACAATTCCATACTTATACTCATCCACCCACACACTAATAAGAAAAACTTTCAGCAATCTTTCAAAATATTCATTCATTCATTCATTAAGAATTGATTCAGATGTAATTTCTAATAAATGATTCCCGAGCCAACGGTAGTCCTACGTCTACCTTGCGGTTATACCACAGATATAACCTACTTCTTGTTTTTTTTTATAAATGCGAAAGTGCTGAAATTGTGAATGTCGTTTATGGTGCCAATATTATAACAGTAAAATACGGGCAATTATTTTTTTTGTTAATTTATAATTATAATTTTGAAATTTTTTAAAATATTTTTTAGTGTTTTTTTATTTAATTATGCTGTTTGGGGTGTGTGTTATAGGGTGGCCCTTGTATTTTGCGATAACAGACATTACGCATATATACCTCAATTAAAAAAAATATGTACGAAAAATATTCCAAATCTGGAAATTTTTAGCTTTAAAATAAGGTATAACTCACGTTCCTATAGAAATAATCCACAAATTATACTATGCAGTACCTTCCGTAGAAAAATAAAATAAAATAACAAATTCCGAATCAACTCTCAGCTCTAACACATGGTGTTGAATAATCGCTGTCTATAGTGAAACTAGAAATCAAAAAGAAAAAGAGTTAAATTACGTTTGCTTTGAACTTTTGCAGTTCCTTCGTGTCTAGTCTCCTCTAGTCCAGTTTAGAAAACTGAACCTAAATTTTCAGCCTTTAGAGAAAGGATATTTGGGCGCTTTCGCTGCCGCCGCCCCTAACTGACTATTAAGGGAATAACTGTCGAATCGAAATCGCTGCTAAAAATTGAAACCTCAGATCAAAACAATTTAAATTAATGCAACGTGAAATGAGCGGAATCGACTCATAGAGAAATAGCAAAGATACTTCATACCACAGTCCTTTATTATATTTAGGCCGTGCCGTTTTGAACGGGACAGTACCGTTTTGGGACCATTTTTAATTGTTCCGTCTATCCATCAATTTGTACCGTATTCTGAGAATCATATTTTTTCAATAAATTGTTATCAAATTAAAATATGCAAAACTGTAATTGAATATTGAATACTGAATATGAAAATATTTTAGGGCGGGAAAATTTGTATTTCGGTACTAAAATATCGTAACAGTTGCCGAAAACGTGAATGTTTGAAAGTATTTATAACAAAAAACCATTTTGAGTGAGACGAAGTTTGCAGGGTTAGCTAGTTGAGGATAAAAACCATTCTATGTAGGCTAATGTACGAATTGCATACGAGGATGTTAGAGGAACTCAGGGTAAAACCGATACCCTAAGAGTTTTTTGACGTAGAATTTCGTCTTTCAGGAAAGGTGCCAAATCAGAAAACAGGTCACATTTTTATGAAATAAAGTTAACGTCAATAACTATTTTCACTGTAAACGAATTCTCATGATTTGCATACCAATCGAATCGGAAATTTCAAAAAAAGATTTTTTTGATATGCTATACATTACAATTCGTTAATCTCTAAACGGTATAAATTCATGAAAACTGGAAGAATTTCCTTTTTCCTATACATTTGTTCTGCCGATATGTGTTTGCTAACCCTACCCATTGTGCTCCCGTGGCCGAGTGGTTAGCGTCATAACTAACATGCCGGGTGTTCGGGTTCGATTCCCGTTCTGGTTGGGGGAATTTTTCGTCAAAGAAATTTCCTCCGACTTGCACTGTGATCACGCGTATTCTAGAGCTTGCCACTCAGAATGCATTGCAAGGCGTGTCATTTGGCATAGAAATCTCAACTAAGTACTAATAAAAATGACGCAAGTAATACTACGTTGAGACGGCGAAGTTCCTCTAGGAACGTTAGTGCCATTAAAGAAGAAGAAGAACCCTACCCATATTTCGAATGCTTATAACTCGTACATTTCTTAATAGATCGGAAAGATGTTTGCATCAATTGATAGCAGTTATTTCTACGCGTCTATCACAATTAATAAAATGTTATTTTTCATGAGATGAACAATTGAATAACTGTCAAATGTCAAGCGTTATCTAAACGCCCTATCTGCCAAGTTTTGGTTGGTCCGATTTACGGTTTTCCCAACACAGACTTCAAAATCGATGTATCTGTGGAAATCCGCTTTGCAAATATACATGCAAGACGGTGGAATTTTTGTTCCCACCGAGCTGTGTTTCCCTAACACGGACTTCGAAATGAATGTGCCTGAGGGAATCTGCTTAGCAAATACATGCAAGTCGGGAGTATTTAATGGTGTTGAGTACTTTAGTACTCGCTTGTCGTTGTGCAGACCGGAGTATGTTTCCCTAAAACGTACTTTTAAATTGAGAAGCCTGGGAGAATCGTCATTTCAGATACTAAATGTGAATGAACTTTCGCGGTTCGAGAACTACGTAAACATGAGATGTGCAACAATTTCAGAGGGAAATGTAAAATACAATGATCATTTGACAATTTTTCCGTTCACATATTTTGGTAGTCCTAGGCATTATGTCAAGCGTAAAAGGACGTTCATCAAATTTATTTGTAACGAAGAACATAATCTATTACAAAAATTTCGATGCATAATATTCGAAGTGGTAAACAAGTGGATTGCATAATATAATTGCGTAGTTCTACGTCGAAAATATACGGTCGTGTCCTAGATACAATCCCTTACAATTTTTTTTATCGTGCCTCTTTAAGCTTTAAACTCTGAGAGCTCATTCGCCTCTACACACCCTGAGGATTTCCACATATTTCCTTCGGCTTCAAATCATTACAGAACCTCTCCTGAACTCTACATCAACCATTCTACAGGATCTGTAGAACATTTTTTGAGCAGTACTCGAAATTTGATAGAATACAAAAATTGTTTTAATATTAAGTAAATGAGAGTGCGGGTCGACAACATGTCGGTATAAAACCGACACCTTTAGAGAAACGAATGAAAACCTGTTGCAATAATTTCAAAGTACTAAAAGGCTTTTCACTTTTATCAATTTTCAATAGAAAAATAAAAAAATGCTGAAAATCTATGGCTTTCATTATTCAACATACGGCAACAAAAACATCTACTAATCAAATCATAAAAACGAGGCTTGAGTTCAGTAGCCAATATGCTGAATCATAAAAATAAATTACTTACCGAACCGATTTTTTTTTGCATTGTAGTAGAATTGCAAATTTCACATGGATATTTTTCATTGTGTTTGTGTATTTCAGTAAACATGGCTGATTTGCTGTCTTGTTCATACACATTTGTCTCAAATGATCATGAGTGGTCAATATCAACAATCGATTTGAATTTAATTGAGTATTTTTGGTACCCTTTCATCTAGATTGAACCTTGGCTTCATCGAACTTTATTCCGAAATGTGTACACACATCATAAATTTCACTTCAACACAACTCCGGATTGGAATGTGGAATTGTGCGTGGCAGTGGCACGGGAAATAACATTCCACCGGTGTGGCACCTTTGCTCGGCGGTTGGATTCAAGCATATCATATGCAAATGTTTGCTGCTGTGGTGCCGCTAAATATAGTTCCGACGGTGCACACGAAAACCTGAGTCCGCTCACTGGGAGAAAGGTGTCTTATATTTTAAGATCAGTGTTGGAAAAGCGAGACATAACTTTTCCCCCCTTTCGAGCGAAGCTGGAAGAAAAAATCGGTTGACGATGATTTTGACGGATTCCTAGTCTTCCCGAAACATTTTGGAGCTGATCAAAAATGTATCCTGTCATTACAAAAATATCGCCTTTGATAGATGTTTGTTTTCGGACAATTTTTCTCACCCAGGGCTTCACCTCTATTTGGGTCTAATATTAATAGAGTGATTCATCAAGCGCGTGTGAATGTTATAATTTTCACTTTATATTCGAGATTAATCTTCTCAGCGTGGTTTTCACTTCGTCCATCCAGCTGTTCGTTTGATATTTCCAAATCTCGCACCGAAGGAAGTCGCTGGTCTCAGCGAAGATTCCCCGTGTCCAACCGTGGGCGTTGGAATTGCTCAAGATGAGAAAAAGAGCGAGGGAAAGACGAATCTTCGTGGTGAAACTATCCAAAGAATGAGAGAATGGCGAACGAAGCGGCGTCGGGACGCGGTCAGGCGGTGGTGTTTTGTCAGCTTGTTTGGTACGGGTGGTGTTTTCACGCGCCCACTCATATTTATTCGTACATCAAAAGCATCGGCCATCCAGGGCAGAGCATCAACGAGCGAGAGATAGAGAACTGAAAACTGAACGAACAAGTGCAAGATAAATTTTGAAGTGGTCACTTTTGCACGAGTTTGCTCCCAACTTTAAATTCGCCCTGTGTCGGATGATTAATGCTGGCGGAAGATGCGAAGGTAGGAGTGTTTGGTATTGAGGTTTCGGAAGCTCGCCGGAGAGGAATATGGATGCTAATAATAGCAACGGCTAGTTCATGTTTTCCACCAACTGACACGGGTGTTGGACTCGGAACGTGCTAAAAAGGTTGCCTGTCGTGGCCTTTTGCTGTCGTGCGTTCCGTCACGGCATCCGTGAGTCATTGTCTTTTCTCCCGCAACGGACGATGCTCTAATGAGCAGAAAGATTGCCTTTCCGCGATAATGGTTATTTTCGACAGGGGAAATGCCTCAAACACGAATATAATCGTGCGTCAGATTTGTGCAGAGGTGAAAAATATTTTCAAGGAAATTCCTTGTGCAAATAATTGGTGCTCTCAAGTTTCAGCTCATTTCGTTCTTTTGTCGAATGTGTTTTTTTGTTGCACACCATTTCAGTCGAAGTTCAATGTTGAAATAACTAAGCCTGTCGATTTTTTCTCTATTTTAAATACCTCCAACGCCCTCAGTAGTGTATCCAGGACTTCTACAGTCCAAGAAGAACGACTGGAATCATTCTTCAGACCTCTATTTCAGCTTCCACAGATCCTCGTATTCCACGGTCTCCTCCAAATTTTCGTTCAGAGGAATAGCAACTTGTCGGTCGCTCGTGTCATGAACTATAATATTTGGGTGGTTGTGGTGGGTCGAGAGTTAGGACAGTAAGAGTACAGTTAAAATGATTTCCAGGACAGGTGCAGGCTGGACCAGCAGTTCGGTACGATGTATTCTAATAGATCCACATTACAGCGTCTGTTGTCGAATGACAATGCGGGCAAATAGTCAGATAAATATTTAAATTTCTCCCGTGTTTTATCAGTTCTCTTCATCGTTAACAGTTTACTGGGATTGCTTGGTAAGTGTTTCGCAGTTGACTGTAACATATTGGGTTGAGGAAAAAGAAATGTCGTATATTGTCAATATAAGGCAACACTTAAACATATCTTGTGTTGTACTTATCGCATCGGGTCATACTATACGGCTATTTAGAAACGACAATCTTTGCTACAAGTGTCGTTTTGACAGTGTTGTGATTGTCCTTTTCAGTCTCAAGTTATAGCGCGTCAAAGATGGAGTCCACCAAGCAAGAAATTCGCCATATTTTACGTTTTTACTACCTACGAGGTAAAACTGCAACGAATGCGGCCGAAAAAATTCGTGTAGTTTATGGACCCGATACTGTAACGATTCGCACAGCACAGCGTAGGTTTCATCGATTTCGTTCTGGTGTAGTGGCTGTCGAAGATACACCCCGTTCTGGTAGGCTAATCGTCGTGGAAACCGATAAAATCGTATAAAGGGGGATAATGAAGTTGCCTTCTAAATGGCAACAAGTTTGCGAACAAAACGGCGCATATTTGACTTAAATTGGATAATTGTAAGTATGTTAAATAAAGCGTCAAATTTCGATCAGAAATACGACAGGATATAATACTATTTTCATTTATATGACTGGCCATTTGAACTTCATTGTTGTGTCCAGGCATGATGCATTCAAAAAACTAATCTTTCAGTGTTTCATAATCTCACTCCTTTACAATATTAACGTCGATTTCAGATGAATTACAATAAGTTTCTAATTCGTAGGTCATCTTTAGTTCATTTTTCTCAAACCATCAAACTGCCGCCTGCAAAACTCCTTCCAGTATGATGAAATTCTATTCAAGTTGAATTTCTTTTTATCGAGAAGTTCTCCTAGTATAGTGAAACCCATGAGATTACCTTCCTCTTTAGTTCTTATCTCCAAAACCTGCAGTTTTGGAGATAAGATTTTTATGGTTCAAGGAGAAACGAACAGTATCATCTGCGTAAAACGAGATACACATTACAACATGGCGCAGCTTGGTCGAAACCACCCCGAATGTGTTATTGGAACTGATTGAGAACTAAAGATGACCTACTGATTAGAAACTTATTGTTATTCAGTGAGTTGAGTGAGTGTTTTTTTCATCTGGTTCTATAATTATGAAACACTGGAATTTGATTTGGATTGACCATTTCCTATATACATTTCAAGACATTTCCACCAAAACTACAATAGACGGCCCAAATAACGCATTAGATTGTATCTCCTAATCATTGCCACCATTGAATTTAATCATTTATATCCCACTCCCACTATATATCAAGTTGTTTCAATGCTGAATAGCATATTCATCACCATTCTAATGCTTTTCATAAAAAAGAGACGCCTCATCATGTACGGGTTGGAATACCCGGCATACACTGTGTCGAGCATATGCTCACATGAAGCAACTGCACCCATCATGCGCTATCGTTATCGCTATCATACGCAGTCCACTCGGTGACCTATCGTATGCAGTAGACCGTCATGCAGGCTTACGAGACTGTGCTCCGCTTTGCGTTCCAACATTCGGCGAGCGCATCGCATGCAACCTCTATGCGTGCGTACGATAGTACTCTAACGCAGGCCACTTGGTACCGTATCATGTGCGTTATCGTATTCCCCTTCTTACGCAGGCTACAAGACTGTGCTCCACCTTGCTTTCAACATCTGTGACCACATTGGATGCACCTATCATGCCCTCGTTCAGACGGAACCACCAAAGCACAGATGGGTATATCCCTTAAATATTCTCATACATACAAATGACAATTCGTGAGGTTATAATCACAGTTGACGTACCGTAAAAGCGGCTAACTTTGATAGTGCGGGTAACATTGATAGCGCATGATGACCTGCAAATAACTACCTATCACATTATTCTCGTTATATTTACTATAGCACATATGCTACCATTTCGTAAATGAAGTGATATTCTATGTATACAGCTATGATTTTGTGCTGTTTGCGTCGTTCATTTATCAAGAAAGTAAATAAACATTTTTACTGATTTTGAGCTATCTTATAAGCCATTAAAACAATCACATATTTCTTATATAACTAACCCAGGGAGCTATAATCCAATATAGATTTTTTAATGTTGGTATACTACTCTCAATATTTTCTCAAATATTCATTCATATAAATGTCAATATGTGCGTTAAATGTGCATTTTTCTAAGAAACATCCAATGTTTCAAAAATCGGATCATGATTTGTTCATTCAGGTTGCTCCACTGATAAGATCCAGACTACCTTCGACAGAATGAGCAAACTACCATACCCACGCATTGTTTGTAAACAAACCAACGAGTTCCTCCTGCGGTGCATATTCGTGATTTTTTAACAAAGTTATTATTCGTTTTCTGATAACTGTAGTGCCGTCTAAACCGTCTAAAATGTCGCGAGAGAATGAGAAAAGAACCTATACAGACTACACACCCGAAAAGTTACAGGCAGCTGTAGCTGAAGTGCAGAAAAAAGGAGCATCTATATACGCGGCTTCATGGAGCTTCGGCATACCGTACGGTACGTTGTACCAAAAGGTGCACGGACTACATGACAAGAAATCAGGTTCCCCTAACGTTCTAACCGATGCACAAGAAAAGGATCTTGCTGATACCGTTCGTGTGGCCGGAATCTGGGGATTCCCTCTGACTGCGGATTGCATTAAGAAGCTCGTCAAGCAATTCCTCGATCACAACAAGATGAACACCAAACTGAAGAACAATTCTCCCGGAAAAGATTGGGTTAACTCATTCCTGAAACGGCACAACTTAGTATCGCGCTTGTCCCAGAACATCAAACGAAGTCGTGCCAAAGTTGATCCACGAACGATCAATGAATACTTTGACAATCTGGCGAAAACCGTGGATGATGTTCCGTCAGAAAACATGATAAATTACGACGAAACCAACTTTAGCGATGTAGTTTTCGACGTAGAACTACGGAATTTTATTATTCAATCCACTTGTTTATCACTTCGGATATTATTTTAGAATGCATCAAAATTTTTGTAATAATTTTTTAGCTATTTAATTTTTTATTACTTCAGTAGGCTCGAAAGAGTCGAGTCGAAAGCTATCAGTACTTCTGGTTTATTTGGTTCAACTCGCATCAGACTTTATCCTTTCCACTCAGATATCGATTACAAACTATGAACACTTTCTTTTCTATTCTATTTTTGGTTTCCGTCTCTAGCCCTGAGAAGGACTCTGGTGGAAAGAAACTCTATTCCATACTCCTCCTACACCAGACAAGAAAACAATCCTCTCCCGCTCGACCGTCTCCGGCAACCATGTTGCTTCGATCACCACCAAACGAGAAGTGGTGTGGCTTCTAATCGCGGATGGCTTATTTAAACCAAATATGTTGAAAACGGCAGAAACGAATGCATCAGTTGCTCGTTATTGACAGCTCTGTTAGGGAATGCACACAAATCGGAAAAACAAATGTATGGGACAATGAGAATGTTTCCAGTTTCCATTAATTTAAACTGTTTAGGTATTAGTGGATTGTACTGTATAGTATATCAAGCAAATCTTAGAGAATTTCCGATTCCATTGGTGTGTAAAGTATCAGAATTTGTTCGCTGTGAAAATAGTTATTAACGTTAACTTTATTTCACAAAAACGTGACCTGTTTTCTGATTTGGCACCCTTCCTGAAAGACGTAGTTCTACGTCAAAAACGTATCATCATCGGCGACAATGTTGCTTCACACCTGAGCTTCCGGGTTCTACAAAGTTGCAGTTGAAGAAGGCTTTGGAGAAAATTCAGGCAAACAGCGCAAAGAGTATGAAAGCTGGGTTTAAAGCATCTGGAATTCATCCATTGAACAAAAATGCAGTCCTCAAGAATCTTCCTAGCAGCGGAGATGAGTCTATTATTGGAGAAACTGCAGCTAACTCATCCTTCTCAGAACAGCTAGTGATTATGCTGAAAGAAGAACGGTTCGGAAAAGCTGAGGAGCGAACCATTCCTCGCAAGCGTCAATTGATTGATGTTCAGCCAGGTTCCAGTATCAGTGGAGAGCAAGTTCAGCAGTTGGTGGCCAAAAAACTGAAAGTTGAAACTGCGCCCGAAGTCGAAGATGATGCCCATGCTAATGAAGTGCGCCACCCGAATGCTAAAGGCAAAGCAAAGACCAACTCTACCAGCAAAGTGCCGAAGCTTGCAACTCGTAACCGTCGTCCGTTGAAAGATCTAACGAACAGGAAGGAATAAGGAACCGTCTCTCTGCAACCTTGAACGGATTGAAAATCAAATAAATGTTTCATAGCCGAATCAGGCTGCCAAAGATATCAAGAAGCGTCGTGACAAATTAACAAGATCACGCAAAACCTGAATATGTTTGATTTAATTACTATACCTACCATAAATTGTTCAAGAAATATTCTTTTAAACTAAACGTTGAATTTGCTTTTTGTAAACTTCTTTTTGTTTGTAATTTGTTGAATAAAAATTAGAGCAATGCTCGTTTCTTTATATTTGGTGTTTTACTTGAACCATTTCCACCTCATCCTGAAATGCCCACGTGGAATGTAGACGTCTCCTTAGGAAAAGCCTGCCTACTTCTATACAAATTTTCGGTTTATGAGAAAGAAGGAAATTGGCAAATGTCTGTCAAAGAGTGGAGAAAACCTAAAATCACAAAATAGAACAAGTCCACGTGGATTACGGATGACCCCTTGGACTGTCAGAAATATTTGGGACTGTTCATACTTTACGTAAAGGACCACATTCCACGTGGCCAGCCAAGTGGGAAAGAGTAGTTTGCAAACGTCCACAATTCATAAAAAGTATTTTATGATATAATTAGAAGACTGTCGAAAAAAGGGAGAGAAATTCAGAGTCTTCTAACCACGTGGAATGTGGATGACCACCTTGGGATCACCCACGAAAAATATGTCCACATGGTTTATGAACAGCCCTTTTATGAAACTTTACCTCAATATAATCTATCGTAATAAAAGTAGTGTTTTTTTCTAATATTTTCCTTTATTATTTCAGCATTATCAAAGTTACCCGAAAACAGAAAACTGACCATTGATTACAAAACAAAATCAATAGCAAACTTAAAACAATACGGATGGGTTTTGTTGTTGTACATGCATTCTATAATATCCAGTACTTGTTTTAAAAATTTAAAAAGTGGGGAAAACCCGTTCAAGAGATGTACATTTTTTTTTTTTTTTTTTTTTTTTTTTTTTTTACAGGCTCAGTTACATGAGTTTAAAGGAGCCGAAATCTTAAATATATTTTTAAAACTATATATATGAACAATTTTCTTAAATCTATGGTTAGTAATGTGGGAAACCGATTACTCGTGGTGGACTCGAGATTAAAAGGGTGACATTTTCTCAGGAAAAGGATGGGGTATAAGGAAATTATTACAATGTTGATAATCACACACACTCAATTCTTAAATCTATTCGTACATCAGTTGTGAATTTACATTTCATTCTTCTGTTTATAGCAAGCGGACCAATTACTCACAAAGGAAGAAATGGAGGGTATAAGGATATAAGGATAATCACACACGAACATCGATAGATTTAAGGAAAACATATATTTGGGACATGTAATCAAGGTCTAACCGAGCCAACACATCTCTCACCGGCACATTGGGCTGCCTTCCTCTAGCCCGAAGGGAGTTCTCTAAATTCGATCTGGCAACAAGATACACCTCACACGACCAAACAACGTGTTCGATGTCGTGGTAACCTCGGCCACAAACGCAGATATTGCTGCCGGCCAGATTGAAACGAAAGAGTAGCGCGTCTAACGAACAGTGATTGGACATGAGTCGGGAGAAGGTGCGAATAAAGTCCCGACTCAAGTCCAGACTTTTGAACCATGGTTTGAGGCTAACCTTAGGGATAATCGAGTGAAGCCACCGGCCCAATTCATCTTCGTTCCATTTGCGTTGCCAGTTAGCGATGGTATTTTTACGGACTAAAGAGTAAAATTCATTGAAGGCGATTTGACGCTGATAAATATCGCCTTCAATCGCACCTACCTTTGCTAATGAGTCAGCCCTCTCATTACCCGGAATTGAGCAATGAGAAGGGACCCACACAAAGGTAATGACATAACAGCGTCTGGATAAAGCACTCAAAATTTTTCGTATTCTCTCAAGGAAGTACGGCGAGTGCTTTTCCGGCCTCACTGAACGGATAGCTTCGACAGAGCTAAGACTATCCGTTACAATGTAATAGTGTTCAACAGGTCGTGAGGCGACGCTGTCCAGCGCCCAATGAATTGCTGCCAATTCAGCAATATACACTGAGCAAGGATTCTGAAGACTGTGTGAGGTGCTAAAAAATTCGTTGAACACTCCAAATCCTGTGGACTCATTTATAGTGGACCCATCAGTAAAGTACATATTATCACAATTGATACCCCTATATTTTTCATCGAAGATCGTTGGAGCGATCCTCGATCGTTGGTAATCTGAATATCCATGGATATCTTGCTTCATGGACAGATCAAAATGCACAGAGGAATTGATGTAGTCAGGGAAACAAACACGGTTGGGAATATACGAAGAAGAATCAACCTGCATGGAGATGAATTCATGATATGAACTCATGAATCCGGAGTGAAAATTTAGCTCGATCAGCCGCTCAAAATTTCCGATCACCAATAGGTTCATGACCTTACACCGGATGAAGAACCGAAGAGATAATAAATTGAAGCGATCTTTTAGTGGGAGTAGGCCTGCCAAAACCTCGAGACTCATGGTATGCGTTGAGGGCATACATCCCAACGCAATACGGAGACAAAGATACTGAATTCGCTCGAGTTTAATTAAGTGTGTTTTGGCAGCTGATTGAAAACAGAAACTGCCATACTCCATCACTGAGAGAATAGTTGTTCTATACAACATTATAAGATCTTCGGGATGGGCTCCCCACCAGGTGCCGGTAATTGTACGGAGAAAATTTATTCTTTGTTGGCATTTTTTACTCAGATACCTAATATGGGCCCCCCAAGTACATTTGGAGTCGAACCAGACCCCAAGATACTTGAATGACATAGCATGAGTGATCGGTTTACCCAAAAGTTGAAGCTTTGGTTTTGCTGGTCTATGCTTCCTAGAAAAAACCACCATCTCTGTTTTCTCCGTGGAGAATTCGATCCCTAGCCCAATGGCCCAGGTTGAAAAATTGTTCAAGGTATCTTGTAAGGGTCCTTGCAGGTCGGATTCGTTTGATCCTACGACAGACACCACTCCATCATCTGCAAGTTGTCTTAGGCTGCAATTTTGTGTAAGGCAATTGTCGATGTCGCTTACATAGAAGTTGTACAAAAGGGGGCTTAAACATGAGCCCTGGGGGAGGCCCATGTAAGAGACCCGACTTACTGCCGAATCTCCGTGAGAAAAGTTCAAATGCTTCTCACAAAGCAAGTTATATAACATATTATTCAATAGAGGCGGCAGACCCCGAGAGTGTAATTTGTCTGTCAAAACCTCTATTGAAACAGAATCAAAGGCCCCCTTTATGTCCAAGAACACTGAAGCCATTTGTTTTTTTCCGGCGTAAGCCATTTGAATTTCTGAAGAAAGCAACGCAAGACAATCATTCGTCCCCTTGCCCCTGCGGAACCCATATTGTGTATCTGAGAGTAGGCCATTCGTTTCAACCCATCGATCAAGGCGAAACAAGATAATTTTCTCCAACAATTTCCGTATACAAGACAGCATTGCTATTGGGCGGTACGAATTGAAGTCGGACGCGGGTTTTCCGGGTTTTTGAATAGCTATAACTCGTACTTGTCTCCAATCATCTGGAACAATATTATGCTCCAGAAACCGATTGAATAAGTTCAACAAGCGATGTTTCGCCACATCAGGGAGATTTTTCAGCAAGTTGAACTTAATTCTATCCGATCCCGGAGCAGAATTGTTACATGAAAGGAGAGCAAGAGAGAATTCTACCATCGAAAACTCGGAATCAAGATCGCACCTATCTTGTGGTATATCTCGAACAATTTTTTGCACAGGAGCGGAATCAGGACAAACCTTCCGTGCAAAATTAAAAATCCATCGATGTGAATATTCGTCGCTTTCATTGGATGAAGAGCGATTTCTCATGTTTCGAGCCACTTTCCATAATTTTTTCATTGACGTTTCTCGTGACAAACCTCCCACGAAATTTCGCCAATAAGCACGTTTTTTCCCTTTGATCAAGTTTTTAAATTGATTTTCAAGGTCCAAATACGATTGAAAATTTTCAATGGTTCCACGTTTCCGAAAAGCTTTGAATGCGTTCGATTTATCCTGATAAAGCTTGGAACATTGGCTATCCCACCATGGATTGGGAGGACTTCGACGAATAGTGGAGCCTGGGATGGGTTTCGTTTGAGCGCGAACCGCGCTGTCATAGATCAAACGAGAAAGGAAGTTATACTCCTCCAATGGAGGTAAACCATCTCTGGAATTGATGGCTAGAGCAATCGCGTCCGCATATTTTTTCCAGTCAATGTGTCTTGTGAGGTCATATGCCATGTTTATAGATTCAGAAAAATTCGACCCAATGGTGATGGAAATTTTGATTGGCAAGTGATCACTACCGTTGGGGTCCTGGATTACATTCCACTTGCAATCTAATGATAGTGAATTCGAGCAAAGCGAGAGGTCAAGAGCACTTGGGTTAGCAGGAGGTTTAGGTACACGTGTTGTTTCCCCAGTGTTCAAAAGTGTCATATTGAAGCTGTTACAAAGATCATATATCAACAGTGAACGATTGTCGTCGTACTGTTCCCCCCAGGCAGTTCCGTGAGAATTGAAGTCTCCCAAGATCAATCGTGGCTCAGGAAGGAGTGAGCACATGTCAACAAGTTGCTTGCGGCTAACCGCAGCTCTCGGAGGCCAATACAAGCTGACAATACAGAGGTCTTTTCCTCTGATGTTTGCATGACAAGCAACAGCTTCAATCCCTCCAATAGGTGGAAGGTCAATTCGAAAAAATGAGTGGCACTTATTGATCCCCAATAGCACCCCTCCGTATCTGTCATCACGGTCCAAGCGTATAATATTAAAATCGTGGAAAGAGAGATCATCTCGCGAAGAAAGCCAAGTTTCGGACAGAGCAAAAACATCACAATTGAAGTTATGAATTAAAAATTTGAATGTATCCAATTTAGGGATAAGACTACGACAATTCCACTGTAAAACAGTGATATCTCCGACCTCTCTATTTGAATTAGACATCAAGAGAGATAATCATTGCAAGGAGGGGCCATGTTTGCATCAATTGTTGCAAAATTGTCTTTAATACTGGAAGCAATGATATGACAATGGTTCTGATGGAGTCGGAAACATTAAAGCATGTGAAGATTTGAGCCACAAGGTCAGTCAACTTTATAAATCCCGATTGGGAAGTTGAACTGGACGGTAAAATAGGGACAGTTGGGGTTTTTGATGTCCCTTCGAGTGCTGGGTCGTTCGAAGGTGAATTATTCCCACGGAAGCCAGGAGGAACCTGATTTTGCTTGTCCGCTGCACTCGATTTTTTAGGCATGCTAACAGAGGGTATAACCGGAGGGGCTTGTCCTTGAACTTTGGGAGTGGTCACATTTTTGCGCCGGGGATTCCCTTGGAAGATGTACGGTGTGCCCTCGTTAGCTGTATCCGCTTCCATTTCGTCAACTGGCAGCGAAGCGAAGACATTGTTTGCGGTTAAAGGTTGTTGCTGTTGGGCCAATGGAGAAGCGCCCTTCAAAATTTCCGCAAAAGTGCGCTTCGAGCGTTCCTTTAAAGAGCGCTTCTGCTTCTCCCAGCGACTCTTGTAAGTTTCACAAGCCGAGAGCACGTGCGGATTTCCTCCGCAATATGGACACTTTTGCTCAATCGCACTGCAGGATTTGTCCACATGTTGCTCTCCGCAAGTGGCACAGCGCTCCTTGTTGGCGCAGTAAGCTGCTGTGTGACCAACTGACTTGCATTTCAGGCAAGTCATGGGCTTTGGCACGAAGAGTCGCAACGGTAGCCTCAATTTGTCCACCATAACGTAGTCAGGGAGGGCGGAGCCAGCAAAAGTGACTCTAAACGAGTCGGACGGCGTAAATTTCGATTCTTTCCCTTCCTGGGAGACTTTGCCGAGTTGTCGGCATTCTAAGATTTTAACCTTAATCAAAGGCAGCTTTTTAAATCTGCCATCTCCTTCCATAATTGATTTGCACGTCAGACCCGTTTCGGTTATCACCCCCGAGATTTCTACGTCATGGGAAGGCACGTAGACACGATATTCCAGGGTAAACCTCTGGTCGACGACAATACCGTTTGCGTCTTTCCGATCAGCCACGACAACACGCAGTTTGGTCGGTCTAACCTTCGTAATTTCTGTCACGGAGGAGTATCTTGCCAGATCTTTCATGATCTGAATAACATTAAGTGCTTTTCCGTTTGGCTTAGGCCTGAAGAAAACAACCCACGGACCAGTTCCAGGTGCATCTTCAGGATAGACCTTGACACGTGGAGAGAAGATAACAGGAGGAGAAGGAGATGACGAGGATTGAAGGGGATCGGGGACAACAGGATTGGGAGGCGAAATCTGAGCTGGGGTAGGAGCGAGGGGGGTTGGAGAGGAGATATTTGCAGGTTTTTTAGAGGGGGGCTTGCTAGAGTTAGCAGACTCGTCCCCGGACGAAACATCCTCTGATGTAGGAACGCGTTTAAGTGTCTTCGCTGTTCCTTTATTTGTTTTTTCAACCAGAGGGGAGTCTTCATCAGAGATCTCCATATCTGGAGATCCTCCCCCTCCTTCTGCTATTCTGTAATTGGTACTTATAATCTAATATTTTGTTTTAATAATAATAATAATTAAAAAAAAAATAATAATAAAAAAAAATCTTATATCTTATTTATTTCTATTCACCACAATGCACCCAGTGCTGATGAACTGGCAACCGCTGCTTGCTTCTCAATCGGAGCGCTTGAGCGCTCGGCACTATCACACACCACTAAGAAGTGATGCTCTCCTTCACACTGCTGTAAGTGAACAGCGAATCGCGCTGGTATTGTGTGCGTGCAACTGAGCACCGATGTCCGACTTCGATTGCGATGGCGACAAATCGGCGAAAACTGAAAGCCGGCTGGCCTTGCCAGGCTTTGATGATTCTGCTTTTCTCTCTAATTCCGAGTTCACACTGCGTTTTACGATATCTCGAACAGTTCGAAAACGCGCGAAAAAAGCACACCCGGGCGATAAAAAAAAATAACAGCCAACGGTAACCGAAAACAATGCTTTAACGGAGACGCTCACAGCACATGACCGGTTACTCGAAGCTTATGCCGAAGAATGTGATGTACATTTAGATAATGATTAAAAAAGCTATCAAAGATAGCCGCTTTTACGGTAAATATGTTTCGCTATTTTTAATAAAACGTATAATCGTATGACAGTAGTCGTATATGATGCATATACTAATCGTTCATTTATCCAATCTAATTCGCAAGCATTTACCAAGAATGTAGATGCCAGTTAGGTGCATCATATACCACCCAAAATATTGGATAAATGATGATGTATTCTTCAATAAGTCTTCAGCTGGTCCACTTTTGTGCACCTTGTTGTTTGTGCACTATTGTACAAATATTGTGCCAGCGAAATTCATCCAATTCTTGTGCTAATCAAACACTCTAGACGGGAACAAAAAGAAAGAAAAACAAAATACCAGTGCAGAAATGCATTACCAACTCGCTAATCATGCCAAAATGTACCAGCATAAACAAGTGCCCAAGTTCGAAAATTCTTGGACCATCGCCACACAGTTCATTTGCAAGTTCCGATTTTCTGCTTCTCAAATTAATCGATTACATTTTGTATGTTGAAATTTTATTTGATGGAAATAGATGAACCAAACATAATATTTTTCGTCATTATTGCAAGAACTGAACATACAATAACAATACGAAAGCAACCCGATATTGGTACGTTGGATGTTAGTCCGAAGTCGATATTTTGCTGTAAATGTTGACCCTTGTAGTTACCTTGTATTTACTCACGTAGAATGTACAAATAGTTAGTACCGTAGAAAATGACTATCGAATTGGTACTAGTCACTATTATATTTATTATATAAATACTAATTATTTCTCACAGCGTGTTGATGGTTATAGATGATCCGTGATGCATTGGAATACCTCTCACCAATTTGGTAAACAGTTTGACTGATTTCTAACTGGGCTATACTGCCGTCCTATGTGTAGTTGTCCCATGTTCAAAAATCAGCAACTCGTCAAAGAAATTTCATCCGACTTGCACTGTGATCACGCGTATTCTAGAGCTTGCCACTCAGAAGGCATTCATTTATTTGGCATAGAAATCTCAACTAAGTACTAATAAAAATGACGCAAGTAATACTACGTTGAGACGGCGAAGTTCCTCTAGGAACGTTAGTGCCATTGAAGAAGAAGAAGAGAGACGCATTCAAAGTTTTGTAGCATATTTGTCCACCAGAAGCTTTGAGCATTTCGGTTTAGCAATACACGGGGTTTTTTATAAGCAGAGCATTATTGTTTAATGAAATGTGAAAAGATCCCCTCATTTGAAACAAGCAAACTTGATTACAGGCTTAGAAATTGATGGTGAGACAGTTATGCTTAGAATAAAGGGTGTGTCACATCAAATTGCATCTCGGAAAAAACGCTGTAGAAATTTTATTTTTAGGAATTATATCTTCAGCTTTCGCTTATAAACAGATAAGAGTGTGTAGATCACGTTGGCCATGCTTCACTGTCAATTTTTCGTAAATTTGGAAAAATGTCGTCGAACGAAAAAGAGCGTCGTGAGTTAATCCTGTGCACTCATTTCGAGAATCCGGAGTTGTCACATCGGGACATCGGTAAGATGCTGGGAATCGTCCAATCCACAGTCAGCAGAGTACTAAAACGATACTTCGAGAACCTAACCATCGGAAGGTGAAGAACGGCAAAAATGGATGCTCCGTCAGTGAAAAAGATCACAAGCGCGTAGTTAAGCAGTTTAGACGTGATCCGAGAAGTTCGGTCCGGGATGTCGCCAATAAGCTGAATTTGTCAAGTTCATTCATCCAGCGGACCAAGCAGCGGGAGGGCCTGCGTACATACAAGGTTCAGAAGGCTCCTAACCGCGACGAAAGGCAAAACATGGTGGGGAAGACGCGAGCCCGGAAGCTGTACACCGAAATGCTGACGAAGCCGCATTGCCTGGTAATGGACGACGAAACCTACGTCAAAGTGGACTTTCGTTAGCTGCCGGGCCTGTTGTTCTTCTCCGCAGACGACAAATTCAGCGTTTCGGAGGAGATTCGCAAGCAGAAACTATCCAAGTTTGCCAAAAAGTACATGATGTGGCAAGCGATCTACTCTTGCGGAAAGCGGAGCGCCCCCTTCGTGATGACCGGCACGGTAAACGGGCAGGTTCACCTTAAGGAGTGCCTACAGAAGCGCTTACTACCACTATTGAAGCAGCACGAGGGCCCGACCATCTTCTGGCCGGATCTCGCTTCGTGCCACTATTCAAAGGACGTGTTGGAGTGGTACGAAGCCAACGGGGTCACCTTCGTGCCAAAGGAAATGAACCCGCCCAACGCGCCGGAGATTCGTCCAATAGAGAAATATTGGGCGATTATGATGCAGGCCCTCCGGAAGAACCCAAAAGTTGTCAAATCGGAGGCGGACTTCAAGAGAAAATGGATTTCTGTTCAAAAAAAACTACAACCTGACGTTGTACAGAACCTTATGGACGGGGTAAAGAGGAAGGTGCGAGCATACGGGCTTGGGCTCGAAGTATGAATAAAAAGAAAATGCCAAAAGTTGTTTAATAGTTTTTATTTTACTGTCTATAATTTTCAAAAGGATCGGTCTACTGGGCGAATTTCTACAGCGTTTTTTCCGTGATGCAATTTGATGTGACACACCCTTTATCAACATGGGACAATTGAACTTTATGTTATTTTTTGAAATACTAGGAACAAATAATAAGATTTTTGCGTTTTTTTCCGAAAGAGTATACATAAAAACATGGTTTTATGAAGAAGAGAGTGATATGCAATACTTTGCAAAATAAAAATCTCGTTGTTATTAGGCATTCGCTAACAAAGTGTACACGTGTTCTGTAAAACTTTTTTTTTATTTGTATGAGAATTAGTTCGTTCTTTAAAATCAGAAATGAGTACATTAGCACTGATGAGAGCGTGACATAAAATCCTTGTACTTGAACCGATTTATTTTATATGGATCTACAAAAAATATATGGTGGGACAGTTATGAATAGAATATCAACATGGGACAATTGAGCTTGATGTTGTTTTTTAAAAGCTGGGAACAAACCAACTATTTTCAGTTTTTCCGGAAGACCAGGAATCAAAACATCGTTCGATGAAGAAAAGTTAAAATTGTCATAAAGTAACATGGGACAACTATGCTTAGAACGGCAGTATAGCCCAGTTAGCGTGCGTCCAGTTGAAGAACATCCAGTTAGTGAACAAGTGTTGTATTCGATTTCAGATGTTGACATGCTCGGGCTTCCGGCAAGCTTTGCGTCGTTTACATCTTTTCGACCTTCCGAGAACATTTTCTCGAACTCCGATAAACGTTGTTTCGTTCCAAGGTAGGTTCACCCGATATCACAATCAACATTCGGAATGTGTCCGCGCACTTAATTTAGTTTTTCACATAAAATTTGATACAGATTTTTTGATCCATTTTTGAAATAGGCAAAAATCAAAGATGAACCAAAACACGTGTAAAAAATGCAGTTGTCAAAAATTAACTGAACATTCAAAATAACCTTACTTGTCAGCATAAGTGAGAGACATGACTACCAACATAATGCAACAACAACAAAAATCTAGAATCGAATAAATTCGCGTAAATTCGAAAGTCGCCATACTTTTTCAACAGACCTCGCATAATAGCCAGTTCTTTGTCATTCGCTTCCATCCAACATCAAATAGATCTCATCATCCTTAATAACTGTTTCGAACTCTCTACCGAGGGAGGCATAGGATTTAGTCACTTTACCTTCAGGCCTTCGTCTCAGTTTTTAGGAAACTTTTGTGTCCTTCAGCGCGTTCTTATCGTTTTTGAATATACTCATTCCATTTGAATCCAACAAATTGATAAATTCAAAAATTGCAGTTGTAGTCATCAATTTCTGCCATCAAAACCACTTCAGGCTATTTTTATCCGACATCAACATATATGGGCATGCCAACGAAAAAAATCCTAAGGTGTTTTTGGCAATCACCTGAAACATTCTTTCAAAGGCACCGGTTTACACCTTTCGCTTATTAACGTACATAAAAATAAAATACCCCATAAATATGAATTGAACCGCAAGATGACATTGTATTGCATTACTCACATAGTCAAAATGGTGGACTCATCGCTCCAAACGGGAAAGTGTATATCCATGCGCTAAAAAGGAAACGTTTCAATGCGCAGATGCGAAACTTTCCACCCTCGACTGAAGGAGGGGTGCAGGAAAAGCACATGTCTTTTTTACGATGCTTTGTAATGTTCTTTGATGACTCATGACGTCACGCCTCCTCATTATATTCACCGTTCCCCATATCGGCTGCTCTCTTCAGCCGTGTCTAATGGGTGAATATATTATATATTAATATATATTTTTGCCAAAAATATCAACACCCGTGCTATTCTTGTAGCCACAAACAACAAAATCCTCTCGGCCGGATGATTCATTGTTGGGTTTAGGTCCGAAACGTCGGCAGATAATTTCTACGTCAGTATTAGCGAGTCGCGAAAACAATGACCAAGCTTTGTGAGACGGAAAGACATGTCGGCACTGTTTGAAGGTTCTAGTTCAAAAACAACATAAAATATTCATTGAATAGATCCTTCACGAAAGACGAGCTCATTCATGTTTGTGTAATTTTTCGCAAGCGAGACTCCCAAGAAGTGAATCTTTTCATTTCGGCAAAATATTGTAACGATGATGTTTTGCATCAGCGGTGACTGTTCGAACGTCCGAACCTTCAGCATGGGTTCGTCATTGATGCGAACGAGGCGAGACGGTGGCTCCCGGTGGACACCGTTCCGATTTCCACGCCACCCATCGCTAAGGTGCGAATGGACAGGTCGCAAAAGTGTCATGTGCTATTTTCGGACGAACGAAACATGACGATATGGTACCGAAATAGACCCCAGTTCTCAGGCGGTGGAACAAGTGGAAAATGTTATTTGTTTATTTTGAAGATGTTTTCATCCTCTCCCCTTAGGAAAGGTGAATAATTTTATTGAAGATGAGAAAATTTTCTCGGACGGTGGGGACGCTCTGCGGAGGCAAATTACGTAAAAGCAATTTAAATGAGTATAACGCGTAACGAACCGTTCCCTTGGCGGAATATTACGGCTTTGGTCAAGTGTCAGCATCTGATGATACACTCATCGCCAATGAGGACAGTTTGACGATATGGTTTTAAGTACCGCTGGTTGCAGTTTAACTGCACTGAATAAATTGTTTGAATTCGGCTGGATATATGGAACAAAAATAGTTTGTGTGGCATGCAAAACACTTATTCTATTTATATTACAACACACAATTATTAAAGAATATGTAAAAAACCTTTTAAGTTAAACGGTTTCTTAGTTATTAAACAAAATAATAATACAGATAATGTACTAAAAACTAGAAAATAATAAGGCAAGTAGCAGTTAGCAGTTATCATACCCCTTCCTTCATTAATCAAGGACATTGATGATGATCTGTATTATTATTATGTTTAGTCACGAATAAACCATTTAACTTAAAAGGTTTTGACATAGGACTATGTCTTTGATTTCTATATAGGAGGGGCCACTCTACGAAAAATGTAACGATTTATTAAGAGTTTTCAAACGCATAATACTCAAAATGGTTATTGCGACATATGTTATGTCATATATCATTAAACAGGAAATTTATCCAAAATTTTTGCTTGAAACACGAACAGTGAATATAGTAAAAGAAAGTTAACAATTTGACAATTTATTTGGATATGTTTTCTTTCGATTGCACTATCCACTCGCTTCCTCCCCGACGTAACGAGCAATCTTTTTGCCTAAATTCGGGCGTTAGCTCCTAATGTGAGTTGATGCGTAAAATGAATTATTCTCCATTTACCGATAATAGGCATTAATTTTATATTATATCGCAAGTTGTCCAATCAATTTGTGCTCAATTCATGTTTTTATCGTGTAGGTCTCACTACTAACAATTTGCGTAATTGTGGTCCAGGATGTCATAATATCGAGTATGTTGTTTGGTTATGTAAAAATGCAATAAATGAATTTAAATGGCTGCTGATTTAGAAGATCGAAAGGGTATACCCACGTAAATCAGATTATGATAGCTTGAGTAGGCGCGATCTTACAAGGCTATAAAGTTATTACAAACAATGTTCTGGACAACGTGGTAACGAAGTAGATAATGCTATTGTTATCTATAATATATTTTTGTAGTAGATTGATTTTACTCAGGCTTATATTTATGTAGGTCTTAACTATTTAAACTTGTGTTTAAAAATGATACATGATGACTCTTTGTCTTCTTATGTATGATTGAATAAACAGAAGAAGAGGGTAGCAATGGCTTTAATGGTATTTTTGTGTACATTTTTGAACAGAATGCAGTACCGAATTTTACCACGTTATGTCATCTAACCCGTTTAAAGGATACAAGTACATATAGGAAACGGTTTTTCCAGGGCATCCATTTGATGTATCAAAAGAGACAAAAATACATATTTTGAATAATGAAAAACTCAATTTAAATGCAATTACTACACACAATCTCAGTCCTATGTCAAGATCCCGTCCGTGCCCCTAGGTTCAGACCCATCAACTTTTTTTTACTTATTTTATTTTCTAGTTTTTAGTACATTATTTGTATCATTAGCATATTTTTAATGATCTACTACGTTCTAATAGCACTTTCATTTGATATCCATATTGATGGGGTATTAAAAAAACCGTTTCACCGTTTTGTAGCGGCCGCCATTTTGAATTTGCATTTTTCACAAATAACTGTATTCTACTAGTCAAGCCCTTCCATTTAAAACCCATATTGATATGATTTAAAAAATATATATGGCTCTATTTTGTGATGGCGGCCATTTTGGATTTGCATTTTTCATAAATAGCTGTGTTCTACTATCCAAGCCCTTTCATTTGATACTCATATTGTTGAGTTTTTGAAAAAAAAAATATTGCGCCATTTTGTAGTGGCAGCCATTATGGATTTGCATTTTTCATAAATTACTGTGTTCTACTAATCAAGCGTACATCGATGTGTGAGTTATTCACTGACGCCCAGATTGAAGCGAATATGTTTGGAACGATATAAAAAAAAGCTTCTAGAACGGCTAAAAATAGAGACTAGCAACAAACCTATCGCAAATGATTGGCCATTTGCCAATCCATCGGATTATTCACAGTTCTCTTTGGAATTACAAATCGTCAAAAAAAATTCTATCGAGAAGCTGCAGCGATTAACGATTAGCCTTAGCGTTTTTGACTCTGCGTGAAGAAGAGATGTTCGAATAATTTTGCCAAAAATGTTAATTCTGAATACTTTTATACCTTCAATAAATGTTTTGGGTTTTCATTTCATTTTATTCTCGAGATATGAGTTTTACTTGTATAGAACTGAATGCTCTTTAATTTGAAATGAAAAGTGAGTAAAAAAAAGGCCAGTTAAATACGTATATTTTACATTTCATTAGGAACAGTAGTAAGAAAAAATCATTGCGGCCCGCGGCTATAATGAAAATTCTAATGTGGCCCGCACCATGTCTATACCTGGCCACCACTGCTCTATAGCAGGCAGATTCGGTTCAGATGAATACTGATAAACGGAAGAATGCAGAAAATGCTGAAAATAAGAGTAAACGGCAACTAAAAACAAGAGAGCAAAAAGGCTGAGACTCGAGGACTACGGCTGAGTCACGGTATTTTTTTAATACTTTTTGTAATCAATAATTAGCCAGTTCTTTCTGTTTTGAATTAAATTTGAATAAATGAATACGTTTCAGGCTTGGTTAATGCATCTGATCTCAGTATCTGATTATATGGAAGAAATTATTGATCAACACTACATTTTCATTGAGCTAGATAAGTTTTTTTTTGATATCCGAAAGTGCCCCAGGACTGTCCGAAACTGCCCCGCACATGGAGCACAATTTTCAAATTTAGAAAAAACCATTCGTAATCGCATCACCTCTAGCACGCTCATATGATACTCGAAGTCCAGATATCAACCAGGATGAATTCAGGATTGTTTCTTGACGTGTACTAAAAATATTAAAAATCAAGGAAAAAAAGTGTCCAAGTGTGTCCCCCCTCTCCTCTACTTTCTAATTGTTTCACACCTCAAACGCATATTGTATGGACTTGCGAAAATGCAATAAAGAATTGAATTTGAATAAAAAACTTTTTTTTTTGAACACATGTTTCATTTAGTCCCACTGCTTATGACAGACCCGTTAAGACCACTTAAAGTATAGCAAAAAAAAATAAAAATAAAAAATTAAAAAATTAAAAGTGTTTAAATTTCCGGTATATATTAGGCTGTCAAAAACGTTCTGCGGTATTTCCGCGAGGTGTCGTTGAAAGCGCGTAGTTCTAGTTGTATTCATTGTATCGAGTCATACTATAGCTTGTTGGAAAGGTATTTTTGCGCGCTATAATATATATAATGTTTTGTTTGGTTAAGTCGTTCGTGAGTTATAGTGTCGCAAATATGGAGCAAAATAAAGAGAAAATCCGACATATTTTACTGTACTACTATGACAAAGGCAAAAATGCATCTCAAGCTGCCAATAAAATTTGTGCATTTTATGGACCCGATACAGTTTCCATTTCCACCGCACAACGATGGTTTCAACGTTTTCGTTCTGGTGTAGAGGTCGTCGAAGATGCGCCACGCTCCGGAAGGCCTGTCGTCGAAAATTGCGACAAAATCGCTGAATTAGCCGAGAAAGACCGGCATAGTAGCAGCCGTAGCATCGGCCAAGAGCTGGGGATAAGTCATCAAACCGTTATTAACCATTTGAAGAAGCTTGGATTCACAAAGAAGCTCGATGTATGGGTGCCACACACGTTGACGCAAAAAACATCTTTGACCGTATCGACGCATGTGAATCGCTGCTGAATCGCAACAAAATCGACCCGTTTCTGAAGCGGATGGGTGACTGGCGATGAAAAGTGGGTAACTTACGACAACGTGAAGCGCAAACGGTCGTGGTCGAAGCTCGCTGAAGCGGCTCAGACGGTGGCCAAGCCCTCATTAACGGCCAGGAAGGTTCTGCTGTGTGTTTGGTGGGATTGTCAAGGAATCATCTATTATGAGCTGCTTCCCTATGGCCAAACGCTTAATTCGGACCTGTACTGCCAACAACTGGACCGCTTGAAGGTAGCACTCATGAAGAAGAGGCCATCTTTGATAAACAGAGGCCGCATTGTCTTCCATCAGGACAACGCCAGGCCACACACTTCATTGGTGACGCGCCATAAGCTCCGGGAGCTCGGATGGGAGGTTCTTTTGCATCCGCCGTATAGTCCGGACCTTGCACCAAGTGACTACCACTTGTTTTTGTCCATGGCGAACGAGCTAGGTAGTCAGAAGTTAGCCACAAAAGGCCTGCGAAAATTGGCTATCCGAGTTTTTTGCCAATAAGGAAGCGAGCTTCTATAACAGGGGTATTATGAAGTTGGCATCTCGTTGGGAACAAGTCATCGAACAAAACGGCGTATATTTGACTTAAAACAGATGATTGTAACTAATTTTATGAACAAATGAAAATTCAAAAAAAAATACCGCAGGACTTTTTTGACAGCCTAATATTTGACAGAATGTATTACTAACATAGACTCCCGGATCCGTGCGACACTGAAGCTGTATTTTTAGACAATTGAAAAACAGCTCTGTTCGTTCAAATTGGGGAATGGATATGTTCCAGAAACTGAATCAAGTACTTGTTATAGTGCATCTCCTGGAAAGTCCGTGAAAAGTTAAATAAGTCGATGAAAACTAAAAATCGAAAGGGACGATACCAACGATCACTTAACATAAAAAATGCAATTGAATTGGATTTGAATACCGTTAAGTCGCCATTCACCGTGCATTTAAGCAAATTTTGTGTAATTCTAGACATTGATGTAATAACAAAATGCTAATCGCACTTACAGATACCATAGAATGCCTTCCTCGCATAAAAATTCATAGAAAAATAATACATTTAAGAATTCTGATCAAAAATAAGTTGCTTTGAACATATTTCCGAAACATCTTATTATCGCCTATCACCGTTTTATGTCACCATTTACCGTGCACCTAGGGCTCGGTTCTTCGTGCATTTAGAGTTTTTATGCTAGTTCCAATAGGAAAGATAAAATCATCGAATGAAGTTTATGGTTTATGTTTTATATTTAGTCGTAGAATTTATTTGTGAATAAACAATGTATGACCTTTATTTAAAGAGTATCAAATTCAAATCTGTTAAAACTAATCGTGGAATATTGTCTCAAAAGAAATCTATCCAAACTTTGGTGAGCTAGGAATTGCTTATGCACTCCCTGGAACCAATTAGTTAGTTGATGCTTTGTTACTGGCGGAGATTTGAGGATGTCTTTCGATGAATTTTTGATTTTTCTCCAAGGATTCAGGGTTGAAGTTGACTAGAGTTTTCAACTTCATAAGGCGTCCACATTATCCCCCACAGATATGGAGCCTTTTAATTGTAATTAGAAAACCATAATGAGCAGAATTTTCAATCCACTCCAAAATCTTCCGGTTCTGACCCGGGAGGATACTTATATTGAAGCTTGTTGCAAATCGTCTGTACCGGTATTTTGAATTCCCGGCTCGCGGATCTCATCGATACTCCACGTTGAACAGAATCGATTGCTTTCTCCAAATCATCTGTGGAGTAGTGCTTATTTTGGAGTTTATATTGGCTCATTCTATAAAAAATTAGACAAATTGTCGTTTATGTATTGCGAGATTTCAATGCACGGTGAATGAAGAATTCTTGTTTATGAAGGATCCATTCACCGTGCATTTTTGTTTTGATGAAAAGTCAATGTAAACGCAATTTTCTTCTATATTTGATACGCAGCCTAAACAAAAAACATATATGATGCTGCGATTGTACGGTAAAACAGGAGAAAAACCCAAGCAACAAGTATTTTAAACACTAAAATCTCAAAAACGTTTTTGCCACTTTTCTTCGTAGGGACGCTGATGGAGAGTTAATTGCTTCGGATGTAGATAAACAAAAACGTCAAAACGAGACTTTAAAAGGATTTTGATCGTAACTATGCCCCATATCAAAGCTTTTACACTATTTTTGGTAACATGAATGCAAAAGTGGGGTATTTTCTCACTATTTCGAAAAAACTATTGGAACATATTTCGAAAACGCACGGTGAATGGCGACATAACGGTATAATAATTGTTAGAAAGTTTTGATTTAAATTTTATCATCTACTTCTTACATTGAAAGAAAATTGAGTAATTTGTCCTAACACTCCATGTGAACGAGCTCGTTTGATAAAAGAAGTTCAATAGAATCTGTCTAAGATAGGAATTCATGTTATAAATGACGGATTCCACGCCAACTCGTCTTAGGAGTTGGCAGCACCATATCAGATTGCAGTGAAACGTTTTGGGTGTGAAGATTTGGTCATTTAAGCAACTTTGCATACTTGAAATATTCCAATAATAATTGGACCACTTTTTGAAAAGGGCCAAAGTTTTTTTAAATTTTTTTTTCTAAAATTTCTATCCCAAAAACTATAAGACTTACAAAATTTTGATCAAAGAATACACTGTAGGAAATTGTTCAAATTTTCATAAATTTTTTTTTGAAAATTTATTGTTTTTAATTTACACCAAAATTATTTTTTTTCAAAAACTCAAATTCAATTTTCTCAAAAACGTATTTTTTTAAAATTCTCAAAAAAATTATGTGAATAGCCCGTACAATTATCAACAAGTCGTCCATACATCCAAAGATGGGCACTTTTACAGAAATTTTTTTTTCTAACAACGACTTTTTTATATTTTCTTTGAAAAAAATACAACTTATCCTAATTTTGTTTAAAGTCAAGATAGCAATATAGTTTAATCGACAAAGTTTTAGATCTTGTTAAAATATAAACTTTTGTCGAAGACGTCAACTTTCTATCTTTTATTGTTTTTAGAATATAAGTCAGTTTTGTATGAAGACTCCTGGAAATAATAATGTTTTGCTCGAAACATTTTTGTGTGTAAATTATCACGTTTGACATGTTCTTGACATGTTTCTAAATAGAGAAAAGTTTGCAGAGCATTCAAAATGCGATAATTTATACATAAAAATGTAACAAATCGAACATTAGTAGCATTTTTTTCGAAAAAAACATGAAAAAGTTTTGGTTCGAAATAATATTCATCCGAATTGAATCATTCAGTTTTTGAATAATCTTCATTGAAGAACTATAAGATCTACAAAAAGTTGGTCAGAGAATGAAATTTAGAAAATTACTTAGGTTTTGTTTAAAAGTTATCAAAGATTTTTTTGGAAAAAAATTTGATTGAAAAAAAATTTTAAAGTTAAAATTCATTTTTCTCGCAAACACATGGTTTTAAAATTCTGAAAAAAAAAATATAAATAGCCCTTAAAAATTTCAAAATTTCCAACAAGTTTTCCATAAATCGGACGATGGGCACATTTACATGGAAAAAGTTTTTCGAACAAAAACATTTTCATGTTTTTTTCGAAAAAATGCTACTAATGTTCAATTTGTTACATTTTTATGTATAAATTATCGCATTTTGAATGCTCTGCAAACTTTTCTCTATTTAGAAACATGTCAAGAACATGTCAAACGTGAGAATTTACACACAAAAATGTTTCGAGCAAAACATTATTATTTTCAGGGGTCTTCATACAAAACTGACTTATATTCTAAAAACTATAAAAGATAGAAAGTTGACGTCTTCGACAAAAGTTTATATTTTAACAAGATCTAAAACTTTGTCGATTAAACTATATTGCTATCTTGACTTTAAACAAAATTAGGATTCGAAATAGGATTAGGAAAAAACATGAAAAGTTGTTGTGAGAAAAACTTGTTTCCTGTAAAAGTACCCATCTTTGGATGTATGGACGACTTGTTGATAATTGTACGGGCTATTCACACAGTTTTTTTAAAATTTAAGAAAAATACGTTTTTGAGGAAATTGAATTTTAGTTTTTGGAAAAAAAAAAATTTAGTGTAAATTAAAAACAATAAATTTTTAAATATTTTTTTATGAAAATTTGAACGATTTCCTATAATTTCTTCTTTGACCAAAATATTGTAAGTCTTATAGTTTTTAAGATACAAATCTTTGAAAAACAAAATTAAAAAAAACTTTGGCCCTTTTCAAAAAGTGGTCCAATTATTATTGGCATATTTCAAGTATGCAAAGTTGATTAAATGACCAATATCTTTACACCCAAAACGTTTCACTGCAATCTGAAATGGTGCTGCCAATGACCAGTTGAGTTGGCGTGAAATCCGTCAAATACAAAATTTGATTTCCATTTTGTGGTTCGAAACGCGAAGCAAAACAAAAAATAAAAACCAGATTTAATTTTTCTTTCATTCTATTCCTTGAATCTTGCCATTAAATGCCATTACATGTGAGAATTAATGATAATTTGAAAATAAATTATCCCTCGAACGATTAGAAATGAGGTTAGCAACAAGAGTCTTATCAATAATTTATATTAGCCCGACCCACTCAATCGGTTTTAATTAACATGTAGGGGAAAGTCGGGAAAGACGGACAGGGTGGGTACGATAGACACTTTAGTATTATTGATAAATTACACATTTATTTAAAACTAGCTAACCCGGCAAACTTCGTCCCGCCCATTTACTTGATTAATTCTCGAGTAATGCAGAAATTTGTGTTTTATTTGTATGGCAGCCACCCCTAAGAGAGGGGGGAGGGGTATCTAACCACCATAGAAACATTCATTGCACCCTAAAGTTTCCATATGCCTAATTTGGTTTAATTTGCTTGATTAATTCTCGGGTAATGCAAAAATTTGTGTTTCATTTGTACGGCAGCCCCCTCTAAGGGAGGTGGAAGGAGTATCTTAACACCATAGAAACATTTATTGGATCCTAAAACCTCCACATGCCAAATTTGGTTTCATTTGCTTGATTAATTCTCGAGTAATGCAGAAATTTGTGTTTCATTTGTATGGCAGCCCCCCCTTTGAGTGGGGGAAGGACTGTCTAACCATCATAGAAACATTTATTGCACCCTAAAACTTTCACATGCCAACTTTGGTTTCGTTTGATTGATTAATGTCCGAGTAATGCAAAAAATTGTGTTTCATTTGTATGGCAGCCCCCTCTAAGAGAGGGGGAAGGAGTATCTTATCACCATAGAAACATTAATTGCATCCTAAAACCTCCACATGCCAAATTTGGTTTCATTTGCTTGATTAATTCTCGAGTAATGCAGAAATTTGTGTTTCATTTGTATGGCAGCCCCCCCTTTGAGTGGGGGAAGGACTGTCTAACCATCATAGAAACATTTATTGCACCCTAAAACTTTCACATGCCAACTTTGGTTTCGTTTGATTGATTAATTTCCGAGTAATGCAAAAAATTGTGTTTCATTTGTATGGCAGCCCCCTCTAAGAGAGGGGGAAGGAGTATCTTATCACCATAGAAACATTAATTGCATCCTAAAACCTACACATGCCAAATTTGGTTTCATTTGCTTGAATAATTCTCGAGTAATGCAGAAATTTGTGTTTCATTTGTATGGCAGCCCCCCCTTAGAGAGGGGGGAGGGGTCTCAAAATATCACGAAAACCTTCCCCGGCCCCCAAAACCCCTACATACCAATTTTCATGTCGATCGGTTCAGTAGTTTCCGAGTCTATAAGAATCAGACAGACATCACTCCATTTATATATATATATATATATATATATATATATATATATATATATATATATATATATATATATATATATATATATATATATATATATATATATATATATATATATATATGTATATATATATAGATTGGAATGATGTTCAAACTTGCAATACAGTGTATTAATACTTTTGACACTTACAGTGTGCTCCGACCAGCTAGTCTATCAAAATTTTAAATAAAAACTTAAAAATTATCTGCGAAGAACAATTCGACGTCTGCAGAAAATAACAAGTAATTTTGTTTTGGGGATTTTTCATTACGTAATTGTTTTATCATTACTTTCCCTCCTTTTTTGTTGAATCTGCGGTAAGTTTTCTCGTTTTTACTCCCGAAATATTGATGTTAAAAATACTAATCAAGTTGGGAAAGACGGACACTCCACCGAAGGGAAAGATATATGTTGTTTTTGAGAACAATTTGATTATCCCCTTCTTTTTAAATAGTTTCCCACTAACTACGTTTACAACATCAACCGGAAGTCGAACCAGTTGATGGAAGTAACTGTTAAGAGAGGGTGCATAGCTGTGTTGAATTCCAACATTCCAAAAACAACACTCATACGGAATTTAAAAATTTTAATTTTTCACCACAACTAGGACCACTTCCTGCAGTTTTCAGTCAGTCAGTTTCAAAACGAAAATTTAAATGGAAGTGACGGAATCTTTGTAGATATCATCATCTCCTCGACCTAGAAAGGAGATTCTATGGGAAGTCCATGACGGAAGCCAGAAAATTGGCTGACCGAAAAAAATGGGTATTCGTTTTATAAACCAACTCAGATGGCTGGAAAAGCCTAGCTTAGCGGTTTTTAAAACGCCATCCGAATCTGTCATTTCAGATGCCGGGAGCTATTTAAGACATGAAAAAATGAGAAACATTACTAGACCTTGTAGATGCTTATAGGTGATTTCAATCAAGCCTTTTTGTTCAATCATTTGTAAGGCCTATTTGAAGACCTCCAAAACTTGTAGAGTACATCAACTTGAATTTCAAAATATTACGTTTTCAGTTAGTGTCCATCTTTCCCTTCAAGTGTCCGTCTTTCGCGACTCTTTCTTATTTTTTCAAAGATGCCGGACACATCAATTTAGCGAAATTTCTGCCTCAGCGGCAATTTTCAGTATAGCTAGCTTTATTATTTATTTATAGCTTTATAGATAGCTATTTTTTTTGTGAAATTCAAGAAAAAACTCAACTTTTACTTCAGGTGTCCGTCTTTACCACCCAATTGTATTTTTGTATGAATAATGTATGGTAAATCAGCATCAGATCAAGTCCAACTCAAATTCTCATATCATCTAATCGCCGAACTGATCGATTAGCTTCCCACTGTTGCTTGCTTTACCCTAGAATAATGGAAAATTCGGTGAGTGCCGTGCGCTAATGTGGGTGATAAATTGGACAGGTAAATGCTAGATGCCGTCGGGTATTTTCCTTTCCTACGCTCGCTTACTCTGCTTTCACACTAACTTTTGAGAATTATTTTTATTTCGATGATTCCACCACAAAACCGCAGCATTAAGAGTAGTCCGACCACAGTTACCGTCACCTGGGAGTCATCGGCGACCAGGGCGACCGATGATGGTGATCGTTGATCAGTTCATGTTAGTTGCGCTAGATCGGACTAAAATAGATCGGAGGAAGGAATTTTCCAGAGTAAATCACGCGGAACTGATTATCCTTACCTATCTATTTGTCGACACTGGTCAGCGGATACGAATTTAAATTGACAAGAATCAATTGATTGCGCCTCGTATCCGACGGGTGGGGGGGGGGGGGGTGTTGATTTGCACAAGAGGTATTGACACTTGTTAGCTTGCACCTGCGCAACAATCCTTCAATACTTCCATCGTCACCTCGCGTGCGGCTATGGTCTACTCTAGGGACCGCTTTTGCAATGCTTCATGAGGTGTTTATTGGAGCGGGAGATGTGGCGAAATTTACGACCAAATGATCAACTTGGCTCGTTTAGCTGTGTTCACCCATAATACGAATTCACATTTTAACAACATAAACACACGAGCAAAATTTTATCGCAGGTGAGTGTGCAAAATCTTCTAAATTTACACACTTTTTGCTATCCAATGAGTAACGGGCAGTTATTTTTGGATATTTATCCCACGATAGCTATTTACCATTTGCGTTGATGGACAGGTTGTTAGTTGTCGAATAATAGCGTGAATAATATTCTAATTTTAATTGAAACATACTCCAGAAGCAGCTGCAGATGGTTCGAAATCTTTTGTCTGGGAGACCTATAAATAGACGAAAGAATTTTTCGTGCAAAATTATAAATAAGCCCCTCTTAGTGATTGTTGTTTCGTAGCACAGCATCTCCAGGTTTTTACATCGAAGTTATATATGTTTATTGTGAACAATATAATGGGCCTGTTAACAAATTCGCCAGCTGTTACAAATTATTTCACCGTTCGAATGCTGCTGATTCTCTCATCATATATCCACAGCGGCTCCATCTGTCATTTCGATCATGTCTCCTAGAAATTCACCATAAAAATTGGCCTTTTGTGGAAGCTTCTTTGGTTCAAACCTAGTTACCTAGCATCCGAAGCATGTTCATGCTTTCGAATGTGATCTAGTGCTTGGAGCTTCCCAAGTACGTCGTAGCAAAACGATGCGCACGCGTTGAAATGATCCGAATGCGACAAAGCGTTTAATTTTCATCCGAAAGTTTAGCCAGGAAACAACTCATCTAGAAGAAACAATAATTCGAACTTCCTCATTTAATGTGGGTGTATTTCACGCAGCGTGAATGAAAAACTTTCATATAAAATCTTTCTTATTGAATACAGTGGAATCTCAATTATCCGAGAGTGGATGATCCGCGGTGCGGTTTATCCGCGAAAGCGAGTTCCATAGTAATGCTTCCCGGAATTTACCAGTGAGAGGAAGGTTTTTTATTTTTTTTTGTTTTATTCATGGCTTTCACATCATTTGTCTTCTGGTGTACACGAGCTTATAGATGGATGGTTTAATGATTCCTGTATTGATAAAACATAGTTATCACGATGTAATATCTTTTTTGTGTTTGCATCTCTTTTTTAGTCGTTTATTGCGTTATCCGCGATTTTCGTGATCTGCGGTGACCTAGCCAGACTAGTCCGCGGATAATCGGGGTTCTACTGTATATCGTTCAGTGGGTACATGCCCTTATCTGTTCGGTGATGAATTTTGCGGTGCGTTGTGCAGATATAAACAAACCAATCTTTATATTTCCTACTGTTGTATTCTCATGAATAAATATTCATATCAATCATTTCGGTAGAGACAATATGAAACAATCCCGAATAGTAGGGTAAGTGATATTGGTTTGTCCAATTTGGGGTGTTTTTACGCAACTAGTAAATGCAAATCGATTTTTGTTCATGAAAATCGCATATTAGGATGTCAAAAAAGTCCTGCGGTATCTCCACGAGTTGTCGTTGTAAGCGCGTAGTTCTAGTTGTATTCATTGTATCGAGTCATACTATAGCTTGTTGGAAAGGTATTTTTTCGCGCTATAATATAGTCCTTGACAGTGTTTTGTTTGGTTAAGTCGTTCGAGAGTTATAGTGTCGTAAATATGGAGCAAAATAAAGAGAAAATCCGACATATTTTACAGTACTACTATGACAAAGGCAAAAATGCATCTCAAGCTGCCAATAAAATTTGTGCATTTTATGGACCCGATACAGTTTCCATTTCCACCGCACAACGATGGTTTCAACGTTTTCGTTCTGGTGTAGAGGTCGTCGAAGATGCGCCACGCTCCGGAAGACCTGTCGTCGAAAATTGCGACAAAATCGCTGAATTAGCCGAGAAAGACCGGCATAGTAGCAGCCGTAGCATCGGCCAAGAGCTGGGGATAAGTCATCAAACCGTTATTAACCATTTGAAGAAGCTTGGATTCACAAAGAAGCTTGATGTATGGGTGCCACACACGTTGACGCAAAAAACATCTTTGACCGTATCGACGCATGTGAATCGCTGCTGAATCGCAACAAAATCGACCCGTTTCTGAAGCGGATGGGTGACTGGCGATGAAAGGGGGTCACTTACGACAACGTGAAGCGCAAACGGTCGTGGTCGAAGCCCGCTGAAGCGGCTCAGACGGTGGCCAAGCCCTCATGAACGGCCAGGAAGGTTCTGCTGTGTGTTTGGTGGGATTGTCAAGGAATAATCTATTATGAGCTGCTTCCCTATGGCCAAACGCTCAATTCGGACCTGTACTGCCAACAACTGGACCGCTTGAAGGTAGCACTCATGAAGAAGAGGCCATCTTTGATAAACAGAGGCCGCATTGTCTTCCATCAGGACAACGCCAGGCCACACACTTCATTGGTGACGCGCCATAAGCTCCGGGAGCTCGGATGGGAGGTTCTTTTGCATCCGCCGTATAGTCCGGACCTTGCACCAAGTGACTACCACCTGTTTTTGTCCATGGTGAACGAGCTAGGTAGTCAGAAGTTAGCCACAAAAGAGGCCTGTGAAAATTGGCTGTCCGAGTTTTTTGCCAATAAAGAAACGAGCTTCTATAACAGAGGTGTTATGAAGTTGGCATCTCGTTGGGAACAAGTCATCGAACAAAACGGCGTATATTTGACTTAAAACAGATGATTGTAACTAATTTTATGAACAAATTAAAATTTTAAAAAAATACCGCAGGACTTTTTTGACAGCCTAATATAATCGATACCAGTTTGGGTTTGTTGAAAAGCTCCAAATCTAGTTGCAAATACTACCATAAGGCGTTGAAATTATTCAAATTTTTATGTTTCTTAACAATTTTCCTCAATGAGGAATTATGATCATGGTTTGACCACCTCTGATCATGGATTGCCTAAAAAATGATCATGGTTTGTCCGGCTTTAGAAATCACCATTTTTGAATGAAAATATTCGAATTCTCAGGTAGATGTTGCGTTTATCATCGCTTGAGTTTACTGTCATCATATTGATCCTTTCATAATTTATGCTTTCTTCAGAATATCGCATTTTCTTGGGCATTTTAAAAGTGTTCACCTCAAGACAGTCAACATAGAGAAACTTTATTTCTGCTATACGCGAAGGACACAATAAACAAACTGCAGCGCTCCGAGCAGTTGCCATACATTATTGAATTGGACAACTGATGATCAGAATTGAGTTCATTAAAATGCGTTAATTTAATGATTTAGCTATGTAAATCTGACACAAATGGTGTGCAGGAATGATGTTTACAATATTTGTAAGTGTTATAATCCAGAAATGGTCTGAATACGTGCCAAATAATCATCTGTTGATTAGCTCAAGTGAGGGGCGCATTGACACCGATAGAATGTGGATCTTATAATCCTTTAAAACATGTGAATCCGTAAAAATATACTATATAACTACTGTAAATCGTGAAGAAGACAATATTATTTATATGTTTTGAAATATTCGAATACCTAATTTGACACAGGTGCGCTGAACTAGAGCGTTCAAAACAGTGGACAAACCATGATCACATTGTCGACTGGACAAACCAAAATCATTTACCTTACATTCCACAATACCAGAATATATGAAATCGATAGACTGATTGGAGATCTTTGTTTATTATTGAAATGTTGCTTTCTCCAAACGGCTTCCAAAACATGTGATACTATTTATAGTATCTTGTTTCCATTGTGGTTATTGGGCGATTGGTAATGAGTGGAAAATTGTACTAAATTCTGTTACATTATATAATTGCGTGTATGATAGCGCCTTCAAAACTATTTTTTTATCGTACTTTCTTAAATTTAACAATTAAGGAGAACAATTCGAACTTGCAACAAGTGAATTCAGTATTTTTTATTTTACGTTGAAACAAACTTCATCATTATTTGTAACCTGAGAGATACGCTGATAATGAAACCGATGTTAGTGATCGAACCTGGACCAAGACTGTAGCAGTTAACTTATTGTTCTATTTGTTCTTGTTTTAAATTTAGAATAGTAAACAATATTGTTCCTTTTAATATTTGTAGTTATCAGTAATAAGCTTTATTTTAATGGTGGATTTCGGTTCAGTAGATGTAAGTAAATTGAGGCTCAGAGGAACCGATGGTAATGGATAACAATTTCTTTCTATTAATGTAGTTCTCCTTTAGTTGTTTATATTTTTTATTACCAAACTAATAATGTTCCTACAGAAGCTTTGACTTAAAATCGGACTATTTTTTTCGCATTAAAATAATTTTATTCACAGTAGACATAGGGTTGGGGAAAAAGAAATGCCGTATTTCTGATCGAAATTTGACGCTTTATTTAACATACTTCAAATTATCCAATTTAAGTCAAATATGCGCCGTTTTGTTCGCAAACTTGTTGCCATTTAGAAGGCAACTTCATTATCCCCCCCTTATAAAACCCCCCTTCTCATTTGCAAAAACCTCTGACAGCCAGTTTTCGCAAGCCTCTTTTGAGGCCAACTTAGTATCACCAAGAGCGTTGGACCGGAAGAGATGATAATCACTTGGAGCCAGGTCCGGACTATACGGTGGGTGTGCAATAGGACATCTCAGCCGAGCTCCCGTAGCTTCTGGCGGATCATCAAAAATGTGTGAGGCCGAGCGTTGTCCTGGTGGAAAACAACACCATTCCTATTGATCATTTCTGGCCGCTTCTGGTCAATCGCCTGCTTCAAACGGTCAAACTGCTCACAGTAGAGAACCGAGTTGAGCGTCTGGCCATAGTTGAGCAGCTCATAGCGGATGATTCCCTTCCAATCCCACCAAACACACCACAAAACCTTCCTGACCGTCAATCTGGGCTTGGCGATGGTTTGGGCCGGCTCACCGCGCTTCGACAACGATTTTTTTCGCTTTAGGTTGTCGTACGTGATCCAGTTTTCATCACCAGTCACCATCTTCTTCAAAAATGGGTCGAGTTCGTTCCGTTTCAGCAATGCATCGCAGGCGTTGATTCGGTCTAAAAGATTTTTTTGCGTCAACTCGTGTGGCACCTATACATCCAGCTTTTTTTGGAATCCAATCTTCTGCAAATGGTTCCAAATGGTTTTATGGTCTATACCCAATGTCCTGGAAAAAAAGGTAATGAAGATGGTCGAGTTTCAAGCGACACAGCATGCTCTGCTATAACAATTTCGCAAATAGTGATGTCAGTCGTTGTGTTTATCTTTGATTGCCCACCGCATCCATGTAAAAATGCTATTTTCAGGAAGTAATTTATCATTTAAAAACGTACATTTTTGTAGAGCTCCCGCTGAATATGAGGCTAATGTGATATCGTGGAATGAATATTTGTGAAATCACGTCTAAAAAGACGGATAAAAGTGATATTTCCATGTGCGAAGTTTCATAATTTTACCGTTATGAAGTTGATGTTTCGAAGGCTTTCAGTGTCGGTTTGTATGTTGTGAGATAATAATCGCCAATTAATCAAAATTTCACCGAAAATGTTACTGCTTTCGAGAACTAAGCCTACGACTGCTCTCTGGACCTTTTTACCACATGAATAATCGGAATAAGCCACGATATAATTGTCATCTGTTAAAAAACAACCAGTTGAATGATTTCATGAGAATTTTGCCTCAAATTATCATGCAACCGTGAGTACTTTCAACATTGTTTTGTTTCTTCCATATACATTCCATATTGAAATAATTACGACACGATATTTTACTTGCCAATACAGATACACTTCGCCTACTGCTCCACCTCTATATGTACCTCATTGGTCTATACCCAGTTCCTGACCAATCGAGCGAGTGCTCACATGCCGGTCTACTTGGATGATTTAAACGATTTTATCGGTTTCCACGACGATTGGCCTACCAGAACGGGGTGTATCTTCGACAGCCACTACACCAGAACGAAATCGATTAAACCAACGCTGTGCTGTGCGAATCGTTACAGTATCGGGTCCATAAACTACACGATTTTTTTCGGCCGCCTTCGTTGCAGGTTTACCTCGTAGGTAGTAAAAACGTAAAATATGGCGAATTTCTTGCTTGGTGGACTCCATCTTTGACGCGCTATAACTTGAGACAGAAAAGGACAATCACGACACTTGTAGCTCAGATTGTCGTCTTTAAATAGCCGTATAAACCCGATGCGATAAGTACAACACACGATATGTTTAAGTGTTGCCATATATTGACAATATACGACATTTCTTTTTCCCCAACCCAATATAAACCTTACTAGATATATCGATATCGAATAATTTTTTTTTGGCCATTATAGCGGAACATTTTAGGCCGTAAATCGAAAACGTGCCACAATAGAAGAGGGCTGTTGTAGTGAAATGCCGTATAAAGAGCGGCCGTATAGCGAGGTATGGGTATATTTGCAATGCCGATTTCCCCCGCGCACCTTGGTTTTGATGTTGTTTTTAGAGAACACATTTCGGTACGAACAAAAGTTCTCCCTACTTTCATGTATTTGCAATGTCGATTTCCCCCAGGCAGTATGGTTTTGATGTCTCTGTTAGGGATCCGCCACATGTGTCGTCAATTTCGACCAATCAGAAGTGGGTATTTCCGTTAGAATAGGGGTGAGATTTTTCAATTGTTCAATAGTTAGTTTAATGACATATATTATTTTCTGCAATATAAAAAATTGTTATGGAGTGCTGAAATCGATTGACGCAAAAATTTCATCAATCCATCATAAAATGACTGAGCAATAAGCGTTTGAAATTGGACAATTTTCACGATTTGCTCGATTTGCTCGATTTTCGATTTTCAATTTGTACCCCAATATGTTCCCGAAAGACGTGATTCTACGTCAAAAAACTCCCCTCGACTTGGGATGAAAAAGGAAACAATGTTTATGATTCGCTTCGGTAGATCAGTGTTGTCTGACATTGGAAGTACACAAATTTTCTCTACAACTCCGTTTTCTCCAGGCTGTACTTGTTCAATTCTGCTCATTCTCCACTTCAGTTCAAAAATATGGAGTGCTTTGTAGAATTAATCGATTCTTGACCTTTGAAAGTAAAATCACAATCCACAAGGCACTGATCGCTTCACATTTTGATTATTGTGCCTCTGTGCTATTTCTTGCAGATAAGAGGCAAATGCAAAGAATGCAAAACAAGGCGATGCGCCTGATAGTGAGATGTGATCGACTAAGTCCGCGGAGATTTATACTCGAATGCCTGCAATGGATGTCAGTGGGACAGCGTATTAAATATTGCACGCTTACGTTCATATATATGATTACTAACGGCATGACACCGAATTATCTACGAAACGCGATAACGTATGGAATAGATATGCATCGATATAACACAATACAAGGAAGTGACCTCAGAACCTAGAATTTTAGAATGTTGTGCACTCAAAACTCATTTTTTTTTATATAAAAGATATATACTATACAACACATTACCATCAAAGACAGCAACAATCCTTCGGATGTTCCGTAGTATTTGTAAAGAGTTTTTCAAGTATGATTTAAATTTTGAACCCAGCATAGAATCAATGTTAACCATTGTTAGTATGTAAGATGACGAAGTTATAGGGGATATTTGTGTTTCTTATCTTATATCTTAATACTATGGTGATGATGGTATGTTATTTGTTTATTTAGTTTAGCAATATATTTTTTCTCCTTTAGTCGTAGACTTAAATATAACTTTAAACAATAGTTTGAGCCCACACGCGTTGACACACACAGAGAAGCATGAGATTGAACATAAGCAAAAGCAGTTTTTCGCAAATAACATAAAAGCATTCCAAGGGGTTTAATGTGGAAACCAGAGTGACGCTAGGGATAGCTCAACCGGAGTACTCGTGAATTCATCTTCTGAACAGATAATTATAAGAATATTTTTCTGTGTTGTGGCAGATCTCATTTAAAATTCAGGTTGATACGATACTCCAGATTGAATGTTGAATAAGGCTTAGGTTACTCAGGTTGCTCAGCTGTCTGGTCTCGAAAATGATCGAATTAGTAGGTCGCTGTCGGGTATCTAGTAAAGCGAGATTTCCCTTGTAAATTCTTGGCTAATACTGACATAGGTATTGGGTTCAATTCCCGATCGGCCTAGGGTCTTGCCTGGTTGGACATTCTCTCGACATGCCATAAAATAAATACGTTCAGATAATGGCTTAAATTGTTCTTTAGATAGTAAAGTATGTCTGCGAGATAACCACTCCGTTTTCCTTTACAATTTAATTTGAATACTGGTTAGTTGATGAAAAATATAAATACCGTAATATAATTATTATCAATAAGATAACACGTCCCGCTCAAACCTTTGCAGGGGTATGAGGTGCGATCATCATCATTAAAAAATGTACCTACTTTAAAAATATTTGAAAAACGTTCAGCGGGAAGATTTAAAATTATAAACACCCCGTAAATATTTGACAGATTGTTTTGTTGAACGTTGCTTCAATTTCGTTGCCAGTTTCTTCAATGACGGTGCCTTCTCTGCGGTTGAACTGGGTACAAATGAACTGGCGTAGAATTTGGGAATATCCTTGTTTCGTAAAACTGATCTTCCAGAAAAACAGTTTGAATCCAATGCAGTATTCGAAACGGTTTTTTTTGTGTATTATTTGAAAATTAGCTTCGGCTAGCACAGTGATTTTCAACCGGTGGAGAATTCCCCCCTAGTGGGGAATTTGGTCATTAAAAGGGGGTAATTGTGTAAGGGAATGTTGCACATTTACTCCACCACGCTGCTCCACCTTTTGGATGCCTCACCGTTGCAGCAAGAAATTGAAAATTCGTGAGTACCCTGAGAAACCAATACGTGATAGCACGGACCACCACCACCGTTACACAGAACAACAATTTATTAGGGACACCACACTGTATTAGTAGGAAAATTCCAGTAACCACGCATAACAGAGTGACGTCACAAACGTAAATTTGTTGAGAATTAGGAGATAGGTTTTTGACGATAGTAAGAACGAAAAGCAAGAAAATTTCTGGAAAATTTAATAAATTTTGGATTAAAGTTTGAACGGTAATTCTAAAATTAATTAGTAGTTTAGTGTTAGAAAATAATATTAGTGTTTTTTCGGTTAGAAAGAAAAGATCGATTTTTTTCTAAATCGAAATAAAAGCTTTTCGAATTTCGGTGAATAAATTGGGAGAGTGTGGGAGAAGCGATTTGAAGCAGAATCCTGTAGCGAGGCCTACAGTACGCGCTAGTCCGGGCAACGATTAATCCGAATCCCGACAGAGGACATTAGTTCTCTGGCGCAAAAGTCGGCGATTTCGCAGACCCGCACGGGACCCCCCTTACAGTTTTTCACGGCGAAGAGAAGTGAAAAATGTTGTGAACATTCTGGAAGTGGTTTTCGAAGGTGTTATTATTAATTTTAACCCATAAATTCACTGGGCGCTGGATAGCGTCGCCTCACGATTTGTTGAACACTATTACATTGTAACGGATAGTCTTAGCTCTGTTGAAGCTATCCGTTCAATGAGGCCGTACTTCCTTGAGAGAATACGAGAAATTTTGAGTGCTTTAACCAGACGCTGTTATGTCATTACCTTTGTCTGGGTCCTTTCACATTGCTCAATTCCGGGTAATGAGAGGGCTGACTCATTAGCAAAGGTAGGTGCAATTGAAGGCGATATTTATCTGCGTCAAATCGCCTTCAATGAATTTTATTCTTTAGTCCGTAAAATACCATCGCTAACTGGCAACGTAAGTGGAACGAAGATGAATTGGACCGGTGGCTTCACTCGATTATCCCTAAGGTTAGCCTCAAACCATGGTTAAAAAGTGTGGACTTTATTCGCACCTTCTCTCGACTCATGTCCAATCACTGTTCGTTAGACGCGCGACTCTTTCGTTTTAATCTTGCCGATAGCAATATCTGTGCTTGTGGCCAAGGTTACCACGACATTGAACACGTTGTTTGGTCGTGCGAGGTGTATCTTGTTGCCAGATCGAATGTAGAAAACTCTCTTCGGGCTAGAGGAAAACAGCCCAATTTGCCGGTGAGAGATGTGTTGGCTAGGTTAGACCTTCATTACTTGTCCCAAATATATGTCTTCCTAAAAGTTATCGATCTCCGTGTCTGATTATCCTTATATTCTCCTTTTCCTTTCCATCATTAACATTAGAATAAAGGAAAAATGTTTATATATACTTGTAACAATACAGTGAGGAGTTTGGCTCCTTTAAAATTATGTAACTAAAAAAATAAACGTAAAATAAACGATTAAAAAAAAACCCATAAATTCACAATAAACTCGATTTTTTCTATTAAAGGGTGTTCGGATCAAAAAGTGGTCAAACTAAATTGCGTGTAAATTGATTATTTGTTTATTAAAAAAATCAAAGTATCTTTCTTTTTGAAGTTCAATATGTATAAAAGACGGAATAAATACTCAGTTAAGATTCCGGTCGACCTAGTCCAAATTGGCGAGCCTTTCGTTTGACGCCTGCCATCAGATTTTGTACAGTCACCTTATCCACTTTCTTCGCCGCAGAACGCCAGTTTGCTTTGAACTGCTTCTCGCTGCTAACAGTATTTTGGGTCTTCTTAAGGTTCTGCTTAACTATCGCCCAATATATTTCGATTGGGCGAATTTCTGGTGTGTTGGAAGGGTTCTTATCCTTGGGCACAACCTGCATCCTTGTTAGCAGCATACCACTCCATGGCCTTTTTCCATAATGGCAGGATACCAAATCCGGCCAAAACAGCACAGGCAAGTCATGTTTCTTCAGGAAAGGCAGCAAACGCTTTTGAAGACACTCTTTCACGTAAATTTCCTGGTTAACGGTCCCGGTTGCAACGAAAATGTCGCTTTTCAAGCCACACGTACAGATAGCAAACATTGATAGTTTAATATGCTTGAAAATGTCTGCCACCTTTCCCCTTCCGGTTGCTGTATAATACTCTTGTCCAGGAAGCTGTCTGAAGTCTGCCTTGACGTAGGTTTCGTCGTCCATTACCACGCAATCATACTTTGTCAACAATGTCTATACAGCTTCCGAGATCTTGTTTTTGCCGTAAGGTTTTGCTTATCGTTGCGATTTGGAGTCACTACCTTCTTATAAGCCGATAGTCCGGATCGTTTTTTAGCTTCATGCACGGTTGTAGACGATATTCCCAACTTATTTGCGACATCTCGAACGAAGAGGTTGGGGTTGCGCTTGAAAGCACTCTTCTGTTCGTCACTGCGGCTCCCGGCTTTCGATTTCGATTTCCAGATCCAGGTTTTCTAGTTGTCGACAAACGTTCCCCAAACTCTTTTATTACTTTGGTGACGGTTGATTTGGCCACATTCAACGATTTTGCTATTTCTGCGTGCGTGTAGTTTGGATTTTCACGACGCATGTACAAAATTTTGATTCGTCGCTCCTCTTGCTTTGACGCCATTTTGATAACTAAAGATCTAATGTCAAAATCCAAATAGAGGCATCATCCTACACACACACACCTACAAAATGAGGGGTGATCAGATTTTTTTATATGAATGATTAGAAAAAATACGGCGAATTCAAGTTGACAACTTTTTGATCCGAACACCCTTTAATTAAACTAAAGTTTACAAACCGCTCTTAAATCGGTTCTTTGACACCCATCTTCTATCATTCTCAATTTCGCTGCAATATCGTTATAAACAATTGCTGGTGAGAATCAAATCCAAATCTTTAAAAACATGATTTTTACTGAACTGTACTTGAAGTAGCCAAATAAATTTCTCCTTAACGTGGAAATATTACATTTTGTCTTGAAAAAGTCATATTTGAATTATAAATTTTTTTTTTAAATTGTATATAATCGAATCATATATAATCGAGTCTGTATATAATCGAATTCGACCTGTATTACGTAACACACTCAGGAAGGGCGGAGGGGATGCTTTGTAGAAACTTGTTTAGAAATAAGTCCAAAAAAGTCTAAACATTTGAAAATGACCACTTGTTACATGTTATGTAGGGTAGAGGGAGTCTAAAATAGCAAAAAGGCGTTACGTAATATTTGAACGACCCCAGTTGCAAAATTAACAAATTAGACTTGTCTCATGTCTGTGTATTCATATATAACGTAGAACATACTGAGGAACGAAATAATGAATGATTCTTATTTTTTGAAATTATCATCATTCAGTCATACAGCAATCACCGATAAATAAAGATAAAAAATAGTCGATTTTCACTGCTGTTCAACCTACCCCAGGGCTGAAGAAAAGATGGGATAAGTTGAAAAGCTCAGAGCTATGCGGGAAAAATAATTTTCAGCTTATTTTCCGAAACCACTTTCTCTTCCAAAAATTTATTTAAATCAATTGATATAGATGTTCCACTACTATATTCTGTACTAAGTTTTCTCATCTTTCAAATGAAGGCAACAGAATTGGCTCCCGCAGCATACTATCTAGTGTAGATATGAGGTAACAGAGTCCGAAACAAAAAAAAAAGGTCTATAACTTTGTCATTGTTGAAATTCGAGCATATGCGTAGAGGGATTTTATTCATCAAATATGATCATCTATCACTTTCTGAGAGATTATGGAAAAGAAAAAAAATTTTTGAATGTGAGAAAGGTTTTTTCTGACTTGAAGGGGGTGTGTCAAAAATTAGATTCTTCTTTTATTTTCAATAAACGAAAAATAGATGCATGAAAACGAATGAAACAAAAAAATTTTTTTGACTCGATTATATACAGTGAAAAGAAATCGGAGACTATATATAATCAGGTCCGCACTGTACTGTTCTTGTGCGAGGGAAAAAATGCTTTAAAAAATTTTGCTAAACTTGACAAGTAAACTACAAACTTAATGCTTCGAAAAATAAACTTAATTCTTCTTCCTTCGGGCTTGCGGTGAACGGGGAGATATACGGTACAAACTGCTTGCCAGAAAATGCCGCTTTCCTCAAGTCCAGGCTTTTGGCCATTATGCTCAAAGATCACTGGAGGGGATGGACCGGCCTAAATTAATTGTTCTACCGGAGACTTCAACCCACCAAACGTTCCCATCTGCGAACGTTAGAAGTTTTTGGACGAACCTCAAACGGAGGATCTACTTCATTTTGCGGCCAAAACGGAGAAACAGCTGATCGCCAAGGTCACAAAAGAGCTGCAGAGTATACCAACATTTATCATTCCATCGGTCAAGGCTAACGTACCGGCCATTTGCCATAAAGCACCCCGGCAAGTAATAAAAATTTGCTTCATTGAGTTATTTTTTGAAGTTTGTTTTTTCATCTTATCATCCGAAATTATGTCATTTCTAAATGCATACTTACGAACTACGAACCAAATATAATTTGGTGCACTATATGTTGCATGTTGAAGTTGCATTTATTTTGTTCAGGACGAAAAAGAGTTTGTTTTTTAATTCTTGGTAATCACGTCGAATGGCGAATTTCAAATTCGAAGAAATCCGATTGACACTGTTTCTAAATATTTGACACTGTTTCTAAATATCGCAATTTTTTATTGTCTTATTATTATCAATTGATACACAGTTTATGGTTGTGCTGAATTACTTGCAAATGTTCTTTCCAGTACTACAGTACAAGATGTCATATTCCTGAATCATATGGCACAAAATAATGAAATTTTTTTTTGACTTGTTCATTTGGAAACAAGCTATTTTGAACCTTCGCTGAGTCCCTCATTTTTTTGTTCCACGCCGTTTCCACATCTCGTCGACTGAAAGAATTTTCTACGCCCACATTCTCTTATAACTAACTCGCCAGCTTACCTCGAATCTGGCCTCCAATCACCGAATCTCGGGTAAGATTATTATGACTCGTGCGTCGAAAATAACATTCGTATGTGCACAACGGGTCTGAGTGTGTTTGTGTGCGAATCGCACACGCTATGTAGGCTGGAAAATGTTGCGAAATACGTCGGAATGTGATGCAAATCACAACTTCTTTTTCTCTCCCTCTCGGTTGTCATTTTTCCGTCCAAAACAAATAACCCGATAATGGCACCAGTCTCCAAGGTCACTGCCAGGAAAGAGTGAAAACGGTGATGTATGTGCGTGTGTGTAGCTATTTTTAACCGGGCGTGCCGCGCAATTGTCGTGCCAAAGTGACACCATAAACCTGTCCGAATGTGTGATCGAATGATTGAAAACAATACCCATCGTTCTGTTGCTACCCCTTTTTTCTTTTCTCTAGAAGAATAACGAAGTTTTTTTTTGTAAAAATAGTTCATATTTCAAATTTCAAGAAAACAAGAAAAAATCTTCTCGCTTTTAATACGCGTAAGTACAAAAATCGTACTCGACATGCACGAGACAAATTTAAAACTGATAATTTGACATTATATCTAATATCATCATACTGCGTCCGGCTGCATACCATATGTGGGTCGACAGGGATGGGGGAGGGGAGATGAACGCGATTGGAAATTTCATTATATCTATTAACAGTTAGAAATTGTTGTTCTTCTCATCCATTTATGGGAAAGGCGCATTGAGCTGAAGTCAAAGACCAACGGGGAACGAAAGCACAAAAAAGGAGGTTGTTGGTAGGTCTATGGGGTCTTCACTTTCCGATGATGATCTTGCGTCCGGCACCTATGTTCTGACCGGCTTGGGTGGCACCCTTGTTCGTACCCGCCTGCAGACCGATAATGGTCTGGCCGGAGTTCAGCTGTTCCTCGGTGAAGTTGCGTTTGCACTCATCGGACGGTTTTGGGCCCAGGTAGGGACCGGTGAACTCTGGGTGTTTGTAGCACTGTGGGGGAGGAGGGAAGAAATGTAACGTAATTAGCTATGTATTAATTTCATTACGTATTATTATTTATTGTCAAGCATGCGGTCTATATCTGTTTAAAAATGAGTTTTTGATGTATCACAATTTGAGTGTGTATAACGATGATTGTGTGTACAATTCATCATAATTGAAATCAAGTTGGGAAAATTTTGGTGATTTGTTTACACATTTTAACATCGGGCAAGATTGCATTTGAAAATAAAAATCAAATTCAAAGAATCCTGTTCGAGAAACTTCGAGATCGGGGCGTGTCGAATATGATCTGGATAAATGCAGCACTAAAATATTGCTTATATAGGAAAGATGATCGCATCAGACCGAAAATGGAAGGATGCACTCGAAATAATACAAAAAATTGCACTTACCGCCCGTGCGAGTGCGAAAATTGAGCTGGTGACCTGCGCAATGTCCTTCTTCTCGTACAGATCCACTGTTTGGAACACGTCCAGGTCTGGAACGCCGTATTTCTTGATCGCATTCTGGAACATGTTGATGTTCTCCATCATTTTGAACTGAGTGCCAGAGGTGTTAATCTTGGCGATTGATCCGGGGGCAAGCTTGTTGATCAGTTTGCACAGAATGTAACCATCGCGGAGGGCATCCTCGTACAAGACTCCAGCGGGGAATTTCTCCTCCATGACTTCTTCGATCCATCGCTGGGCTTCCTTGTCCTTCTCCAGGTCACGTTTGCCGGCGATCTGCGGACAATCACAAATCACCCCACACGGTAAGTATCCATTCTTCGATCCAGCTTGGAACTCCTCCCATCACCGAGAACAAACCTACCTTAGCACGAACTTGACGTTCCAAAGCCATTTCTAAGTCACTTGAAGTGGAACAAATTCACTGAGAATGGATTCGATAGATATTGCACCGGTCGCTTGCCAGGGCACTCTACTCCCGTTGATTCACTGTTCGGAACTGATGTCCATGGTGATGAAACGAATCGCTTTTAAGCGTCGACCAAGTTGCGACATGGTGACTAACGGGCCGACCATGCGCATAACGTGCGCGAACGTTCCTTCGCTGCGTTTGGGGTTATGGAGAAGGATTCGCACACGCGCACGTCGAGCAGTTCCAACGGATTTCGTCTTCGTATCACGAAAACGCAATAGCTTTGTTTGTCCGGAGTCGGGTGGCGGTGGGAAATTTTGTGCGCAGCCTAATAGGTTTTTCGGTGGCGTCGGTAGCATTAGGTGATCGCAAGAGTGACGAATAGAGATTTTAATAGGTGGATTCGTCATTGATTTTCATAGGTTTGTGGAAAACATCAGGATATTGTTTTGGTCAATTGAAAATAGATATAATTCACTATCCTCTGGAAGAAATCATGGATAACTTCAGCTGATGTTAATGAAACCATTCGGAATGCCATTCTAACGTTTTATTCAGGTTTACTGGTTTACTTTATGGGTAAAGACAAACCGCAGATTTTACTACACAAAAAAAACTCTTCCTCAATATCATAAACGTACGAGTGAACGTTCTTCACAAATATCTTCTTTGGCTCACAGGAGCTGTCGTCCTTAGATTCTTAAAGTTGGATTGAAAATAAAGGGTATTGCTTGATTTGTACAAAAATTAGCACTTTAATGACTTAGAACATATCGCTCAAATATATTTGCATGTTGTTGTTCGACGTCAGAACTTATCACATTTTAAAAGTGCAAAACAATTTTAGGAAAGAAAAAAATAGCAGAGTGATATCCAATACAAGACCGCAAAGTTACCGTAGGACTAAGAAATTATTTTATACAATACGTATTTTTTCGTCACTTTCGATGTCATATTAGGAAGAAACGAAACGTATTAATGAACATTTCAATTGAAATTATTTGTGAGTCTGATGCGTCATTTGTCGTAACTGTGTCGTAGGCTTCAAAAAGTTAATTTGAAAACATGAACATTAATACTAACTCTTAACCCTTTCACGCCCAAAGGGAAATATTTTTCCCTTCTTCAAAAATCGTTATCGATTGTTCAATTATTATTGAATCGATATTTTTTACTGAATCTCAAAATAAAATGTATGTCCAAGGCAGTAAATGTGTTTCTGAACGAATAAGAAATATAACTGTCGAACATGGTCCGGTCTGACTTAACATAGCACATAAAAAATGTGTTATGTGCAATGTTCACTTGTGCTTCATAAGTAAACGATTTTTTTTCGTAGAATGTCATAACTAACTATTTATTTCACTTTTCTGATAATTTTTATTATTTTTTTTGTATTACAAAGCAATAAATAAGATACCGATATAATAAACCTAACTCTTCATTTATTTATTTTTAGGGTCCATGGGGAAAAATATTTTCTTTGAAATTATAGGAAACTTATACACCCTGCTATGTTTTTTTGGTGACACTTTACTTTACACCCACAATAGCTAAAATATTGTTTTGTTTTGGCATATTTAGTCATGCACATCTTATGGTCCTGAAAGGCTTAACAAAGGCTGTTGACTGCTCGACTGGCGGAAGCGATACTGGAATAGAAATGATGACAATGTGGACTATTTGTTAGATTAGAGAGGCTTTGAATCAAAATAAATTCATTCGCCTCTATAATAATGGGATAGAAATTAAAAATGAGACCTTTTATTCTCTTGCTCGGTGCATTCTGCATTTTAAAATTAATTCTCAGCCTCAACATAAGTTGTCGGTTGTTCGCGAAAGGTGAAATGTGTTTCACCACTACGTTACTTGCTTCGCAGTTCGTTGCATCATAACCACACCATACTATATCGTCAGTAGCGTTCTTGAGTGTTCCTTTGATTCTAAATATTGTTTCATGTTACGGTCTGTTACAACTTGTGTCTTGAAATTTCTTGAACCAGTCCTCTTTGTTTGCTTTCTTTACCTTTTGTTCATAATCGCGGTTCTTAATCGGTCCAAAACTTCACAATGGTACGGTGATGAAAGAAGCTGAAGAAATTGAAGAAATTCGTGACGCAGTTACATCGTACTTAAAAAAGTTGGACGCTACGCACTTCGCGCTCGGAATAGAAAAACCCGTGCCATGTTATGAAAAATGCCTCCTCATAACGGCGATTATGTAGAAAAATAGAATATAAAACGTAGATTACGAAAATTCCCTTGTTTTTTTTCCTAAGGGGCTGTCTACATACCACGTGGACAGAAAAAGCATAATTTTAGACTCCCCCTCCCCCTCCGTGAACAAGCGTGGACATTTTTTTACCCCTACCCCTTATTGTCCACGTGGACATTTTTTCTTTTTTTTAGTTAAAACGATTAAGGCAATAACTGAATTGCTCCTAAATTCCATTTTAACTCCATATAACTTCAATTTATATCAAATTTTACTAGCTGTATTCTGCTGTACCTGCTTTGCTGTGACCCATTGCTTTTTGTATGGTAGATAAATGACTAGCAAGTACAAAGTACAGATCATATGTTTCATATGAGTTTAATTTTGAAATACTTATGAGTATACAATATTTTTTGTCATCATCAGCGAAGATATAAAGGTTATCTGGTTTGCCAACACAGAAACACGCAATGTACAGTTGAGCAGGTGAGGAACAAACCGCATCTGAATATAAACTACACAACTTCAAAGATTGATCATGAGTTTACTAATTATGATTGCAAACGCCAATCTAATACAAATAAATGAATTTATTAAAATCATCTTTTCATACAATTTCAGTACCCGTTTTTTAAACACTTGTAAAAAATGTGTTGATGTCACATGGCATACGGGCCTGATCACGAATGTCACTTCACGGTGAAAACGATATGAAATGCATACAATTCATTTCGTTTTCACCGCGAAGTCACTTTTGTTCGTATATTTGATACAAGAAATCCATTTACGTTCACGGCTTTATTTCAGAAGAGTACTTACTCCATCTGGAAATCCCTTAACAACTTCGTCAGTAATAATGCAAATAACCTGATTAATTCGATTCATATTTGATTCATGTTAAATTTCAGCAGAACTTTTCATTACAGAGATATTCTTGATCGAATGAAAAATTATCCTTTCACTTTGGGTTATGAATGTTTCATGATCGCGTAGTTGTGAAAGATGAACATGGGCAGTTGTGGAAGCTAGAAAATGTTCTATACAATATACAGTCATTGCTTTGACCAATGCATTGTTTCGTGGCAGAGGTGCAGCGTTCCAAAAATCACGCAAAATTTACGATGTCGCATCCCGCTCCTTTTTTTGTTGAGTGCAGTTCTTTGCCCACTCCGGAATATGATCGATCACTGCAAATGTCGATTAATCTTCACTCTGTATTTCCGATTCATCTTTAGTCGGTAACGCAATACGAAACCTTTTCCGACATATTTCGGATAATTTTCTAAGGGTATTCAAATATTTTATTAGTTTTTCAAATCCTTATCTAACATTCTACATTGAGTGTCTAGACGACTTCCAAAGTTTGGATAAATGACATCAAGCAACTCACAATTCATTCATTCCCAACTATTGAACATTTCTTTAGACCTATTTTTTGCCTTAAATTGACCCAAATTAAAAGGACACTATTTAGAACGGTTTAGTTGCATTCATTCGATAGATGAGAAAAAATTGCGGGAATAACTTTTGTTGATAAAAACAATCAAGTTTATCATGTATTCTTGGCAAAAAATTAATAAAAACCATTAAAAACGAACAAAATCAAGTTTATGTTCACCTCTAAAGGGTACTTTAATCCATCAAATTAAATGTTTTACAACTGCACTCTATGCGAAATTTTCAGAAAAATAAATATTAGAATACTAGGTCAATTGATTAAAGTTTGACGACTAGTAGTGCATGGATCATTTTACGCAAATGTAAATATTAATTCCTAGAAATCAACGAAATGGAAACTTTTCGGAAAAAACAAAATTGATTTTACACGTAATTTGGTATGAAAAACTATGCAGGCATTATTATCCTAAGACCAACTGTTCTCGAGATAGAAAAAACTCTATAGAAAATTATATTCGATGAAAAATCTATATGCGTAATATCATGAAAACTCAACGAGTTCACGAGTTAATTTTCATAGGTTTGGCAGAATGTTTTTAAAATCTTGAATACGGAAAGTTTTTATTTAATTTAGAATGTATCGGTGATTGTATTTGAAAAAAATATATATTATTCGTGTCCACGTGGACATAGTCTATACCTCCTCCCCCCTCTCCGTGTACAAGCGTGGACATTTTCATACCCTCTACCCTCACTAAGGTTGTCCACGTGGTATGTGGACTGCCCCTAACTTTATTTTTCCACGATTTCTGAGGCACTGAAACTTATTTTTTGAACGACCCTCGTATAATTATCATATTTATATTTTTTACTGCAAAATTTTCGTTAAATATAATAAACGTTCACATTGAATATCAGAACTTACAATATTGCATTGAGTAGTGTAGCATACCTGGAGGAGGATTTCTATATACTTTGGGGCGAACGGTACAAATGTCATCAAAACAAATGCAAGCGGTTGTGCGTCGCAGGGATGCCAGGTGATTTTTTTTCAGAAGTCTTGACATGGTGACATGGTGTCTTCACCATAATATCGGAGGAAAGTTCTTCACAAAAAAACGGAACTGTGATAACTCTATTTGTTTATTTCAGCTTTGAACTTTTGGTTGTAACTCAAACCATATCCATGGAACTAATTGTGAAAAAGGTATGTAACCGGAAAACCTTCGATTTGTGAAGTGGTCGTTTGAAAGATCTAGGTTAATCTATTGTATAGTGGGGCCAAAATAATAGAAATTCAATGTCACAATCATTCGAATTTTTGAGCGCAAATGAACTAATGTCTTCTAGAGACAATATGTATCCAGACCGCTTCGTTCGCTGAGACTAAAGCCCTACTTTTTTGACGATACTTTCGGCCAATAGTTGGAATTTCATGGAAATAATATCTTTTAAAAATCCACGTACGCTATCATACAGAAATGTCTTCACATATTTCATAATGTCTTTAAAATGTCTTCAAAATGAAGACATGTCTACAAACCTGGCATCTCTGGTTCGCCACAAAGTGGAAGAGAGACGAAATCGCTAGAAGAGATTGCCTGACTAATTTTCAACAACGATGATAATTTGAAATTTTCATGGTAGAGGCGAATGAACTGGAAAGTTTAAAGCTGTTTTGATTTAATTAATTTATTTATAATGAAGGAAACTTCTAATAGAAAAATGTTTATTATTTGCTCAAAAAATATGCCTATTATTGACCAACTCAACCCATGTGTGGGGTTAGTTGGTCAATTTATTCTGAAATATAAAGACGTTAAATAAAAGAAAAATGTCAAATTTTTGATTCTCTGGTTATTTTTCATTGAAAGGGTAAAACGTAAGCTTCATTGTGGTACATAACATTCTAATGCAAAACTTCGTACTACAAAGTTATAGCCAAATTTATTCAAAAATGACCAACTAGCCCCGCCCTACTTTACATGTTTCAATGATTATCACTATTTGTTCTACAAAAACTATTGTATCATTTGCCCTTCTAACGTCTACCGCGTAAAAGATCCAAATTGTACAAGCTGTTAGAGATTTTCATAGACACACATTTTTTATCAACACAAAATCTTCGTTGTTCATGAAATTATCCAAAATGTTAATAATTATGGAGCCTGATTCTCGAATACACTTCACGGTGGAAACGTAATGAAGTGTATCCGCGATGAAAATGGTACGGTATCGACATCTGGAGACGAAATTATTTACCCACTAAAACCTATCATTATAATATCAAATTATCTTCAGATGAAATTTTTGTATGAAATTATTGTACCACATGAAGAAAACAAAGTTTTCCATTAACATTGAACACTAATTTGAAACGGAGAAGTTAATTTTCATTGATAGTTTTTATTTGAAAAGTGCTGATTCTGCCTTAGAACCCATTATTATCTTTGACACTTCACTCACTCGTAAAATGTAGTTCAGTAGCGTGCCGTTCATTTCGTTTTCACCGTGAAAGTGTATTCGAGAATCAGAATCAGATTCGGTTGTTTTGAAGTTAACATTCGTTAATGAACGAATACTATCAAAATTGGAATACACATGGTTAATTAAAATTTAATTGTGCCGGGAAATACGCGTAAAGACATTCACTGTTTGTTTAAAATTAAAGAAATCAGCTAGACGTTTCAAATCATAAAAAAATATCGGTATCACACCAATTAATTAAGGATCAATGAACAGTTCGAGCCAGTTCTCTAAATTTTTAACAAACCGCTGGTGACTGCAAAAAAAACGATTACTCGCGGTTTTCTCGAGATCAGTAATGCATTTCCTATGAAGATCAGTCACATATTTTTCATTGGACATTGCAAAATCGAAAATTGACCGGTTGATTATATTTTTCGAAACTGGCATAAAAATTTATATCTCAAAAGAAAAAAAAAAGTGTTCTCGCGTATTTGATACTTCAGGTGAATAAGACTCAGCTTTTTAAAAAAGATAGCTAGGGTCTTTCAGATTTCGACGCTTGTAAAACCACAAAGAACGAACATCTTAAAACACTTTGTCCTAAAGTAGGCATCCCATACTGGTAAAGCAGCCAGTTTTTCAGCCCGTTTTAGTTCTGAATGATAAGAGTGAAATGAGAAATCGGGCCTAACAACTTTCGGATAAAATTAAGTATTGAAAATATACGTAAAATCGAAACAATTTTTTCAGTAGATCTTTTGACGTAGAACTACGTCTTTCGGGAAGGGTGCCAAATCAGAAAACAGATCACTTTTTATGAAGCAAAATTAACGGTAATAACTATTTCCACAGCGAACGGATTCTGATGATTTGCATACCAATCGAATCGTAAATTCTCTAAGATTCTCTTGTTTGATATTCTATACATTATAATCCCCTAATAGGTTTGAATTAATGAAAACTGGAAGCATTCCCATATTCCCATACATTTGTTCTGCCGATTTGTGTGCTTACCATACCGCACCGTCAGAAACGAGCAACTAATACATACGTTTTCAACTTATTTGGTATGAATAAGCCATCCACGACTTGAACCCACACTCATATTAACGCGCATTCTTGCTTTTGCAGATGAGCATAATATATTTTTGGATGAGCAGTTTGGATTCCGAAAAGGCCACTCTACCATTCACCAGTGTGTACGGTAATGGTTTGCCGGAAATGTTCCGGTCTAAAACTCACGATGGCGGACACGAATATAACAATAGAAAAACACTTTTCGGATACCCTTTAACAAAGATGTTAACTCGATGAACTCTCAATGGCAAGTAGTTCAATTTATTCCTCTCGGTTCTTTCTTCCACAACGTATGATTGACAATGCATGAATGTGAGTGTGTGTGTGTGTGTTTCCTCTCTTTCTCAGCTGTCATAGTGTATAAGGTAAGGGTATAGTTAAGGTAAGTACATTTTCATATTGATTTCGTGTTGTTTTCATTCTAGGTTTTAATAAAGGTAAGTATATTTGTATTGATTTTCTTTCTTTTCATTCTAGGGTAAGATAAGTATGGTGTAAGGATCCGCAACATACCGGCCCCCGTTGAAGCGCAGCATTCAACTGCAAATAATTGAAGGTGGTTGTTCTGCATTCGGTTGAATGCAATCCGTACGGTACGTATTATCAACATCAATGGGTAGCAAACATAATTCGGTTGTAGCACGACGACGAATGCCAGCTTGCGTGCGCACATCTACAACACGAATAATCCCATCAACGTTCGGATAGACAGCCACAACGCGCCCGAGAGGCCATTGCTTGAGAGGCGCGTTGTCTTTCTTCAATAGAACCATGGATCCGATTGTAAGAAGGGTTGGGGTGCTCCTCCATTTGGCTGGCCGTTGATGTAACAAGCTTATGTACTCCTTTGACCAGCGCTTCCAAAGATCGTTAATGGATCGCTGAGATGCCTAGAATCGGGAGAGTCGATTAATTGGTGTGTTTGAGTAGTCTGGTTCCGGGAGACGGAAGGCGGGTTCTCCTAATAGGAAGTGAGCTGGCGTGAGCACGGATAAGTCTTCTGGATGGTTGGAAAGCGGTGTCAATAGTCGAGAGTTCATCATACACTCGGCTTGAGCGATGGCAGTTCGCAGATCGTCCATGTGATACGGTGAAGACCCCATTATTCGTTGAAAATGGTATTTGAAGGCCTTTACTGCCGCCTCCCATAAGTCGCCGAAGTGCGGGGCTCGAGGCGGAATGAACTGGAATTCGATGCCTTTCTCCAAACACTCGTTTGTTAAATGATTGGATCTTAGTTGTTCAATGAGCTTTTGTCGCATCTCCTTAACTTCGTGAATCGCGCCAATAAACGAGGTGCTGTTATCGCAGTGAACGACACGAACACGACCGACTCGGCTAACGAAGCGTCTAAGCGAATTCACACACGCGGCTGCTGACAACCCGGCAACGATGTCTAGCTCAACGGCTTTCACGGCGAAGCACACGTACACTGCGACCCAGACTTTAACCGAAGCACCCCTTCCCGCGAGAGGTCGAACGAGAAACGGCCCGCAGTAATCTAGCCCCGTGTGTTCGAAAACCTTTGCTGGCGTAATACGTGAAGCAGGCAGTGGCGCCATATATTGTTCACTTGCTTTCGGGCGGCAACGAAAACATGTCACGCAACGATGGACTGTCCTTCGAACTAGATCCCTGCCACGGATAGGCCAGAAGCGCTGCCTAATTGTTGCGAGTAACTGTGTGGGTCCAGCATGAAGAGTTTCATGATGAATCGATCTAGCTATTAGCTTTGAGAGCTGATGATCTGCCGGTAGTACCATCGGGAAACGGCTGTCGTATGAATTTGAGAGTTCAGCGAGACGACCATGAATGCGCAGAAGTCCATTTGAATCGAACATAAGATCAAGATTCTTGATAGGCGATTTGAATTGAACATCTTTTAGCGATGGTTTTGCTTGGTTTTTTCTCTTTAAATATTGCAGTTCTGCATTGAAAGCAGTGTGTTGTGCGAGACGTACGAGAGTTTTCAAAGCGCTGTCGTATTCGTCTACGGTTATATTGCCCGTATTGCGTTTAGTCTTTGTAGTTTTGCAGTTGAAGGCAAATCGCTTGCAGTACGCGGTGATTCTGAGCAGAGGCGCAAGTTCGGAGTATGCATGGATCAGAGAATCATCAGGAACACTCACATGAAGCGCCACAGTTACCTTACGTTCGGTCGCTTGCAGATCTAGCAGTGAGGGTGACAATGTGACAATTTCATTTGGCCAGTTTTGGGGTGGAAACAGCAGAAACGATGGTGGCATAGGTTATCCTGCAAGATGTGTTGTGGTTCAGCTCCTCTCGAGATACAATCTGCTGGATTGTCCGTGGTAGGGACGTGTCGCCACTGGAAGCCCTTGGTAAGTCGTTGGATTTCTGCAACGCGATCTGACACAAAAACTTTCCATGTGGAAGACGGTGTATTTATCCAGTGCAAGACGATAGTGGAACCTGTCCAGAATGTTAATTTTCCGGCAAACTTTGTTGTGTGAAGGACACTGTCAGCTAGCTGGCTTCCCAGAACGGCTGCGCATAGCTCTAAACGGGGAATGGATAGCCCACTTGTAGGAGCTACACGAGACTTGGCGATCAGCAAATGACTGGTCTTGAAACCAGCAGCAGCAGATACTACGTAGATGCAGCAGCCGTATCCCTTTTCGGATGCATCTGTGAAGCAATGCAGCTCGTATTCATCCGATTCGAAGCTTCGAATCCATCGTGGTATACGAAGACCCTTAATTGTTGCAAGTGATGCTCGAAAGGACAGCCACCAAGATTGCAACTGGTCCGGAAGTTCATCATCCCAATCCAGGTTTAATTGCCATAATCGCTGGAGAAACATCTTGGCACTGGCGACTACTGGTCCTACGAGACCCAAAGGATCGAAGATCTGAGACATCTCTGAGAGAGCAATACGTTTGGTTATTCTGTTAATCGTCGGTAACTGCGGAACCTTGAAGCCATACATATCCTCTGCTGGAAACCAGAAGAGACCCAGAGTTTTGATAGACGATGTTTGATCAAGTTCAAGTACGTTTAATGTTTTAATGTTCTAGAATCTTCGGATGATTAGCACTCCACTTCCTAAGAGAGAATCCGGCGCGGCCAAGTAGACTGATTAGCTGTTTACTAGATTCTACCAGTTTGTCCAAACTATCGGATCCCGTCAACACATCATCCACATAAAAATCCTGCCTCACAATCGGTTTTGCTAATGGAAAATCTTCTCCTTCATCTTCAGCTAGCTGGTTAAGGGTCCGTGTCGCAAGAAATGGAGCACACGAGGTTCCGTAAGTGACGGTATTCAAAAAATATGCTTTTATTGGATCGGACTCAAGCTGCCTCCAAAGAATTTGCTGTAATGGGCGGTCTTCAGGGTGTACCATGATCTGGCGGTACATTTTCTCGATGTCTGCTGTCATAACGTACCGATGAAAACGAAAATTGAGAACTATGGACAAAAGAGTGGGTTGTACCGTGGAACCTGTGAGCAGGAGATCGTTCAGCGACAAGTGGTTGGTGCTTTTGCACGATCCATCGAAGACCACTCTGGTTTTGGTCGTTGTTGAATCAGGACGAGAGATTGCATGATGGGGCAAGAACTGGGACAACGCGACGTGAGTCTGCACCTCCTCCATATGGCCGAGCTGTATATATTCCTCCATGAATTGAACGTTGTTAGAGCGAAAAAAAGTGTCGTTTCGGAAACGTTTCTCCACAGAACTAAATCTTCGAGCAGCTGCGCTCCATGTTTCGCCAATAAGAGGGAGCATTTCTAGACGAACGGGCAGGCGGACCACGTAACGTCCATAAGCATTCCGGCTGTGAGTATTCATGAAATGAGTTTCACACTGCTGTTCTTCAGCAGTGTAAGCTTTACAATGATCGAAATCTTCCACTTCCCAAAACTTCTTGATATGTGTGTCCAAATTGTCAAGAGTAGAAATAAGACACGTAACTGGTGAAGGTGTACTGGTGGGAACCTTTCCGGCGATGACGAATCCCAGACTCGTTTTCTGAAGTACTGGAAGGTGTTCATTGAAAGTGATTTGCTCTGCCTGTAGAATCATGGAGAACAGCTCAGCTCCAACGATAATGTCAATGCCATTGCTAACGTTGAATTGTAGGTCCGCTAATGGTAGATTGTTGGGAATTTTCCAGGTATGAACGTCTACCGTCCTAGTTGGCAGACTGCTGGTCAGTTTCGGTAACACTAGACACTCCATACTCTGCTCGAATAAGCCATGTCGAGATGATAACTCCACTGACACTGAGTATCGGACGTTCACAACGGCTTGGCCGATGCTGCTTACTGGCAGATTCACTTTACTGCGACTCAATGCAAGGCGTTGACATAACGACTCGGAAATAAAATTTGACTGTGATCCGCTGTCCAGAAGAGCACGGGCGACCTGGTATTGGCCGAGATTGTCTCGAACTTTGACAAGAGCAGTGAACAACAAAACAGTGGAATCGCTAACTGGAACTGGTGTGACTGTCTGACAGGTTTTGGAGGAAGATGCGACTGTACCGTACGAAGCGGGGAAGGGCGCAAAAACCGACGGCGACGACGACGAAACCGAACGGTCACCAAAAGTGCCAACGAAGTCACTTAACAAAGCTACGGAGGGATGCGACATTTGGTTTGCATTCTGAGGCTGCTGCTGGAGACAGGTTGCATGTATTGTGGAGTTTCCGTTGCGATCAATGTGGGAGAAGCAGAAAGATGCAGCAACGTGTGATGCTTCTTTTGACAGTATTTGCAGGATCCACTAGAGCAATATTTGGCCAGGTGGGTGGCCTTCAAGCAATTAATGCACAGTCCGCTACGCTTTACTAACTCGAAATGTTGTTGAGGAGTTTGTGATCGGAATAACTCACATTGAAACAAATAATGTGATTGCTTGCATGCGACACATTTCGTAGTATGCTCTGAAGGGGAATGACTGACAACCGTGCGAGGCTTAAGCTCTTTGTCCTCCCCAAATGAGATAGCAGTTTGGGAGAGCTGAAGTGATTGGAGAGTTCTTGAGTACTCATGGATAAATTTTATTAATCCTTCGTATGAGGGACGTTGGGTTTTATCCCGCTGATTTTCCCACAATTTCTGCGCGTTGGTATCCATTCGACTGAACAATAGCTCCACCAACACAGAATCCCAATGCTGTGCCTTTGTTTCTAAGGAGTCCAAAATTTGAACGTGTTTTTCGAACTCGTCGGCAAGATCCGACAATGCACTCGCTGATTCACTACGTAGAGGCTTAATGGAGAACAATGTCGAAATATGTTGCTTTATTAACAAATTTTTATCTTCGTAGCGATCGTATATTAGCTTCCAAGCTACAGCATAACTATTTGATGCTATTGGGAGTGAGCAAATGATGCGAGCTGCATCCCCTTTTTGAAGATGCTCGAAGGTAATGCAATTTTTGGATGTGTGAAAGCGAAGGATTATCATGGATCATCGCTTTAAATAAATCATGGAAGCCCGCCCACTCTTCCGGCCTCCCATCAAACTCAGGAAGTCTCAGCTCTGGAAGACGTATTCCAGAGGGTACGTGATTTGCATCTGCCACTGGTGCGATAGGAGAAGGTGGTAGAGAAATTATTTTTCTGGTTAAAGAACCCTTCAATCGAAAATACAAGGTCTGAAAATCCGCACAAGTATCCGAAAATATGGGTTCTCCGCAGCGTATTGAATCCAACTCGGTTTCAATATTTTCCAGTTCTTCTATCAATTGATCTAGCCGCTGAATACGAAAGGGAACTTCGGCTGATTTCGATTCATCATAATGTTCTTCGAACTCACGTATCAAATCAATAGATCCCATGACATACGCACGCTTGGCATGCAAAAGTTTAAGTTGCTTTGCCTTTTTACTCCGTGTGGTCATCGCCATTCTATTTTGCATTCAAAAGATATAGAAATATGCACCCACCTTATTTTCAGGTACTTAACCTCAATCGCTACGTCGTGGACGTCTTTCAGAATCGCTTTGGAATCAGCAATGAATGGGGAACAACAACCAGATTCCAGGAGCAACCAAGATCTTCGGCAGCAGTAACAGCGGCAGTAACTTGAAGCAGCAACAGCGACAGTACCTTCAAGCAGCAATAGTGACAGCGTCTTGAAGCAGCAACCGCAATGGATATCACCAACAGCAGTAGATACCAGCAACAGCAACTTGTATCAGCAACAGCAATTTGTAGTGGCAACAGCAATGGTACATCGATTCTTCCTTCTTCCGCAATAAATTTGTCTTCCGGTGTCTTTGCGAAGATTACGTTCACTCTGGAGCAACTACGCAATCCGAGTTGGCTTCAATCGGCATGCACGAACGACCAAAATGGCGGAGTTGGTTTTGTGGCGAACAATTGCACCTTGTTAGCGAGAACACGTAGTGTTATTCGAACAAAATTCACTTTTCGGGATTGTCCCGGGTTTCGGCACCAACTTTGTGTACGGTAACGGTTTGCCGGAAATGTTCCGGTCTAAAACTCACGATGGCGGACACGAATATAACAATAGAAAAACACTTTTCGGATACCCTTTAACAAAGATGTTAACTCGATGAACTCTCAATGGCAAGTAGTTCAATTTATTCCTCTCGGTTCTTTCTTCCACAACGTATGATTGACAATGCATGAATGTGAGTGTGTGTGTGTGTGTGTGTGTGTGTTTCCTCACTTTCTCAGCTGTCATAGTGTATAAGGTAAGTATATAGTTAAGGTAAGTACATTTTCATATTGATTTCGTGTTGTTTTCATTCTAGGTTTTAATAAAGGTAAGTATATTTGTATTGATTTTCTTTCTTTTCATTCTAGGGTAAGGTAAGTATGGTGTAAGGATCCGCAACAACCAGCTTCGTAGAGTATACAACATAATGTTTGGCATAATGGTCTCATTTACAAGCATCAGAACTTTGGTTTCCCTACATACTTGATAAAAATTATCAAAAATTATCTTTCTGATAGAGCGTTCAATGTTTCTATAAACAATATTCCATCAGAGAAATTCATCGTGAATGCAGGTGTTCCTCAAAGATCCGTCTTGGGACCAATTCTTTTCAATATCTACACTTCAGATATTCTCGAACTCCCATCTGATGAGCAACTGTCACTATTTGCAGATGACACTGCCATCATTTACAAGGGCAGATGTATCACAGAACTAAGATCTAAACTTCAAAGAGGATTAGACGCTTTGTCTGGATATTTCAGTAATTGGAAAATATGCTCCAAAGCTTATTCCTCCTCTAAAGATGACAGTCAGTCTTAATGGCAATAGTATTTAATGGTCTTCAGAAGTAGTGTATCTGGGTCTAACTTTCGATCTAAAGTTTACCTTCAGAGCACTCACTAACAAAACAGATACAAGATGCACCATTTTAATCAGGTCCTGACCAATAGATACTCTCGATTATCTCTAACGAATAAACTTGCAGTATACAAACAAATAATATTTCCAGTTATCGCATATGCGATGGCTGTTTGGGAGTGCTGTGCTCCAACACACAAACTAAAACTTCAACGCATGCAAAACAAAATTCTTCGTATGATTCTAAGCTCTCCACCCAGAACGCGAAATTCGCTCTCTAAGTACACGGAATAATATAAAATCTGTATGATTTTGCTACCTGACTTTCTAGTCGTTGCCTTTCGAGGTAACGGCTTCGGATTAGGGTAGATTTTTTTTTTCAGTTAGATAAGTAGTTTAATTTGGGACAATGTAAATAATTTGGGGAGGGTATCTTATAAGTTAGATTTAAGAAAACCTTAAGAAAAAGAAAAGGTAACAAAAAACTAGAACACTTTAGACTAATTTTACAATAGGAACATGAAACAATCGGATTATGTGTATGATAAAAATCATTACAGAAATTGACGTTGCAACTTAAAGATGTAGAACCCAAGGTTGATTATATCACAAATTAAGATATTAAAAGAATTTAAGTGAAAAAAAGTTGAACCCACACCACTTCTCGTTTGGTGGTCAAGAAAGGATTATTCCCTTGTTGGGAAAAACAAGGGAAGGAGCAGTATGGAGTAGAGTTTCTTTCCACTGATGGAATGGAATGAAACCACAGTTGCGAGCGGATAAGCAAGTACAACAAAACGAGCGGACATCACTTATACCTAATTCTGATTTCACATACATAGAGCGCAGTTCAATCGTAAAGTGAGGCCGGAACCTAATAAAGTAAAAGCGCTGATAGCTTTCGACGATTCTATTCATTGTTCAAATTTCAAATTAAAATTTCTACTACTGTAGTAGTAAAAATAACTAAATAACTGAAACGTCATTTTAAAAATTTCGATGCATTTCATGATAATATCTGAAGTGAAAAATAATATAATTCCGTGGTTCTGCGTCGAAAATGTGGACGTGTTATAGATACAACCCCTTACATTTTTTCACGGAATTGCTGTCATTTTACTAACTATTGGGATGAAGCTTATGATAAAATCCTCTAGTATGTACTCAGTATCGACTGTGGTGCTAGTGATTGTTGAAATACAAATCATGAAGCGATTAATAACACTCATTACACATCTGTGCCACCGTCAGAAATGATCACTGTAAATATTCCACTAAGAAATTATTAGGATTCTTAACAAAGTAATAGACGTTGACCACTCTCACAATGCTTCCCAAGCGTACCTCACACATTTAAAGTTAGCTGAAAGCGCTACTATCGTCAAGTGGAAAACGCAAAACGGACGTTTATGCCTCCAGTGAAAAGTGCATACGGCAACGCGTTCGACACATACACTTCGTTACACTGATGATGGTGAAATCTACCCGACAACTCGCTCGGATCATTTCGATTTCCATGGAAAGCGTGTATTGGGGTAAGGAAAAGAAGTGAGGAATTTCACCATAACCTAAAAGGAAATGTTTACAATAAAAAATATTCATCATCGTGCGGCATTGCTTCGGGAAAATTCCAAGTTGCGATATTTGGAAATGTTGTTTTGGAGCGTTTTTTTTTCACACATGATTTAATGGTTTTTCAACGTTTGTTTTTTATACATTTTACTCATAAACGGATTAAGTTGAGCTACATACAACCAAGATGGTTGCGTCATCAGGGTTGTCATTTAGTCGAATTTTAGTATTTTTCCACACTGCATTTCACCATCCGGTGCAACCTACCCAACAGTTCAGGAGCACCCCATCCCCCATCGCGACACAATATGTTTTCCATCCATTGACCATTGACCCAATTCTCCACCATTCGGAAGAATCGTGGCGGCAAAGGCGTAAGTCGAACAGAAGTAAACCATCAAAATATTGAAGCAGAAGTGCGATCATTTCGGTTTTGAAGTGTGTTGATACATTGCGTATGGTCAGAAACGGAATCCACTTTGGCTAAGAGGCTGGATAAAATATCACTTTAAATTAATCAGGAACGCACGAATGATGTAAAATTTGAATCAGAGAAGATTCATATGGATCTGTAAACAATTCTTTGCTTTTGCTGAGATTTGTTAGATATCTAATTCTACGCGACATCGAACAAGAGCACACTCAATAATGCCTTGCACGCAACATTGTAATCAATCTCTGTGTTTTCCAACTTCGCGAAAAGAAGGGTCCAGGTGGGCGTAGATTCGGTGGAAATTCCCACCAACAAAGTGAGAGAGGAAACGATTGAGATTTCCCGAGGAATTTCCACCCGACAAAGAAAGGTGGCGATTTGGCATTCCTCCGTCTGACGACGGTTGCGTCTATTAGTTGTGGGAGAAATTGTTTTTGCACCCCCGCTCGCTTGTAATAATACATTGGTAGTCCCGAGATGGTGATTAATGGGCAAAAATGTTGGCTTACTGTTGTCCAAAATTGGAACCGTTGATGTTGTCAAGTGCGGGGGCACACCGCGAACGTTTGAACGGATGAGACACTGCTCACAAATAGAACTATTTTCGACGCACCGAGTACCTGTGCCATCACGAACATGCTATTAACACATTGATCGCCCCGTCACCCAGATGTGGGTGACACTTTTCTCGTTCAATTTGAATAGGATTTTCAAACGGAATTTGATAGAATAGGCACCTAAATGTAAATATGGGTTATGTAGAATAATCAAAAAATCAAAAGCATAAAAATATAGTTTTTATACTATACTTTTAAACGGTTTTATTTAGCATTACCTATTGTAAATATGTTTGAATGTGTATCTGTAGGGTTGCCCCACATCAATACATCAATACACATAAATAAATTTAACCTTCTTCCTGTTGACCGATTGATCTGAAATTTGGAGCACGCGTTTATCTCTGCTGTCGTTATAGACTGCGGTTTCCATGATCTTGAAAATCCAAGATGGCGGCCGCTGCAAAATGGCGGACATATTTTTTTCAAAACCCCATCAATATGGGTATCCACATTGGTTACGGGTTCGCTTAGTCGATCATGAGTTCAAAACTCAGGGCCCTCATTGACCATCTGTGTGTTGTTACAGAATAACTACGTCCACGCAACAATCATTAGCGATGGAGATCGATCCACGGTCGAAATAAGATCGATTCATCCTTACAACTGCTCTGCTCTGCAAGAAACATCGGGCTGCTGTTCTATAAATAACTCAACAATGATCAATCAACTGTCTCGGCTGTCCGGTCTAACTGGATAATGGAAGAACAGACGGAAAACTCTTAAGCCTAAATGGCTACTGTGTAAATGTGTACCATATTGTGACAGGTCACCTGTTTGCTCGGGTTGTTCGAGGCTTCGTCTCCTCCCACGATTATAAATAAATTCAATTTTTCATCAAAAAACGGTGGAACACACTCATAGCTAGATAGAACACTTATACAAATATATACGATTGATAAGGAAAACATGAATATAATAAATGAAAATAATAGATAAATTAAAAAAAAGTTATTTAGATCTTAGGAAGACGGCATAAGGGAGAGATACATACAACACAAACTTAGGTGTTATACACAGCCCATACAACACAATACGACACACATATTCATCGCAACGGTTGGTACGACTGTACGAGATGCATGGTGACTCGACCCGAATGTGACTCAGCGGGCTCCTCGGAGTTTCGCCATGATTGACTCGGTCACTTGCTTGAGCCACCGGAACAAGACCAGACGCGCTCACAAAAAGAGTTTCTATTCAACCTCAACTTGTAAAGTAGAAGTTTTTGTTATACGGATTTAGACTAACCCCACCAATGGTTGCTTTTGGAATTGGTTTTCAAGCGGTTTTGACAGGGAGCCATTTTACCAATGTACCAGTTCTCACACTCGTTGTTGCCATCCAAGGTGGCCATAATATGTTTTGATTCTCCCACCGGCAGTTGCTACATTCGTTGCTATCGATTGAACGACGACTGTGACAGTTAGGTGTTTTGCTCTTCATCGCGTCGATTCGTATAAATTAAAAGTGAAATGCTGGACGAAGTTGTGTTACAATCTTTTCTAGATTCAAGTGATGAAGAAATGGAGGTCGTGCAACAGTGGATGACGAATGCACAGAATGCAGTCGATGTAGGATCTGAAAGACGAGGTGGATCGCAAGTCGGAAAACGTCCAAATATTGATCGGCAAGCACATGATGGTGCCCAGAGACTATTCGCTGATTACTTTTCAGAAGCTCCTGTGTACACAGATAAGCATTTTCGTCGCCGGTTTCGCATGAACAGGAGTTTATTTGTAACTGTAGCTACGGCAGTTGAAGAAAAGAATGAGTCTTTCGTCCAAAAACCTGATGCGACAGGCAAGTGGGGATTAACAAATCTCCAAAAATGCACAGCAGCTATTCGTCAACTGGCTTATGGTTCACCATCTGATGCTATTGACGAATATGTCCGGATGGGAGAATCTACTGCCCGCAAATGCTTAACAGAATTCTGCCGAACCGTGAATGAAATTTTTGGAGAAAAGTATTTGCGTTCCCCAACAGCTTTTGACATTGCTCGACTGTTGCGAATCGGAGAGGAACGAGGCTTTCCTGGCATGTTGGGTTCGGTGGACTGTTGCCATTGGGAGTGGAAGAACTGTCCAACTGCTTGGGCAGGGCAGTATAAAGGGAAAGAAAAAAAGCCAACTATAATTCTTGAAATAGTTGCCTCTTATGATCTCTGGATATGGCACGCTTTTTTCGGAATGCCGGGGTCAAATAACGACATAAATGTCATGGAAAGATCTCCGATTTTCGGCAGCCTTTACAGCAATAGACTTCCTCCTGTAGAGTTTGTAGTGAATGGGCGTTCATACCACACAGGATACTATCTTGCCGACGGCATTTATCCTGCTCTTGCCACACTTGTACAATCCATTGCATCGCCAGTAGGTCAGAAGAAAAAGGTATGATTTGACTATCTACGACATTCCTCATCACAATAACACAATATATTTACTTTAATCATTCATTTTCCCGCATTTTCCAGCACTTCGCAGCAATGCAGGAATCAACACGGAAGGATGTGGAACGCGCATTCGGAGTCTTGATGTCTCAGTTTGGCATAATTTATAATCCTGCTAGGCTCTGGAATAAAGTAGATTTAGCTTCAATCATACGCACCTGTATCATCCTTCATAACATGGTTATTGAAGACGAACGAGATCATCTATTTGAGAGGCATGAAAATGAAAACTCCATTGTTCCAGAGAGATCTGAAGCAGTATATGCAGAATTTTTAACACGCTTTGAATACGTACACAATTCCAATATTCACTACCAGCTTCAAAATGATTTGATTGAGCATTTGTGGAGCAAGAAGGGAGAAGAGCAATAATTGAAATTAATAAAACGGACTTATTACTTATTTTTACTTTTATTTGTTTTTATTGTCACATGGCTGTCTGATATATTATTTTAATTCTGAAATTTATCATTTAAATTCAAACAAATAAATTATAACACATTCGAAAAAGATTTCTCAACACATTGAGAGTTAGATAGCTACAAACATCAGAAAATTAATCAATATTTTCATTGACAACATCTTCATCGGATATATTTTCAAGTACGTCTTCCTGAGAACCAGCTTCTGAAAAGGAACCAGGTTCTTCGCTTCGCAGTTCTGACAAAATACGTTGCTGCTCTAAAGCGTAATACTCCCTCGCTACATCACTCAATACGTTCAGATTCACAGATATTATCGAATGGTTAACCAATCTTTTTAATATCTTGGTTCTTTCAATGCTATCGGCCAGCTTTGCTTGAGCGGTTGCTGCTAAAAGCCTACCAGATTTGACCAAATCGAGTTCTGATTAACTTTTGCTTCTTGGCTGCATCCCTGCCTACTGGACGGAGCGCACTTGAGGATGATGTTTCTCCAGTAGTTACTTCATCACGGAATTCTTCAGTTTCGAGGTCATTCATACATTGTGATCTATTTGGAGCCTGCAAGAAAGCAATGAAATTAATGGATGATTTAATAAATTTCACCGAGCTATTTCTTGGAAGTTTCTAATAAAAAGATTTTTCCCTCGGGACAAGCGAAATACAGTCGAAGAAAAATATGTTGAAACTACCTTCTTGGGAAACAAAAACAAATTACCTTTCCACTGTGATATTGTTGCCACTTCGGGGCACTTTCCAAAATCCGGTAGCTATTGACCAGATTGAACGGAGTTTTTTCTGATGTTGCATATAGGGTCAGCGCTTTTTTGAAAGCATCTTCCGGAGAAGCGCCACTCTGCTGTCGGCCATTAATTTGAGCCAGACAACCAGCAAATTTGCTGACACATTTGTTAGTATGATGCCACCGGTTTTTTAAACTGTTGGAATTACGTTCCGGGATGGATATGACACCGTTATCCACGCAAATTTCCAAAAACTTGGTATGAATACGGTCATACAGATTGTCCGCTCTCTGGTTAATTCCAACGGCTGCATCCTGCGACACATCAAGCCAAGCCCGGCATAGAGCTTCGTCTTCATCTGGACACCAATTTTTTCCTCGCGATTTCATAGCACTCATTATCGGCGAAGTGTAAAAATACCACAAAACTCAACAAAACAACGATGTCCGTTCGCGTAACTGTTGTGACTGACGTCTTACGTCTTACGTCGTTTGTTTTTATTTTTGTTTTCATCGATAGCAACGATTGCTTGGGTTGCTATCGAGTCGCCATATTTATGAACTCGTTGCTGCTCTGCTGCTCGAACACTATTTCCCCGACGCACTAAGCAACCGTTGGTGCGCTGTCAAGTTGCGGTATTCGTTGCTGTATGTGCTCGAATTGCGGTTTAGCGACCATTGGTGGGCTTAGTCTTATAAGGACCGAACGTCCATCTATTGGAATTTGCGCGAACATCGAATAGCGCTACAAATGGTGTGGCGAAACTAAACCCACCCACATCATCTAGTGACGATAGATCATTTTGTCTGTGTCGTCGTCCGTGCTCCTGTTGCTCGGGCATCCGACCGAGCAGGTGAGCTCCCGGATTGAACCCGGATACTACCCGGACAGAACAGAGTAGGATACTCCAGTGAACACACATCCTGGTATAGAAATCGCAACAAACTCGTGAAGCAGAATCCATAAACCCGTAAAGCAGAATCCACATAACCTGAAGTCAACCGAACAGGATATTCCGGTAAGCGGCAGACCCAAATCCAGAACGACATCCAGGACAGGAACCGCAGCAGCGACCAGAGGAGTTAACGGCGGGCCCAGACACACTACACCAAACACCTGTGAGTAAAGTGTAAACGAGCTAGGGAAATAGGGACGATAGGATTAATTGAATAAAAGCCGTCGAACAACATAAACCACGTGTGTTCCCCCTTTTCGAGTTAATCTTACTGGCTGTGATTGAGCCGACCCTGAGAGGACTAGAGGAGTCCATGCAGGCAGCTAGGGCGTAACAGGCCTTTGTTACAATATGCAGCGGTATAGAAAGGAATACTCTTACGCCGAAAAATGGCAACTGTGTAATGTAATGTGCTAATTATAGATATGATAAACATTGTGAGATTGAGGCATCCCTAAGCACTAGTTCCACCAGCATATATGCGATTTTACATGAACACTTAGTTGTGCGAAAATTATGTTCACGTTGGATCCCACATAATTTGACAATCGCTCAAAAAAAGGCTCGTGTCGATTGGAATAAATGCTTTGAAAATTGGTTTAAGCACATGCAAAAGTGTATCGATCATCGTGGCGAGTACTTTGAAAAACAATAAAAATATATTCGCAGCTTAACTATTTGTTTTTGTTCCTATTCCCGAAATATAAATAGTGACCCTCGTATAATTGACTGAAAAATTATTTTTATAAGTTTTCTAATCAGCAGTCGGTTGATTTCATTCGGATTCAACAGAAAAGTAGTCCTGCATCGTACCCGAATTCATAGTTACCGTTTCCCGCTAATTTCTCTATTTCTCTCACCAACAGTTGAATTTGGGCCCCGCAAGAATCTCGACCGAATCACCCTGGGCGACGAAAGTGTTAATGAGTCGTGGGGTAGATGTTTGCAATCAAACCCATTCGAACGGACGGGCTATATTTAGCGATTAAAACACCTTGGAGAATGTTCTAGCGGGAGGTTAGTGCGTTTACCGGGACGTGATACAAACAACATTGCTGTGGTGTGTAAACATTTTCGCCAATGTCATTGGTTTATTACGGTATAATGAATTGCTTAATTAATTGGTAATAGAGAAATATCAGTAAATCGAAATGGTATTGCATTGGAATTCTACAGCAAAACAATTTCAGAGCGAATAGTATTCAAATATATGCCGGGAATTTGTAATAGTAAAACTTCCCGTTGAATATTTTTCATTTTTTTTTAAATTGGCATTACTGTCAGTGTTCTAAATGACAATTTTGAGCGCGATCTGTCAATTAGTCTGTTTACAACGTCGCTGAGAACAAGATAACTTTTTTGTCTCGGTGATTTTTGATATGGATAATTCTATTGGTCAACATATTGTGTGAAACTTTGTGTTGTAGTCAAAATTTCTTGTACCGAAATGTTGAAAATGTTGCAGAATACATTTGGTGATTCAACTATGTCGAAAATACGGGTGTATGAATGGTATAAGGCAGCGATCTGGCACGTCAAGAACGTCCATCCACTTTTTCAACTGATGAAAACGTCGACAAAACAAAAGGAATGGCGGAAATCGTCATTTAAGTTTGAGAGAGCTAGCCCGTAAATGAAATATCCCTCACGTAACCGTTCGTCATATTTTGGTTGATGTGTTTTTTGCATGAGAAAAATCGCAGCACGACTGATGCCAAAAGAGCTCTTTTTTTCTCAAAAATCTCGCAAGCGGTCAGATTTGTGGAAGGATAACTTAGATTTTGCACCATCGATCGATCATCATCATCATCATAATCAGTTGAGAGCCGTGGTGGCTCGTGCTGTCTCAATTATACGTCTCCAATCTACACGGTCCTGGGCCACTCGTCGCAAATTCCGTATGCGTCCCGTCACTCGCAAGTCGGCTTCGATCTGGTCCCCTCTATTTCTGGTGCCGCCGAGGTCATTGAAGAGAATGGATTTCATTGCACTGCACTGTCGTCCAGCATCCTCGCATCATGCCCGGCCCACCGTAACCTCCCGACTTTTGCCAGGTGTACAATGGGAATATCTCCAAGTAGTGCCTGTAGCTCGTGGTTCATACGTCTGCGCCACTCTCCACTCTCCGTTTGTACTTCACCAAAAATAGTCCGCAGCACTTTCCGCTCAAAGACGGCCAGAGTGCGTCCTTCATGAGCAGCGTCACAGTCTCGACTCCATAAAGGACCACTGGTCTTATTAGGGTTTTGTACACCGTTAGCTTTGTGTGACGCCGTATTCTCCTTGACCGAAGCGTCTTGCGGAGCGCAAAGTATGTACGATTTCCAGCTTGAATGCGTCGTTGGATCTCTCTCGTGGTATTGTTGTCGGCGGTGATCAGAGATCCCAAGTACACGAATTCATCAACCACTTCCAGTTCATCGCCGTCCACTGTCACTGTCCGTGGGAGGCTCACTGTTTTCTCCTTTGAGCTTCTTTCAAACATGTACTTGGTTTTGAACGCATTAATTAGTAGTCTCACCCTCCTGGCCTCCGTTTTTAGTCTGACGTAGTGTAACCCGACGACGCCGGGAAAGCGCGCGAGTTTGTCGCGACCGGAGGGTTTTCCGCGGGTAAGCGGTTGGCTTAAGCGCCACTCCCGCGAGGGAGACCAACCGTCGTGATCTTGCTTTGCCCGGCAATGAGACACCCAACACCTGAGGGCGGGTTTGTCCTTTGTTTCCAAACCCCGGTTTGTTCCGCGACTTGCACCTGCGCTAAGAAGGACCCGCGACACCGTTTGTCCGCGTTCCACAATTCAAGCAACAGAGGCACTACGGTTGTTTCCAATGAACGCCGTTTATGCCAAACTTCTCATCATTGGACCACCTAGGCAATGATGTCAAACCCACCCACCTTGAAGCTTCGGAGCGAGGTGCGGGGGTTGATAAATTGTCAGCAACAGAGAAGAGGAGCCCCAACCCTGGGCTCGTGACCTATCTGAAAATTAATCGAATTTTTAGGCTACACCGCTAGCCAGTAAATGGCACAAAGTCTCGTCAATTTTACATTACACTTAATCACGGCAACATTTATTCAATTAATTCACACATATCATATATTCCCACAAATCTATATAATTAAACATCTAACTTATATGCGGTACCATTACATCCAACGAAAAATAATGACTTTTAAAATATATTTTATTTTATTCAATGCGGGATTCGAAAATCGGACCCGTGAATTCAAGTCCAGCGATCTTCCTCTCGAGCCTAATTCCGCAACTTGTGTTACCCTGAACTTGTAGCGATCAGCATATGCGGGCTGTCGATATTATTCAACGCTTCGATTGCGTGTGGCATTGTTGTGTGGCGTTGTGTGTGGTTTTATTCTTTGGATATGAACCCTACATGCGCATGTTAAACCCAGGGCTAAAAAGGGTTTCTACTCACACTACCTAGGTTTTACGTGGATAATCTACCTTATCGCCGTTCCACGCCAGGCGATGAATGGGGAGTCCGTAGGTGTAGGTAGTGATCCGTCTACGTTGAGCGCGAGTTAAATATTTTCTAGGGTTTTCTTTTTAAAAATAAAAGTTCGACTGCACTTGTCGGTGATGAAGTTAAGACTATTTTATTTCATCTCTCCAGGCTATATGTAAACTAACTGATGACAGTCCCGCGGTGGTTGTCCACTCAGCAGAAATGATGTTTGTTTATCTGCGGCGGCTCATATCGCTTCTCATGCGATACGCGATTATGCTGACGATGGGCTGGTTGTGTCTAGGGTTCAATCGTTAACTTCTCCCCCTTTAAGTGTGAGGTTCCATACGAAGAATTTCACTTAATGGTAATATTTGGAATCTCTTTGCTTCATCTGGGGCCTGCTTTTGGTGATTCATCTGGATTTTGACTTCTGATCTTCTATGGCAGGAAATGAACAAAAAGAAAATAATGCTTATGACAATGGGAGTAAATGATAGTCCTCCAAAAATTGTCCAATGTGGCCATTGTATACTAGTGGCATTTAAACGGATTTCTTCCATCTCTTTTCTTGTCCCTAGGTGCAGATTATGCAAATGATGTAAGCTCAGATTAACAACAATACGTTGTTTTTCTATAGGTATGCCATACATCGGCAAATGAATAGGTTCTCCAGTTATGTTCCGGTTATAGTTTGAAAACGTTTGGTTGTTAACTGTTACCTCACAGTTGTTGAATGAAAGTAAGTACCCGACAGGTTCCTCTCGGATAAGCCACAGTTGGTGTGCAGGGTGAAATTGTCTAACACATTCGTGATGAGATGTTGGCTGTCAATTGAAATGATTTCTTCCGCTGGGTTGGCTAGATAATCGCATTTTGCTGGTTTTCCGTTAAGCAGGTATGGTACGCATACTGTTGAGTCAGGTGAATGTCTTTGGCATCGAAAATTCTTGGCTGCAGGCTGCTCACAATATAGTACTGGTCTTCATGATTAAGATAATTATGGTTGGAGATGTGGATTTGTTGACGATTGAACCATGTTGGTAGAATGAAGATTTTTCTGAAGATTCTCGGGTCTAGCTTTGGTAGTTTGAGTAAAAGTGCTATTTCATGTTCGTTGGTTACAATAGATGTAGTGACATAAGTTAATGCTTCAGCGGTGTTCCAAACAGTTACATTTTCTTTACTTAGATCTTCAATAATTAACTCTATTTCATTCTGGCTCAGTACTTGTTCATTAAGCATCCCTACTTTTGATAGCGTTATTGTTTGTATAATTTGATTTAATTTGTCATTCAGGAATTTTAAGTTCAAGAGTATGTTTACAGAATACAATTCAGATGACTCAAGATTAAGCAGTTGAATAGATTCTTTTGTTTTAAACACGGCTTCTTTTTTTTTATAAATTCGTTTATTTTTACAGGCTCAGTTACTTAAGTTTAAAGGAGCCGAATTCGTAAATATAATTTAAAACTATATATATAAACAATTTTTCTTACATCTATGGTTAGTAAGGTGGAAAACCGATTACTCGCGGTGTACTCGAGTTTAGGAGGGTGACATATTTTTAGGAGAAGGATGAGATATAAGGAAATTGTAACAATGTTGATGAACACTCATTTGTTAAATCTATTCGTATATCTATAGTGTATTTACATTTCAACTTATTCAAATAATTATAGCAAGGGGACGAATTACCCGCGAAGGAAGGAAAGGAGAGTATAAGGATGTAGGGACAATCACACACGAAGATCTATAGCTTTAAGGAAAACATATATATGGGACATGTAATCAAGGTCTAACCGAGCCAACACATCTCTCACCGGCACATTGGGCTGTCTTCCTCGGGCCCGAAGGGAGTTTTCTAAATTCGATCTGGCGGCCAAATACACCTCGCACGACCAAACAATGTGCTCGATGTCGTGATAACCTTGGCCACAAACGCAGAGATTGCTGCTGGCAAGATTGAAACGAAAGAGTAGTGCATCTAACGCACAATGATTGGACATGAGTCGGGAGAAGGTGCGAATAAAGTCCCGACTCAAGTCCAGACTTTTGAACCACGGTTTGAGGTTAACCTTAGGGATAATCGAGTGAAACCACCGGCCCAATTCATCTTCATTCCACTTGCGTTGCCAGTTAGCGATGGTATTTTTGCGAACTACAGAATAAAATTTATTGAAGGCGATTTGACGCTGATAAATAACGCCTTCAATTGCACCTACCTTTGCTAACGAATCAACCTTCTCATTACCCGGAATTGAGCAATGTGAAGGGACCCAGACAAAGGTAATGACATAACAGCGTCTGGTTAAAGCACTCAAAATTTCTCGTATTCTCTCAAGGAAGTACGGCGAGTGCTTTTCCGGCCTCACTGAACGGATAGCTTCGACAGAGCTCAGACTATCCGTTACAATGTAATAGTGTTCAACAGGTCGTGAGGCGACGCTGTCCAGCGCCCAGTGTATTGCTGCAAATTCAGCAATATACACTGAGCAAGGATACTGAAGACTGTGTGAGGTGCTAAAAAATACGTTGAACACTCCAAATCCTGTGGATTCATTCATAGAGGACCCATCAGTAAAGTACATATTATCGCAATTGATACGCCCATACTTTGCATTAAAGATCGTAGGAACGATCCCCGATAGAAGATAATCTGGAATTCCATGGATTTTCTCCTTCCTGAACAGATCAAAATGTACAGAGGAATTGATGTAGTCAGGAAAACAAACACGGTTGGGAATATACGAAGAAGGATCAACCTGCATGGAGATGAATTCATGATATGAGCTCATGAATCCAGAATGAAAATTTAACTCAATAAGCTGCTCAAAATTTCCGATCACCAATGGGTTCATAACCTTACACCGTATGAGGAACCGAAGAGATAATAAATTGAAGCGATCTTTTAGTGGGAGTACGCCTGCCAAAACCTCGAGACTCATGGTATGCGTTGAGGGCATACATCCCAACGCGATACGGAGACAAAGATACTGAATTCGCTCGGATTTAATGAGGTGTGTTTTGGCAGCTGATTGAAAACAGAAACTGCCATACTCCATCACTGAGAGAATAGTTGTTCGATACAACATTATAAGATCTTCTGGGTGGGCTCCCCACCAGGTGCCGGTAATTGTACGGAGAAAGTTTATTCTTTGTTGACATTTTTTACTCAGATACCTAATATGGGCCCCCCAAGTACATTTAGAGTCGAACCAGACCCCAAGATACTTGAATGACATAGCATGAGTGATCGGTTTACCCAAAAGTTGAAGCTTTGGTTTTGCTGGTCTATGCTTCCTAGAAAAAACCACCATCTCTGTCTTCTCCGTGGAGAATTCGATCCCTAGCCCAATGGCCCAGGTTGAAAAATTGTTCAAAGTATCTTGTAAGGGTCCTTGCAGGTCGGATTCGTTTGATCCTACGACAGACACCACTCCATCATCTGCAAGTTGTCTTAGGCTGCAATTTTGTGTAAGGCAATTGTCGATGTCGCTTACATAGAAGTTGTACAAAAGGGGGCTTAAACATGAGCCCTGGGGGAGGCCCATGTAAGAGACCCGACTTACTGCCGAATCTCCGTGAGAAAAGTTCAAATGTTTCTCACAAAGCAAGTTATATAACATATTATTCAATAGAGGCGGCAGACCCCGAGAGTGTAATTTGTCCGACAAAACCTCTATTGAAACAGAATCGAAGGCCCCCTTTATGTCCAAGAATACTGAAGCCATTTGTTTTTTTTTCGGCGTAAGCCATTTGAATTTCTGAAGAAAGCAAGTTGAACTTAATTCTATCCGATCCCGGAGCAGAATTGTTACATGAAAGCAGAGCAAGAGAGAATTCTACAATCGAAAACTCGGAATCAAGATCGCACCTACCTTGTGGTATATCTCGAACAATTTTTTGCACAGGAGCGGAATCAGGACAAACCTTCCGTGCAAAATTAAAAATCCATCGATGTAAATATTCTTCGCTTTCATTCGTTGAAGAGCGATTTCTCATGTTTCGAGCCACTTTCCATAATTTTTTCATTGACGTTTCTCGTGACAAACCTCCCACGAAATTTCGCCAATAAGCACGTTTTTTCCCTTTGATTAAGTTTTTAAATTGATCTTCAAGGGCTACATACGTTTGAAAATTTTCAGGGGTTCCACGTTTCCGAAAAGCTTTAAATGCATTCGATTTATCTCCATAAAGCTTGGAACACTGGCTATCCCACCATGGATTGGGAGGCCTTCGACGAATAGTGGAACCTGGGATGGGTTTCGTTTGAGCGCGAACCGCGCTGTCATAGATCAAACGAGAAAGGAAGTTATACTCCTCCAATGGAGGTAAACCATCTCTGGAATTGATGGCTAGAGCAATCGCGTCCGCATATTTTTTCCAGTCAATGTGTCTTGTGAGGTCATATGCCATGTTTATAGATTCAGAAGAATTCGACCCAATGGTGATAGAAATTTTGATTGGCAAGTGATCACTACCGTTGGGGTCCTGGATTACATTCCACTTGCAATCTAACGATAGTGAATTCGAGAAGGGCGAGAGGTCAAGAGCACTTGGGTTAGCAGGAGGTTTAGGTACACGTGTTGTTTCCCCAGTGTTCAAAACGGTCATATTGAAGCTGTTACAAAGGTCATATATCAACGATGAACGATTGTCGTCGTACTGTTCCCCCCAGGCAGTTCCGTGAGAGTTGAAGTCTCCCAAGATCAATCGTGGCTCAGGAAGGAGTGAGCACATGTCAACAAGTTGTTTGCGGCTAACCACAGCTCTCGGAGGCCAATACAAGCTGACAATACAGAGGTCTTTGCCTCTGATGTTTGCATGACAAGCAACAGCTTCGATCCCTCCAATAGGTGGAAGGTCAATTCTAAAAAATGAGTGGCACTTATTGATACCCAATAGCACCCCTCCGTATCTGTCATCACGGTCCAAGCGTATAATATTAAAATCGTGGAAAGAGATATCATCTCGCGAAGAAAGCCAAGTTTCGGACAGAGCAAAAACATCACAATAAACACGGCTTCTTTCATTTGTAGTGAAATTTCTCTGTTGATTCTAACCTGCTCATTGTTATTGTTGATAAGGCCGTTGATAGAACTATTGATAATCTTGAGATCGTTAGCATCGGGGCTTCCTGCTAGGTTTTTCCATGCTGTTCCTAATTGATTCCATCGTTTTCTTCTCTTTATTGGCAAAAGATTTTTTATGTTTGTATCTAACTCATTGAATTTATCTAGTATAAGATTAGTAAACTGATTTGCTTCTATTTCATTGAATTTCGACTTTAAATCTTTTACGTGAACTTTGAACGGCTCTAATTTAAAATGATGGATGTAGTAATGATAGTTGATTTGTATTCGGCCGAATCCTTTGTCGTATATGAAAAGAGGTAGGTTGTCTGCCTTATGTACCGAAATCGTTGTGACAGGTCCAGAGATTTGCGTCAGTAACAGTATAAATGCCAACATGTCGAAACAAGAGTTGGACTTTTTGTGTTGATTCCTCGCTAACCTCGCTTGGTGGGGGGAAAACCAGGCAGCTACGTCGGGGTAAATCCTTTTGCCGTCCTTGATGGGCTGCTACTCGGGGTCCTAATAGCGATTGAGTTTAACAAACTCGGTGTCCTGGTTCCGCTTCGGTTTCGTGATGAAGGCTCGTTGAACCTAATTGTTGAATTTGATTTCTTCACTTTTTTACGAATTCACAACACAAAACCTTATACTCTTCCCACACTGGCGAGGTCCCTATTCGGGCGCCAGTTAAATATTTTCTAGGGTTTTCTTTTTAAAAATAAAAGTTCGACTGCACTTGTCGGTGATGAAGTTAAGACTATTTTATTTCATCTCTCCAGGCTATATGTAAACTAACTGATGACAGTCCCGCGGTGGTTGTCCACTCAGCAGAAATGATGTTTGTTTAACTGCGGCGGCTCATATTGCTTCTCATGCGATACGCGATTATGCTGACGATGGGCTGGTTGTGTCTAGGGTTCAATCGTTAACTCGCGCATACGACGTGTAGTGGTGCCGTGCTGCGTCTTCCTTTGATGCGCGAGTGACGATTCGCGCTTCTCGCGGCAACTTGGATTTGACGGTCGTAGTGGCGAAGCTCCAATCTCTGATCGTGGGGTCAGGATGCGGCTCCTTCCTACATCCAACAAAGATTGAAAACAACACACATTTGCCACAATTAATTTATTATCCGCCACATGAATCTTGAAGCTCACCTTTGATTTCTCTTAAGGGGGACACAAGCGGGAAATTAGTTTCTCTCGATTCCTTGGGAAAACTTTAAATAATTTAATTTAACTAAACAAGGAACAAAAACACAGAAAAAAAGAACAAAAAAACTTTAGCACACTGACTAGCACGTGTAGCCTTTCACCAACGGTACCTTCTTACCGTCCACTCGCGATGCAAAAAAAAACTGGTCCGCCCTGCCTCTTCTACGGTCGAAGACGGAATGGAGGAGCATGTTTCAAGATCCTCAGATTAGCGAGACATTCATTGGAACCGGAATTACGTAATAGTTAACGAAGTTAACTATTCCGTATTCACACTGAAATTCCCCTGCGCTTTCATTGGTCGCGCATTCAAGCATTCGCGGGCGATACCCTTTAACCTCCCGAGCAGAGTTCAAGTCGAAGCACTCGCCGGGTTTTGATATTTGAAGAACAAGAAAACCCCGCCGAAAGACTCTGCTATTTGGGGGAAATATCCAAATGAAAAAATAGCAAAAAAGAAAGCATGAGCCTTTCGGAGTGTTGGTATGTGGGTGTCTTAGCTAAAACAGCCGCCCAGTCACATCCAGCACCCATTATGGCTAGTTGCTTAAATCTCAAATCCGGAGCGACACTCGCGTTGCCAAACATCCAATACATGAAAAAGAAAAGAGAATCTCAGATCCACACAGATGAGATTGTGTTGGATCTGAATTCCAAAACAACGAAACGAGGGGCTTCCAAAAGTTGAAATCAGTACCGTGCTACAGTAGTTTGCCTCAGCCGTCGCTGGGTTTCTTGTTATTGAGTCAATACCAACTGCGAAGCCCAGGAGTTGAGTACTTTTGTTGAAAATCGTGCCCCTCGTTTCGATGCCCGCACGTCCGATTACACCCTCAAGGGCTATATTAAATAGCATACAGGATAGTCCATCCCCTTGCCTCAAACCTCTGCGTGATTTAAAAAGGGCTCGAGAGTGCCCCCGAAACACGAACGTAGCACATAACTCGCTCCAAGGTAGCTTTGATCAGCCGTGTCAGTTTGTCCGGAAAACTGTAGTCGTGCATGACCTGCCATAGCTGTTCTCGATCGACTGTATAATAAACTGCCTTAAAGTCTATGAAAATGTGATGAGTGGTCACGTTCTACTTCCTACATTTCTGGAGGATTTGTCGAAGGGCAAAAATCTGGTCCGTAGTGGCGCGGGCCCCAAATGAAGCCCGCTTGCTACTGCCCATCGATCGATCATTATGAATGAATTCTTGACCAAAAATGGCACGAATGTGGTCGAACAAGAACTCTCCAGATGTGATCCCGTGTGACTTCTTCCTATTTCCGAAATTCAAATTAGGGGAAAAGGGGGGAATTTGGACCACCTAAGCAAATCGCCTAATATTTCCAAACAAATACGGTCCAAATAAAAAATGTCACATTGTATACTAAGCTGCACTTGTTTTCTCTCAATCTATAATGTTCAATTATTCTATCGATCTCCCGACTCATGTCCAATCACTGTTCGTTAGATGCACTACTCTTTCGTTTCAATCTTGCCAGCAGCAATCTCTGCGTTTGTGGCCAAGGTTATCACGACATCGAGCACATTGTTTGGTCGTGCGAGGTGTATTTGGCCGCCAGATCGAATTTAGAAAACTCCCTTCGGGCCCGAGGAAGACAGCCCAATGTGCCGGTGAGAGATGTGTTGGCTCGGTTAGACCTTGATTACATGTCCCATATATATGTTTTCCTTAAAGCTATAGATCTTCGTGTGTGATTGTCCCTACATCCTTGTACCCTCCTTTCCTTCCTTTGCGGGTAATTCGTCCCCTTGCTATAAATAGTAGAATAAGTTGAAATGTAAATACACTATAGATATACGAATAGATTTAACAAATGAGTGTTCATCAACATTGTTACAATTTCCTTATATCTCATCCTTCTCCTAAAAATATGTCACCCTCCTAAACTTGAGTACACCGCGAGTAATCGGTTTTCCACCTTACTAACCATAGATGTAAGAAAATTGTTTATATATATAGTTTTAAAATTATATTTAAGAATTCGGCTCCTTTAAACTTAAGTAACTGAGCCTGTAAAAATAAACGAATTAATAAAAAAAAATTATTCTATCAAGCTTTAAACTACCAAATATATCATAAAATAAAAGAGATGATTTTTGGACATTAAAATTTGATGCGGGGTGATTTGGTCCAGTGTGTGTTTCACGGAAAAAACATACTTATGTTTATGTAAAGTGTTTTCTAATACAATGGAATTTATGAACGTCTGTCGATATCTTTCAATAAAGGGTTTTTGTATAAGGGCGTTACAAAAAATTTTTTTAAATAAAACAAAAACGGTTTTGGATATGAATGAAATTCTTGATTCATGTGAAAGTACATTTGATGCCATTATGTATGGAACTCGATTTCTTTTGCATGGCCACCACGAGCACGCTTGCAGAAGTCCAGACGCTAAGCCCAATTTTTGACGGTTTTCGAGGTTTGATATTTGTACGAAGTTCATCAATCGTCGTTGGCTTGTTGGCATAGACCAAAGACTTGACGTAGCCCCACAGAAAATAGCCTAACGGCGTCAAATTGCACGACCGTAGCGGCCAATGGACTGAGCCGTTTTGTGAGATAACAAGCTCACAAACTTGGTTTTCAATAAATCGATTGTGAAATTCGCTGTGTGGATTGTGGCACCGTCCTGTTGAAACCACATATTGTCAAAGTCCATATCATCTAATTTGGGCCAAAAATATTCGGTTCTCATTGAGCAGTAGCGATTCACATTCACATTAACGTGCCGGTCTTGATCATCACGGAACAAGTACGGCTCAATGACGCCACCGGACCATAAACCGCACCAAACCGTAATTTTTTCGGGATGCAATGGTGACCCATGAAGTATGTGTGGATTGCTGCCTGACCAATAAGGCATATTTTGCCTATTGACGAAGCCATTCAGTCAGAAATGAGCCTCATCGCTGAAGATGATTTTTCGATGAAAATCCGGATCATTTTCAAGTTGTTGCTCAGCCCAATTCACGAACATTCGACGCTTCTGGTAGTCAAGCGACTTCAGTTCTTGAGTCAATTTGATCCTGTAAGGATGTAGACCAAGATATTTTTGTAAAATTCGACTCAACGTCGTCACAGAGATGCCCAACGCTTGAGAACGACATGTAAGGGACTGATTTGGGTCTTCCTCAATTGATGCGCTAGTGGCAGCAATATTCTCGACACTACGGGCATTTATTTGTCTCACTGGCGCGAGAACATTTTGTACTGTGCCTGTGTATTCTAATTTTTCCACTAGATGCTCAATTGTTGATCTGGCAGGACAATTATGACGAAGCGCTCTCAAAGTTGAGGTCATTGACTCCGAATTTCGGTAGTGAATTTTAATTATCGTGACTCGTTGATGGATCGTATATCTTTCCATTATGAAATGGCAAACCTTACTGAAGAGAAATGTCAAGAGAGCGGGAAAAAATATGGCGTGGTTTGCTGTCCCTATCGGTCTACTTTCGTAGCGTCCCTATTGAAATACCCTTTAGGGTAGAGGTACCTATCATCGCAATAGTACCAATTATGGTAATACGAGTGAGTTTTTTTTGTTAGTTTGGAAAGCATATCTTATTTTTAAAGACTTCAATGCTTTTTACGATATCAGAAATCTCTTCTTTGTCGATTGTGGTACTTGATTCCATGCGAAACGTTGTTCTTTCGTTGAAAAAATTAGTTTGAAAATAGTGTGCCCCATTGATGCTTGCTTCTTAACATTTTGCTAAGAAATTTGCGATCGAAATAATGAGATTTTTATGTTGTGAAATGGTTGTTTTGATGCAAACACAGTGTTGACGCATACATTACAACCTTCTTGATGTCGTGATTCGACCAATTTATTTATTTAAACATGTATTTTTGTATTACCATAATTGGTACAATTTCACATCTACGTGCACATTATCGCAATATCGAAAGCTGCCTGTACCGATTATGGTTGTAGGAAATTACTGCAAAGCTGAATAGTAGAGCTGCTATACCGTTCTGAATCATATTTCGGACACTTTTTTTTAATATCTTGAAATACTTAATGCACTGATGATATAACCATAAAATTAATGTCCAAAATTTGAATTCAATCTGTCCGAAATTTGATTTAGTGTCCGAAGGTTGATTCTTATTCGCTTTATTTGAAAAGCATTTTATTCGATGATTTTTTTTATGTTTTCAATCAAATGGGTACCAAAGTAGAAAGCTTAAAAGCATATTGAACTAATTTTTCAAAAATATCAACCGAATAATACCTGTGCATAAAGTTTAGATCTGTTTTCTGCATCATATGCCTTAAGCGTCCGAAATATGATTCAGAACGGTATGTTCCTATTATGGTTGTACGTTGTTCTGTTATGGTTGTTATGCTATTATGGTTGTACCTGACGTTTTCACGCTGTGCAATTGCATATCATAGGCCGTTTTTAAATGCTCAATAGTGTTGTCAAATAGCACTATGCGTGTCCGACCGAAGCATATAATTAAATCTTAAGTGAATGTCTTAATATCCTTTGTTCAGGTCCTGAAGAGAAGCGAAATCTGCATAACAACCCTCACGCCATTGTAATTTTTCTTCCAACTAGCAGAAAAGCCTAGCAACGACGAGCAGGCAGTTATTTTACAACCGGGAAGCACTTAACAACAGTCTAATCTAGAGATGAAACGGATATTCGGTATCCTGCCTATCCGGTCGATATTTGATATCCGGCTGGATACCGGATATTAGAAAAAATCAATAATTTCTCATTAACAGAAGATAAATCATAGCCGGAACTTGTAATGCTTGTTAATTCTTTTTTGATTTGTAGTTAATTAAGTGTACCGTCTCTCAGATTATCATCCCGGAAGTTGTTAGTTTTTTTTTATTATGAATACAAATAATTGGTTGATGTTGAATAATGAATAATAAATAATTAGCCTTGTGCAGAATTTATTGAATTTTCAAAACTGCATTCTGATATGGGAATAATCGTATTATTGAAAAAGTATTCATAAGAAAAAGGGAAATTTTTAATTCTATCAAAACATACAGGAGAATTCTTGGAATCAAATAAATGCTGATGGATAAGGTTAATTGGATTTTCTTTTGACTTGGTTAATAAAACACTGCGTTAATCTGCTAAATCTTTAAAAAGCAGAAAAAATCGATTTTTTTCTTTCCAGTATTGTTATCCACTACACCTACACACAAAAAGATAGAAACATTCAAGTATCACACTTCAAAACATGAAGCTTCAAAATGATGCATGTCCCATCTTCATGCGTTGGTTTTTCACAAAGTTACAGCGTTTCTAGAATCACTTAAAAACTTCGACTTCGCGCTCCGTTCCCACAATTTTTGTCGAGTGTAGAATCAACGACATAGTATTGCATACAAGGAATAAGATTTGGAGCCATAGTTTTATTTAAAAATTATTATCGAAGTATTATTTGAATTCTAGAAATACTGTTTCCATGTGACACCGACTATTACCATAATAGGTACACTTTTTACGAAGCTCCAGGAACATTATTACCATAATAGGTACATGGAGGTGGCATTTTCAAACAAGTTTTTTTTTATAGAATTTAGTCAATTAATCATCAAATATCAGTGAGAATATTTAAGAACAGAGTTCAAACTGCTAGAAAAAATATACTTTTGCATACTTTTAAACAAAAATAGAGTATTTATTCGCAAATTTCTGCTAGTTCGTGACATATCTGCTCCATAATTGGGTCACTTATATATATATATATATATATATATATATATATATATATATATATATATATATATATATATATATATATATATATATATATATATATATATATATATATATATATATATATATATATATATATATATATATATATATATATAGCTTTCACATGCCAAAGTTGGCATGTGAAAGTTTTAGGGTGAAATAAATGTTTCTATGATGGTTAGACAGTCCTTCCCCCACTCAAAGGGGGGGCTGCCATACAAATGAAACACAAATTTCTGCATTACTCGAGAATTTATCAAGCAAATGAAACCAAATTTGGCATGTGGAGGTTTTAGGATGCAATAAATGTTTCTATGGTGATAAGATACTCCTTCCCCCTCTCTTAGAGGGGGCTGCCATACAAATGAAACACAATTTTTTGCATTACTCGGAAATTAATCAATCAAACGAAACCAAAGTTGGCATGTGAAAGTTTTAGGGTGCAATAAATGTTTCTATGATGGTTAGACAGTCCTTCCCCCACTCAAAGGGGGGGCTGCCATGCAAATGAAACACAAATTTTTGCATTACTCGAGAATTTATCAAGCAAATGAAACCAAATTTGGCATGTGGAGGTTTTAGGATGCAATAAATGTTTCTATGGTGATAAGATACTCCCTCCCCCTCTCTTAGAGGGGGCTGCCATACAAATGAAACACAATTTTTTGCATTACTCGGAAATTAATCAATCAAACGAAACCAAAGTTGGCATGTGAAAGTTTTAGGGTGCAATAAATGTTTCTATGATGGTTAGACAGTCCTTCCCCCACTCAAAGGGGGGGCTGCCATACAAATGAAACACAAATTTCTGCATTACTCGAGAATTTATCAAGCAAATGAAACCAAATTTGGCATGTGGAGGTTTTAGGATGCAATAAATGTTTCTATGGTGATAAGATACTCCTTCCCCCTCTCTTAGAGGGGGCTGCCATACAAATGAAACACAATTTTTTGCATTACTCGGAAATTAATCAATCAAACGAAACCAAAGTTGGCATGTGAAAGTTTTAGGGTGCAATAAATGTTTCTATGATGGTTAGACAGTCCTTCCCCCACTCAAAGGGGGGGCTGCCATGCAAATGAAACACAAATTTTTGCATTACCCGAGAATTAATCAAGCAAATTAAACCAAATTAGGCATATGGTGGTTAGATACCCCTCCCCCCTCTCTTAGGGGTGGCTGCCATACAAATAAAACACAAATAAAACATTACTCGAGAATTAATCAAGTAAATGGGCGGGACGAAGTTTGCCGGGTTAGCTTGTATATATATATGTATATATATATATACATATATATATACATATATATATATATATATATATATATATACATATATATATATATATATATATATGTATATATATATATATATATGTATATGTATGTATATATATATATATATATATATATATATATATATATATATATATACATATACATATATATATATTGAGCTGATTGACATGAAAATTGGTATGTATGGGTTTTCGGGGCCGGGGAAGGTTCTTATGATAGTACGAGACTCCTCCCCCCTCTCTAAGGGGGGGGGGGCTGTCATACGAGTGAAACACAAATTTCTGCATAATTCGAGAACTAATCAAACAAATGGAACTAAATGTGGCATATGGAGGTTTAAGGGGGCAATCAATGTTTCTATGGTGGTTCGACACTCCGCCTCCCTCCCTAAGGGGAGGCTGCCATACAAATGAAACACAAATTTCTGCATAACTTGAGAACTAATCAAGGAATGGAGAGGGAGTCCCATAAAAATAATACATATATTTGAACCAAATATATTCTGACATGACAATTGAAAATTTCGGAAAAATCTGAAGAAAAATGGGAAAATTCGGAAAATTCAATTCGCATATGTTCTACAATTACAAGCGTTGTTAGTCCATTTGATGTTTGTGCTAACGAAATTGATCTTTGTTCGAAGATGAAAATGGATTTTAATGTGATGAAACGCACTGTCATATCTTTTTCTATCTATACAAATAAAAATGGATCGCCGAATGTGTTGATAAGAGCAAAACTCGAGAAAGAAATTGTCCGATTCAGTGCTGTCTTTAATATATCATATTTCTGTATCAAACATTTATTCCATGTAACGGAGAAACCTGTTATTTGCAAGTGATTGAAAAATCTTGCACGAGAATTGTGCCTGAAAATAATCTGATATAATAATATCAGATTATTTTCAGGCACAATTCTCGTGCAATATTTTGGTAGAAGTACTAGGAATTTTATAGTAAAAGGTTATTTTAAAGAGTAGACTAGAAGATCAATCAATGAACAGTTTTGCGAATGGACCCGCGAACGTGCGCTTTGAAAGAAAACGTGAATGTGATAACGAAAAATGAATTTTGGGCGAGACGAAATTTATCGGGTCAGCTAGTAAAAGATAATACAATAGGAAATATTTTAAATAATTCGAAACAATGAAATTAAGATAATTGTTTTATTTTGACGTAATTCCACTGAAGACATTAAAAGGCAAACAATAAGACCAGCCTATGTGCTGTATTAAAGGGAACGCAAAAAGGTTTCTATCAAGTTATTCAATATCTAAGAAAAATCTAAAACGAAATCAATTCTGTATGTGTATTTTATGTCAGAGCAAGAGAGTAACCAAATATTCTCATTTGTTGTTGAGTTAACGAGCTATTTGTCTGGCCATAACGAGCAACGCATAGACAATTCTTTAAAAATTGCCTCAAACAGAGCACTTCCATGTATATGAATAATTACAGCAAAAAAAAAAAACATGTCGGTACCAACCGGCACGGAGGACGCAGAAATGATGAGATGACTTTAAAAATAACCATCCGACAGCCATAAGAAAGCGGCGTGATCTTCCGAGCGATCATTCACCGACGAATTTAGCGTGTCCATCAGCTGGACCAAATTTCCGTGGGTATATTATGTGGTAATAAAAATGTTTCACACACAGAGAACATGATCGGAAACGTGCCATTATACGAAAATTTATTCAATTTCTCCTATATACACGACCTAAAATGCTCGAATATGGGATAGTATTTACAGTTACAATTAATGCAGAATAACATCTGTCGTATTAGATTCGGTTGAGCTGTTAGCTTCACAATCATATAAAGTATTAATCATATTATTTGGCTTCTTCCTTTTTTTTCTGTCTACATTTTACTTTTGACTAGCGCGATTTGATTGGAAAAATGCGGTTTTATTATTATTACTTTTGTTCCGTTATATACTTCTTTATTGTATCTTTTCATTATATCGTTTACTGATTCGTTTGATATTTTGGACGATAATCGTTCCGTATACTGTAGTGTTTCGATTCGCCCGGAATCGGAAACAAATCACATCACATAGCGACTCTTTCCACTCAATTGGTTTATAATAATCTTGTGTTTTTTTTTTCTCTCTCGCGTCTCGCGTCTCTATAAAACGTGTGCTGCGTAGGTGGGACGAGTGAAACACCTCTCCCCAATTAACTGCAACGGAACCTAGCCAATAGTTACTCAAAACTCGGCTCGGTGATGGACGTTTTTGGTTGCAACTGAATTCTGGTTTTAATTAGGTGTGCATTCGTGTGGATGTGGGAGCTTCTGCGGGAAAAATTGTACCACTTATTACGGCCCTGAGTGACTGCTTAATTAGTCTGCATCCTGTATTTGTCACCTTGCTCAAATTAACAAACTTTCGGACCTGATCAGGCATTGGAGCGCATGTAAAAGTGGGTGACATTTATGATTTCGTCAGCAGCACCACTGGAGCGTTACGTGTGTTTTTGCTTTATTTGGTTTTGTTACAAAATTTTCGCACGATGAGAAAGTTATTTTTATAATTCTGCTAGTCATGGCTAATTAGTGTATATTTAAACATTCAACTCAAAATATTCACGCATACAGCCACGTGTTCGCCGATGATTGATAGACAAGCTTGCTGCTGACAGCTCGATTTTTGGGATTTTTTTTTCGCAGAGCGTTTCAAGTTAATTAACGTCACCCGTCTCCAAATATCCAGATGCGAAAATGGAATTCATAAGTGTCGGACAGAATATTTGATCAACCATCTAATTGAGGTCGCCATGCGACCAAGAATTTGCCGAGAGAACTAAATTTCAGTTGCGTTTTCTCGAAACCTTTGCTGCTACAAGCATCGAATAGTTCCATCTCTATCATATTTACAAAGCCTAACACTCTTAACTTATCTTTCCTAATCCTTCTAAACTGTGGAAAGAAACCCACCGCCTTTCCACTTTCCCGTTGTCCTGATGTAACCTGCCGCGAATTAGAACAAATGATTGGCGGCGGTAGTTTTGTTGAGTCCTCCCAACGGATCCAGCAAGTATCCAGCGGCTCCACCGCCGGCTCCCAGCAGCGAAGAGAACGGCGAAGACAGCGCGGCAACGGCGTGATGGTGGTGATGGTGATTCTGCAGATTGTGATTCATGCTCAAATGGTTGGCCGCTCCTTTCTGGCTCTGCAGCAACGGATTGCAGGACGTGTTCCACTTGTTGGAACTGTTGTTGTTGTTGTTGCTGTGGCTGTGGCTGCTGTTGCTGTTGGTGGCGCTAAGACTGCTGCCATTTCCGATGCTGCCAACGTGACTGCCAAGAAGGCCAGCACCACTGCCGGTGACGGTGCCATTCAGATCCGAGTCGGTGAGTTTGCCTGCAAGAGCAGAGAGAGAAAGGACAAGCAGAAAAAAAAATCATGAGAAGGGAATCGAAAATATTAGTGGCATTGGGAAGATGATGCGACAGATATGGATGATGTTTGGGAGCGTAGATGACGACCGTCGTTTTGGGTTCTCGTACGAGTGAGTGTGTTCAGCATGTATCATAACTCATAATTTATATCGACTAGTGGGCGAGTTCATATTATCGTAATTTATCGCTTTCCGGACGCAGAAAGTTACGACAATTTGTTTGTGAACGATTTATATTTTCTGCTCAAACTGTTGTTTTTAAATTTATGGACTCTATTTCGGGTATCATTGTACTCTAAGCGGTTTTTAATTATTAACAATTATCACAGAATGAAAAAAGGAACGTTTTTGATGTCACAGCTATTTATTTCATATAACAGTTATGGCGGAATTCTTTTGATAGTTGGCAAACATTCGGTCATATTCGATTACATATATTTCCGCTTCGCATTTCCTTCCTATCATACGAAATGAAGTAACAAAATGGGTGGGTTATATCTATGATATAACCGCATGGTTGACGTGGGACTATCGTTGGCCTAGTAATTATTTGTTTGTATTGATTAAATTATTCTTCTTCTTCTTTTCCTTTGTTTACGGATACTTTAAATCTAATGATTCATTCGTCTCCGGTTAAATTCTTCTTCTTCTTCTTCTTCTTTTCCTTTGTTTACGGAGACTTTAAATTATTCGATTCATTCGTCTCCGATTTTCTTTTTTACTATTCTACTACTATTATTCTATTTTTAAATGTTCTATATTTTCTTGTAAAGTTCTGTTTCTTTCAAAAAATCAATTAGGTTATTCTCCTGAGTTTCATAATTACTTAATATGTCCCTTAGCTTCTGTCCAATATTACAGCGCGGACTCGATTATATACAGTTTTTGATTTCTTTTCACTGTATATAATCGAATCCTATATATATTTGAGTAAATAAATTTTTTTTTGATTTCTTTTTTTTCATGTATTTTTCGATTTTTGAAAATAAAAGAAGAATTTGATTTTTGATTCATCCCCTTAAAGTTAGAAAACACTTTTCTCACATAAAAAAAATATCCAGATTATCTCAGGAGGTGATAGATATCATATTTGATGAAAAAATCCTCCTACGCATATGTTCGAATTTCAACAATGACAGAGTTATAGAACTTTTTTTTTTTTGATTCGGACTCTGTTGCCTTAAAGTGGCTCTACATTAAAAAGTACGCTACGGAAGACGATTCTGATGCTTTCATTTGAAAGATGAAAAAAATTAGTACTGGATATAGTAGTGGAACAACTAAATTAATGGATTTTAACAAGGTTTTGGAAGTGAAAAACTTAAAAGTTTATAATTTTCAATGTGTTCAACTTATAGTTTTTAGGATAAAATTAATTTTATCCTTAAAACTTATATTAAACTAGATTGTTTCTATCGATTAAATTGAAGTTCTACAACTTGTTCTTTGACGCCCAACTTCTATCTTTTTTAATTTGGCTGCAATATCGATATGAACAATTCCTGGTGAAAATTCAAGCAAAATCTTCAAAAATCACGATTTTTAAGCCACTGTACATGTAAACTTCACCTCAACGCTGAAAGGTTACATTACTTCTTGAAATAAGCCATATTTGAAATATAAATAAGAATATTTTTTTCAAACTGTATATAATCGAGTCCAATATTGTATATAATCGAATCACATATAATCGAGTCTGTATATAATCAAGTCCGACCTGTATTCCTAATTCTAGCATTCTTCGTACGTTGGCAATCCAGTAGTAGGGGAAAAGGGGGGAATTTGGACCACCTAAGCAAATCGCCTAATATTTCCAAACCAATACGGTCTAAATAAAAAATGTCACATTGTATACTGAGCTACACTTGTTTTCTCTCAATCAAAAATGTTTAATCATTATATCAAGCTTCAAATTACCAAATATATCATAAAATAAAAGAGATGATTTTTGGACATTAAAATTTGATGCGGGATGATTTCGACCGTCTGTGGGATGATTTGGTCCAGTGTGTGTTTCATCGAAAAAAACATACTTATGTTTATTTAAAGTATTTTGGGGTAATGTTACAATCAGTAACAGTGTTCTGGGATCGATACCAGGTGTCTTGGCCAGATTCCAGACCAGAAAAATTTTCAAACACTTTCGATGCTTGGTCAAAGAAAATCCGAGATCTTGATTCGTGTGTTCTTTGAATCGGTCCTTTGTTCGAGATATTAATGGGACATCATGGTCACGGCCAGGAATTGATAGGTAACGAACAGTTATATTTGTTACAATCTTCCAGGCGATCAAATGGTAAAGGGTGTGTCACATCAAATTGCATCACGGAAAAAACGCTGTAGAAATTTATTTTTTAGGAATTATATCTTCAGCTTTCGCTTATAATCAGATAAGAGTGTATAGATCACGTTGGCCATGCTTCACTGTCAATTTTTCGTAAATTTGGAAAAATGTCGTCGAACGAAAAAGAGCGTCGTGAATTAATCCTGTGCACTCATTTTGAGAATCCGGAGTTGTCACATCGGGACATCGGTAAGATGCTGGGAATCGTCCAATCCACGGTCAGCAGAGTACTAAAACGATACTTCGAGAACCTAACCATCGACCGGAAGGTGAAGAACGGCAAAAATGGATGCTCCGTCAGTAAAAAAGATCACAAGCGCGTAGTTAAGCAGTTTAGACGTGATCCGAGAAGTTCGGTCCGGGATGTCGCCAATAAGCTGAATTTGTCAAGTTCATTCGTCCAGCGGGGAAGACGCGAGCCCGGAAGCTGTACACCGAAATGCTGACGAAGCCGCATTGTCTGGTAATGGACGACGAAACCTAAGTCAAAGCGGACTTTCGTCAGCTGCCGGGCCTGTTGTTCTTCTCCGCAGACGACAAATTTTCAGCGTTCCGTAGGAGATTCGCAAGCAGAAACTATCCAAGTTTGCCAAAAAGTACATGTTGTGGCAAGCGATCTGCTCTTACGGAAAGCGGAGCGCCCCCTTCGTGATGACCGGCACGGTAAACGGGCAGGTTTACCTTAAGGAGTGCCTACAGAAGCGCTTACTATCACTATTGAAGCAGCACGAGGGCCCGACCATTTTTTGGCCGGATCTCGTTTCGTGTCACTATTCAAAGGACGTGTTGGAGTGGTACGAAGCCAACGGGGTCACCTTCGTGCCAAAACCCGCCCAACGCGCCGGAGCTTCGCCCAATAGAGAAATATTGGGCGATTATGAAGCAGGCCCTCCGGAAGAACCCAAAAGTTGTCAAATCGGAGGCGGACTTCAAGAGAAAATGGATTTCTGTTAAAAAAAGCTACAACCTGACGTTGTACAGAACCTTATGGACGCGGTAAAGAGGAAGGTGCGAGCATACGGGCTTGGGCTCGAAGTATGAATAAAAAGAAAATGCCAAAAGTTGTTTAATAGTTTTTATTTTACTGTCTAAAATTTTCAAAAGGATAGGTCTACTGGGCGAATTTCTACAGCGTTTTTTCCGTGATGCAATTTGATGTGACACACCCTTTAGTTGCCCACTCTCTGCCATAACAGCGACGGTCGGACTTGTAACAAAGGCACCGATCTTTATTGCCTTGTTATATACTGGTTCAATCGTTTTTAGTGGTTTTTCGTCACCTCGGCTGAAGATGCTAACTCCATAGAGGATTTTTGGTATTAACCAAGCATTTACTATCCGTAAAAGAGATTCCCTATGACCGGAAGCTAGGTTACCAGAAATCGCCATCAGTAGATTTAATCTATTGCGGGCATCTTTTTTGTCCGTCTGAGCATGTGGTATAAAACTCAGTCTCTTGTCAAAAGTTACTCCAAGTATTTTGAGAGTTTTGACAAAGGTTTTCGAAAATTGCTGATGCAGCGACGCTCGCTGAAACTAGCACAATGTCATCTGCATATAGAAGGATTTTTACATTTTCTGGAATTTTGGCAAAAAGGGACTGCATAATAATTATGAAGAGGGTTGGCGATACAACCAAGCCTTGGGGAATTCCATTTTCTTGGATTTTTAATGAAGATTTTGTGTTTTTTTTCCAAAATATATATTTTTATCAAGGCTCATATGGCGTTAGCCTTACGGGGCCGGGAGTTCAATACTTTGACAATGTTTCTTATTATCTATGTTATTAATATGTAACCGATTACTCGCGGTCGGCTCGAGGTTAGTATTACAAGTGTTTTCGTAATTCGGATGTTGCTGTCTCCAATGCTCTGTACGTGTGCCCGACACGGGATACTTCCTATTGGGATGCAGCTGACCCTTAATCAGCAACGCCCCCCTAGACTGTACCTCATATCTAGCGTGGTGCGTGGATAGAATGGTCACTAGCCGGCGCAATCATCAGTTCGTGTAAAGTTGTCATGAGCGGTACAACCTTTGGCTCTTGTTGAATGATCAGTGGACTGCACAACCTTTGGCCCGTGTATCTGTAAAGAGTGTGTGTATGTATTGCCGCGACTAAGTTAAAGTTTATCGATCGGATAGGAGGGATATAAAACGGGGACACAACGAAGGAAACATCATTAAACGTTGACATCGGCGTTTCTGAGGAACAGGTATAGATGAAGCAGAAGATCAGGATCACGGCTACCTAAGATATCCCGGACGGGGATCTCCGATTGTCTGCCTTGTGCTCTCAGTGCTCTAGAGAGCTGAGAGCGAGCAGTATGGAACCGGATACACGACCAGACAACATGCTCGATGTCGTGGTAGCCATCGCCACAATCACAAAGATTGTTTGCTGCGAGCCCAATGCGATAGAGATGCGCGTTTAGGTTGTAGTGATTGGACATAAGCCGAGATATCACGCAAATGAAATCACGACCTACATTCAATCCCTTGAACCATGCACTCGTCGAGACCTTAGGGATAATCGTGTGTAACCAACGACCGAACTCATCTCCACTCCACATGCGCTGCCAACTAACGAGCGTGTACTGACGAGGAATGTGGAAAAATTCATTATAAGCAATTTGCCTTTCAAAAAGTGTGCCTTCTAAAGCGCCCACCTTAGCTAGCGAGTCCGCCTTCTCATTCCCCGGAATCGAACAATGAGAGGGAACCCATGCTAAGGTAATCTTGAATAATTTTTCGGCCAAAACACTCAATAGTTGTCTTATTCTAGTTAAGAAATAAGATGAGCGTTTATCAACCTTCATTGAGCGGATTGCCTCTATTGAGCTGAGACTGTCTGAAAAAATAAAATAGTGGTCGATGGGCAATGTTTCAATGATCCCCAGTGCGTAGTATATCGCACCCAGTTCAGCGATATACACGGAACAAGGATCTTTGAGTTCGATAAGATTTTGTGTTGTTGATTATGGTTCAGAAAGTTATATTTTCTAGGAAACTTTTCACATAAAAAGCTAGTCTTCCACTGATCCCCCAGTAGAAGAGACTCTTCAATACTGGATATCTCCATGCTCGATCAAATGCCTTACTTAATTCAAGTGATGCCACATCTGCGTGGTGATCTTTCTCAATAACGTCATGTACAATAGCGTCTAATTCTTCGAGGTGATCTTCTGTGTATTTTCCCTCACGAAAAGCGAACTATCTTGGATCGAGCAGCTTATTAGACTCTAAGATGGTCTTTAAGCGTCGATTTACTATCCTTTCTAGAACTTTTCCAACACTTTTGATCAAAAGAGTTATAGGTCGGAAATTGTCTAGAAGATGTTGGCTTTTGTCTGGTTTCGAGAGTGAAACTATCAAACCTTCTTTCCAGCAAATGGGGATATTCCCGCTGGACCATACCTAATTGTAAAGTTTCAATAAAACTTTTTTCCAAGGTAGGTCAGGTTGCTTAGCATAGGATAGCAAATCTCATCTGGTCCTGCAGAGCCTTGGTTGACTCTACTAAGTGCCCATTTAAGATCAATAATGGAAAAGTCCCTGTTGTAATCAAATTCAGAATCGGAGTTGAAATCAATGGGCTCATTTTCGTATTCCGATTTTCTGGTTTGGAAATTGATTTTGTAGTTATGGTTGGATGAGGCTTTGACCAAATGTTCCCCAAAAGCTTCTGCTATTGTTTTATGGTCAATAGTGTATTGTCCGTCAATAAAGAGATTATATTGGTTTGTTCTCTTTTTACCATTTAGCCTACCAATTTTATTCCATAAGTCTTTTGATGACGTTTGAAGATTGATATCCTAAACAAACTTGGTCCTATTGTCTTGTTTGGCTTTAAATATGGCAGACCTAGCTTCGCTACGCGCCTTCTGGAATTCCTTCAACAGAATGGGCTTGAGCGGACTATTCGAGTTGGTGTTCCTTAATTTTCGTAGTGCCTTTCTTCTGCATTTAATAGCAGTTTTTACCTCAGGGGTCCACCAAGGGACGCACTTTGTTGTAAAGCAATTTCAAGGATTGGCTGAGAAAAGTTTTCTACAGACCAATCCTGTCTGGCTAAGAGGCGGTTTTGAGTCTCTAACTGATAGCTAGTCCAATCTGCAAATTCAAATTTTCAGCTTGGTCTAGCAGGGACTTCATGACAAGATTGGCCAAGGGAAATAATAATGGGGAAGTGATCACTATAGACAGACATAGACATTCCATAATAGCTTCGAAACAAGTTGACTAGAAATAATAGTCAAATCAATGGCGGTAGTAAGTCCAGTGGAAGAATGTTATCTGGTATGTTGGCCATTATTCAAAATGTGAAGAGAGTGATCTGAAGTGAAATCTTCAATTGTTGCTCCTCTTCTATCAAGGTATGTGCTACCCCTAGTATGGGAGTGAGCGTTAAGGTCAACTATAATTGAGGGGCTCAGAATGCAAGGGGTGTAAGGGGCTCTTCATCAACTTTTTATTTAGTTAATAACTCAACTGTAAAAACGTTCCAATTTATGTTTGCTATAGAATCCGATAGATGAAGTTCTGACCTTTTTTTGCACGTTGGTAAATACAGCTGGGAATGTATTTGCAGCTAAGTTATGACCCGAAGAGAGAGTCGATGTAGAGAAATCAATCAAATCACTTACACCCCTTTCATTCTAAGCCCCTCAATTATAAACGGGGTGATGAAATGAATGAATGAATGAATTGGGAATTTAACTAAAATTCCTATTGCTTGCAATGGAGTATCAAGTTTAAGAAGTTTGTGGGGGTCCCGGTTTTAATTGCAATTGCAACCCCATTTGAAGAGGGGGTGGGGCCTTCCTTAATTTAAGTTACATAATTTTTTTGTAACCTGAAGAAAAATTACCAGTAGTCATTGTTTGCCGAATGCATGAAACAATGGGATTTATTTCTGAAGTTAAAAGGTTCAAGTCAGTAAGTCTGCTTCTAAGACCTCTAACATTCTATTGGATGGCTAGATTATTGAAATCTTTGAAATTTATATTAGAGTTATGAAATTTATATTAGTAGCCATTTCTAAAAATTATACGTTGTGAGTGACAGAATAAATGGAGTAAATGGTCGAGTTGGTACTCTAATCGGTCCAAATTTGAGGAATTCAGGTGCTACTGCTCCCATTACAGTTATTATCAAAGTTGGTAGAGAGGTTATTGTTCCATCTTTACCATTCTTTCTTGTCATACGGAAAATTTTTAATGACATTTTGTTCGCTTAACCATGAGGTCTTTTTCAGACATGTCGGCTTGATGGCTTCCCAGCATGTCACAACACGTTTGGTAATGTTAAGTGTTGGGTGGAGATCAATTTTAATTTTTGTTCCGCCAACCAATATTTTGCGGGATAGAAGTATGTCAACATGTTCCGGATTTCGTACTTTTAGAACATATCTAGAACGATTGTTCTCCGTACGTGCATTCTCAATTTCTCCCTTGATAGCACCCTGTATGGATTTTCCCACGATAAACGGGTTCTTTGGGAGAGTGCAACCTTCTTCTGCTTGAAGCGAAAGGAATTGTGTCTGCCCGAACTCACCATCCATCTTGGAGCAGTACTTACTAAATTAAACTTTGTTTGTGTATATCAGGTGGCATAGAACCACCACTGCTTTTTGCCGCCATATTGACGGCTGAGTTAATTAACCCACCGGGTTATCAATATAAATATGTTACTTTCGAACAAAGTAAACGAAAAGAGAATTGTCGCTTACCGATAAATTTTCTGTTAGAAGATCAGTGATAAACGGTATCACCACAAATTCAGAGACACTATGTAAACAAACCTAGTGATGCAAGTGATGCAGGGAAACGATTGACTGAATTAAAATTGTGAATCGCTCCTACATTAGATGCTTGTTATTGAAAGCACGGTTAGGTAAATGTACGAAAATAAATAAACAAATGTAAGGTAGAATGAGAGAACTAGGGAAGTATAATGTATAACATATCGAACAAATCCTAGAAAATTTTTGATTCGATTGCTATGCATAAAAATCTGTACGCAGTAGAAATAGTTAATAACGTTAAATTCATTTCATATAAACAAGACGCGATTTTTAATACAATCTTACGTAAAAACTGGTTTACGTGGACTATTCAACGCACCACTTTTCCATGGTTTCACAATTAGTGTACCCGGAAACAAAACGAAATGAACGCAGTGATGATTCCATACCTGCCAATTCTGCCGGCACGCTAGTGCTTGTTCCTTGCTGCGAGGGGTCTTCAGTCATCCGCAGAGGAACTAGCCCGAACATTCCCGGATGGCCAGGATGGTACTGGAAACGCTCGTGGTAAGCAGCCACTCGCAAAGTTGGAAGCACGCAGGGCATATCTGGCGGATGAAAGCATTAGAGTGGTTCAGCATAATCTTTGATGATAGGTCTCGCCAGGAAATGCACGCATGAAGCGCATGATATGGTTGGATCAGTCCGTCGAATAGACTAATAGAGCGGACTTTTTTCATTAAATTCTAACAATTGTTAATAATGAAAATTTAAACAATTTAAACACAAGATGATTCTATTAAAACAAGTTAGATGCTCGATGAATTTTACACAATTTCTACAAATTTACACTATAAATCAGATTATTTCAGTCAGATTTTTGATTCCCCTTTATTTTTGGATTTGTAAAACAGCCTAAAAGCTGCCTAACCTTCGCAATTCTGTTTCATTGTTTCCAAGTGTTCTAGTTCTCCCGTGTTTCCGTGAAGCTGATCGCGAGCTGATCGGACAAGTCTGAGAATCGATCCGATAACGGTGTTTTTTTTTCACTCAGATTTATATTGTGTTTTTTTCATCAGCGCTTGCGAGTGAAGCGAGCACAATAAAAAGTGGTGCACGATCGAGACGCTGAGGATCCAGTTCAGTACACACATTCATCACACGCTACACAGCAGCGGCAAGTAGAAGTTTATTTTTCTATTGTTCCATATATCATTCCTTCAACCTCCTGTGTACGATTTACACCATTGTCCAACATTGTATTTACCGAATCGGCAAGCGTTGGCATTAGGGGTGTACATTTTTCTTACATTACCGTTGAACTTTTGTTGAAACTTTTTTTCATTTTTGAATTTTATGCAATAAAAAATTGAAATAAATATAATTCATATATACCTTGAATAGAAATATTATTTGTTTACTCTTTTTTTAAATTTTTTTATTATTATTCTATACTGTTCACATTTCTGATGCTGACCCACCTCCTGAAGAGCAGGAGGATGAAGTAGACGATGAGGAGGAAAATTCTGTGTATGAAGTAAAAAGTTCTGAAGATGAGGAAATTGATGAAAAACACGATTTTCGTCTAAAGGAATACCCGGAGGGATTCAAAGGTCCATTCATTGTATACTTTAGACGAAAATCAAAACCTCTTAATGTCATTCGCATCTCAAAAGAACTAACGCAGAAATTTTCCAATGTTACTGAAATTACTCGGATGGGGCCAGACAAATTACGAGTTGTCGTCTTCAGCAGAACCCAAGCGAATGAAATAACGCGCTGTGATCTCTTTGCGATCGAGTATCGCGTATACGTACCCTGTTGCAATGTTGAAATAGACGGTGTAATAAACGAAAAGGGTTTGACTCGAAAAGAGATACTCGATGGTGTCGGTCGCTTCAAGAACTCCTCACTTAAAAATGTGAAGATTCTTGAATGCGATCGACTGAAATCTGTGTCACTTAAAAATGACAAACGAGTTCTCAATCGGACAAACTCTTTTCGTGTGACATTTGAGGGTTCCGCCCTTCCAAACTACGTTGCAATAGGTGCACTTCGTTTACCTGTTCGGTTGTTTGTACCCCGGGTAATGAAATGCAACAAATGTATGCAACTCGGTCACACGGCCGCCTTTTGTTGCAATAAACAACGCAGATTGTGGAGAGAGTCATGATGAGAATCCATGCGCGAAAGAGCGCAAGTGTCTTCATTGCGACGGGGGCCCCCATGATCTTTCTCAATGCCCGGTGTACATACAACGAGGGGAAAAAATCAAGCGTTCCTTAAATGAACGTTCCAAGCGGACTTATGCAGAAATGCCTAAGAGTTCCGTTCCAACGACTCAAGACAATCCCTACTCCATTCTGCAGAACGACGAGCCTGTTGCTGACGCTCCCAATGCAGGAAGTTCCGGTACATCGCAGGGTGCCATCAGGAAAAGAAAAATTACTTCTTTTCCATCACTCCCCAGAAAGAAGACCGAAACTTCCCAAGTTGGAATGAAACCTCGTATCAAACGTGCTGAGAATAGACCGAAGGAAGTACCTCCTGGTTTAAGCGGTTCTTCTACGCACCAGGGGTCCTCAGCACTCCCCGGAGCAGAATCCAACACGTCTGTTCCTTTTTCGCGGTCGAGGCAACAGTCACAATCTGGCTTGCTTGCGCTTTCTGACCTGGTGGACAACATTTTAAATGCTTTGAATATAAATGACCCTCTTAAAAGCATAGTATTATGTTTGCTTCCGATTGTGAGAACATTTTTGAAAGAAAAATGTGGTTTTTTAGCAGCGTTCATTTCCCTCGATGCCTAATTCAGTGCAAGAGGTCAAGGATTTGACCACTGTAATACAGTGGAATTGCAGAAGCATCATCCCTAAACTAGATCAATTTAAATTTTTAGTTCATAGTTCTAACTGTGATGTATTTTCCCTCTGTGAAACATGGCTTTCTTCAGCCGGCGAGCTGAATTTCAACGATTTCAACATTATTCGCCTCGATCGAAATGACTCGTTTGGTGGCGTACTATTGGGGATCAAAAAATGTCACTCCTTCTATAGAGTCACTCTCCCATCGATGACAGGCATTGAAGTTGTCGCTTGTCAAACACAATTCAATGGCAAAGACCTCTGCATTGCCTCGATATATATTCCTCCAAGAACTATGGTTGGCCGCCATCAGTTTTTTGATATCATCGAGGCATTGCCGGAGCCGCGGCTAATCTTAGGTGACCTCAACTCACATGGAACAGCATGGGGATCACTCTACGATGACAACCGTGCCACTTTGATTTATGATCTGTGCGACAACTTCAAATTGACAGTTTTAAATACTGGGGAAGCAACTAGAATAGCCAACCCTCCTGCACGGGCAAGCATGCTAGACGGTGACCGGAATAAATCGCCACAGTAAACAACTGCAACAGAAACAACCGCTTAGAAAAAGTGTAGTAGGCTAGAAATATTTGGCGCGGGAAAAACATCATGTGCCTCACATTTCTATTATAAATTTATTCTCTTGTTCTCGTTTTTCGAAATTTATTCTGAGGACAATGTAATGGGGACGAAGTCCCCATTTGGCGAGGATAAGGAATCGAGGCGGCCCATGCCGCCAAGATGACGCAATCCGAGTCCACCGCCGACCCGCCGTCGGAAGCGGCGGTGTCTCGCACGCAAACCTGGGATCCACTGATTGCCCGGTTAGTTTGAAACATAGGATACGATCCTTTAGCAATGTCCGACCGAGCTCTAGCGAGCGTCGGACGGTATACGTCTGCCCGGGGCGTTACGTTTGCCTGGGGCGATACGTTTGCCCGGTTAATTCTTGTTTTGAAATACAATACCGCGCCACAATATTTATAGCCTACTACACATTTTATAAGCGGTGGTTTCTGTTGCAGTCGTTTTCTGTGGCGATTTATTCCGGGAACCATGCTAGACATATCACTTTGCTATTCTTCGTTATCCCTGGATTGCACGTGGAAGGTAATCCAAGATCCCCACGGTAGTGATCACCTGCCATTAATTTTATCGATCGCCAATGTATCAGGTTCTCGTGAGTCAGTTGATATTGCGTATGACCTCACGAAAAATATTGACTGGAGAAAATTTGCAGAAATAATATCTGAAGCACTTCAATGCATGAACTTCCTCCACGCGAAGAGTATAATTTTATATCGAGTTTGATTTACGAAAGCGCACTTCAAGCTCAAAGGAAACGTGTACCTGCCACTACTTTCCGACGTCGTCCTCCATCACTTTGGTGGGACAAGGAGTGTTCAAAGGTCTACCTTGAAAAATCATCCGCTTTCAAAAAATTCCGGAAAACTGGACTAGTGGAATGGTTTCGAAAGTACCAAGCTCTAGAAGCCAAACTAAAAGGTCTGATTAAAGCAAAAAAGCGTGGATATTGGCGGAAGTTCGTCAATGGTTTGTCAAGGGAGACCGCTATGAGCACTCTTTGGAATACGGCTAGGAGAATGCGTGGCTGGAACCATACAAATGAAAGTGAGGAATACTTTGACCGTTGGATTTTCAAATTTGCAAGGAAGGTTTGTCCCGATTCCGTTCCTGCACAAAACGTCGTACGCGACATTCCGCTCCAATGCGACAATGAGAATTTTTCGATGGTAGAATTCTCAATTGCTCTCCTCTCATGTAACAATTCAGCTCCGGGGTCGGACAAGAATAAACTCAACTTGTTGAAGAATCTTCCAGACTTGGCGAAACAGCGTTTGCTGAACTTGTTCAACAAGTTTCTGGAGCTGAATATTGTCCCACATGATTGGAGGCAAGTGAGAGTGATAGCCATACGAAAACCCAACAAGCCGGCTTGCGATCACAATTCGTATAGGCCGATTGCAATGTTATCCTGTATTCGTAAATTGTTAGAGAAAATGATTCCACTTCGTTTAGACAAGTGGGTTGAAGCGAACAATTTGCTGTCAAATACGCAGTTTGGCTTCCGCCGAGGTAAAGGGACGAACGATTGTCTCGCGCTGCTATCTTCTGAAATCCAAATCGCATTTGCTCGCAAAGAACAAATGGCTTCCGTTTTTCTCGATATCAAAGGGGCATTTGATTCAGTTTCCATGGAAATTCTCTCAGAGAAACTTCATAATCGTGGACTTTCACCAATTCTGAATAATTTCCTGTACAATTTACTGTCAGAAAAGCACATGTTTTTCAATCATGGCAGCTTGAAATCTTCTCGATACAGTTTTATGGGCCTACCACAAGGCTCCTGCCTAAGCCCCCTCTTGTACAGTTTTTACGTCAATGATATAGATGATTGTCTAACTAGAGACTGCACGCTGAGACAACTTGCAGACGATGGAGTTGTTTCCATCACGGGTACTAATCCCGTCGTTCTGCAAAAGTCGTTGCAAGATACCCTGAACAATCTGTTCATGTGGGCCCTCAAGCTGGGTATCGAATTCTCTACGGAGAAAACTGAAATGGTCGTTTTTTCAAGGAAGCACGAACCCGCCCAATTCCAGCTTCACCTATCCGGCAAAACGATCCAACACTCTATGTTTTTCAAATACCTGGGTGTATATTTTGATTCTAAATGTACCTGGGGGAGACACATTGCGTATTTGAAAAAGAAATGCCAGCAAAGAATCAATTTTCTCCAAACAATAACCGGAACATGGTGGGGTGCCCATCCAGGAGACCTCATTCAGTTGTACAAAACAACGATATTATCAGTGTTAGAATATGGCAGTTTTTGCTTCCGATCAGCTGCCAGGATTCATATTCTCAAGCTGGAGAGAATACAATATCGTTGCTTGCGTATAGCCATGGGGTGTTTGCATTCGATACATACGATGAGTCTCGAAGTTTTGGCAGGAGTACCCCCGCTTACTCTTCGGTTCACAGAATTATCCTACAGATTTCTCATCCGTTGCAAGATCATGAATACATTGGTGATTGATAACTTCAAAAATCTACTCCAGCTGACTCCTCAGTCAAGTTTTATGTCTTTATACCATGAGTACCTTACCCACGACGTGCACCCTTCACAAGGCATCTCCAACCAAGTTTGCTTCCCATACTTTTGCAGTTCCTCTGTCATTTTTGATCTGTCCATGCGACAAAAAATCCATGGAATCCCAGATCATCTACGCTCAGATTCTATTCCGCCGATATTTTCGGCAGAATATGGGGGTAAAGTTAGATCTGATAAAATGTTCTTTACTGACGGTTCATTCATAAACGGGTCCACTGGCTTCGGCATCTTCAATGAAAATTCCAGTGCCTCTTTCAAACTCAAAGATCCTTGTTCCGTGTATGTCGCTGAACTGGGTACGATATATTACGCATTAGGGATCATTGAAACATTGCCCATCGACCACTATTTTATTTTTTCAGACAGTCTCAGCTCAATAGAGGCAATCCGCTCAATCTTATTTCCTAACAAGTATAAGACAACTATTGAGTGTTTTGGTCGAAAAATTATTCAAGATTACCTTAGCATGGGTTCCCTCTCATTGCTCGATTCCGGGGAATGAGTAGGCGGACTCGCTAGCTAAGGTGGGCGCTTCAGAAGGCACACTTTTTGAAAGGCAAATTGCTTATAACGAATTTTTTCACATTCCTCGTCAGCACACGCTCGTAAGTTGGCAGCGTATGTGGAGCGAAGATGAGTTCGGTCGTTGGTTACACACGATTATCCCTAAGGTCTCGACGAGTGCATGGTTCAAGGGATTGAATGTAGGTCGTGATTTCATTCGCGTGATATCTCGGCTTATGTCCAATCACTACAACCTAAACGCGCATCTCTATCGCATTGGGCTCGCAGCAAACAATCTTTGTGATTGTGGCGATGGCTACCACGACATCGAGCATGTTGTCTGGTCGTGTATCCGGTTCCATGCTGCTCGCTCTCAGCTCTCTAGAGCACTGAGAGCACAAGGCAGACAATCGGATATCCCCGTCCGGGATATCTTAGGTAGCCGTGATCCTGATCTTCTGCTTCATCTATACCTGTTCCTCAGAAACGCCGATGTCAACGTTTAATGATGTTTCCTTCGTTGTGTCCCCGTTTCATATCCCTCCTATCCGATCGATAAACTTTTACTTAGTCGCGGCAATACATACACACACTCTTTACAGATGCACGGGCCAAAGGTTGTGCAGTCCACTGATCATGCAACAAGAGCCAAAGGTTGTATCGCTCATGACAACTTTACACGAACTGATGATTGCGCCGGCTAGTGACCATTCTATCCTGGATTCCTCGAGTCGAGAAAGACGCACCACGCTAGATATGAGGTACAGACTAGGGGGGCGTTGCTGATTAATGGTCAGCTGCATCCCAATAGGAAGTATACCGTGTCGGGCACACGTACAGAGCATTGGAGACAGCAACATCCGAATTACGAAAACACTTGTAATATTAACCTCGAGCCAACCGCGAGTAATCGGTTACATATTACTAACATAGATAATAAGAAAAATTGTCAAAGTATTGGGCTCCCGGCCCCGTGAGACTAACGCCATATGAGCCTTGATAAAAATATATATTTTGGAAAAAAAAAATCAATATTAAAATTTCCCTCGTGTTTCATCAGTTCTCATCATTGTTATCAGGTTACTGTGATTGCTTGGTAAGTGTTTCGCATTTGGCTATAAAATATAATCAAGTGTAATGTAATTTTAGTTCAAAAAATTACAAAATAAAGTGTCCGAATTTTGAATTCGAATTGTCCGAAGTTGATTGTTATTCGCTTGATTTGAAAAGCATTTTATTCGATGATTTTTCTATGTTTTCAATCAAATAGGTACCAAAGCAGAAAGTTTAAAAAAATATTGACCTAATTTTTTAAAAATATTAACCAAATTCTACCTGTGCATAAAGTTGAGATCTGTTTCCGAAATATGATTCAAATATGAATATGAATTTAAAAAAAACAATTGTGGAAGTGTACACATACATCTCCATAAATAATCGTATGATGGTGACAATTTTCAAGACTGATATGGTCACAAATTACGAAAGATTACTTCAAGATCGTGAGCACTAGAACAGTATTGATCACTGGGGCACTCTGTGTCGTGAATTTTTGATGACATAAACGGTGAAACCAAAAGCTTTAGATGCTTTGGGAACTGCCTATATAACTTGGAATCCAGAAGGTTTTGCAGGTTTATAATATTGGTAGTTCTATTCAGCAAAGATCTACAGATCTTTTTCTCGAATTTTACCGTTAATCGTTTCCCAGAAAAGAAGCTAACAGAGCTGCAAAGAGAGTTGGTAGTGTCAATTATCTCCGATTAAATGTGGCATCTCCGTAGGCTTCTTATATTCTAGAATTAGGATAAAGGTCGTTGAGCCACAGCAGAAAAATTAACGGCACAGGATGACTTCCCTGTGTAATACCATATGTAACTTCGGATGGTGGAATCATAAAGTTAACCTATATTCAAACAAATTTCAGCTATAGTAGACACAATCCGTAATCCGTAAAGGTAATCGAAATGTGGGTATTTTGTGTTGACTTAGTATTTAAGTTTACATACTTTAGAAATAAATAAAGTATAAGGCATAATGTTTTTTGAAGTGGAGCGTTTAGGCATGAATCCATGTTATTCTTCAACTATGTAATTCGTACATGCGTGGTGGATTAAATTAAGAACGATTATCTCGAGGAGTTTAGAGATGACACATAAACAAGCGATTCCGCGGTAATTTTTCAAAAGTGTGTTTTGCTCTTTCTTGAACAGTCAGAAACATTAGATTGTTGCCATAATTTGAGGAAAATAGCATTGAATATAGCGATTGAGTAATGTTGATAAGATTCATATCAATTCAAAAGTTTTGTTCCCATCGAAGTATGTTCCCTAACACAGCCAACAAAACATAGGTGCCTTACATTACATGGCGTGTGTTCAAATTCTTTACTGACACAGCAAATGTGTTGAATTCAATTGAATTCGAAAATTGTTTTATTCAATCAATAATTTAATCAATACAAACAAATGATTACTTGATTAGCCAACGGTAGTCCCACGTCAACCTTGCGGTTATGTCATATATATAACTCACCCATTTTTTAATGGTTATCCAGTTATCCAGTTTACAAACAATTCAATTTCTGTAGAATATTTGTCTAAACAGGGCACTGTTGAGCGCAGCGCACTGAATGGATGATCGACAGGATGGTGGAGGGTGGAGGGACGATGAGAGGACGAGTGTAAGGATACGTGCAAAGGAGACAACAGTGAACCCGTGACCGGAATGAATCGCAACAAAAAACAACTGCAATAGAGAAAACCGCTCAGAAAAAGTGTTGTAGGTTAGAAATATTGTGGTGCGGAAAAAAAACATGATGGGTATAAATGCCTTACAGAAAAAAGCGTACTTTCTATTATAAACTAGCTGACCCGACGAACTTCATCCCGCCCAAAATAAATTTTTTGATTCGAATACTTTCAAACATCCACGTTTTCTTACTAAGTGAAAGTTAGTGAGTCCAATCACTGAACTCTTAATTGATTGATTACACTTTGGCCCTTTACAATTTCCTTTTACTATAAATTGTCTAGTACTTCTACAAAAATTCGCCCTTATAATATAAAATTATTTTCAGACACAATTCTCGTTCAAGATTCTTCACGCATTTGGAAATAACATGTTTCTCCGTTGCATGGAATACATGTTTGATACAGAGAATATTACAAAATAAAGACAGTTCAAATCGGACCATTTCTTCCTCGGGTTTAGGGCACACCAACACATTTGGCCTTCCGTTTTTGTTTATATAGATAGAAGATATAGGAATGCGTTATTCCGTCTGAAAATCCTTTTCAACTTTCGAACAAAAATCAATTTCGTTAGGGCCAACATCAAATGGACTAACAACGCTTAGCTAATTGTAGAACATATGGGAATTCAATTTTCCGAATTTTCCGATTTTTCTCTCCGCTATATTGATCTACGGGAAGAGACGAATACAACGAAATATAGATGACTCAAATTGAACCTTTCCTTTCTCGGGTTTTGCGCTTACATTCTTCCAAAAATGGAAGTGAAAGTGACGAACCAGCCGAAATGTGTTGAAAGTCACTATAATAGAGAAAAAAAAAATATTGAATAGGATGTACGTTGTCGGTTTTCATACCGTGGTGGTTGTACGAATTCTTGATTTTATGCGCTATCAAATAGCTAACGTTAGTGCGGGAACAAATAATCACCTAGAGCCGCACTGTGTGTAATACGAGAAGAATGTCGCGATGAGTGCGTTACGTGTATTGTTCTGAGAGCGTGTATTGTTCTCGCGAGAACAAGAATGAATCATGAATCAACCATTATCAGCATTGGTCAAAATCCAAAAATGTATTTTTGATTATTTTTGGCTAAAGGGAGCTTCTGTAAATTCAGGAGTGTGTTGGATTTATTGGTGTAATGGTGTTGTTTTGAATTATAGAGGCATCAAGCTTTCTCAGTTCATTCGTCTCTAGCATTGAAGAAAAATCCAATTTGTAAAAATAAACTAAGCAACTCGGCCTTGAGAAATGCTATTTAAAAAGCTTTGTTGCCGTCCGGTCGATAGCTGGATTACTGATAAATCGCTAATGACTTATTTGGGATTTTTTTTTCAATCGATAATTAAATTTTCGTGATTTCAATCATTGCTTTCTGGTTAAATGTAAAGTATTTTCTGCGTTGAGAGTTGTGTTTTTTGATTGATGACTGAAGATGAAAATTTGTTTCGAAGTTATTCTTTACATCTACGCCGGCGCCACTCAACAGATTCTGTTCGGGTTTTTCGTTGCCCTTTTGCGTCTTCTGAGATGTTTCTTTCTGCGTTGGAGATGTAAGTTTGCTAAAAGATACTGAAAACTACTTTGATATTTAAAAATATCGGTATTTCAGTTTGAGTGCTCTAGACAGCGAGCAACCAACAGTACATGTTAATGCTTAGGATGAATTTGACGAAATTCGCGAAACGTTCGCGCTCATCACTCAGTGAAAGCATTCATTTATCAGCCCTTTGATTGCTATGAAATATTTGTATCAAAGAGTTCTATTATTAAATTTCTCGCCGACAATTGGCGACAATCTGCGTTGGAGATGTAAGTTTGCTAAAAGATACTGAAAACTACTTTGATATTTAAAAAGATCTGTATTTCAGTTTAAGTGCTCTAGACAGCGAGCAACCAACAGTACATGTTAATGCTTAGGATGAATTTGACGAAATTCGCGAAACGTTCGCGCTCATCACTCAGTGAAAGCATTCATTTATCGGCCCTTTGATTGCTATGAAATATTTGTATCAAAGAGTTGTATTATTAAATTTCTCGCCGACAATAATTTCGTAGTTCTATGTTAACAACTCGGTCGTGTCTTGGACATCTTCCTTCTTTATTTTTTTTGTCTTTTGCAGCCCGCGACACCATGACAAACCCTCGTGGCCCTTATGAAGAAAAGGTTGAGTACCGCTGCTCTGTAGACTACAAAAAAGAAGGATAAGGAGAAGAAGGAGAAGAGAGATGTGTATTCAATGAATCATGAATTCGTTCAGTTGTTTGTGCAAAAACACGGAAACCATCGGCTCCATTCAGGACAAATTTTTGGTTGCCCTTAATAGTTTTGGTTTGTCTAATAAATAGTTGATTTTGATATTTCGATTCGATTCATTCTCAAACAATATTCCAATAAAATAATTTCAATAAAAAACTGTTTTCGTGCGATTCCTCATTGGTGCGATCCATTTTGTGCGATTTTATTATTTGTGTTATTGGTTTGTATGATTTTAGTAATAAAATCCCACAAAAAGCTGTATTTATGAGGAATTACACAAAACCATCCATGAAATACCGTAAACAAAAGGTTTTATTTCGACAACTTGGAAAATTTGATTATTGCTTGGCTTATTTGCGCTATATTTCACAGTTTCACGTCGATAAAGATAAAAACGTAAGCCAGGCACCTGTAAATGTGAATAGAGTTGATTGTTTTACGCTACAAGAGCCAATCAAGCATATTTGAACTGAATTGGTTCATTACAACCAAGCTGAACCTGAACCTTCAACCTAATAATTTCATGTGCAATAGTTCACAGATAATCCGAGAATTTTTGACGTAGGACTACGTCCTTCATTTCTATACCGGGGTGTAAAATCAAAGTTTCGAAAACAAAAGCGTTACGCCGGAGACTGAGATTTTGAGCGTTAATAGCTCCTAAACAACTGAACGAAATGGTATGATAAACACTTCATTCGAAACATAAAATGTCTACGCGTTATATACTTGTTACTTTTTGATCCAAAAACTTGTTTCAATAGCCTTAAATTGCTTTCAAAACAGGCTATTGAAATCACCAATCGGTATTTAACCAAGCGCCGCTCGGAAACCCACTCAGTTATGATTGAACAGCGATTGGAGCATGTTGTCGCTGTTGTGGTGGAGCTAACTTCGTTCAACATGAAAGCGCTGATGGGCCTGTTTGTGCATCTTAGGCCAGAATCTATCTATCAGGAGGAGAGTGAGATGCCACTGAAAAGGCGACTAAGAGAGTATCAGCATCGAAAAACGGTTCCGCTTGAGGCATCGGAACAGCCGCCAATCACACACACATACACGCGCAGAATTCTTTTCATTTGGTTGCTATCCAGCATCGAGAAGATGTTACCGTTGCTGAAAAATAATCTGCCATTTCGCGGGCAACGGAAAATGTTTCGCATCGCGAAAATCATATAATTTTCAATCGATTATTGCTCAGTTGCCGATAGTTTCAAACTAAGAGAATTCATTCGCCTCTAGTTTGCCTTCCAAATTGCCATCGTAAACCACACCTTCTCTCGATTAAATCACGGACAAAAAGCATACTTAAGTGATATTCTGGTGGTGAAACGCATCATTTTTTGTGTGAACAGTGACCGAACAACATCGTTGCTGGACGAGCTGGATGACGAGGGATCGAGTGCCTTTCTCAAGGCAATGAGGGTGGAGGTGTAGTGCAGGAGTAGAGTAGAGTTTTCCAAGGGTCTTTCTCAAGGCTAGAGACGAATGAACTGAAATAGTTTAAAGTCTCTATAATACAAAACCTAAACTAACCGGAAACGCATTATTCTTCGTGAGAACATCAACTGGATGCATCGAAGCAGCCGCCACACACACACACACACACACATTTTATATAGATCTTGTTATGACTTTATTTATACCAATTGTTTCTTTTCAGATCAGCACATGGGCTCACCATTCAAACCATCCGGAAATCACTCATTTCAGGTCCACATAACACCAAACCGATTCTTTTCATGACCACTTCACAACTTTGTAAGAGTTGAATTGAAGTTTTCTGAATATATATGATAATTTCATACATATACTCACCGCTCACAGATTTACAAGAAGAACTTTCACCAATCTTGCAATTTATTCATTCATCCATTCATTGAGAATTGATTCAGATGCAACTTTAAACAAATGGTCACTAAACAAACGATAGTCCTACGTCACCCTTGCGGTTATACCACAGATATAACCCACTTTTTTTCATTTCCGATATAGAAAAAATAGAGATATCTTTCGTGATCATTATATTCTAATACATTTTCTATCCTATAAGACGTAGGGTAAAGCTGTTGTAAAGCAATGTTGAATAATATAAAAATACGAACAAATGAGCCAATATAATTCAGAATTGAATACAGAATTCAGCAACAACTAAAGGGTGTGTCACATCAAATTGCATCACGGAAAAAACGCTGCAGAAATTCGCCCAGTAGACCGATCCTTTTGAAAATTTTAGACAGTAAAATAAAAACTATTAAACAACTTTTGGCATTTTCTTTTTAATCATACTTCGAGCCCAAGCCCGTATGCTCGCACCTTTCTCTTTACCCCGTCCATAAGGTTCTGTACAACGTCAGGTTGTAGTTTTTTTTGAACAGAAATCCATTTTCTCTTGAAGTCCGCCTCCGATTTGACAACTTTTGGGTTCTTCCGGAGGACCTGCTTCATAATCGCCCAATATTTCTCTATTGGGCGAAGCTCCGGCGCGTTGGGCGGGTTCATTTCCTTTGGCACGAAGGTGACCCCGTTGGCTTCGTACCACTTCAACACGTCCTTTGAATAGTGGCACGAAGCGAGATCCGGCTAGAATATGGTCGGGCTCTCGTGCTGCTTCAATAGTGGTAGTAAGCGCTTCTGTAGGCACTCCTTAAGGTAAACCTGCCCGTTTACCGTGCCGGTCATCACGAAGGGGGCGCTCCGCTTTCCGCAAGAGCAGATCGCTTGCCACACCATGTACTTTTTGGCAAACTTGGATAGTTTCTGCTTGCGAATCTCCTCCGGAACGCTGAATTTGTCCTCTGCGGAGAAGAACAACAGGCCCGGCAGCTGACGAAAGTCCGCTTTGGCGTAGGTTTCGTCGTCCATTACCAGGCAATGCGGCTTCGTCAGCATTTCGGTGTACAGCTTCCGGGCTCGCGTCTTCCCCACCATGTTTTGCTTTTCGTCGCGGTTAGGAGCCTTCTGAACCTTGTATGTACGCAGGCCCTCCCGCTGCTTGGTCCGCTGGACGAATGAACTTGACAAATTCAGCTTATTGGCGACATCCCGTACCGAACTTCTCGGATCACGTCTAAACTGCTTAACTACGCGCTTGTGATCTTTTTCACTGACGGAGCATCCATTTTTGCCTTTCTTCACCTTCCGGTCGATGGTTAGGTTCTCGAAGTATCGTTTTAGTACTCTGCTGACCGTGGATTGGACGATTCTCAGCATCTTACCGATGTCCCGATGTGACAACTCCGGATTCTCGAAATGAGTGTACAAGATTAATTCACGACGCTCTTTTTCGTTCGACGACATTTTTCCAAATTTACGAAAAATTGACAGTGAAGCATGGCCAACGTGATCTATACACTCTTATCTGATTATAAAACCAAAGCTGAAGATATAATTCCTAAAAAATAAATTTCTACAGCGTTTTTTCCGTGATGCAATTTGATGTGACACACCCTTTAGCAATGATTACTCGTACTTTATTGCGAGCTATTTGATAAAATTTTCAAAATGCACAATTTTAAAAAAAAAACTCTTGAGATCACGAACAACTAGATGACGGCGACCAAACCAAACGGTCACATTTGGTATCAACAAGAGGATAGTAACGGACATAAATTTTTCATTTCAAAGACATACGAAAAACTATCAGAGAGAAAAGCACGCTAACAGGGCACATATTTTCTTAGTAAGCAGTCGTTTCATTTTATACTATTTTGTCCTTCTTCCTTATTTTTGGCGTACAGGAACAATCCAGAAAAATCCCGGAGAAAAACGTATTGTGCCCCATTTTTCCCATTACATATACAGGCGCCCGGATACGTACACCCTATTTAATGTGCATCTGATAGAGCTTTTTCTCAGTCTACTACGATGGGGGACGGCACTTCTTTTCTCGTTTCTTTCATTTTGCTCGACACACACACACGCACTCTGAGGGGAAGGAACGATGTGTTCGCATTCGGGAGGGGAATGATGCCCTGCGTTTGGGGTGGGTCGATGGTTCTTGCGCTCGTAAGCGATATGGTGACGGCTCGAGGCGCGACATTTCCCCGAAATAGCGTGACACTAATTCGTATAAATGAACGACGTAACAAGCAATTTCCTTGATTAAACAATTTAATACGTGAGCTTCCCCGTCTCTTCCACGAGAACTTAAAGAGAATATGTTTGGATATTTTCCGCTACATTTGCACACAATCAACGCACGAATATTTTAAGCTGCCAAAACTCACCATTGATGGGTTTTATGTCTCCGTTGGATTGATGCGAGGAAGCGCTGGAGTTGGGCGTGGTGGAAACCGTCGATAGCGGAGAACCAGGTTTGATATCCTTTGGTGTCGTACTTCCGGCGCTGGACTTTTGTTCACTCTTCACCGATGACGAATCCGGATTGTTATTGTTGTTATTACTGGCACTGCTGTTGTTGTTGTTGTTGTTATTGTTATTGCTGGACACTTTCTGCTGGGCGATCCGCTCCTGTTTGCGAAATTTTGCCCGTCGGTTCTGGAACCACACCTGGAATGGAACGAACAAGGGAATCGTTAGTTATCTTGATTGTTTTACAATCTCCCAACTTTCATAACAACTAATTATAATTTCAGTTCAAATCGCAGTTCGCTCGTTCCTTCGATTGCGGTTAGGCGTCTGTTTGTTGGTGGCACTGAAGATACCAGGTTCTTTCGCCTTCGAACTTCTCCGCCGCCGAGTAGGCAGCAAGGGGAAGCAATTCCACCGAAGCGAACGCGGAGAATGGAACTTTCAAATTAATTAGCCAAAATTCACGTTCAGATTAGTAAAACGACAATGAGTTGCGGGAAATTCAGATTTAATTGGTTTCAGGCAATACAGAGGGCCAACCTTTAAGCCACACAACGCTCAAGCTTTACCAACCGGAGAAATTCCCCGAATGTGAATGTGTGTTGCCTCAATCGGTCCGCTCCGGTGCACATTGTTGACCGTAAATATCTATTTAACTGCAATTGGAAAGAAAAACAAAATACTTGGGAGCCAAACAATCCCAAAGAAAGCATCCCGGACGTCCAGGGAGGGACTGACCGAAGGGTTTGGTCACTTTGAGATGTCCATTTTCATGCGACGTTCTCTTTGCCTGCAAATACATTCGCTTCCAAACCTCTATTTTTTCCTTCCCCTGTTCGGGTCTTCGAATGAATTGTTTATTTTAATCATTTATAATCAAATAATGAATTAAGAAAGTTGAACTCGTTTCGTATCTGACCATTTTATTTTGAGATTCTTTTCTTCTGTGTTCTCCCCGAAATCAGACCGAGAACATACATACGAACGTACTCACATTCGCAGCGGTGAGGGGGAGCGGTTGAATCCATTCGCTCTGCTGTGTGTATGACAGTTGACAGTTGTTTAAGACGCCATCTTGGAAGACGACAGCAGCTGAGGCAAAAGTTTCTTTCTCTACCCGGAAAGTTTTTCCACCCCGACGCAACGATCGCAACCGGAGGAAAAGCACACCATCATCGGGTGGAAAAAAATTTAAGAAAAAAAAAGTGAGTGGACATCCTCTGCTTCGCTTCCTGCGACAACGATTGGCTGCTAATTGCATTAAAATTCAGCTGGATTCGGGTCAAGTAGTTCGTTTGTTGGCATGTTTAACGATCCCCTCGTTTGGGGAGAACGGAATCATCTAAACCTATTGGATTTCCGGGGCAAGACTGCGACGGCAACGACAGCAACAAAACAGGGAAAACAACAACAAAAATTGTAAAACAATCAATAATTGCTCAAATCAACGATGATAACGGCTGAAATTGTTGGCAGGCAGCTTCATTTAGGAGTACAAACAAAGCGAAAATGACAGTAGCTTTCGAGTGTCAACAATCACACGCCCTCACACTGACTCGGGGCTGCCATCCAAAGCCGCCACATGGCATCAACGAGAGAGCCGGAATATGGTGGAAAAATGAGGCAGAGACGCTGGGAGGCTGTGTGTCGTGTTTGACTTTGTTTTATTTTCACAGCGCAAACAACAATGAATGGAATGATTCTGCCGTCGGCAACAAAGTGCTTCCTAGCCCTAGATCTGATGGGTTGCTTCCCCCCAAAAGCATGTGAGGAGGGTGAAGCCGGTCCGAGCTTGACAAATGTTACGCCAATGATTTTTCATTTACTGACGACGATGCCTCGCAAAATTCAGGAAGCAGATCGGCTGATGTCCCTTCTGTTGATATTGCGAGCGACTGACAGAATGGCACAAGAAAAATGACTGCAACCAAGCGGGGAAAATTAAACAACCTGTGTTGGCTACAACTTTAGATAAGTAAACAAAATATTCGCACCGCCACTCCGCCGAACAATTTGTTGGGGATGTTGTGAGGGTGTGAGCTATACTTCCCCCTCATTCTATTGTGTGTGTGTTTTAAGCAAGATGCTCGTGGAAATCTTCCGTACAGACAGCCTAGATCAATGAATAATGAGGAATCAAGAACTAATTACACTCAATAAGTTTTATCTTGGGTTAAAAACGAGTTGCGATTAAGTTTTCTCTGAAACGGAGAGCAATTTCCATTGATTCCAACGACGAATTTGTTCGAATGTGATTAATGTAACTATCTTATAAAGCGATCTTTTCTATTACCACTTTTTTGGAAGACAGTCTAGGCCAGGGGTTCTCAAACTCTTTTGGGCAAGAGACCCCTTTTCCAGAATGAAGTGATACCATAGACCCCCATAGCAAAAACTTCAAGCAGTCAATTTTGATTTTGACATGTAAGTTGAACGCATACTGTTCAATCGACGTTAGCGACGTTATCGCATCAAAATATGTTATCAGAATTTTGTCAAACGGTATAGGTAGAAGTTCAGTTAGCTGAAGACATCTTCTAATGCAGTCTTGAATAATAGAGCCTAACCATTGTGTTCATACCGATTTTGAAGTCTGCACATATTCCCGAGTGTAAAAATGCATGCGGGTACAAAAGTACCCGCACCGTGCATATACAGTAGAACCCCCATTATCCGCGAGCGGATGATCCGCGGTGCAGTTTATCCGCGAAAGCGATTTCCATAGTAATTCTATGAACCTACCCTAAATTTGTCAATGAGTGGTAAATTTTTGTTCTTTTGTTTTGGTCATGACATTCACATTACTTGACGACTGGTATACACAACCTTACAGGTGGACAGTTCAATGATTCCTGTATTGATAAAACATTGTTTTCATGCTGAAAAATCTATTTTTTTGTGTTTGCACCTCATTTTTATTCATTTGTTGTGTTATCCGCGATTTTCGTGATCCGCGGTGAGCTAGCCCAACTGTTTCGCGGATAATCGGGGTTCTACTGTATTTGCAATGCCGATTTTTCCAGATTCCTTGGTTTGAAGTCTGTGTTGGGGAACTCATTCCGGTCTGCAGAAACGCATGCGAGTACAGAAGTACCCGCATCTTGCATCTATTTCGCAATGCCGATTTCTCCAAGCTCATTGGTTCTGGAATCTGTGTTGGGGAAACTCATCAAGTGGCCTCACCTTGCATCAAATTAATGTGGTGAATGAACCTGGTGACTTTCTACCAATCTATCTAAATCCGATTCAATATTGGTGAGTTGAAAAATTAAATCTCCGCATTCGAACGGTTTCATTGTTCATCTTTTATGTATCGAACATACCCTGCCAACAGGGGGTCTTCGTAGCCGCTTGGTTACGCGTTCGCTTACCAAGCGATCGATCGTGAGTTCAAACTCAGGGCCCTCAATTGACCATCTTTGTGTTGTTATAGAATAACTACGTCCACGCAACCATCATCAGCGATGGAAATCGATCCACGGTGGAACAAAGATCGATTCATCCATACAACTGCTCTGCTCTGCAAGAAATATCGGGCTGCTGTTCTATAAATAACTCAACAATGATCAATATCAACTGTCTCCGCTGTCCGGTCTGCTGAACAATGGAAGAACAGAAAGAATACCCTTACGCCTAAATGGCTACTACTGTGTAATTTACCATAATGTAATGGAACAGAAAACTTAACGCCTAAATGGCTACTACTAACTACTGTGTAATTCTCAATTTATAGAAACTTAAACATATGTACATGTACACGATTAAACCCGGCTCTGTTACAGCTAAATGCTAATGAGCCTAGTAAATAAATGGGATAAAAAAATACCCTGCCAACAGAGCTCCATTGCCAGGTAATGCAGACTCGTCCAACTGGAGAGAGAGGATCTGTTGGTCTGTAATAACATCTCGTCATTTCGTCTCTGAACGATGTCATTGCTCAAAGTAATTTTAGTAGAAAGTACTTACCAAAAATTTTGTAGCTTATTTTACCACGCATTTTAGTGAGTTTAAGTACTGGATGTTTTAGGTATGCTCACGAGGCTACTCATTGATAAACTTGGATATAGTCACTATTGTATAGAAAATTTGCATAAGGCATCAATCAGCGTAAAAACGAAACCAAGAAATCCGAAGGTCCATAATTTTCGGTAGCAAGTATCCTGAAGTAATAAAAAAAAACGCTACGCGCGTAGGTAACTAAATATATTTGAAATTATTTTTTAATCACTTCATTTAGGTTCACTTTCAATGTGTAATCACGTTGTAATCTCTTGAATCAAATTAGTCGATGAGTGTATTATCATTCTGAGTGGCAACTCAACCAGGAAAACCAGGAAATAGGCAAGAATTTTGTTTCGCCAGGAATTTTCATTAAAAACCAGGAAAAATCAGATGGATTAATGTTTTCAATTATTATTTAAATGTAGTGCACTTGTATGTTTTATATACATTGTACTTCAATCAGAGAATCAACGGAGTTTTCGTCGACACTTAAGTCCCGTCTAGAATCAGAGTCTCTAGTCGGCGCAAGATTGATTTTTCATCTTCCAATAAACACAACCATAAAACAATTTCTTTCGATTGATTTATAATTCAGGCTGCTGAGAAACGTGAGTATTGAGAAATCAATCACTGAAAATAGTAAAAATAATAAAAATGCAAATAGGTGCTGCCAAAGATGCAATGAAAATCGCAGTCGTGGATACAATTCAAGACAGCTGTGATTTGTCCATTTCCACTGAAACGCAGAATACACACACGAGTCAGGTCGTGAGCTCATTTGGGCAATCTTCCTCAGCAAGTGCCAAATCTGATCCCAAGAAACTCTATTGCTAAGCTTTTTCCGCATATGTTTCCGGACAGTGGAATGGCACCAAAGATGCAGCTCAGCAGAACTAAAATGAAGAACTACCTGATCACATACGGTTTGCGCCTTACTTTTTTACATTTTACTTTTACTTTTCGTTTACTCGAAATTTGCAAGGATATCGTTATCGGATTCCTCGAAACGTTAAATAAGATTTCTCAAAAGCAACAGATGGAAGTTAACGTCCGTTACTGGAATGTAACGAAGGGAACGGTGGAATTCAGGTACATTGGCTCAGCTTTTCTAAGCTCGACGCGCGCACTGGACTTGTTCAACAGATTGAAGAAATATCTTGAAGCTAAACCTAGTTTGAAGTAAGTCAACTCAGCATTGACGGTCCCCATGTTAATTAGAGAGTAGTGAAGCAGTTGAATGAAGAAATTCATGAAATCCGAAGCAGCCAAAACTACGAGCTCACGAATATAGGTAGTTGCGATTTGCTTGTTTTCACAATTCATTCAAAGAAGGAATGAGAAAGATTGTTTGAACAATTTATGAATTCCTCCAGTGCTTGTACAGCCTGTTAGAGAACGTTCCGTTAAGATGTGCGGAGTATTCTCAAACTATTGGATCGGCAATGTTCCCCCTGAAGTTTTGCGAAGAAAGATGGATCGAAAATCAATCGGTGGCATAAATAGTAAACGTCCAGATTTCCGTAGGAGCTTTGCTGCTGTTTTCACAGCCAGAACCTTTAGAGTAGTTGCAGAGGCTGATTCGTTTCTGTCTATAGCTAAAATTGAATTAGGATTCGCTGTAAAAGTCGCAAACAATAGTGTGGTGGAAAAAAATAAAGTTTCTGAGAAAAATATCTTGATTTTTGACAGAACTGTAAAGAGTACTACATTTAATTTCTTCGAAAAATGAGGAAACGATCGCCTTTGTCGTATCCATGACAAAGACACGACACAATATATTTCTTGTATATTTCTTTATCGCTGGATACAAGAAATCGAAATTAATCGATTTCGCATCGATAGTTTCGTAAATAGTTTGCAAAAAAGCGCATGAATTTCACTCTCGAACATTTCGTCGAGAAAAATAGAATCAGTGGCGGACAAAAGTAAACAGGAATTCCTCGAATTTTGTGATACTTCGGGTTCGTTCGATATGCTAAAAAACTATCGTTGAAAAGAAGAACGTTTGGACATTTTGTGAGAAAATTACCAGGAAAACCAGGAAAAAAAACAGGAATTTCAAAACACAAATCAAGTTGTCACCCTGATCATTCAACGAATTTTAGAACGCAAATAAACCAACCTAAACCTAAATGCAAGCTTGTTATGTTTGTTTGGACTTGAATTTGATCATGACTTCATTCGTTTTACTAAAATATTATTGTAACAAATTGCTTTACGTGATACAACTTATATAGTATCATGAAAGTTTCAAATAAGAACTAGTGTTAATGAATAGGGGTCGATTTTTAGACCTCGTCGACCCCCAAAATCAATTTTTGTTTGTGTCGACCCCTTGGAAACCGAAATCGACCCCAAGGGGTCGATATCGACCACTTTGAGAAACCCTGGTCTAGGCCAATCTATTTCAGTGCAATGAAACATTCAATTTGCTAGTTTCGTTTCGCGTGCGAATCGAAACTCTTCGACGATGGCCATTAGGGTGGCAGCGAAAATGGTCAAATCTCGAAAATGGTCAATCTCGACGTTTCATGCATTTTTAAGTCATTTGGAATCGAAAAAAAATTCGATTTTCCAAATTTCCTTTACTCCCCCCTTGGAAGATTTTCGAGAATCAAAAAAAAACTTTTAGCGCTTCGAGGTACCCCTAAATCATTGAGCTGAAACTGTGCACAGATCATTTTTTTGGGCCAATAAACAAAATGTACATAGTCGGTTTTTGAAATTTGATAATGAAATTTTTTCCATACATCCATTGCCACCCTAATGACCATGAATACATCAGTTTCAATCAGAGATGCCAACCTTGCTGATTTTTCAGTATTTATCAGGCTTCTTGACGCGTTCCCTGGTATCCTGACAAACACTCAATTTTGCCTGATTTTGCTAAATAATATCTTAATTAAAACTCGTCGGTATAGTTGTCACATACGGTTTATTCGTTTAATTTCCTTTCACAATTTTTCTATTACGTAAAATACACATTCGGATACGGAAAAGTGAAGTTTCATTCATAATTTTTATTTTAAAAGTACGTTGAAACTTGAAAAATTCATTATGATTTTCGTTTCACAACGACATAACACGAAGCCCAATGCTGCGAATCTGAATTGAATTTTGTTTTTTTATTTCAAATAAGGTAAATGATTTTGGTTTGTCCAGCCGAAAATATGATCATGGTTTGGCCACTTTCTTGAATGCTCTAGTTCAGCGCACCTATCTCAAATTAGGCATTCGAATATTTCAAAACACATAAATAATATTGTCTTCTTCATGATATACAGTAGTGTTATAGTATATTTTGACGTAGAACTACGTCTTTCATTAAGGGTGCCAAATCAGAAAACACAATCAGAGTCACGTTTTTATGAAATAAAGTTAACGTTAATAACTATTTTTGCCGCGAACGGATTTTGGCGATTTGCATACCAAACGAATCGGAAATTCCCTAAGATTTGTTTGATATGCTATACATTATAATCCGGTAGTTCTATCCACTTGTGTGCTTTTCCGAACAGAGCTGTCAGTAACGAGCAACTTATCGACCAGCAACAAAGGGGAAATCATAAGATGTTAAATTTCCGTGAACAAAGTAAAAGAAAAAGTACGAAGGGGAATATTTGCCTAGAGTATAAACAGTGGATCTCGCTGAGGCAAACTTTCATTCATCGGGAGGAAATCGATTGAACAACATCGTTGCAGGGTGAGCTGGACGGCGAGGGATCGAATGTCTTTCTCAAGGCAATGGGGGTGGAGGAGTAATATTATGGATAAAGTAAAGTTTTTCAAGGATCTTTTTGGAGGTTAGAAATGAATGAACTGAAGAAGTTTAAAGTCTCAAGCAAGGAACAATGGTAAACTTTCAGTATCGTTCTGTATTCAAAGCAATGAATATCACTTCCTTGTTTTGCGTCATCACATGTCTTCGTTTCGGATTGAGCTGTGGACGCGACCAACTTACTCACTCGCTGATGTCTTTGGCATTGCAATCATTGCATCAAACTGACGCTATGCATTAAGGTTCTGAGATACACAATTGTGTGGGGAATCATCAAGCTAGGAATGGCGGTAGGAAAACTCTCTCTACAAAGGATGGCAGCTAAGCTAATTTAGACCGGTAATATTAACAGAAAGGGCTTCTGTTGAGAAGAGCGTAAAATGGAGATAAGTGTGTGTATATTTAGTTGCTTCAAGTCATCGATATATGGATATTTGTACGCATACGTGCGTGATTCATAAGGCCACGATGATACTGCCTGCAGCTTATTAAGAAAATAAGGCTGCACGAAACGCATACAATCGTGAGAAGTAAACAACCACATAGAATTGTATTGGTGTGGTTACATTGATCCCCACTTGCTTCGTTCAAATTCGTCAGCTTTTATTGAACAAAATTGTTTGTTTCTTTTCGTCAGTTATCGCACAATCAAGTTTTCGTGCGTGCTCCGAGCCAATGTAACCTTACCCTAACCCGTACGTAAAAATAGTGCATCGTAAAAATAGTGCGCTTAATGCTGGCGCTACACGATGCTACGAACACCCCCGAATGCTGGACGCTCGATGATTCGACGCATCGTGTAGTCGACTGACGAGCTACGAACCTCCAATGTCGAGCGTCGAACATTCGCGTTGGAAGGTAATCCGTTCGTTATGGATTACCTTCCAACGCGAGTGGCACGATTCAAAGGATTTTTATCATTCGCTGACTCGACACTCGATGACATTCGATACACCGCCACACAATTCGTCCGAATCTATCTTTGACAGATTGGTTTGTTTACAAGTTTTAGATGAAGGAACTATGAAATTGATTCATAAATATTCGGCAAAATATTGCAGTTTAATAATGTTGATTTCAAGCATTTTTAGTTTACAGCCCGATATCAGTACAATTGTTACGGCAGCAATTTCAATACTCGCATCGTCATACATTTTCCTACCGTTTTTGATGGTAAATAAAAACAATAAACATTCGATCCAAATACTCTTCGATTTTTTGAACCGATTGCATTGAATCGAACATTTACTTCACCGTGTAGCAGCACATTCGTTACAACATTTGTCGATTCATCGAGTCAAATGTTTGAGTCCAACGTTCGAGTGAAACGAGTGTAGCGCCCGCATAATTTTTTTATGCTATGATTGACGATTGTTTAGTGCTGCAAATTATGCAGTCGTAATGATAAATATAAGCGAGGAGGGGAGATAGTGGGAGGGAAATATTTAGGCTAGAGTATTAGTAATGAATCTCTGCTGAGGGAAATATTCAGCCTCTTTTCCAAGCAGTTAAAATTGTTTGTTTTCTGTCATCAATGCAATGAACTGACGCTATGGTGAAGCAGGTGTTAAGGTTGTGCACCCGAAAATTATTCGGGGAGTACCGTGTTATTCAATAAGTTATATTAAGTATTTAATTTATTTGGGCTCGCGTGCCAGTCGCAAAACTGCTTTCAACTAGGATTGCATTGGCGCTAATCTTGATTATAATGAAGCAGTGTTACTCTTTTCTAGGCTGTTGAGATTAACAGATAGAGTTTATTTAATCACCAAAAAAGTAAATTTCGTTCTGAAATTTTTTATGTGATTTGGTTTCGCCTGCCAGTAGCAAAACTTTCTGCACTAGGGATGACAGCTGCTCTTATCTCGAGCATGTATTGTTCTGTGAGCACAAGAATGAATCATCAGACAATTATCGTCAAATGATTTTACTATTAATATCCGTAGTTATCAACAAGCGACTTGAATCAAACTACAGCGTAGTTCTACGTCAACAATACGGTCGTGTCTTGAACCCAACCTCCTATATATTTTTTTTTCGGATTATAAAATACACATTTTATTGGTTTCAATGCGCCCCTACTTGAGCTAACTTTTAATCAATCACCAGATGATTATTTGGCACGTATTCAGACCTTTTCTGGATTATAACACTTGCAAATATTGTAAACATCATGCTTGCACACCATTTGTATCAGATTTACATAGCTAAACCATTAAATTAACCCATTTTGATGAACTCAATTCTGATCATGAGTTGTCCAATTCAATGTTGTTTTGTCCACATGATTTCTATGGAAACCGCTTGGCGCGCTGCAGTATATTTATTGTGTCCTTCGCGCATAGCAGAAATTAAGTTTCTCTGTGTTTAGTGTGTTGAGGTGAACGCTTTCAAAAGGCCCAAGAAAAGGCAATATTCTGAAGAAAGCGTTAATTATGAATGGATGAATAAGATGATAGTAAACTCAACCAATGAGAAATACAACATCTACTTTTAAATTCGATTTTTTTTCATTCAAAAATAGTGATTTCTAAAACTGGACAAACCATGATCATTTTTATGAACAATTCACCATGATCCATGACTATGATCAAAATTTCTCTTTAAGGAAAATCATTCAAAAACCTAAAAATTTTTGAATAATAAATTTGAAATTAGAATCTAGAGATTTAGGGCTTTTCAACAAGCCCAAACTCGTCTTGATTAAAGGGTGTGTCACATCAAATTGCATCACGGAAAAAACGCTGTAGAAATTTATTTTTTAGGAATTATATTATCAGCTTTGGTTTTATAATCAGATAAGAGTGTATAGATCACGTTGGCCATGCTTCACTGTCAATTTTACGTAAGTTTGGAAAAATGTCGTCGAACGAAAAAGAGCGTCGTGAATTAATCTTGTACACTCATTTCGAGAATCCGGAGTTGTCACATCGGGACATCGGTAAGATGCTGGGAATCGTCCAATCCACGGTCAGCAGAGTACTAAAACGATACTTCGAGAACCTAACCATCGACCGGAAGGTGAAGAAAGGCAAAAATGGATGCTCCGTCAGTGAAAAAGATCACAAGCGCGTAGTTAAGCAGTTTAGACGTGATCCGAGAAGTTCGGTCCGGGATGTCGCCAATAAGCTGAATTTGTCAAGTTCATTCGTCCAGCGGACCAAGCAGCGGGAGGGCCTGCGTACATACAAGGTTCAAAAGGCTCCTAACCGCGACGAATGGCAAAACATGGTGGGGAAGACGCGAGCCCGGAAGCTGTACACCGAAATGCTGACGAAGCCGCATTGCCTGGTAATGGACGACGAAACCTACGTCAAAGCGGACTTTCGTCATCTGCCGGGACTGTTGTTCTTCTCCGCAGAGGACAAATTCAGCGTTCCGGAGGAGATTCGCAAGCAGAAACTATCCAAGTTTGCCAAAAAGTACATGGTGTGGCAAGTGATCTGCTCTTGCGGAAAGCGGAGCGCCCCCTTCGTGATGACCGGCACGGTAAACGGGCAGGTTTACCTTAAGGAGTGCCTACAGAAGCGCTTACTACCACTATTGAAGCAGCACGAGGGCCCGACCATCTTCTGGCCGGATCTCGCTTCGTGCCACTATTCAAAGGACGTGTTGGAGTGGTACGAAGCCAACGGGGTCACCTTCGTGCCAAAGGAAATGAACCCGCCCAACGCTCCGGAGCTTCGCCCAATAGAGAAATATTGGGCGATTATGAAGCAGGCCCTCCAGAAGAACCCAAAAGTTGTCAAATCGGAGGCGGACTTCAAGAGAAAATGGATTTCTGTTCAAAAAACAGGAAGTGGGTTATATCTATGGTATAACCGCAAGGGTGACGTAGGACTATCGTTGATTTAGAGATCATTTGTTTGAAGTTGAATCTAAATCCATTCTGAATGAATGAATAAATGAATATTTGGGAGACTTCGAAAACGAGAGCGTTACGTTGGAGGCACAAAGTTTTATGCATCCAATATAGGATACGAAAAACTTTGTTCTGAAGAATAATCTTCGGAAGCTAACCTGCTAACTGTACTTGATTGACAAATCACAAACCCAAATGTATTATATGGATATTTTATGGATAGAAAACATTCAATTAAACTCTTTCACATGAATATATTTTGAAAATTCCCAGAGGAACTGGCAGATTATTTTCAGTAACGATTAGATATTTCCACATTTTACTCGATACTGGAAGCCCACCAGTAGTTAATACCAACTCGATAACCACCTGTTAATAGCACTTGATTGAAACATATTTGGTAACAGTGTTACATGGATAGAAAACATTCAATTAAACTCTTTCACATGAATATATTTTGAAAATTCCCAGAGGAACTGGCAGATTATTTTCAGTAACGATTAGTTATTTCCACATTTTCCTCGATACTGGAAGCCCACCAGTGGTTAATGCCAACTCGATAACCACCTGTTAATAGCCGCGCGTGTATGTGTGTGTAGCGATGTCTTCCCAGGGAACCGTTTGTGGCATCACTCTCCTTCTGATAGATTCCCTTCTGGCCTAGGGTGCACAAACAGGCTCTTGGTGACACCGTTCATCCGCGCTTTCATGATAAATAAAGAGCTTCACCGCAACAGCGACAACATGCTCCAATCGCTGTTCAATTAGAACTGAGTGGATTTCTGAGCGGCGCTCGCTTATATACCGATTGGTGATTTCAATAGCCTGTTTTGAAAGCAATTTTAAGACTATTGAAACAAGTTTTTGGATCAAAAAGTAACAAGTATATAACGCGTAGACATTTTATCTTTCGAATGAAGTGTTTATCATACCATTTCGTTCAGTTGTTTAGGAGCTATTAACGTTCAAAATCTCGGTCTCCGGCGTATCGCTTTCGTTTTCGAAACTTTGATTTTACACCCCGGTATAGAAATGAAAGACGTAGTCCTACGTCAAAAAACTACAACCTGACGTTGTACAGAACCTTATGGACGGGGTAAATAGGAAGGTGCGAGCATACGGGCTTGGGCTCGAAGTATGAATAAAAAGAAAATGCCAAAAGTTGTTTAATAGTTTTTATTTTACTGTCTAGAATTTTGAAAAGGATCAGTTTACTGGGCGAATTTCTACAGCGTTTTTTCCGTGATGCAATTTGTTGTGACACACCCTTTATATGTGATTTTCTTGAAGAAAAATAGATTTGCATTTACTAGTTGCGTGAGAACTAAATAGGACAGATCAAGATGATTTACCCTATGACTTATTTCAAGAAAAAAGTAATATTCCAACGGTAAGGTGAAAGTTAATTGGCAATGATAAGTACAATGGAGTAAAAATCGCGATTTTTGAAGATTCTAATTGAAGGCTCACCAGGGATTGTCTAAATTATATTGCAGTCTAGGTAGAATGATGAAGAACAAATTTTAGAGCGTTCAGAGGGCTTCAATTTGATTCAAGCAAACAATCAAGTTTATAATGCATTTTTTGGGATAGATTGGATAACACCTACTTAAAAACCACTAACTTTTATGTTTTTTACTCTCAAAATGTTACTTAAATCTAACAATTTAGATGTTTCATATGAAATAGAAAAATATAAAATATATAAATATAAAGCATAAAATTTTGTCATCTTTAAAACGGAAGCAACAGAATCGTTTTACGTAGCGTAATTTTTGAAGTAGAGCCAATTTCAGACAAACAGGGCCTGAAACAAAAGAAATGTTCTATAACTCTATCATTGTTGAAATGAGTTCTGATTCATATTAAAAAAAAACGAAAAATATACAACCATTCCATGCCAAACCGATATAGTGGTTCTCAGATTTTCGTGAAAAGTGGTAGTTTTGTTCCTTATCGCAAAATAATTGACCCGTATTTTTTTGTTTTTTCATGAGGTGCCCATTTATATTTTAGGGTGGTCCGAAAAATCTTTTTCTTTCACAATTTTTTTTTTAAATTCATAACTTTTGAACTACTGGACCGGTTCAGATGATCGAAATATCAAATCCAATCAGCTTATCTTCTTTGGAAAAAATATTACACTCAAAAACTTTCGTAATTTTTTATTGTTTCGTAATTTTTGATTGTATTTATTTTGCATAGGCTTGAGTTTACAAGCTGATGTATCTCACACGATACACCCAAAATTAGATATGTGATTTTTATCGTTTGGATTTAAGATTTTGCAAAACTAAGAGATTACCCAAAAAATCAAATTCTCCCCTTTTTCCAAAAATGTCTTTTTTGAAAAACTCAAAACTTTTTATCTACTGGACCGGTTCAGATGATCGATATATCAAATTAGAGCCATTTGTTCTTTTTTTTTGAAAAAAAATGTCTTCTTTGGAAAAATATTACACTTGTAAAAAATTTCCATGTTCCTTTTTGTTGTCCAATAAATTACCGCAACCAAAACATCTTAACATTGGAAAATCATAACTCAAAAACGATGGAAAATACGGAAAAATCCAAAAATAGATATCACTAGTAAAAGAATATCAGATTTGAAGAAAAGATATTAAAAAATATAGCCCCTTTAATTCCGAAGCCATGTAAACTATAAAAAACAAATACAACCAATAATTACGAAAACTAATTCCATTTTTTTTTGCCGAGTGTGATATATATTTTTCTAAAAAAGACTAGCTAATTGGCTTTAATTTGATATATCAGTCGACTGAATCGGTTCAGTAGTTCAAAAGTTATGATTTTGTTTTTAAAGGGAGATACGAAGAACATATCATTTGCATTCTTGTTGTATCGAATTTGAGACAAAAGTGTTCGGAATTTGAGTTGATGATAAAAATGGTGTTTGGAATTTGAGACAAACGTAATTAAACATATTTTCCGTTTTTTACTATGAATATGTTTTTGTAAATGATTTGTATTGTAGTCGAGTGAAAAAAGGGCTCTATTGTATTGAAAAATCAAATTAATTCCGCGAAACAGTACTATTTTGAGTAATGTGAGTTTGAGTTGGAGTTGGCCAATAATGCTTTAGTGTTCAGAATTTGAGACAAAACGATAAATGAACATTGAGGTTAGTGTTGCGAAATATTTTCTTCTCTCACTCTAGAATCCTATTTCAATCACGATGCTTTCAAAGACATTCGGGAGGATTGAGTTTCAAAGATGGCGAAACTGTGCTCAAAGATGGCGAAACTGTGCAACTGAAATCTTATATGAATGCTCTTCTAAAATGTAATATATAATTATAAAATGTATGCCTGTCTTCTGAAAATGATGCTTTTGTTCCCCCAGAAAAATGGCACGAACTTTCTGGACAACACAATATGAACTATCTTGATTTCTTCTTGATTGTCATTTCCATTCTTCCTGATAGTTGAGAATTATAGTTGGCAATCCTGGTTTCAATCATCGATGAAAGTTTATGCATTCCAAACTGACACGAAACTACAATATAAATGAACAAAGAAGAAACTCCTTTACTTAATTTCTTCTCAATCAAACACTGATAAAAATGAATATTTTTATCTATTTGATGGAGAAAATATGTAGTGGATCGTGATTCGTGGATGTCGGTAGAAGTGAGAGGCATTTCCAAGGAGAACTCTAATATTTATTATCCCGCATAAATGGCGAGAGGACTTTCTATATATGAAATAAAGCGTGAATGGATAGTTTTTCGTCGACATTTGTGACAATATCGTTAAACATCGCTAGTCTCAAATATAGGTTTGCAAATGAAATAATCCTGACACACAAAAGAACTGCCATTTATTTATGACATGATTTTTTTTTTCCATTTATGGAGGAATATCGGGAGTATGATTTTTTTTTTAATTTCACTGAATTACGTGAAGATTGTACAGAGTCACAGTATATATTTGTTGTCGAGATGAGTTCATTTGTGGACACGATGGCCAGTCTCGCTGATGGTCACCATCGTATGACTATTTATGGAAACGTATGAGCTGTGTCATTAATAAACATCATTAAATGAACAGTCAAACAACCGTCGAACTAAAAATGTCATATGACATTTCGCCTTTTTTCGTTTTATTCATTAGATATTCATCGTCCTGTAATTAGGCAACAGTGTTCACGGGGAACGCTCACCGCTTAAAACGTTCATTCAACACATTCGCACTTGATAGGCGAGAGTTTTACGGTTGCTTTGATATAAGCAATCCGTCTAAATATCATCCATCGTGTATGGATGTGTGAGTGAGGAGGTGAATGTATGTGTGCAGCTACGCTTGAATGCAGAATGAAGAGAGAAATATAAAGGCGAATGAGTTGCATAGTTTAAAGCCTCTCAAAAACAAAGAATCAATCAATCAAGAGAGAATTAAAACTATAGTCATATTAGCCGGGGTTGAAGGATGGTTATGAGTACGATTAGTAGAGTGGAAAAAGCACATTTTCACCTCTTTTGGTCACATTCGCAATACATATTGAGCTGTAACTCTCGCGCAAGGGCAGTATGTGATGGTTGAGAGAAATGTCGACCGTTTACAACACTGACCATGGCATTATCACAACAAGCGTGCCGATTTCGCACGCTCGCAAAAACTATGCATTCTTGCGGTGGCTGAAATGTAGAATTATTCTGAACCCACGGTTGACGGTTGACCTGAAACTATTTGAAGAACGTGAAAGTTTCAACAGGTTTAAAAAGCCGCGACGAGTAGAATAATCCTACATCCAGAGGGCTGGTTTGAGTTTCATGGTACAAGTTACAACGGATCGTAACGCGAAGCAACGTCCGGAGACAAAGAAACGCTCAAGAAAGCTCGACGGAAATTTTCTGACGAAATCAAAAAACGCCATTATGGTTGATGAAACTACGTATAAAGCCGTTTTCGGACAAATTCTTAGACAATAATTTACACTCTATTCGATCAACAGAGTACCCGGAAGATTTACTAAATATAATAAAGGTCTTCGTTGGACATGTTATCTGTAGTCGCAGACTGAGAAGTGACGCTTTCGTAACTTCTGGAACTATTAACTAGAATTTTTTTTTTCAAATGAACTGCCTTCAGAAGAGGTTCATTACGTTTTATTGGGCAGCAGCCTTTCCTGACCCGATCTGACAAGCAGTCAGTATCGACATGTATCGATTGGTACACCGACAATGGTGTGACTATGGTTCTCAAGTAGTGGAAGCCAGCCAATTCACCGGAGCTAAGGCGTTTTGAGGAATACCGGTCGATTTTGAAGGGTATACCGAAAAAGAGGTGGGGGGAACTGCAGGGGACTGGAGGAAGTTTAAAAAAGATGAAACAAGAAAAAAGAAAGAAATGTCTGCTTCCATACATATAATACAAACATTTTAAAGCGTTGCGTTGGGGGACAGATGGCATTACTTGCCTATTTGACGCTTCAAGGCAGGAAATGGCATGTTTTCTGTCGAAAATGAAATGCTTTCTGACAACGCTAGGTTGGGTGTACATTCACTTCACACTCTCCAATTATTGTTTTGAAAATGCTATAATGATATCGTTTCTGGAGTGCATTGAACTTTTTCGGATTCCGGTCTAGAAATCTCAGCCAGCAATCTTGTTCATATTAAAAGAATATTTCCCGTTATTTTGCCAATCCATAAGTCAGATGACGGATATCGGTAATATGGAACTCACAAAAAACGGTTCGCAAGATCAAGTAGGAGACGAACAAACTTCTGTTCCTTGTCTGGAGTAATGGGAATTTTGATTCCAGTTTGTGTAAGCATTAGAGTGCCAATGAAAATGGTTGATATTTTGCATAGGGTAGTTTTTCGTGGGAATGGACGTTTCTAACACGTTGAGCCCCGCGTTGGTCCCTAGGGGCCGACATTGAGCTTTTTGGTAGAAAAGTGCTGACTGACTGGGGCTGACAGTTACAAAATATGAAAATTAAAATATATATGGTTTGTTTTCGGGTATTTTACCAAACGTGACTACTTTCTAGTTGAATTTATGGCTATTTTCTATGTAAACAATAAGTATCTACGGGAGCTGAGACCGACACTGATATTGTGCAAACGCTTTTGAAGCGGGCTGAATGGAAAGCGCAGCAAGAAAAAATCGGGACTCAACGTGTTAAGAAAGTTCCGTTTGAATATTCGAAGGTCACTTTTTTCCCATACATCGATTGGCACTCCAGTGAGTATCCATCGGAGATATGGCTGATGTACGTTGATGGAAGGATATCATAAGCTCTGGCTGGCTTTTTTTGTTGACATGAGTTTCTCAACTTTGATTTCGGCTGTTTTGTGCTGCATATCAGTCCAGCTCTGCCGTTTTGTCTTCCAAATATAAACACGATACATCTACAAGAAATAAGGACGCAGTTTTCTTGTCAATGATACAAACCAGGTATCGTTTTTTTTATCTGTATTATAGTGACTTTCAACTCATTTGGCTGGTTCGTCACTTCAACTTCCATTTTTGGAAGAATGTCGGGAGTGAGAATTGAACTCGTGACCTTTAGCGTGAGAGGCATGGATGTTACCACTACGCCAGATCGCCTCCAAATGGTATCGGTTTTACCCTAACTGAATGTGCCAATTTGGGGTAAAATGGACTTGAAATTTCAAAACAAAGCTTAAGCAAACAAAGTTTAGGCAGCAAAATCATCTACTTTCTCACAGAATACACTGAACACTGAATGACCTAAGATTATCTAAGATTCAACACAAAAAGCTCACAAAAAGGGGTTGAATTCTACAATTTGTTCTGACTAGACCACTTAAATTTCACTGTTTCTTATTGGCTGACCGGATTTGTTTTGTTGTTTGTTTTGACAGCAACGCGATTTCCGAAGGGTGAATCGATCTCTCCCTCTGATACGATTAGTTGGGTAAAAATTTTAATTTAATTCCAAAACTGTGCCAAACGATTTATTGGATCAATTTTTATGACCTCGAAAGCAATAAAAAACAAACTTCCTCAAGCGCATACAAATTATTTTTTTCCAAAGCCTGTTCCTCCCACCTCTCCAATAAGAGAGACACATCAAAGCGCTTAATCGCTATCGAGAATACTCGATTCTACATTTCCACGGCTGTCTCGAATGTGCAAATCTTTTCGACCGCGACCGTTTATCCGTAACCCAAATAAATAATTAATACCGAACCCTCACTTGCAGCTTTCTACCCTCCCGAACGGTGGGGATAATGGTGGGTGGGTTGTAGCAAACTCTCCCAATCGTACTAATTCGATCGTAATTTGATTTGCATTCAGCAGAGACGCTAGGGATCCCAATCGAGACGGGGACTGCTGCAAAGTTGGATCCAACTCCAACTGAAATCCGAAGCAAGTCGTAAAGAAAAACCACACCGATTTTTATAGTTTATAGCTTTTCTTTTTTGGTCTCGGGGAAAGCTGATTGAATTATTGGCCGAGGGAAAAAAGTTTCTATCTTTCAACCGTCAAAAGCTGCCCTTCGGATGTTTAAAATATTCGGCATATCGCCTTCCCGTCCCCTCATGTGTGATCGTGTGGTGAATCGTCAAAGTGGCAGTAAATATTTTTACGACCATTAAAATTCACACACGTACGCGTGGTAATAAAAAGGAGCCGTACCGCGCGGAAACGATCCGATCCTGCTTGCTTTTGTTATTTATTGAGTTGCCATTCACCCGTTTCAAACTTTGTATGGAATGGACCGATTCAGCAAGTGTCACCAAAAAGTTGACAGATGTTGCAAGCGTAAGCGCGAGTGCAAACACACACACACACACACACACACACACACACACACACACACACACACACACACCCAAAGGTGGTGTTGTAGCCGCAGCACCAACAATAAATGTCAGCAGCTAGTTACCCTTGACACCCCTCGCTCATTAGAAGACGGGGAAAAAATAAATACCATACTCTGGATGCGGTGCGATGCGATGTCATAATCAATGAAGGAAGCGTTCGAAGGGGGAGAGAAACTGGAAGCAATAAACTAAATACAGAAGTTAGCAAGCAATGTTTATCCTCTTAGCCGGGAATAACGAAGCACTTGTGCCAATATTTTTACTTCATCATTTCGGTGTTTGATTTGGGCGGCGGATGTGCGGAAATAGGGTCAGCTACCCGGAGGATGGCATTCGGGGTACGAGTTTCTGCAACTGCCCGAATTGGGTGAGAAGATGTATCGATTGGCATCTTTGGAAACGAAGAAGTATTCAAACTCGAACTTTTGACCGATGGTAACACTTACAACACGTCGTTCAAAAACACCAAAAACAAAATCTGACAACTGGCTTTTTACTCTTTTTCATTGCCCTATGGCTAAAATAGCTTGTGGTGCTCTTACATTCTCCTGTATTCCGCAATCCGAACGAGTTTTGAAATTTCTCAATTCGATCAAGAGCGACTTTTAATTTTGCAACCCGAACGAGATTGACTTCTGCATTCTAATTACTCTCTATCACATTGACATGCCCCAATGCAGTTTTAAATTGTTGAAATATGAATGAAAATTATTACTTCGTGTTATTCAAATACCTACGGTCAAACAGTCATGGCCATATTTAACCGTTTGAATACAGGGTTGTATGCGAAAAGTGAGGGGAGCGCGATAGTGCTCTTCTTTTTTTTAATCGTTTATTTTTACAGGCTCAGTTACATAAGTTAAAAGGAGCCAAACTCCTCACTGTATTGTTACAAGTATATATAAATATGTTTTCTTAATTCTAATGTTAGTGATGTAGAAACCCGTTTACTCGTGGTCTACTCGAGTTTAGAAGGGTGACATATTTTCTTCAGGAAAAGGAAGGGATATAAGGATATGTTGATAATGTTCACACTAACCTTCACACTAACCTTCACACTCACAATCACATTCACATTCATCATACTCAATTCTTAAGCCTATCTTATATCTAATATGTATTTACATTTCACCTTATTCTATTGTTAGTAAGAAGGAATTTGATTTCTCGCGAAGGTAAAGGAGAAGGAGAATATAAGGGTATAAGGACAATCAGACACGAAGATCGATAACTTTTAGGAAGACATATATTTGGGACATGTAGTCAAGGTCTAACCTAGCCAACACATCTCTCACCGGCACATTGGGCTGCCTTCCTCTAGTCCGAAGAGAGTTTTCTAAATTCGATCTGGCAACAAGATACACCTCACACGACCAAACAACGTGTTCGATGTCGTGGTAACCTTGGCCACAAGCACAGATATTGCCATCGACAAGATTAAAACGAAAGAGTAGCGCGTCTAACGAATAGTGATTGGACATGAGTCGGAAAAAGATGCGAATAAAGTCCACACTTTTTAACCATGGTTTGAGGCGCTAACCTTAGGGATAATCGAGTGAAGCCACCGGTCTAATTCATCTTCGTTCCACTTACGTTGCCAGTTAGCGATGGTATTTTTACGAACTAAAGAATAAAATTCATTGAAGGCGATTTGACGCTGATAAATGTCGCATTCAATCGCACCCACCCAGACACAGGTGATGACATAACAGCGTCTGGATAAAGCACTCAAAATTTCTCGTATTCTCTCAAGGAAGTACGGCTAGTGCTTTTCCGGCCTCACTGAACGGATAGCTTCGACAGAGCTAAGACAATCCGTTACAATGTAATAGTGTTCAACAGGTCGTGAGGCGACGATGTCCAGCGCCCAATTAATTGCTGCCAATTCAGCAATATACACTGAGCAAGGAAACTGAAGACTGTGGGAGGTGCTGAAAATTTCGTTGAACACTCCAAATCCTATGGACTCATTCATAGAGGACCCATCAGTAAAGTACATATTATCACAATTGATACCCCCATACTTTGCATTGAAGATCGTAGGAACGATCCCCGATCGAAGATAATCTGGAATTTCATGGATTTTATCCTTCATGAACAGAACAAAATGTACAGAGGAATTGATGTAGTCTGGAAAACAAACACGGTTGTGAATATACGAAGAAGGAACAACCTGCATGGAGTTGAATTCATGATATGTACTCATGAATCCGGAACGAAAATTTAGCTCGATAAGCTGTTCATAATTTCCGATCACCAATGGATTCATAACCTTACACCGGATGAGGAACCGAAGAGATAATAAATTGAAGCGATCTTTTAGTGGGAGTACGCCTGCCAAAACCTCGAGACTCATGGTATGCGTTGAGGGCATACATCCCAACGCAATACGGAGACAAAGATACTGAATTCGCTCGAGTTTAATGAGGTGTGTTTTGGCAGCTGATTGAAAACAGAAACTGCCATACTCCATCACTGAGAGAATAGTTGTTCGATACAACATTATAAGATCTTCGGGATGGGCTCCCCACCAAGTGCCGGTAATTGTACGGAGAAAGTTTATTCTTTGTTGACATTTTTGACTCAGATACCTAATATGGGCCCCCCAAGTACATTTAGAGTCGAACCAGACCCCAAGATACTTGAATGACATAGCATGAGTGATCGGTTTACCCAAAAGTTGAAGCTTGGTTTTGCTGGTCTATGCTTCCTAGAAAAAACCACCATCTCTGTTTTCTCCGTGGAGAATTCGATCCCTAGCCCAATGGCCCAGGTTGAAAAATTGTTCAAAGTATTTTGTAATGGTTCTTGCAGGTCGGATTCTTTTGATCCTATGATAGACACCACTCCACCATCTGCAAGTTGTCTTAAGCTGCAATTTTGTGTAAGGCAATTGTCAATGTCGCTTACGTAGAAGTTGTACAAAAGGGGACTTGAACATGAGCCCTGAGGGAGGCCCATGATTTGTTGCAAGTTGATTTTAATAATATTCTAACGTGATGCAATCGCAGTCAACCACGTGTTACGTTGACTTCTAGCGGTCTACACAATTTTTTGGAAATTTTGAAGCTTTTATGTCACCCCTTTTTAGCATATTACCCATCGAAAATTTTTTAATCATCTATATTTTAATAAATTGTCATCCAATCGACTGCTACGGAAATCTCGTAAAACCATCAAGAAAGGACTGAACAACAAGCGTTCAAAATGGGATAATCCCATTGAACCGATATTTAATTTTTCAATTTGTACTCTCCATAAGTTCCCGAAAGACGTCATCCTACGTCAAAACACTATCAGAACGGAAATTGAACAGTATTTGTAAAATAACACCCGGCGACGGGAACCGAAAAAAAACTTGGTATAGATAATGAAAATCAATAAGAGTTTCATGTTTTGCAATGCGTTGTTATGAATTTCTAATTTACATCCATTCTAGCGTTATCGGAATTGGACATCCACCAATTTGCGCCATATGGGTGCACCACCTTCCGGCGATGGATGGTGTCAGATGTCAAACAAAAGCACTAACCACCCCTGTCGGCACCTTGCTGTTGACATTAATCGTCCGAAAATCTGCTTGTAAACACGACCGGCAATGAATAAAAAACATAGTTTTAATGATCTTTCACACTTGGGTAATGGTTTTGTTGTTGTCTGTTTTTTTTTGCTGGTCCTCAAATGTATAATCATGGTGTTCATCCCCTACCTTTAGCGTTTACTCTGAGTGCGCCCGAAGTTAATTGAATAAACATCGAAAAGCATCGCTCGGGGTGAATGATGTTCTAAACCCTCGCCCTCTCTCGGGGCCGTGTCGGATTTGCAACGCTCATTTTGCCGTAACGACTTAATAGTGCCAACCAACCTGTTCCCCCTGCTAGGCCCGGGGTTGGATTCGAGTCCATTGTCAGCGAAACCAGCTGGGGTGGTGAGTAACTGTATTATTTGACGATTAACAGCAAACAGCACCGGCGGAAGAGACTATTCAATTCCATTTACCAGTCGCAGGGACTAAATTTCCTTCATATGTTGTTTGTTGTTCGGCTTTCGCGCAAGCATCAAGCTAATCAAGATGAGGATCGGAAAATCACTCCGGAGTTGTTTTTAGGGGATAGTTTCTGTTTTGGTAGCAAGAAGATAGCTTACCTAGCAATAGGGTCGTCCAACAAATTGACATTAATCAATGTTTCAGTATGAAAATTATACGCTTTTTCATCACACAAGTGCATGAATTTTAAAGCTTCATTGGAGCTGATGCTCGTCATTATTTATGCAACACTCGCTGTCACACTTACTCTCTCGCCTTCTCTGTCTGCCTAACCGAGCCGAACACCGAATTGGTTTCGCTTAGTTTTCACGTGTCCGATTTAGTCTAGCCTGAAAGTCCTTCCCCCTTTTTTGCACTACAACAAAATCCACTGTCGATCCGTCGGTCGGTGGTAAATTTATTGCCAATTCCGGTGGCACCCCATAATCCGGGTCCACTTCATTTCTAACACCTCTCATCCCTTCTCCAATTGGCCGCCCTGTTTGAGATTCTGTGCACCGCATTGCTGTGCAACACAACAACAGGAAAAAAATTCTATCCTCGGGACGTGTGTCATTTTCTATACAAATTTTCAGCTCCCAGTGGATAAACTAATTATTTAAATTGTTTCAGAGATTATTTGATGTCAATGTTTTCCGGCCGAGCGCTGGCGCTGGAGTTGGTCTGGATGGTGCTTAGGATCAGAGAGGATGGTGTGTCGTCCGACTTGTGGTTCCATAATTTATTGATCCGGAGGATTACGGGCTCTGTGGTCACGATGTAGAAACAGGACCAGACGCCATGTTTTACCCCTCCATAGGTTGGATTCGATAAATAATTGAATATGAATTTTAGAGAGCTTTACCTCTAGCCCGGACTGCCGGATTGCACTCGCGGTGGTCAATTTGCCGGCACCACATTAAAGTTTATGAGTTTGGTTTCTGTCCGCTGTCTGCACCCTCGCGGGTTGAACTGTTATTGCTGTAAAATTACACTCATTACTTTCAGAGGAGCACTCTCACTAGCGGGAGCATCTGGAGTGCCGTTTTGCACATATGCTCCGAAAAGTTACGATTATTTGACCGTTCGCCTCTAAACGGATGCAAAACAACGGTGCACTTGGAAAAAAAACCCTCACCGACATCAGCAAACTCAACATCATCATCTCTCGCCATTGTAGAAATTATAATTTTCCACCGGTGGTTTTCCGTGCTTGTGGAAATAAATTTTAATAATCACACAAATCGCACATTCGCTCCAGCGGATGGTCTGTTCGTTGGTCCATTATGTGGTGTGATGGGAAACTGTCGGTATTTTTTGTTGCGGTTCCAAAAACTGCTGGCGTATGATTTGCGGTTTAATTTTCTATTCGTATGAAAAATACTCACTGTGTTTGAGAGGGTTTGGGCGTTCCAACATTCAATAAAGAGCAGAATAAACCAACCGCCACATTTGGCAAGGCCTATTTCCATTCGGCACACAGTCAGCACTGTTTGAACAATATCGATGCACTGTTATCTTTAATTACACTGAAATAATGTTATTTCCAATTATAGCTTTCTTCGCGACACAAGCCGATTCGGTCCAAGAAGGCTCTTTCCGAATCAACCAAAATAGAGGACGACATTGGAGCCTTCTTTGCGGGGAAAACAATGGTAATTTTCGTGGTGGAAATTTGAAGTGGTTTGCAATTTATATCCAAACAAATTAACGCAATTCGCGAGTTACACATTCGTCGAAAACAATTGAAAGGCAATATTTGTCAAATAGATTCTGTCTTTAGGGAATACTTTACACTGTGTCTAAAGATCATTAATAAGTGGTTTGGATCGTTATATTCTGCATGGATTAATATTCTCACACTGAACATGTTTACGTTTGACTGGGTTTCAAATGGAAATAAAAAATTAATAATAAAAGTACCAAAATTATGAAAGATTTCGAACATTTATAGCTGGACCATTTCTTAATCCATTCGCTGCCAAGCCTAAATTATATTGAGTCATCCCCATTGCCATTTATATTTTGAGTGTTACTGTTTACCAAAACCATGGTATGTCTTGACCATTCTCTATTTTTGTAAAAAAAATTATTTGTAGTATATTTAAAAGTTTTTTACATATTTATATTTATGTTTGTGACCACAAAAAAATTGCCAAAAAGCCTGCATGTTATAATATATTTAAAGTAGGACGAGTATACTCGTCCTTGGCAGCGAATGGGTTGATAGATCGAAGAGGAGATGTTTGCATCAATAGGAAATATTTTTACGCATCTATAACAGTATGATGATGATGATGATGATCCCGCCTCCTTCCCCTACAGAGATTTGGGCAAGACGAGTTATCTAAAAGATATATTTTTTTCTCAGCATTGAAATCAGTTTAGCAAAAAAAACGAACTGATTTTGTTTACAGATATAAATTCTAAAAATTGCGATGTCAAAAGACAAGCCAATACTCAGTCTTGTCCGATACGGTCCCGACAAGGTCCTTGCAGCCAAATGGCTCCCCAATACACAAGTCCAACCGCTAGCCTTGTTTTGGGTTAACACGAATATCCCCATCCAGAGAAATCGAGAAATTTTCCTTCACGAAAAATGTCTAGTCCGGCTCTTACAAAACTTTTAAATTTTTATCCTTCATATCTGCACCACGCGATGCTCAAACTTTTTTTTTTTCAACTACTACAATATAAAAACATCAAAATAAAAATAAAAATAGTCCATTCAGATAAATACAAAATAGAGAAAAAAATAATGTAAAAAAATTAAATCGTCTACACATTATAATCCGTTCAATAGAAACTTCGTCAGTTAAAATTTTTGTCATAAAGTAAAAAAAAAATCATTCAGCTGTTATGAAAACACAGCATTCACGTGTGAAATACAGCTTCTCTTAAATTCTGCCAATGTTGTTGCACGTTTCATGTGTCTTGGCATCGAGTTGAAAACATTTACTCCTTTGAAATACAACGAATTTTGTGAAGCACATGTCAAAAAATCGGGTGTTCTTAATTCATTCGCGTTTCTAGTGTTATAACTATGAAAGTCACTTCCTCTTTCAACTCGATCACACAAACATCGAGGTAGCAAACCGTTAATTACTTTAAAAATGAACACCATAGTTAAATAAACAATTCTTTGCTTCACGGATAACCATAGCAAAGCGTCTAGCATCAAAGATAAGAGAACCTATTACATTTTAGTATTAATCGCATTATTTTATTCTGCAAACGCTGTATTCTCGAAATTTGTGTTCCATTGGCTAGAAACTGAATGGAAGAACGAAAGTCCAAATGAGGAGAGATGATTGATTCGCATAGCTGTATTTTGCTGCAAATAGTTAAATCGTTTTTCAATCGGCATAAGATTCCATACTTCTTGACAATTTTCTCGTTGACATTGTCAATGTGAAATGAATGTTGAACTTAAATTTGTCATCAATAATCACGCCAAGATATTTAATCTCCCGAACGCGGGCAATAGTCTCATAATCAATAACAATAGAGACGTTCTCATTTATTCGATTTCGCGAGATTATCATGTATTTTGTTTTACTTATGTTCAATTTCAATTGTTTATACTTCATTCATCTACTTAGAAAACACAAATCTTCATTCAAGTTCAAAACGGCCTGTTATACATCTTTTTTTAATCCCTTTTGTTTATTTTAGGCTCATTAGCATTTTAGCTGTAACAGAGCCGAATTTTAATCGTGTACATGTCACATGTTTATCATATCTATAATTAGCACATTACACAGTTGCCATTTTTCGGCGTTAGAGTATGCCCTTCTATACCATTGCATATGGTACACATTTACACAGTAGCCATTTAGGCGTAAGAGTTTTCTCCTTCTGTTCTTCCATTATCCACAAGTTAGACCGGACAGCGGAGACAGTTGATAGATCATCTTTGTTGAGTTATTTTTAGAACAGCAGCCCGATGTGTCTTGCAGAGCAGAGCAGTTGTATGGATGAATTCGATCTTATTTCGACCGTGGATCGATCTCCATCGCTGATGATTGTTGCGTGGACGTAGTTATTCTGTAGCAACACAAAGATGGTCAATGAGGGTCCTGAGTTTTGAACTCACGATCGATCGCATACTAAGCGAACGCGCAACCAATGTGGCCACGGAGACCCCCCCCCATTATATACATCTTTAGCTGCAATGAATAACATAGTGGCATCTGCGAAAAGATTAATATCGCAAAATCGTAAAACTCTCCGCATGTCATTGATATACATAATAAACAAAAGAGCCCCTAATACACTGCCCTGAGGTACTCCAAGATTATTCTCTACAGGACTGGAAATGAAATCGTTAAAAGCTGTCCGTTGAGTTCTGTCATACAAATAGCTTTCAAACAATTTATATGCACTCTTATGTACTCTTGATTCCAAAGCGCTTAATCGTGTTCAACAACAAGGGCCTAGAAATCGTCTCGAAAGCGCGTTTTAGATCCAAGAAAACAGCAGCAATGGTTTCTATATCTTCTAATTTTTCATTCCATTTTGCGAATACCAAGTTCAATGCGGTTCCACAGGAATAACCTTCCCGATATCTCGATTTTTCTGGTACAGTGGTAGACATTCGTTTATCCGCACCCTATTTTTCATCAATATTTTTCTAAATAAGTCAATTCTTTGTACAGTTTTACTCGTAAGAGACGATTATTGTTTATTTTCATCGAATTCATTCTAAAAAAAAGTATAAATTCACTTTTTGTCTTCTAAGTAATTCAAACATGTGGAATCTGGGTGGATATTCGTTTAGCCGCATCCTAAAACTTCAATAAAAGATAATTTGTGCGGCAAATTTCGAGACCAACCGGTAGCTAATATTTAGTATGTCCACCTCCATTTCGGATCACTTTGAAAACTCGATTTGGCATCGAGTCAGACAGCTTTCAAAGTGTTGCCATATTGATTATAGCCCAACATTCCTGAATTACTGCCTTCAGACTGGAAATGTTGTCAAATTGTCATCCGTTTGCATAGAACATCTCGGCCAAGATTCTCCATAGGTTCTCTATGGGATTGCAATCGACTGCCAGCAGGTCATTCAAGAAGCGGAATGTCCTTCTCGGCAAATTATGCCTTCGATTGCTTGGAAACGTGAATCTATGCATAATCCTACTGAAAAAACGACATCCTTGGTAGCGTTATTCTCAATATGGCCAATCAAAACGTGCTCCAGTAATTGAAGATACTTTTCGGAGTTCATTCGGGTGAAAATGAAACAAATGAGAAGCTTGCTGTGATAGGAAACGGCTCCCCACACCATCAAACTTCCGCCCCCAAAGTTTCGCTTCGATCTCATGACATGCCGTTGACTTAAATTGTACCAATAGCAACTGTAACAGTCCGGACCATCCAAATTGAACTTTTTTCGCCGGAAAATACAACATTTGTCCATTCTAGTTTCCATTCCATATATTGCCGGGCGAAAATGAGATGGTTCTGCTTATGGGTGGCGGTCAGTTTCGGCTTCCCTTGAGATTTCTTCCACATGATGTTTGGTGACTCATTCAAGATGCGCGCAATATACCTGTTCGATACTGGAACAACCGATTCTGCCTTAATGTATGAGCAAGACATCGTTTCCTGGTTGCTTCGTGTCTTATTCGACCTTTAAGACGCAAAGTAACTTTGGTGTTCAAATTTGTTGGTCGTTATATCCCATATTTCTGGTACTATTTAAAGAAATTCCGTACCACTTGCTCAGATAGACCAATTTTTGTTACGATCGAACGATTAGAAAACTTTTGTTCACTGAATATCTTTATTATTTTCCGCCCCCCTTCCGTCAATAGAATACCTTTCTTCATTCCTTTAAATTCTACGTAAATCACTAATCTGACCAACTTCTTACGTTGCACCTCTAATATTTATCTTGTAAATTGAACATTCCCAAGTATTTTTTCAAAAAACACAGATAAAGGCTTGGTGATTATGCGAAAACTCGATTTTTATGCCCTGCGGCTAAACGTATGTCTCGAGAAAAAACGACGTTTGAATGTTTATATCCACCGATGCCGCCTTGTGTATGTGATTGTGACGCACGTCCTTTCAATAAAAATGACTTATATATGCTATCACTACAGCAAAATCAAACCCGATAAAAAGAACATTCCTAGTTGTTTTCAAGTGTTTCAAGTATTTTTTCAAGTGTGGCTAAACGAATGTCTATCACTGTACCAAGTTCAATGCGGTTTCACAGGAATAACCTTCCCGATTGTTCTGGTATTACAAAGAATTACAATCTAAATATTCCAACAGCTGGCCGTTAACAACAAGTTCCAATATTTTCTCTGTGTGTAACATGTTGATGGGACGAAACTCCTCGGTTTTAATCGTTCCAGCAACGTTTTGGATCGGAACAACTTAAGATTCTTCCCATACTTGAGGCACATGCCCAGCTTGCAATGTATTTATGTATTTACAGTGACTCAAATCCGTAATCGTACTCCACCATGCAGATTTCTTTTCCCTTCTTTTGAAGTCGAAAACAAGCTTTCGGAACATTCTATCTAGATAAAATTATAGTGTCATATGAGAGTTAAAAAGTTTGCTATCTGTTTCAGAATATGTTATTTCTCTAAAAATGGCGAATGTAAGTGCTAATGTATGAAAATTGACTCAAACTGATAATCGCACACTGGTTGAAATCTCTACTCGATTTCGAAGGCGTTGGCCAATTTCCTAAATCCATCATTATTATGGTATCCCTTGTTCATTGCAACTATTTATCTTTAGCTGTCTTTAGATTTATCCACGAGTTTTTTTGGTGTATTCGGAAGGTATATTCATCAATTTTTTTATTAAGTGGTTTTCAAAATCGTTATTTTTAGAAATTTAATGGTTTCTAAATTTCCTACAAAGATAACTTCCTTAGTTTTTCACTGGGCTTGATGTCGGAAAATTGTGGAGGAATATCATTAACTTTAGAGTAATTGGAATGTAACCATGGGCGAACTTTATATCTCTTGAGCTCTGAGTCATTGTCAAAACTTGAATCCTCGATTCCATCCCATTTTGTTGACGATTGGCTTCATATTTCCCTTCAGGATGATCGAGTAAACATTCTGATCGAATACACCACCAATAAAAATCGAATTGCCCCTACATGCACCCTCATACCATCCCTCCACCACCACCATGTTTAAACGTCGCTTCCAGTTTTTTTTAAGTTTAATTCATCGTTGGCTTCCTCCATACGAAACGATAACCATCGGAGCCAAATATATCAAATTAGGACCCATTTGTGGAAATACCATCTTACCAGTAAGACATTGATGCTGTTTGGAATAATCATATTGGAGTCCCTGTTTTTTTCGCTGAGAAACGGTTTGTCTCTCTGTGCTCGGGCATTCAAGCAGCCCTTCCTAGGCACATTACAAACTTTTGGTTTTTATCGATTTTGAAAAACCACTTAATGAACAAATTGATAAATATACCTTCCGAATACACCAAAAAACTTGTAGACAAATCTAAAGTCAGCTAAAGATAGTTGCAATGAACAAGGGATACCATACTAATGATGGAATTAGGAAATTGCCCAACGTCTTCGAAATCGAGTAGAGATTTCAACCAGTGTGCGATTATGAGTTTGAGTCAATTTTCATACATTAGCACATACATTCGCCATTTTTAGAGAAATAAAAACCATTATTCTGAAAACAGATAGCAAACCTTTTAACTCTCACATGACACTATAATTTTATCTAAATAGAATGTTTCGAAAGCTTGTTTTCGTCTTACAAAATAAGGGAAAAGAGATCTGCATAGTAGAGTACGATTACGGATTTGAGTCACTGTATATTTGGTCCCACATTCCACTATAGTGAGAAAAAGCCACAGCATACTGTGACTTTTCTTTCATTTTCATCTTCAGCAACATTAAGATTTTCTCAATAAATTTGCAATAGTTCTTCAACGGACAATCGGCACTAATGTTTGTTTATCTTTCCAAACGATAGGATTGTTTGTGCGAGACGCTTCATTATGGCAACTACTTCTCCTGCCACCCAAGCATATACCAAACAACAATCCAAAATACGACGCCCCAGCGAATGTCAGAACATTGGAACAATTTAATTCATCATGGAAGACGTCTGTAACGACGACGTCTACGCTTCCCTCATCCACTGCTACCTCCTCTCGCTTACCCCGTAAAGGGAAGAAAAATCGTTTCTCTCGGAGTTAAAGAGACTCGATTCTTAAAGCCGATACCCGCGGCAGCGTTTGGGTTCCCAATGAGAATTCATGACAAAAAAAAGTTTGGTCCCTTTTTTTGCAACGAGCACGGAGGCGGTGGAAATCAAAATTCATTTCCTAATGAAATGAATAATTGATTGAACTGTAAGAGAATCGGTTCACAGTGGTCGTCTCGTTTTCTGGTCGCCATCAGTCGCATCATAAGAGGACACTGGACAACAGCGACAGTGAATCGTTTGGTGACTCTTCCTTTTCCGAGCGGCAGCCAATTCTCTCGAATAGAACGGATTTCGGATGTTACGGGAAACGTATTTGTTTGTAGAGATACGATTTTCATTGTTATCCCTGAATCTAGAATTTTTGAACTTTTCTGTCAAATGAACACTGACTTGCATTCACACTTCATCAAATATCATCAGAAGCACACAAAAAATTATAGGAGGTTGTGTCCAAGATACGACCGCATTATTGACGTAGAACTACGCTGTTTTTTCATATAAGTCGCTTGTTTTTACCTTCGGATATTATTCTATAATGCTGTGAAATTATAGAAACAACAGCTTAGTAGAATAATCAAGTTGACGATAATTGATTGGTGATTCATTCTTGCCCTCGCAAAACAATCGTATGTCGCAATTTATTTCATGTCAATGCATTGAAAATTTACCTCGAAGACTATTCCGGTGGCCTTTTTCGAAATTGATATAGACTACAGTTGATTATATACATGTTGCACCAGCACCATTATTCCATATCTCATAACTACATCAATATATCTTTGGCACCGCATGTAAACAACAACAATTACAACACTTGCAAGTATCAAATATCATGCTACATGTTATTTAGTATTGCCTCAAAGGAATCGCACCTCTAGATATCGTTCGTACAAACTAAGCGTAAACCAAGCGCCAAACAAGCGTTCACCATAGCATGCATACAGAGCCATACATTGGTGGCTTGAAACTACTAGCAATATAAACATTTCTCATCATTTTGCGCTATTCTCAAAAGAAACGCTTCTGTTAATATGACTGGCCTCGAAAAAGTTGCATTACTTTCTCATGCTAGAGAAGCGCAGCTGTCACCCTTAGTGGAGGAAGTTTTGCTACTGGCAAGCAAAACCTAATCACATAAAAAATTCCAGAATATTTACTTTCTTGATGACTAAACAAGAGAAATAAACTCTTTTTTTAATAACAACCTCGAAAACAGTAGCAATGCTTCATTATGATCAATATTAGCGCAAATGCAATCCTAGTTGAAGGCAGTTTTGCGACTGGCATGCAAACCCAAATAACTTATAACATTCCAGTAAGACATTCAAGATGCTTGGTATTCCCAAATAATTTTTTGGTGCACAACCTTAACGTCTGCTTCGCCATGACGTCAGTTTAATGCATTGATGCATTCTCAAAGGCACCAACAAAGCCCTTATGAAGACGGAAAATAAACAATGTTAAGTGCTTGGAGAAAGACTGAATTATGCCACACAGCTTGTACTCTGCTGTAACACCCATCGATGCGAATTCGCTGATGAGTTTGTCAAGAGCGACCGCCTTCACCACCAACGGGGGGAGCTTGATTTTGGTTGCTGCCTGGGCGTTTACATTTTCGACCGACGCGCCGAAATCGCCTATTTCGCTGTTGTTCGGTGCGGTGTCACATTTGCGAAGGCTCGGTTCAGTGCGAGCGCTTTTCACTGCACCAACACCGCCTGCATCATTAGATGACGCTTACCTCGAAATTTTATTGCCCCTGGCAATGCGTTCGTTTTTTGCAGGGCTAGAGCCTGCCTTCCGCTTCTTCTTGCTCATCGCACACTACGCGAAGCGTCCAATTTATGACGCGGAAAGAAGAACACACGATACAAATAACGCGAAAAACGAACAGAAAAATCAAACGACGATTTCCAAGTTGAATTACCACTGGTGGGGTCCAATCTTAGATCGAAGCGCAGCGAAAGCAAAGTGAACTGAATTGCTCAACAGTCCGATGCCGAATGAAAGTTTGCCTCAGCGAGATCCACTGTTTATACTCTAGGCAAGTATTCCACTTCATTTTTCCTCTTTTCCTTTGTTCACGGAGACTTTAAATCCTACGATTTCCCCTCCGTTGGTCGTCGATAAGTTGCTCGTTATTGATATCTCTGTTCGGGAAAGCACTCAAATGGACGGAACAAATGTATGGGAAAATAGAAACACTTAAAGTTTTCATGAATTTGAACCATTTACTAACCAGGGGATTCTATTGTATGGCATATTAAACAAATCTTACGGAATTTCCGTTTCGTTTAGTATGTAAATCGCCAAAATCCGTTCGCGCCAAAAATAGTTTTTAACGTCAACTTTATTTCATAAAAACGTGACCTGTTTTCTGATTTGACACCATTAATGAAAGACGTAGTTCTACGTCAAAAAAACAAACATAGACGAGTTCCTTCCTCTCTGCGTTGGAAGGAAAAATGATTGATTGCCGGCAACTTTTCAGCCTACTTCTCTTGGGGTAATATTTCACCGCAGCAAATTGGACGCTTTGTTTCGGGTCTTTCCACTCCCGCCCACTTTGGTCGCACGACCAGTTTTTCCTGATCACTTTTGCCACTATCCCACAGTGAAATGCAGGAATCCTTCCACCGGTCGTAGCTTGCAGATCTTATCTCACATCGCTTCGCTGCGATATCATTGTAAGCCACTTCATCCCATCCCATCCCTCGGTCCACTCTCTCTCTCTTAGGTGCAATTATTATGATGTCAATATGTCACTTGAAAGGCCTAGAGGAAGCTCCTCGTGCCAACAAGTGTATCCGATTTCGATTCAATACGGACTTCAGGACGACACCCTTGATGTTCTTTCTGCACATCGATAGATGGGCGATAAAAAAGGGGGTGATGATGATCGGACGAACAACAAGTGCTGCAAATCGATTCGTGAGGCACTTGGCGTGAGGTACTTGGTGGCGTTTGATAGATGAGATGCGTGTGAACTGAATGCAGACGATTATCCCATCGTTCGAGAGAGGCTTTCGACGAGGGACTTGCATTGTGGGACGGAGAGAAAAGGATGATTTAGGTATTAGTCTTTTTCCGAGACCGAGAAAAATAGAAAGACAAGGAGATCGATTCACTAGTACCGTGGGAGTTCATATCACTTACATTTCAAAGTTGGGATGGAATAGTCGAAACTAGATTCCAGAGTTGTTTATTGCTCCGTAAGAATTATCTTTATCTAGGTTTGGACAATTGGTTTCAAGAAAATTGAGTACGAGTGCAAGTCGGATCATTGCAAAAGTAACAATGTCTACTTTTAAATACTTCTAAATATACTGCATGCGGTAAAAATCACCAAAGTTATTCCAAGCGCACCGCCATTCATTCGATTTTGATTTATATCAATTGTCATATTTTCCCAGCACCAATCTGTTCCCTTGGAGTGGTTATTCAACCACACTCCGCAAATAAACACAGATTTGATTTTAAATATTCATTCACACAGTGCAGTTCGGAATCGAACATCAACAGTTCCGCAAAACTTTCCGATCAAATGTGACAATGTGCTCACCAAAGTGCACTCACAAATAATTATTACCGTACCAATTGAAAAAGCGTGACAACGAGAAAGGACACACGAATGAATAAGTGTGATTGACTCGCCGTCAACTTATTGGACGCTCGGCTCGCAACATGTCCGCTTCAACAAACTACACACAAATGCAACTAGTGGTGACACCACCCGACCTTCCCCGCGTCAACACCCACAAATTGAATGCACTTTTCGGCGCAATCGGCAATCCCGCCAGCCCAGACAGGCATCGAAACAAACAAAAAACTGTTGAATTGTTTTCCCAAAGTTCCAATTTAATTTCCCAAATGGAAATATATTTTCGGATCAGGTGGGCCTTAGAGCCTCCCTCCTGTCTGTATGCGTGTCGAGCACAGTGCACTGCACCGAAAATTTTAATATCAATAATCGATTCGCATCAGCGCATCATAACTCATCCAAACTGGCAGAAGCCCGGCAGAGGCTCTGCGCGGGATAGAGCCCCCGGCACCCAATACCTCCCACACCTCATCTCTCCGCAATACGGTCGCGATTCGCTGCTCGCTGTTGACAAACAATAATGCGTATTGATTAACGGTGCTCACTTCGGATAGTCACTTCCAGCCTCCGATATAATGTAGCGTAATTGAATTGAAATTTCAATTCAATTGCTGGCTGATTTTTAGTGGAATTTTACAAAATATGGGGAGGTGAAGTGCTAGCACGATCGATGTGTTTTTCAACTTTTTGGGATGATTGGAGAGTGTCCTCGAGGGGACTTTCTATTAGCTTTTTTTGTTTGTTTGCGAAGATTGTGTGATGTACATTGAAATGTTTGTATTCAAATGTAGATAGAAAGATTTTACGTTTTATGCAACATGTTTTCGTTCCTTCACTGTTGGAACACAACTATGATCAATTTTCACCGACTGCACAAATTAATTCGTAGTTTTAATGAATTTGAAAATGTGGTCAGGATACTTATCGAATATAGCGTGGTCAGAATACCTATCGAATATAGCGTGCGTTGAGGAGAACGACTTTAAATAAATTGCGTTGGATTTTTTTAAAATTCACAAACTTAAAGTTCTTTAACAAGTATTGTTGAAATACGAAAAAATGTATTTTTTTTGCTACCAGTGCGTTGATCATTCAAATACCTATCGTAGTTGATTTTTTTTCCATTTCTTCGATATACGCAAATGTAGTTGTAGTGTTTCACTCTTGTGGATGTCGAGAATGCCTGTTCTTCACATCGTTTCATTTGCTTTAATGCTAGGTTTTCGACATGCCATTTTCCACTGATATCTACTTTTTCGACGGACTAAAATATGTGTTTTTCTGCAAATCATTTATCAAAAATTTATATCTTTTATTCACCGTTTTCTTCAATACGATCGATGAACCTCTACGCTTCGTTATTACAAACCTGCCCATATCCTCCCTACTATATGTCCATATTACAATTAATATTTTTTGAATGCATCCATTGACGTACCCTTCAGTGTTTCTTGACTTTTGAAAAGTTAGCCTAGCTAGCGCCCAGTTAGCATATAAAGCCGCTGTATATGAAAAAAAGATTCATTTATCCTGGCTGCACTGAACCACATCAAATGTGATGAATTCATCTAGCTTTCTCGCAATTGTTCAATTTTGGATGATCATTTTATTCAATTTATTCAAGTATACATTGGCCACTATTACCTATAACCTTCCACCAGGTTCATTTAATAATCTGCTTGGAACTGCTGTGTTTTGATCGGCTGAAAACCAAGAAATTTCTGACAGCTCTTATATCGGCTACTGTTTTTTTTACGTAGCACTATGCCTGACAGAGATGTATCGGGTTAATAAATGTAAATATGAAAATTGATCATGTAAGATGATAATGAATGATTTCGAACGCTTATAACTCGACAACTTCTTGATAGATCGTAGAAATACTTGTATCAATTGATTGGTTTCTACGCGCCTCTATCACTTCACTGTAACAAATATATATATATATATATATATATATATATATATATATATATATATATATATATATATATATATATATATATATATATATATATATATATTTAGCCATTCGATCGCGTCTTTCTTGAGCTTGAGCTTGGGAAGACTGTACACTTCGTAGTTGATCTCCGTGATTGACCTGAACCAACGAAATTGCACGAAGAACACACTGAATGACACTTGGAAGTAGCAATACATTCTCATTGTGCAAGTTTCGTTGATTCGAACTTTAAATAGTCACGTCCTTACAGTCACGTCCACGTTCTTACAGCTTCCTTACAGGAAGGAAAGGAATGTTAGTATGATACTCGCCGCCCAAAGGTAAGAAGGGTCGCCTCTATAGCGTGGTTCCCTAGCGATTATCATGGAAGGGATAGTTCTTAATGGGGGAGGTAAGAATCAGGATTCACTGAGGTAAGTGATATGATTATGTAAACGCGAAACAGTGTTCTGGATATCGATCAATATCGAATGATACACAATGTGTCATGTAAGTAACCTCTAACGAACATATAACCAAACATGAGTGGATCCATTCAAATACTTGTATGAATGACAGTAATCACTTGTGTTACACTAAATGATTAAACAAATAGAAGAACGAAGACTGTTGATTGCATATCCGGACTGTACCAAACATCGCACACCATTTTCGAACCCTGCATACGAGTTTGAACCGCATATATCGTCCCGTGCTACCGAAAACCGCTGCACAGACAAGTGCTGAGCTAGAAATATAAAAGAAAAAAATTGCGGAGAGCAGCGAATGAGAAAAGAGCTAAAACGAGAGGATTTTTGTTTCTCACTGGAGCGGTGTTGCTAGTGAAACTATGCGGTCTATATCGGTCTATATCAATATATATATATATATATATATATATATATATATATATATATATATATATATATATATATATATATATATATATATATATATATATATATATATTACGAGCGATAGCAACATTAAAAATAAAAAAACATAATCTGACTACCCTTCCTTGAGCTTCTATCCGGCAAAATAATCATATAATTGGCACTCTATGAGACTTTTGAATAAACTTTCTGCACCGAAACCGTACATGACGGTTTTGTTTTTTTTCCCCTGTTGGGTGTGAACCACTGCGTCCATTATTTTGAACTATTGTGGTATACCCCTTTTTTATACTAGACTTCAAGCTTATCTATTACTTATTGATGAATCAGTAGACTGAAAGCTATAGCGTGACAGGTGCCAATCAGGAATAATTTGTTTGATAAAATTTAAAATCCTGATCGGCGACGCAGACCAAATTCCTTGGGCTCCAGAATAGCTTTATCAAGGTGTTGAAGTCTGCGTCTAGTTAGAGCTCCGCAGTTACAGAGCAAATGTTCTGAGGTTTCGCTTTCGGCATTACAAAAGCGACAAATATCATCTTGTGCTAAACCTATGTTCTTAAGATGGTATTTACTCGGGCAGTGTCCTGTTACAAGACCAGTGAATGTGCTTAAGTCTTTCTTATTAAGGCTTAGCAGCTGTTGAGTAATTTTAATACTCGGCGTAATAATTTTTTTCGCCTGTTTAAGTGTTGCCGCCATCCAAGTGGCTGTCACTTCCCAGTCTTTCCATTTTTTCAACTCGCTTTTCAACACACAGTCGGAGAGTCCACAGAATGGTTCTGGACCAGTGAATGGTGGGTTTGAGCCGTTCCTGGCAAGTTCATCTGCTCGTTCGTTGCCCTCTATACCGCAATGGCCAGGAATCCAATACAATTGTACCGAACTTATCTGAATTAAACGGTTTTGATTAGAAAAAAAAGAGATCGTAACAACTCGCTTCGCTTCGCACTGCATGACATACGAGCCAACTAACGGTTTTGGTTAGTTGGCTCGTAGGTCATGTTCTCTTTTGTGTCGTGGTTTGTAGCACGTAACAACAAAAGAAAACCGCAGGGGGAAATGATTTCTGTAAGATCATATTTGAGCGAACGAAAGCGAATTATTCAGCGAATGGATCAATCGGCAAACATTGATGCGAATTATCAACCACTCAACGAAGCGAAATTCCGAATATCTTATATGTCAATACACGCTGCAGAGATTATCTTTAGGTATCCTAAAAAGGAAACGTCTGCTAGATCGAGACGCTCTTTCTGGCGTTCGATCGCGTCTTTCTGGACAGAACATAACTTCGATACCTTCACGAAAAACGTTCAATTTTCTCTGTTAATCGATCTTCTAATAGGCCTTTTCCAAGGCTAGAACATTGTAGTATAACACGTTGAGCGCCGACCGAATTACGGAACCGACGAATTTTTGGTCTCCAAAAGAAAAGTCCACTGTCGGTCCGATGAGAATGGTGCGAAAAAGACGGAAAATTCAGTGTCAATCCTCAGGGACCGACGCGGGGCTCGACGTGTTAAAGCCTCTTTGATAGAAAAAATCAATCAATCAACAAAACTTCGATTACAATTCGGCAATCATCCAGTTAGCAAACTTTCGGCAGCGACGAGGGCGTCCAAAATGCCCTTTCTCAAGGTAGGGAGTTTAGGTTATGTTTTCTAAACTGTCCTTTTTCACGGGTAAAAGCGAATGATCTGAAACATTTTAAGGGTGTATTCTAGTCTAGAAATTTGAAAAAAATACAAAAATTCTTCATATTTCTGTACTTCAGACATACCCTAGAAAATACTTTCCGGAAAACCCCCGATTTATCGAGTTTATCTACTTTTTCAAACTGGCGTACACGAAATCTCAAGTTATACTGAACCGTTATGTCGAATTTAGTATCTTTTTCTTTAAACGACCCCCATTTTGTCAACAAACATGTTTTTGACTTGTCCGAGGTTCATGTGGTAGCGGTACGGTTTTTTTTTTGTTCCAGATAATCAGATGGGCTGGAATCGTGTACGGCATGGCAAATTTGAACCCAATCACTTTATGGGCTTATAACTATTCTAATTATAAATATTTTTTTTGTTCAATTTTTTTTTATTGTTTAGATGAACGAATAATGGTATAATGGATAGTACCAATTTTCTTTGTTATTCTTTTAGAGCTTGAAAAAGCGTCGGAAATTCGTGTCTCTACACTAGAATACCCCCTTAACACCAAATTGCTCAAATAAGTCATTTCGACTGCTTTTCAATTTGAAATGGGTTAATAAGATTAATAAGTATTAATAAGTTGTACAAAAAGTCACAATTTCTAAGAAATTGTGTCATAATGTGTCATCATTATTTTTCTAATTGATTGACAAAGAAAAAGAAAAAGTAAACGAAAAAGAAAAAGGAAAAGAAAAAGAACTCTACAAAATTGATCCCGTCGTCGTTAGGTTCCTGCAGCATGCGATGAGGCAGTGGAGTACGTCTGTGCACCTTAGTGATGGGGAAAATGTGTTGCAGTCTAGAACGCTGCAGATAAAGAGGGGGTTATTCCAAGGCGATTCTTTCAGCCCGCTTTGGTTTTGTCTGGCACTGAACCCCCTCAGTAGGACGCTCAATAGAGACGGTAATGGCTGTAAAATAAGGTATGGCGACGGCGCCCACCAAGAAATGATCCATACCTTTTACATGGACGATCTCAAGGTTTACGCTGATTCACGTCAGCGTCTAGGTGTAGCTAAACGGGTTGTCGAAGAAATAAGCAGGGTCATCTGCATGGAGTTCGGCCTCGACAAGTGCCGCTGTGTCCACCTGCTGAAAGGACAACTTACCGAATCCGGAGGCTACGAGGTCTATGACGGCGAGTTTATAAGAGACATGGTTCGTGGCGAATCCTATAAATATCTTGGATTCCGACAGCTCACCGGGATTCGCCACTCCAACATCAAGACGGAGCTGCGAGACAAGTTCTTGAGTCGAGTGAACTGTGTCCTGAGGACTTTCCTCAATGCGGGGAACAAGGTACGCGCGATCAACACATTCGCGGTTCCCCTGCTGACCTTCAGTTTTGGTGTAGTCAAATGGAGCAAAACTGACATAGAGGACCTTAAGAGGAGGATGAGGAAAGCATTCAAAGAGGCCGGAATGCACCATCCTCAATCGGCACTGGAGAGAGTTTCACTACCACGCAAAGAAGGGGGACTTGGAACAGTCGACATATCTGCACTGTGTGTTGCCCAGGTACGACAATTGCGCGAGTACTTCGCAGAACGCGCCAACCAAAACGCGCTATACCGGGCTGTCTGCGCCGCCGACAGAGGATACAGCGCTCTGCACTTGGCGCAAGCGGAGTACCAACTCAACTGCAATCTGCAGACAGTGGAGGAGAAGATTGCAGCTTGGAAGCAGAAGGCAGTGCATGGTGCCCACCCCCATCAACTGGACCGGCCACACGTCGACAAGGCCGCATCTAATCTGTGGCTAACGCGTGGTGAACTCTCTTCAGTAGTAGAATCCGACATGATAGCCATCCAGGACAGGATAATGCCGACGAGAAACTGCAGGCGGTACGTCTGGCATCAAGACGTTGATGACATTTGCCGGATGTGCCATCAACCAGGTGAAAACATAGAGCACATTATGGGAGGCTGTCCCGTTTTGGCCAACGCAGCCTACACCGAGCGCCACAACAACGTGGCCCGTATTGTTCATCGACAACTGGCGCTCCAATGTGCTCTACTGGAAGACAACGTACCAAACTACCGGTACCTGCCTGCACCTGTCCTGGAAAATGACCTTTCAAGCTGTTCTGGGATCGCACTGTTCTGACCGACCACTCGATCCACCACAACCGCCCAGATATAATGATTTACGACAAGAGCGACCGCAAAGTCACCATCATTGATGTCGCTATTCCACTGAACCAGAATCTGGAGCAGACCCACGGTCGCAAAATCTGCAAGTACCGACCATTGGCCGTGGAGCTCAAGGAACTATGGGGGCTAAGGGAGGTCCCAAGAATTGTTCCAGTCGTTCTCTCTGGAACTGGAATTGTCCCGAAGACACTTCTGGAAGCGCTAAAGGTGTTGAATATGGAGAAGGAATTGGCCGGCATCCAAAAGTCGGTCATCCTTAGCACCTGCGCGATTGTCCGACAATTTCTCGGTCAGGACTGAAACAGCACAAGCATGCAGATACGTGCATTCCGCAGAGCCTAGTCCCCCTTTGGCATTCAGAAGCCCGGGGGCAGGTGAAAATTCTGGCTAGGTTCGCGTAGTTAAGAAGTGAGATAAGTCTGCCAAAAAGAAAAAGAAAAAGAAAAAGAGAAAGAAGAAGAAAAAGAAAAATAATAAAAAAATAATCCAAAAGAAGGTGATAAGGAATTGATAAATTGTGTAGAAATATAATTAAAACTATCCACAGCACAGTTATGATTAATCAACACCAATAACAATGCCAAAGATTCTTTTTAGAACCTCCAAAATGTTCATAAAAAGTATATTTCCAATATTACGGATCATCATCATATTCGATTAAGTATCGTGTTTTTCCCATAGTATAGTTATCATTCAAAAATTTTTTTTAGTATGATTATTTATCATGCTGGTGTAAAGTATTTCTAACATAAATTATCGTCGGAAGACAAGCAAGTTCAGTTATCAAATAAGTTAGCTCTCCGGTAGAAATCATTGAAATCCTTCATTAAAGAAGAATTGCTATTTCTTGTTCGTTTATTATGTTTATATTTGTAGCTCTATTCAGCTGAACAGTTGGTGAGTACATTTGTGTTATTATCGCTATCGCAATTTACAAATATTGCTTTCCACATTCAACCAAAAATACGTCGTAGGATTACGTCTCTTGGGAACTAATTGGGTGTACAAATTGAAAAACGGAAAACCGATCGCACAGCTGAAATTGTCCAATTTCAAGCGGTTATTGCTCAGTTGTTTATCGATGAATTCACGAAATATTTGCATCAGTTGGTTTAGGTACTCTCTAACAATTTATTACAATGTAGATGATTATCTATTTCACGAAACTAACTATCAAACAATTGGAACAATAACTTTTCATTTTAGTTTGATGTTTTCTTAAAAAACGATCGCTAGTGATAGTGAAAATTGAGCACAGAAAATTGATGTACCGAATGAACAGAAGTAATTGTTTGGTAATGAAAAAAAATTGAGATTTCTTTTGTATATAAATAAAATAGCTGTTGCTCCAAATTTATGTTATTGATTTCATTGAAAAAAATTTTTTTTTTATTTTTTTTTAATTTTATACGATAAGTTTCTCAGTTTTGGCATAACGAAACCTGTTGAGTATATTACAATTGTTTTGTTGGTAAAGTTCATGATAATGCCAAACTGATTCTTAGTTAAATATTTCCAGAGATATAATAATAAGTTTAGTTTCCTTCATACCAATTTCAATAGCTGCGGCAGAAAAAATGCAAAATGCCTTCGTCACACAAAAAATGTCACAATCACCGCCCTTTGATGGTCTCACATCCTGGTTTTATAGCACACCACTTAAAATAAAACACCCAATTTCATCTCTCTGCTCTACGGGTCTCCAATGGAATCACGAGAATCACTCATGCGGAACGTTCAACCCAATAACACGAAAGGTAGCAGTGGCACACAAACAGTAAAAAAAACACCTGATCCTTTCGCACCCTCATATGACATGATTTTTATTGCCCTACCCATCAAAATCATGTCTTCCGTCGTCCCTGCCCGAGAAAACGAATGACAGCTCTACTGCTGCTCATCCCGGCGAACGCCAAGTCATCTGTTCGTGATTGTCCCCCAAAATGGCCCATCTTTTCATCATTCGTGACTTCATACGCCTGCGAGAGAGAGAGAGAGAGAGAGAGAGAGAGAGAGGGGGAGGGTGACAAATTTGCGACCCTCCATCGGTTGCAGTCGTATTTTTTATGGACCACACATATTGTCCCCAAAACAGGCAATCAAGTCGATGTTCCGTTGCCGTTTCAATTTTGCTGCGAGCCTAGATTACAATCCGAGGACACCTGACTCATATGGTGCGCCCCTTCCCACCCACTTCGCTTTCTGGAGCTAGGAAGACTCGAAACGAGGTGCCATAGCTATGAAATATTGAATAGGGCACGTGTCATAAATAATGAATTTTTATTCGTGTTTTCCTGCCCATTCTCACGCACGCAGCATCCTTCGGCCTTCGGGTTCTGCGGGAGCGGGAGGAGAACCCGTCTCGGATGCGTGCTCAGACCGGTTGATTTTCCGTCGCGTCTCGTCCATCCTCCTCGGGAGGAGACTTGAGAGAGCCCGGGGGAGAACATGGCACGAGTAGGCCATGACAAAAAGGCACCCAACCGAGAGACAGGGCTGGCAGCGCAACTGGTGAAGCGAATTTAATCAATCAAGTCTTCCAGTGTTTTTTTTTCGGTTGTCTTCTGTCTTCTTCTCTTCTGTGAGACCGTTTGTTGTGGGGGTGGATAAAGGATGGCAAATGGATTACACATGATGGATTCTCGGTAGAGGGACGATTGCTTCGTTTGTTTGGTTCGGACTGCTTGAAGGAAAAAGGCAACAATATGGAAGCTTACCTGAACCCTCGCCTCGGTGAGATCGATTTTCATGGCGATCTCCTCGCGGGTGTAAATGTCCGGGTAGTGTGTCTCCTGGAAGGCTCGCTCGAGCTCCTTGAGCTGAGCCGACGTGAAGGTGGTTCGTATCCGCCGCTGCTTTCGCTTCTCCGCCAGGACCGAGTCGTGTCCCGAGTAGACCTTGTACGGCAGGCCAGCTGTGCATGAGAGAAAAAAGGATTATTAGACTAGAATGAAGAGGGCTTCTAATGATGAAGATCAAAATCTAACATTCATTTAAAGTTGTAGGATCCATAAAAATAGAAAAACTTGAACAGGGAATTCATGTGTTCTTGTGCAAACGAACTCTAATGAAAACAGAACCTCCCACTGTCAGTACGAATGCAAACTTTTGAATTATCCGCATCCTCTTCGGTTAACAAAATGGCAAACACCGCCGGTGGATGTTAGCAAACTCAAGGAAAATGTTCGCTACCTATTCAGGTGGAAAAACAACGCCGACGGCGGTTGGAAATTAAACATTTCCTCAGCGGTGCACCGGAAGTGAGGAAGCCCCGATGCAACTTTCTCGGATCCATTTTGTACAGATTTTATCCGACTGGATGCTCGCGTTTACTCTTTTGTGGTTTATTTTTCCCCAAACTCTTTTTTTTCCTTCATCCTCCGCAAACGAATGCAGCAAGAGTAGATAAGCGTTGCCCCAATCGTGACTCCGTTTGCGCTTTATTGATTTTTCAACAGGTTTCCGGGCTTCACGTTCGCTTGTTGAAGACATTTTTCTCCACCTTCCTGAATGTGGCAATGTTTGTCTTTCCGCTACCAGTGCAATCGTAAGAAGAGGGAAGAAAGTGGGATATTTGAATTGTTAAATCGCTGTCTGATCGTGCGGTTTTTGTGCGGGAAAAATATTGAATCGAAAAAAGCCAGCACTCTCAACCTAATTATACATTAAATCAAATGATAATTGAAGCTAATTTGAAGCAATAATTGCGACATTTCCGGTCCAGAGTGCCGTTTCGAGCCACACAAGCGTCCAAGCAGTCCTTGAAAAGCCAGATGTAAACAGAAAACAAAGTGAAAAGTACCCATAAAAGTATATGACCCATTTTGGGCAGTAAACATAAGCCCCCGAGGGGTCGAGACGCGATAAAGTTTTATTTTGTGCTGCTGCCTTGTTCCGCCGCCAGATCTTGCCGCAGACTTCCCCCTATAATACGGTAATTTTTATTTTATTAGCGCTTCTAATTTTAATCAATGTTTCCGTCAGCATCCAATGGTCATGAGCTTTGTTATTATGCGCCGTTTCATGCGGCCTGCTTTGGTTGGTTGTCAGTAAAATGTGGATTTAACGCAATTGAATGAAGGGCAGACAAGAAAACCGCCTTTCAAATGTTGAAAACAGGATAATTGCAATTCGGCTTCACCGTGATTATTTTAAAAACTTTATGCTTTTCCCAGTTAAAAATCATCAATGAAGTTTTTCTGTCAAAAAATTTAAGATCATGCGCCGAAAGCCATAAAATATTTCCCTTTACACACCAACAGACACATATACATTCAAACAGAAAACGGACAGACGCAAACACGCTCCAGCAAAGGACGAAGAACAAAAACAACAACAACAAACAGTTTGGGTTTAGCGTGGGGTGGCGCGATGAAAATGAGAAAAATCCTCACGAACAGAGCAAAGCGACATCGAAGGAAAACTCCGCTTCCTCGCTTTGTGTGGGGTTGGCACAGAACCCAGTTTGAGGGGGAAAACGAAACGATGTCGTCATTTATCTTATGCTCAAATGAATAATGGCCGAACCGAGAAGAAGACAAAAAAAACAAAACCCAACAGAAAACAAGAGTTAAAGGGGGGGGGGGATTTTTTCCACGGAAAATGGCAGCTTGTAGATGGTGCGTGGGTGTGTGTTATGTGTGTGGGTGTTTGGGTGTACTATTTGACTGCCTTCACCAAACGACACGAGGGTACGATAGATCTCGCGAACAGAAGGTGGGATTTTCAACGAGCTGATAAAAATGTCTGCACGTACTTAAGCCGATGTTATACTGGATGGGTTGGTTGGTGTTTTATACGGTGAAGCGCTCGCCGCCTTTAAAGCGGATTTAATTTTTGTTTCGTTGGATTTGGGCTCAGGGATTTTTTAGTCTTGCCGGGGATTATGTGTCAATTGACACAAAATTAACTTGTAATATTGCTTTTTGTATTTTGAGAATCGTCAATTGACCTTTATTTTCAATATCAAATTTGTAATTTCATGATACATTCATCATGTTAGGTGGTAGTATAACGTTACATACAGTGCTCTCTCACTACCTTGTTAGTCTAGAATTTTTTTCTCTATTTTTGGACTACTTTATCAAAGACTACTACCCTAATTTTATAGTATTGTTTGTTCACTATTACCCTTTCAAGTAATTAACAAGTTTTGTTATTTTTGTTAGATTTTGTTTACTTCCTTACCCGACTTCTTTTATGTGTACAATTATGCGTTGACAAAAATAAAAGCCCACCTCCAAAAAATAATATTAAATTCACTCGAAACCTTTGGGTAACCCCTCGTTTCTTCATGTTATGACAGCTAGAGCTGTGCGTCATTGTTAGCAATCGATATTGAAGCGATATTAATAAAGTGATATAAACAAAGAATATTATTTTATGAGGGACGGGCTTTTAGTTTTGTCATCGAATATTTACACACTTTAAAGAAGTCATGTAAGGAAGTAAACAAAATCTAAGATGAAAATTGTATGTGTGGGTTTTTGGGGTCAGAAAAGTCCCTTTTGATAGTTCGAGACCCCTTCCCTCTCTAAGGGGGGATGGCTGCCATACACAATCATACACAAGTTCTCTGCACATCTCCAGAGTTAATCAAGCAAATGGAACCAAATTTGGCATGTGGAGGTTTTAGGGTGCAATAAATGTTTCTATGGTGGTTTGACATTCCGCCTGTAGCGTGAATCCCTTATTCCTTTCCCACATTCAAACCTATTATCACAATTCAAATTATCTCATTTCTCACTCAGTGAAATGCAGTTAACAAACATCCCAAATTCATATCCATATGCATGTCATAAAGTATGAATCACCCGCTTTATGACTTATCCGGAAAACATTGCCCATGTTGTAACCAAACACCACACTTGTACCAACATGTGTACGCTTCTTCACAAGTTGCAAGAGTCGGTCGTTTTTATTCATGACCCACTTAAGTTGCGCTTGCCCAAGCAAGGCGGAAGCCTGAAGGCAAAGCGTAATAACTTCCACTCATCCTCATTCTTTCTCTTTCCATTTTTACCGCCGTGATGCTCCGCCCAGTAATATACATTAGCTGTTTTGTGTAGAGTTAAGGAAAGTAAATGTAAACTAGTATTTAAGCGGACACTTGTAAAAAATACGACAGTCACAGTCATGATGAGACAGATACGTCTTTCTTTCTATATCACAACGTTTCCACTATCCACACTCCTCTCTCTCTGAAGGGGAGGAGGGCTGAATAACTCGAGAACTAATCAAGCAAATGGAATCAAACTTGGCTTTTTTTAGAATTTTGAGTACTTAGTACTGATTTAATTTCTATTTAAATATGTTCGTATGTGATATTTGATATTTGTTATTGAAAACATCCAATAATTAAAAAAAAACTTTTTTTTTTCATTTTCTAATATTTTGTTAATACAGGGCGGACTCCATTATATACAGTTTTCGATTTCTTTTCACTGTATATAATCGAGTCAAAAAGAATTTTTTTAATAGTTTTTTTTGCATGTATTTTTGGTTTTTTTGAATAAAAAAGAAGAATTTCATTTTTGATTCATCCCCTTAAAGTACGGCTAAAAGTCTCTATAAAAAAGAAATAAAAATCCTCTTAAAGTCAGAAAACACCTTTCTCATATGAAAAAAATAATTTTATACAGATTCTCTCAGGAGGTGATAGACGATCATATTTGATGAAAAAAAATCCTTCTACGCATATGTTCGAATTTCAACAATGACAGAGTTATACAACTTTTTTTGTTTGTTTCGGACTCTGTTGCCTCAAACTGTTGCCAAAAATTGAATCGTGAATGTCGTGGATTTGAGTTATTTTCTTGGAGGAAACTTTTTTATGCGGTCTCTATCTACCGCACAAAAAAAGGTTTGCCTGTAAATTAAACCTGTAATGGGTCTCAAAATTCTAAAAAAAATCAAAATTTAGAAAGCATAGATATATAATTTTTTTTGTATCGCGCAACACTGTTAAAATTCTTTAAAAAAATCGCACATATCTAGAAAAGGTGCAGAATCAAATTTAAGTACGAATAAAAGTAGTAGTGAATCTCTAAATCCCCTAAAAAATCCAATATTTAGAAACAATTTTTTGTACCGTTTTGTTTCATATTCCGAACAGTCTCAAATTCCGAACACTCCATTTTTAAATGTAAGTATACTATACTTCAATGTTATAAATAACTGAATAATAAAGGCCAGACATTATTTGAGGTATTGGCTAGATTTTAACATCATTCACAGGTATCGATACAGCCTATAATTTATAATATTTAACATTTGCAAAAAAGTGACAGTCAAAACCAAAGATAAAATGTTAGCGTTAGCGAATTCCGTAGAAAACAAGCATCGTTAATGTTTCAGTTTTTTTTACTTACTTCAACTATTTTGTTTGTCTTTTTCCATTTTAAGTGCTAGAAAAGGTATGATGCTATAATAAATGGATGAAAGAAATACTCATTAAAATTCGGAATTTGAATCAAGTTCAAGTTCAAGCATGATTCAAATTTCAAACACTTCATTTTAAGTGTAAATTTACTGAACTTCAATATTATAAATAATTGAATAATGAAAGCCTTAACATTCTTTGGGTTATAGGCTTCATTTTAACATCATTTACAGGTATCGATGCAGCCTAGTATCTATATTATCAAGCATTTGCAAAAATTGATAATCAAAAGCAACGATAAAATGTTTGCGTTTGCAAATTTCGTAAAAAACAAGCATAGTATGAAAAATTTACTAGTTTTGGTAGTTTTTCAACAATTTTTTACGGAAATCTTCATTAAAATTAGTGTTCGGAATATGAATGAAGTTTCTACGCATGATACAAATTGCGAACACTTCATTTTTAAATGTGAATTTACTGTTAAAGTTCAGTTATAAATAATTTAATATTCAAAACCCTGACATTCTTTAAGTTATAGACTTCATTTACAGGTATCGATACCGATGTAAACTATAAGTAATTTAAAAGTAATGATTTAAAAAAATCATTTTTGCTGTTCGGAATTTGAGACAAAAGTGTTCGGAGTATGAGTCAGTGACAACAATGGTGTTCGGAATTTGAGACAAATGCGATTCGTGTAATTCTAAGTTTTTCGCCATGAAAACATATTTGTAAATCAATTTTTATGTAGTGAAATGAAGAAGAAGGCTCTATTGTATCCAAAAATCAAATGAATTTCGCGAAAAAGTACCATATTGAGTAATGAGACACTGTTTAAATGCCATCAAAGCTTAATTCTTCGGAATTTGAGAAAAACGGTACTTAAATTTTTGTCTGATGATATTTCTCGATACATCATTATAAGATGCACTTTCAGATTTTTTATTCAAATTTCAATTAAAAAAAATTAAAAAGTACGTTTTCTACCATAGATCCTTTGTTAAACCTCATAGGGGTTTAAAAAATAGTCAAACTTTCTTATTAATTAACCTAGACAATATTTTCCATAGAGCGGCTCATATGGTTTGGAGGCACTTTTTACTTCCATACCCGCCCAGGCCCTTTCTACGTAACTTAAGAACTAATCAAGCAAATGGAGCCAATTTTGGTATATGGAGGTTTTAGGGGGCAATAAATGTTCCTATGGTGGTTTGACACTCCGCCTCCTTTCCTAAAGGCGGGTTGCATATTTCGAGAAACATTCAAGCAAACGAAACCAAATTTGGCATGTGGAGGTTTTAGAGGGCACGAAATGTGTCTTTATGTGTTTGTAAAGGAGGAGGGGGTTGCATAACTCGAGAACTAATCAAGCAAATTTGGGATGTGAGGGTTTTTGGGAACGAGATATGTTTGTATCATGGTATGAAACCCCTCCCTTCTCTGGAATGGAGAGGGGGTCCCATAAAAATATTACACATATTTCAACCAAACATGACTATTGGAAATTTTCGAAAAACTTTGAAGTAAAATGGGAAAATTCGGAAAATTAAATTCCCATATGTTCTACAATTACATAGTGACAAGCATTGTTACCCCATTTGATGTTTGTGTTAGCGCAATTGATCTTTGTTCGAAAGCGAACATAGATTTTAGTGTGATAAAATGCACTTCTATATCTCCTTCTATCCATATAAATAAAAATGGATCGCCGAATGTGTTAATAAGAGCAAAGCTCGAGAAAGGAATTGACCGATTTAGGGCTGTCTTTATTCTATCATATTTTCTGTATCAAACATTTATTCCATGTGACGGAGAAACATGTTATTTGCAGGTGGTTGAAAAATCTTGAACGAGAATCGTGTCTGAAAATAATCTGACATTATAAGGACGAGTTTTGGTAGAAGTGGTAGGAATTGAATAGTAAAAGGTAATTTCAAAGGGTCGATTAGGAGATTAATCAATGAACAGTTCTGTGATTGGACCCATGAACGTGCGCTTAGTAAGTAAACGTGAATGTTTTAAGGTGTTGATAACAAAAAATAAATTTTGATCGGGACGAAGCTAGCCGAGTCAGCTAGTGATTAATAATTTCGGATATTACTTCCTCATTCTATTTTATGACTGTTTGCGCCTTGTACTTAATCAAAGACGAGAAAACGACATTTTTTGTGTACATATTATAGTTATATTTAGTTCAGACTAAGAAAATCACACGCTCGCTATTATTTTTAGTTCAAGGTGCATCATCTTAAACTAAACATTCATAAGAATTGTTCGTTCGATATCTGGAGTTTAAATATATATTCAGAGCTTGTTTTCAATATCTGAGTTTGGGACTTAAACTAGAAAATGTGCATTCTAATGACTAAATTGTCTATCAGATGTGTTAACATTGGGCAAAGAAATGTGCTCGCTTAAAAAACATAACATTCACTTACGCATGCACCTTGCAGTACATAAAAGATTAGGGATCGATTGTGGATTCTTTTACAGTAAATGAAAGGTATTCAAATGAGCTTTCTATTGAAAACTTTGAACTCCATACAAAAAAAAAAGCTTGTTTGTTCATCTTTTCCCATATGTTTTGAAATTTTTGATAGGTTAAGTAAAAAAATCTGATTCCGGAAGATGCACCCTAAGGACCAAATAAAAATACAGGTATGAAATTTATAAATAAAAAATAAAGATAGAAGGTTTGAAGAGAACCGGAGTATATTCTGCAAAGATTGAGTTTTTGGAAAAAAAAATCAAATTCAATCTATATAGTCTTATCATTAATTTCAAATTTGTTTAAATTTGTCAGTATGTTTCTTACAATCATGCATTATATTCGTTCAATACTGATATGATATTGTAAAATTGTAAATTAGTTTTGACATAGATTGATAACAACATTATTTATCTACGTTTGAAAAAAATCATAATTCTCACTCTATTCAAGCCGACTCACACTGGTACATTTTTAAAGCTGTGCCTTCAGTGGAAACAGTGATATAAATTTTTCCACATTTTCAACGTCAGAATAATATATAAACTGTTTAGAGAGCAAAGGAGAAATTCGCTGCTCCCAGCACATATCACTCATTTTTTTTTCGACAAAAAAATGCAAGATAACTTTTCACCTTCAACCAGATGTGTTGAAAGCTTAAATTGGAGTCGTTTCTCACGTGTCACGTGTCTGTTGTGCAGAAAAGACCCGAGCAAATCACCGCTCGTGTTCAGAAAGCTGTGGCAAGGTGAGCAAAATGAACAAATTACCATGCGCTCCGTTTCTTCGGTTCTCAATCACTTGGTTTATATGGCAATTGTAGCACGATCCCTGCCTGTTTTTTGAGTATCATATTTCAACTACTGCCCCTCATAGTATATGAACGATTGTCAGCCAAATTAAACCCGACAGACGTCCTCCGCTGGTTATGCTGCTCGTTTTTTGTTGTTGCATTGTTTCATTTCTTCCTCCATCTCATCTCTATCGATCGATTCCGGGCTTCCAAATCCTTGCGGGATTACGTGAATGTTTTCCCAAGCTTAGCATCTCTGGCGCTTGTTTGTTTAGTCCGAAGTCCCGGACCCGAACGAAGAAACCATGCCAGAAATAGGGAGCTGCGCCCCCGTCCCATCCAATATCAATCAATGACTGTGCCGCCCCCATAATCCGCGCACAACGCAGCAGACTTTCTGCCATCTTCATCATCTTCCGACGTTCGATGTGCCGGACCGAAATTAGAATCGAAGCTTTCAGAGAGTCCTTCGAATCTGGCAATAACCTTCAAAAAGAATATGCTGGGGTGATACGACGGAGAGTGAGAGCGAGAGAGAGACTATACGAGCTGGGACCGCAATAAGCCGGATAGGGAAAAGGACATGACTTGGATAAACTTTTCGTCCATTTTTTTGCCTGTCAATTGTGAGGGTGGGGGACTGGAAAGGCTTCCGAGGAAAACTAGTGGCGGGACGAAAAAATGACATGGAATCGTAAAATGAAGCGACAGTTATGTCCCTTCGCTTGCGAAGGGGTCTTTTGCTTCGTACCATCCGCTCCACTCTTGCCGTGTCGGTGAGCGTTATAGTTTGGGATGAGCGAAATCTGGACAGAAGATAAATTCCATTCACTTAATAATAAAGACAATAATACTTTGTAAATAATTCATAAAAATAAGATGGTGGTGTTCTGCCGGGTTTTTTTTCTGTCGTTGAGCGGTTGTGAATAAAATGGTACAGGATGAAGGCAGACTCGGGTAAAGAATGCTTATTTGGAAAATAATTTATGTGGCATGGAAAATTGTGATAGTTGATTTTTCGAATTCGATTTTATTGTTGAGAAACAATATTGTTGGAGAGCATACTGGATGAATATTTACATATCATATGGTCAATTTTGTGTGACTTCTCGTGTACAATCCGGATACGTACCGTTTTGTCTCATATTCCGAACAGTCTCAAATTTCAACAACAACGAACAATTCATTTTTAAATGTAAATTTACTAAACTTTTATGTTATAAATAATTGAATACTGAAAACACAGACATTCTTTGAGGTATAGTCTTCATATTGACATCATTTACAGGTATCGATACAGCCTATAATTTATAATATTAGAAATTTGCGAAAAAGTGACAGTCAAAACCAATGATAGAATGTTTGCGTTAGCAAATTCCGTAAAAAACGAGCATCGTTCATTTTTCAGATTTTGTAGTTGTTTCAACTATTTTGTTTGTTGTTTTCATGTTAAGTGCAAGAGAATGAATGAACCTACAATAAATGGGTGGAATAAAATGATGTTTTATGCAGAAATCTTAATTAAAATTAATATTGAAGTAGTGTTCGGAATATGAATCAAGTTTCTACGCATGATTCAAATTCCGAACACTTCATTTTCAAATGTAATTTTACTGAACTTTGATGTTATAAATAATTGAATAATCAAAACCCTGAAATCCTTTGGGTTATAGCCTTCATTTCAACATGATTTACATGTACAGGTATACAGCCTATAAATTATAATATTAAGCATTTGCAAAAAAGTGACAGTCGAAACCAATGATAAAATGTTAGCAAATTCTGTAAAAAACAAGCATCGTTAATTTTTCAGTTTTTGTAGTTTTTTCAACTATTTTGTTTGTAGTTTTCATGTTATGTGCTAGAAATGATAAGAATCTACAATAAATAGATGAAATATAATGATATTTTCTGCAAAAATCTTCATGAAAATTAGTGTTCCGAATATGAATCAAGTTTCTACGCATGATTCAAATTACGAACTCTTTTTTAAATGTGAATTTACTGAATTTTAATGTTATAAATAATTTAATATCCATAATCCTGACATTCTTTGGGTTATAGACTTCATTTTAACATAATATACAGGTATCGATACCGATATTGCGCCATTGGTCTTGAAACCATGTATAACAAACTATAACAAACAAATACAATCAATAATTACAAAAGCAAAATCCATTTTTTTTTGCAAGCATAACATTTTTCCAAAAAAGACTAGCTAACTGACTTCAATAAGATATATCGATCATATAAATCGGTCCAGTAGATTAAAAGTAATGATTTTTAAAAAATAGCATTTTTGCTGTTCGGAATTTGAGACAAAAGTGTTCGGATTATGAGTCAGTGACGAAAAAGGTGTTCGGAATTTGGGACAAAAGTGATTGAACATATTTTTAGTTTTTCACCATGAATATGTATTTGTAAATCAATTTTATTGTAGTCAAGTGAAAAAGAAAGCTCTATTGTATACAAAAATCAAACTAATTTCGCGATAGAGTACCATTTTGAGTAATGAGACACTGTTTAATGGCCATCAAAGCTTAAGTGTTCGGAATATGAGACATAACGGTACACTGAATCTGATTGTTTTTCAATTGTGAAAAATGGAAAATCTGTGGAAAGTGGAAAACCTTTGATTTATGGACTATGGCCTGTGGAGAAAAAAAACTCTTTATTATTTAGAGGATTTGTAAAAGAATGAATTTGCTTTCTTTTCTGACTGATAGGTTTTTATTTATGCACATATTATGAATTCAAAAAGCCAATCCTAGACTCCGATCCCCCTGTTTTATTTTAGACTAGCTAACCCGGCAAACTTCGTCCCGCCCATTTACTTGATTAATTCTCGAGCAATGCAGAAATTTGTGTTTTATTTGTATGGCAGCCACCCCTAAGAGAGGGGGGAGGGGTATCTAACCTCCATAGAAACATTCATTGCACCCTAAAGTTTCCATATGCCTAATTTGGTTTAATTTGCTTGATTAATTCTCGGGTAATGCAAAAATTTGTGTTTCATTTGTTCGGCAGCCCCCTCTAAGAGAGGGGGAAGGAGTATCTTGATACCATAGAAACATTTATTGCATCCTAAAACCTCCACATGCCAAATTTGGTTTCATTTGCTTGATTAATTCTCGAGTAATGCAGAAATTTGTGTTTCATTTGTATGGCAGCCCCCCCTTTGAGTGGGGGAAGGACTGTCTAACCATCATAGAAACATTTATTGCACCCTAAAACTTTCACATGCCAACTTTGGTTTCGTTTGATTGATTAATTTCCGAGTAATGCAAAAAATTGTGTTTCATTTGTATGGCAGCCCCCTCTAAGAGAGGGGGAAGGAGTATCTTATCACCATAGAAAAATTTATTGCATCCTAAAACCTTCACATGCCAAATTTGGTTTCATTTGCTTGATTATTTCTCGAGTAATGCAGAAATTTGTGTTTCATTTGTATGGCAGCCCCCCCTTTGAGTGGGGGAAGGACTGTCTAACCATCATAGAAACATTTATTGCACCCTAAAACATTCACATGCCAATTTTGGTTTCGTTTGCTTGGTTAATTTCCGAGTAATGCAGAAATTTGTGTTTCATTTGTATGGCAGCCCCCCCCCTTAGAAGGGGGGGAGGGGTCTCAAAATATCACGAAAACTCTCCTCCGGCCCCAAAAATCCCTACATACCAATTTTCATGTCGATCGGTTCAGTAGTTTCCGAGTCTATAAGAATCAGACAGACAGACAGACATCACTCCATTTATATATATATATATATATATATATATATATATATATATATATATATATATATATATATATATATATATATATATATATATATATATATATATATATATATATATATATATATATATATATATATATATATATATATATATATATATATAGATGGCCTGGGGAGAAAAAAAAACTCTTTATTATTTAGAGGATTTGTAAAAGAATTAATTTGCTTTCTTTTCTGACTGATAGGTTTTTATTTGTGCACATATTATGAATTCAAAAAGCCAATCCTAGACTCCGATCCCCCTGTTTTATTTTAGCTTTATTTTGAATGCCAGAAGCCAAAACATAGGAGCATACTAACAATTGGGATTTCTGATATGATAATGAAAATGTATCACATTTTCGAATGTATATTCTGTCGAAAAAGTACCGGGGGTTGATAATCTGAAGCCGCTTGAAAGGCGTTCTAAGTTCCTCTCACTCTGGTCGTTTATCAATCGGAGTTAACACGGTTGAATAGGAGGAAAATATGTTTGAAAACTATACCTTAAGTTGAAGAAAGTTAGTCCTTAGACATTCTATGTTTCAAGTCCCATTTCATGCTGTTGCGGCATGTCATAGTATCGAGAATAAAGCGCGTTTCCGCTCAAATAGTTGCGAATGTCCTCAATTTTCATAAAAGGCAAGGCAATCATTGTGGATGGGTTTTTGGAAAAAAACCGTAGAAATATTATCCAACAACCAGCATGATGTGGTTCCATCTGACAATAAACTGCGACTCAAATAAGGTAAATGATTTTGGTTTGTCTAGTCGGAAATATGATCATGGCTTGTCCACTTTTTTGAATGCTATAATTCAGCGCACCTGTGTCAAATCAGATATTCGAATGTTTCAAAACATATAAATGAAAGTGTCTTTTTTATGATGTACAGTAGTTTTATAGTATATTTTTATGGATTGACATGTTTTAAAGGATTCTAAAATCCACCTTCTATCTCAGTTTGAAGAAATCTGTGATTCAGACAAATTGATTTGAGACTCCCACAAACTTTCCTCTTCATCCGAACAAATGAGTCCCCTGTCCTAAAGTCCACTATTTTCTATAACCGCAAGTCATTCTCCAGTCATAACGATGTTTGCAAAGGAATCAATATGAATAACCATTGATCTACGATAGTATTACTACAACATACAACATTTTCCATGGGTTACTGAGGGAATTTACCTATCAACACGTGTTTTAAATAAATTGGGTGTCCATTTGCTATAGCCGTACGGTGTGTTTTGCAACTTTTTCGTCTGGTTATGTTGGTTATTAAAAGTTCACTCAATCAAACAACTTATGATGCCAAAAAGAAGAGTTTTGAACGAGAAAGAAAAATAAATGTTTAAAGCCTGTAAGAAGGATGGTGTATCAATTCGAGAAATCGAGAAAATAATACTACGATCAAACGAAAGTCAAAAGAATCAAAGTTGTCAGCAATTTCACTATTTCACCATCTAGAATCAAGGTTATACTAGATTAAATTATATTCATTTTTCAATCGTTTTGATGTTTTCCTACTGTAAATTAAGTTTTTTATGAAACTTTCATTTCTAGATATTAAATAATCAGGTGGAACCTAATTCAACTGATTATTTAAAATCTAGAAATATTTAAAAATTCGAATAAAATAACAAATAAATAATTCAAGGCTCAAATGCGGTTATGGTATATAGCTACTGAACTTCATGAAAAGCGTAAATAAATGTATCATTCGATCATGTTGTGAATTATTTCATGAGTTGTATATTCAAATATATATGAAATAAATTGTGAGACATTAATTTCTACAATCTTATACTTGATTCTCGAGTAATGTCTGAAATATGTGCGCGGCTATAAAAAATAGTCACAGTGTAGAATATTAGGAGGACATCCAGGAAATTGGTTCTGAATCTTTTGCACGAAACGTTTTCAAGTCGTGTTCATCTTCCCCACGTAAGTGCTATGAATGTGTTTTCCGTTGCAAAAAGCAAATGGATTCAAAACTATTCGTAAAAATATAGTTCTACAAGTAAGCGCTAACCGTTGCGTAAGGTAGAATAAATGAGGTCATCCAGAAAGTTTCTGAAATCTTCGTTATTCTTGATACAGTTGCGAGCATTTTTCCAAAAACAAGTCACATATGGATATTTGTTTGCATATAAAATTATATCTATTAAATCTAAATGTAACCGAGAACTGCTCAGGTCTCTAGCACTAATGAGGGTTCTAATTTCCACTTTTCTTTATAAACCGATGTTTTCATCCATAATCTTCCGGAAAACACAAGAAAAACTTATTATTTATTCCCAGTGTTTGAGGAAACAACATCGAGCTAAATTGTCCCATGTTGGTATTCTAGGCATAACTATCCCACCATGTATCGGTGAATCGGTTAAAGTACAAGAATTTTATGTCATTTATGTCCAGCCAGGCTAATGCAATCCTTTCAGGTTTGGAAGAACGATCTAATTCCTCAAACAAACAAAATAGAACACCTGTACATCTTGTTAGCGAATACCTAATAACAATGAGATTAATATTCTGCAAAGGTGTTGGAGCTCCCTCACTGCGCTAGCACCCCTGTGCGATTCACAAGCGATATCACTACCATATACACTGCGTTTAATAACTACAGAACTACTTCATTTTTACGGGTTTCCCGAGACATGCAAGAAGTCGGTTGAATTGAGGTATATAGTGTAGAATACAATAACTATCATCATTTATAACACTGCCAAAAACAAAAAAGTTCAAATGGGTAGTCTTATAAATGAAGATAGTTATTGTATTCTACCGCTAAATACCAATTCAACCGACTTCTTAAATATCTCTGAACTCAGAAAAATAGAGTGGTCCTATAGTTATGAAACGCAGTGTACTACATACCGATGCTACTTACTACGACATCAATTGTGTTTACTATTTTATGCAATTAAACTGCCGTTTTACGCATAGTACGCCAGTTGTGGGGACATATTTTGATCTTAATAAATGGAAACAAAATTACATATATTAAAGTTTTTGAGTTTTTGAGACTGAGACTTTTTTCACAGTGTAAAATCCCACAAAACGTAAGCAAAGGTATAGGTCTCATATATCTCTCGGTTTTGACGTAGGAATACGTCTTCCAATAAGAGTGCCATATCAGAAAAACAAAATCACGCTCTTTCGGAATAATGTAAACGTTAATATTATTTTGCTACGAACTGATTATGATGGTTATCCAAACTCAATCGAATCGGTTTTATAATCTAGTTGGAGGCGATCTGGCGTAGTGGTAACATCCATACCACTCACGCTAAAGGTCACGAGTTCAATTCTCACTCCCGACATTCTTCCGAAATGGAAGGTAAAAGTGACGAACCAGCCGAAAGTGTTGAAAATCACTATAATACAGACAATACAAAATAGAATCTAGTCTGTAAATAGCCAACACCGATACCGTTGTAATGAATCGCATGTAAATCGGTTGCCCGAATTACACATGCAGAGGACGAACACTATAACATGTGCAGGTCTCGCGCTGCTATCTTCTGAAATCCAAATAGCATTTGCTCGCAAAGAACAAATGGCTTCCGTTTTTCTCGATATCAAAGGGGCATTTGATTCAGTTTCCATGGAAATTCTCTCAGAGATGCTGCATAATCGTGGACTTTCACCAATTCTGAATAATTTCCTGTACAATTTACTGCCAGAAAAGCACATGATTTTCTCTCATGGCATCTCGAAATCTTCTCGATACTGTTACCTACCGCAAGGTTCCTGCCTAAGCCCCCTCTTGTACAGTTTTTACGTCAATGATATGGATGATTGTCTAACTAAAGCCTGCACGCTGAGACAACTTGCAGACGATGGAATTATTTCCATCACGGGTACTAATCCCATCGTTCTACAAAAGTCGTTGCAAGATACCCTGAATAATCTGTTCACGTGGGCCCTTAAGCTGGATATCGAATTCTCTACGGAGAAAACTGAAATAGTTATTTTTTCTAGGAAGCACGAACCCGCCCAATTCCAGCTTCACCTATCCGGCAAAACGATCATGCACTGTAAGTTTTTCGAATACCTAGGTGTATATTTTGATTCTAAATGTACCTGGGGGAGACATATTGCGTATTTGAAACAGAAATGCCAGCAAAGAATCAATTTTCTCTAAACAATAACCGGAACATGGTGGGGTGCCCATCCAGGAGACCTCATTCAGTTGTACAAAACAACGATATTATCAGTGTTAGAATATGGCAGTTTTTGCTTCCGATCAGCTGCCAGGATTCATATTCTCAAGCTGGAGAGGATACAATACCGTTGCTTGCGTATAGCCATGGGGTGTTTGCATTCGATACATACGATGAGTCTCGAAGTCTTGGCAGGAGTATCTCCGCTTACTCAGAATACACAGAATTATCCTACAGATTTCTCATTCATTGCAAGACCATTAATCCATTGGTGATTGATAACTTCAAAAATCTACTCCAACTGACTCCTCAGTCAAGTTTTATGTCTTTATACCATGAGTACCTTACCCATGAAGTGCACCCTTCACCGGGCATCTCCAATCAAGTTTGCTTCCCATACTTTTGCAATTTCTCTGTCTGGGTACAAACCAGGGGGCGTTGCTGATTAATGGTTAATGGTACACTCGTAATACTAACCTCGAGCCAACCGCGAGTAATCGGTTACATATTACTAACATAGTTGTAAGCAAACATTGTCGAAATATTGAACTCCCGGCCCCGTTAGGCTGATGCCATATGAGCCTTAATAAAAATATATATTTTGGATAAAAAAAATGTGCAGGAACATTTGCAATTTAAGCCCCACCCGATGGCAACTTTTTCAGAGCGTAAAAGCAAAGCTCTTGCCATTTTCTATTGCCCTATCTTGCTCCCAAGAGCTAGCAATCAACTTCAAATCGCGGTGCGATTTTGTTCCTAACTTCAAATCAAAGGTGACTTTCGATTGAATGATACAATGCGACGGTTTTCATGCCGTCGAGCGGAGAGTTCTTGTGTATTTTTGCATCAAATGCACACATTGTTATCGATTTTTATACGTTACCAAATGTAGATTGGTTATAATTAAGCAGTCTTAATATTTCTAAAGTTTTTCTTAAATCTAAACAACGGAACGATTTTCGAGATTTTTTCGAGTAAAACGAATCGATAAAAAAATAGAAATCAGAATGGAAGAAAACGATCTTTCAAATATCGACTCAAGATCGCCAAATCCTCCAAACAAACAATATCTTCAGGTATTTTTTGGGAGAAAACAAACAAAAGTGCCAAAGAAAACACAAATTTCTAGAAAAAAAAATTACAGTAGAACCCCGATTAACCGAGGATTAGCAAGAAAAGTTATTGTACCAAATTTTCTCATCTTTCAAATGGTCGGTGTTAATTCAGAGGGTCGCAAAATTGAAAATTTTGAGTTATTGATTACATTTGGTTAAGCATTATGTAAGCTACATACCCCATTCATCAAATTTGGAAAATCACGCATACAGCAGGAATAACGTATCAAAATTGTTATGATTGATCTACGACAACCCTTCATAGTATGCCGTCAGAGCGGACCATGTGTGAATGGTACATGGTCCGCTCTGGCAAAATGGATCTATATCATGTGCCACTCTGTCTGCACCATGTGACAATAATTTGTATATTAAATTTATACAATATCCAACCGCCGAATTCGAACCAACAAAACATTTTCTTGAAGCTAATAGGTACCTTGTCGAAATGTGCTTGAACCCGTTAGTGTAAAATGTGCATATTCTAAGTATATTAAAAACAAAACTTGGTCCACTCTGACTGAACGGATCAGTGAAAAATGCTGGTCTTCAGTGTGAATGATCGCAAAATGTACTGTTTCAGAGTGCGATTTAGGCTGTAGCGATGACAATGAATTCAAATTTGAGGATTATATTGATGAATACTGTCTAAGATGATTGCAAATGGGAAGTTTATGCTTAACATGTTTGCCATGTGATCATATTCATGCCAGCAGTAGATGACAGAGACTAGTATGTTGAATACAAATAAATATTTATGCAGTTCCAAACTCACAATCTTTCTCGCTCTAATTTGCATAGCAGAATGGCACACTTTGACTCACAACTGTTAATTAATTGAGAAATATTTCGAAATTGTTCAGTCATAGTGAACCAACTCTTAAAAATGCTTCATTTGGTTCAGTCAGATTGGACTAAAGGGTGTGTCACATCAAATTGCATCACGGAAAAAACGCTGTAGAAATTAAATTTTTAGGAATTATATCTTCAGCTTTCGCTTATAATCAGATAAGAGTGTATAGATCACGTTGGCCATGCTTCACTGTCAATTTTTCGTAAATTTGGAAAAATTTCGTCGAACGAAAAAGAGCGTCGTGAATTAATCCTGTGCACTCATTTCGAGAATCCGGAGTTGTCACATCGGGACATCGGTAAGATGCTGGGAATCGTCCAATCCACGGTCAGCAGAGTACTAAAACGATACTTCGAGAACCTAACCATCGACCGGAAGGTGAAGAACGGCAAAAATGGATGCTCCGTCAGTGAAAAAGATCACAAGCGCGTAGTGAGACAGTTTAGACGTGATCCGAGAAGTTCGGTCCGGGATGTCGCCAATAAGCTGAATTTGTCAAGTTCATTCGTCCAGCGGACCAAGCAGCGGGAGGGCCTGCGTACATACAAGGTTCAGAAGGCTCCTAACCGCGACGAAAGGCAAAACATGGTGGGGAAGACGCGAGCCCGGAAGCTGTACACCGAAATGCTGACGAAGCCGCATTGCCTGGTAATGGACGACGAAACCTACGTCAAAGCGGACTTTCGTCAGCTGCCGGGCCTGTTGTTCTTCTCCGCAGAGGACAAATTCAGCGTTCCGGAGGAGATTTGCAAGCAGAAACTATCCAAGTTTGCCAAAAAGTACATGGTGTGGCAAGCGATCTGCTCTTGCGGAAAGCGGAGCGCCCCCTTCGTGATGACCGGCACGGTAAACGGGCAGGTTTACCTTAAGGAGTGCCTACAGAAGCGCTTACTACCACTATTGAAGCAGCACGAGGGCCCGACCATCTTCTGGCCGGATCTCGCTTCGTGCCACTATTCAAAGGACGTGTTGGAGTGGTACGAAGCCAACGAGGTCACCTTCGTGCCAAAGGAAATGAACCCGCCCAACGCGCCGGAGCTTCGCCCAATAGAGAAATATTGGGCGATTATGAAGCAGGCCCTCCGGAAGAACCCAAAAGTTGTCAAATCGGAGGCGGACTTCAAGAGGAAATGGATTTCTGTTCAAAAAAAAACTGCAACCTGACGTTGTACAGAACTTTATGGACGGGGTAAAGAGGAAGGTGCGAGCATACGGGCTTGGGCTCGAAGTATGAATAAAAAGAAAATGCCAAAAGTTGTTTAATAGTTTTTATTTTACTGTCTATAATTTTCAAAAGGATCGGTCTACTGGGCGAATTTCTACAGCGTTTTTTCCGTGATGCAATTTGATGTGACACACCCTTTATTTACGTATAGGCAGCCAAATAACTGCCTCTTTTGGAATGATACTTGATATTTCTTTACAACTATCATACGTCAAAGTATTGCCAGAGAGTAGCTGCTAACATTTCTGAAAACAATATTGAACGAAAAAAATAATTTTTTTGAAAAATTGCAGAGCAATAAACTTTATGTTCGTTTTTCTCGAAATCATAAAAATGTCACATGGTCCGGACTGACTTAACACCGACCAAATGAAAACAACAAAATCGTTCTAAGTAGCGTACTATATAAATTGAATCCAGCTTAAAACAAGCAGAGCCCAAGACAGGAAAATTTCAATAGTTTTAGTTGACGTTTGACCATATGTCAAGAAGGATTTTTATTTCATCAAAAATGATCATCTATTCCCCCTTGAATGATTCCGGGTCAGCCACTCACACTCTGTATAGTGATATTTGACACCTGTAATTGATTATGTATTTTATGAAAAGCCATATAAATTCATCGCTATGAAGGATCTTGATTGATAGTTTACTAAGTATGAACAATTATCTCATCTCTCATGTGGCTGTAATATAATGCATGCCGAATAAGATGTCTGCATTTATTCATACGAGCATCAATAATTGAACTGTTTACTGTCATCTCAAAATGACAATCCCAAAAAAACTGATGCTTCCGATCATCGAGGGAAAACACCTCTCCTCGCCTTACCAAACTATTCATCTTGAGCTGTCTGTTTTCGTCTGCAAAAAAAGGCATATCAAACCGCAACCATTGCTACATCTGCATGCGAATCAATCTCCTACGGAACAGCCTCTGCGATATATTCACTATATAGTGCTGGTGGTGGCGGATGTGGTTCGTCCTTTCGGACCCATCCGAATCCAGCTGGGGATAATGAAATATGATATCCAATTAAGTGGCTACTAATTGCCGGGTAATCCAATTTCGGAAATCATTCTCAATTATCAACAATTACCGCCAGAAGCAATCGAATTAGAACCAGATTTGAATCTTGAAAATCCCGACGCCGTGTTTCGGTTTAAGGTATGTATGTGGGTATGTTGGAGTGTGTATGCGGTAGCTGTTGAATTTATTATGACTTGGCAATAGCGATAGTCACACTCCGGCCCAAGTGGGTGTATATGGGAGGATTATAGTGTGCACCAAATAGTCTATTCCGTTGGAAGCTCGGTTCGTCTGTGATCTGCTTTATAGGCTGGCGAATGCGAAGGAAGGCTGCGTCAAAACGTCCCGAACATCCTTCTCCGATAGCAACATTGTGGTCCGGTGGTAAACGATTTCAAGATTCACATCCTGAACCACGCCAGGACCTTCGATGAGCGAATAGATGGAACGCAGAACCACATAAACCAAGGATTGGAGGTGACTTATGTAGTATAAAATTATGGTCTAGGCTGTTAATTTATTATTACACTAGCAATTATGGCGTCAGTGATAATCATCGTCATCCCTACGGAGTTTAGGATCGTACATATGTGCACGATAGTTTAATCCTCAGGCAATAGGGTTTTGCACCAGCAGTTGTTTTCGGATTGTTGCCATAACGAGCGAAATTTTGACATCAAACGTTCGAAGTCAACCCTAGTAAACCCACCGAAGCCTCATCCTCTGACCCCTCGCTGGAACAAAATAACAAAGTGTTCATTCTCCACATGTGGAACCACTTTGTGCTCTCCTCCGTCTCCCACTACCGAAACACCATGTGTCGCCTGGAAACTGTTCGCCAAGATATCCTGCCGGAGGAATTATTTATGAGTGACTATTTCATTCGCACTTGCTTACTCAACCGGTCCCATTCCTCGGGGGGCTCAATTATTCCAGAAAACGGCAAAAACAGCCTCAAACCATATACCTGACCGGCATGCATAAGCACCATTGCCTGATAATCTCCTGCTTTCGTTGCTGCTACTGATGCTGCGCCTATATTGCCATGCTCTGGCAACCAGCAAACCATCCAAGATGGGCCCAAACTGTGCGTGTGTATGTGTGAATCCCGAGGGTGGGAGGGTGCGAAATTTAATGCTTTGTGTTATTAACACAATTAGACGCCGTTTTAGAAAGCTAATGCAGCTTAATTGCGGAAGTTTCGGTTCGCGTGGTCTAGGCGATGAATGATTCATTTCTCGTATGTTCCCTCGAGTGGCGGCAAACTACTTCTCAGCTGAACTTTAAATCACGGCACCGCGTCGGAAGGTGTTTGCGGAATGCTCAAATAGTGTCGATTAGACCGTCGGTTACTGGCAGCGTTGTGGCTGCTGGGCAACTGTTGTGTTTCTTCTGGTCGATTGAACGGAGCATTTGGATTCGGCCCATCTGTTGTCTTGCTTGCTGGCTGTAATCGGTTTGTAAACGAAGAGTTTCCCGGCCGATACGCACTAAGACGACGGAGATACGGTTCGCCGCAGTTTGACTTCATGGACGATTAATTAGGATAATGGATTTTCAATCAGCCACTGGACTACGTCCGAAGAGCGTGAGATCACGAACAGTTGATTCAGTAATTCATTAGGCATTAGAAAAATCTTACCGATCTATTTTTAGTACTTTTGCATTTGAGCTTGAGCTTGGGTAGACTGTACAATTCGTAGTTGCTCTCCGTGATTGACCTGAACCAACCAAATTGCACAAAGAACACACAGAATGACGCTTGGGACTAGCAAATCATTCTCGTTGTGCAATTTTCGGCGATTCAAGCTTTAAATGGTCAATAACGACGCCGGCCACGTTCTTACAGTCACCAGAGGAAGGAAAGGAATGTTAGTATGATATTCGCCGCCCGAAGACCAGAAGGGTCTATAGCGTGGTTCCCTAGCGTTTATCATGGAAGGGATAGTTGTTAGTGGGAATGGTTAAGAGAAATCAGGATTCACTGCGGTAAGTGATGTGATTATCTAAGCGCGAACTCTTGACCATTCGATGAAATGGAATTCCGAAAATCATCCATTAATTTTGATTCATCCAACGCGCGCACTCACTATATAATTCCAATCGCGACAAAGGAGAGCCATTCTTGGGCAATCTGGGAAGGTCCGAGAGGGCTTCTCTAAAATGAATCGGAGCAACGATATCTTATTCAACGTGTGTACCCCTCGTATAACTCCAATCACGGCGAAAAAAGTCTATCTTTAGGCAACCTGAGAAGGTCACAGAGAGAACTCTCCTAAAATTTTTACCCAAAGACAGCCCTCCGCTCCCTCGACCAGACACATCCAAAGAGCACGCGCGCTAAGCAACAGGAAAACCATCGCCCCTATTTATCCAAGACGAGCTCCCTCAGCGACCCACCCCCTCCAGGCCACCCCGAAGACAACCACCCGTCGTCACAATTGGATTAGTTAAAGTTAATAATATATTCAAGAATTAAATGATTAATTTATCAAAGTATTAAAGAAAGAAAGCATTAAAAATTTAAAGAATTAAAGAATCACGTCGGACATTATAATGACGTCACATATCTACACACAAACTACCTGTTCATAATCGAGAGGGCACTGCCTTCATTCGTCTCACTTATCTCGAATTCATTAAAAATTAATATGTCTTCACGAAATTACAAGAAAACTAATAAAGCCTCGTTATTTTTTTCACCTATCTTTCTTATTGTATTTTTTAATGTTGGCATAAAAGAAGAAGAAGAGAATAGAAAACAATCCACTGGAGAGAATCGAGTACAAATAAAAATGTTAGAGATTATCAACTTAGCTTCCTTTTTTTGTTCCACTTGCGTAGCGCGTTCTCTCCCGGTGCTCGCTTACAAAACTGTGTAACACACACTCACATACATAGATATGCGTCCCGGGACGCGAAATAACGTTGAATGGGCACTTTTCTTCTTTTTATGTTTTGCACTTCGAGAGTTTTTCATGCCGACTGCAGGCACAGGACAGAATCTCATTCGAAAACAAAACTAGGGAAGGCACTTCAAACATAATGATGAAATACCACACAATTGTTTTATGTGATTAACACTGGGTGTACAATATATTTTTCAACACACAGCATATAAAAAAAAGACTTTCTTTTTTCTCTACTGCTATTAGCATTTTTAATTGAAGATAACGGCGAACAAATCCTAAATGTAAACACCGGTCGAAAAGAGAAACGTCACATCGCGATACCGAGGCGCAGCGACCAAAAGGACCAAAAGCATTATGCGATACCGAGAGCGCGCCGATTAGGAGCACACTGAGAGCGAGAGCACCAAGAGCACCATAATCGGAGAGAAGGCGAGCTAAAAAAAGATGGCTTCACCTGATTTGATGAGTCACATCAATGTATTTCATCACAAATTCACGACCACTTCAATTAATTCAATCAAATTCCACTGGTTTTCAATTTAGCTGAATAGATAGAACATTTTCATTAGTTTCGCGAATTATAAAAAACTCAAACCACAGAAAATTCAAGCACCAAAAGGGCACAACACAGAGCGAAAAAGAACGCGTCCACTCCAGTGCGCTGCTCAACTAGAGAGGTGCCATCCGCTCATGAGCTGTTCATTCGAATCGCTTCATCATAGTGAGCGGATTCGGATCGGCTCGCAATAAAAAAAACGCAGCTCATCAGCTCATTACGGAGCTGGAGCTGATGAGCTGTTGAGCTGATGAGCTGCTGAGCTGATGCGCTGTTGAGCTGTTGAGCTGATGAGCTGCTGAGCTGATGAGATGTTGAGCTGTTGAGGTGATGAGCTGTTGAGCTGTTGAGCTGAAGAGCTGTTGAGCTGTTGAGCTGTTGAGCTGCTGAGCTGTTGAGCTGTTGAGCTGCATAACTGTGGAGCGCAAAAGCTACAGAGAGTGTGAATTGCGAGACGCGAAAGGATTTTTCGTCTCCCGCGCTTCATGGCATGACGTCAGTTTGTTTTCGTGTATCTCTCTTCGTACTTTAGCTTTAGCAGAGATGCCAGATAGGAAAAAAGGTTTTTGTTTTGAAGATATTCAATCGTTCGTTACTTCATTAAATTTTTCTTATATAAATAATACACATTATTATATGCTTGTAAATAAATTTAATATATTACATTGTTATTTAAACATTACTATGGAAACACATACATTTATTTCCGCGTGCTGAATCAAAACAATTCAGAAAACCACCCGGCATTAATGTTGATGATTGATACTGGTCCTTTTGTTACCTTTGTGATCGCGAATAATTATTTCTCGTTGCCTATTAGTGGATTTATTTTTATATCCTCGGATGCAAAAAAAAAATCTCGATGGTTTTTTTTTCAAAAAACGTTGTCTCGGCCAATATTCCTGGAGGCATTCTATTTGGCTACTGCTGGTTTTTCTGTTGTTTAAGTTCAGCATATCCTAAGCATCTTCTATGTTGGATTTCAGCATTCAGTATTTGTTGTATATTATATTATTAGAATTCATATCAGTTTTAGTTTTTGTACAATTACGAATTAAATTCGTTTATTTTTTGCTTTCCGTCTATTAAAAAAATGCACACTATGCAATGTCCCATGGTGATTACGTTTCATATGCGATTGTGTGGACAAATTCAACTGAGCTGAAGAGCTGTTCCAAATGAGCAGCTCACTTGTATGAGCTGAACGGCTCTGAGCCGCTCACCATGATGAGCTGATTTGCCCATCTCTATGCTCAACCCGCACTCTATTTTTGGTACTTTTGCATTTCTTATAATTTCTGGAGAACTTCGTGTCTCCAAACTAACACACTGAAACTGTGTACAAAGATCGGAAAAATACCGTATGTTCTACGGAAACAGCCTAAGCCCAACAATAATGGGTGGAGATTTTCGAAAAAAATTAGTATTCTCCATTGTTTATACCGATACCAGGTTCAAAAAATTGACTTTATCATTTGATATTACTAATAATTATAAGTTTGAACGAAACAAACGACATGAAATGACAAGCTGTGGGCAAAATTTATATTTTGGTTCTCTAATACATTAAAAATGTTTCTGAATCTCCTGTTAGAACAGAAGAAGTCGTGACAAAGTTGATGACCGAGTCAAGTGTTTTCAAGTTTTACTATCTTCGTAACTTTAGTTACTATATAATAAGTAAATAAATTGATAAAAGGCATTCGATTTTTCAAAGCTCGATTCGGCAAAGGTCGATTCTCTGGTTTCGATTTAATCAGTGAATCGATCTTTACACCGTTTAGACAATCGATCCGTCAAGATCGATCTTCTTTTAAGAATCACCCAATCCTAACTTTGAGAAGACTTTGTCGTCCGCGGACCACCGGTTAGGAACTTTTGAGTTTTATATTGAGTTCGTGAATAATCATTTTCAAGTGCAAATTTAATTTAAAAAATAGTATTATGGTGTGTAATGCATTACTTCATACTCATGACTACTCAAATGGTCAATTCGAACCAAAGCTACGGTCGACTGAGTGACAGAAAAAACGTGCGACCTTTACTAGCAATTGGGAGCTATTAGTAAAAGAAGGTTGGAAAGTAACCATGATGGTAACCTCGATTTGCTTGATTAGTTCTCGAGTTATGCAGAAATTTGTGTTCGATTTGTTTGCGAGCCCCCTTTTAGAGAGGGGGGAGGAGTGTCAAACTACCATAGAAACGTTTATCGATCCCTAAAACCTGTATATGCTAAGTTTAATTCCATTTGTTTGACTAGTTCTCGAGTTGTTCAGCACCCTCCCCTCCCCCTCTTGAGAGAGAAGAAAGGAGTGTCAAAACACCATAAAACTATTTATTGCTCCCTAAAACCTACATATGTCAAATTTGGTTCCATTTGTTTGATTAGTTTTCGAGTTACCGTTCTGAATCATATTTCGGACACTTTGTTCTAATATGTTGAAATGCTTAATGCACTGATGATATAACTATCAAATTATTATCCCAATTGCTTCTTTAGAGTAATCCCTTGGTTTCACTATCATTTCACATGAGAACTACATTTGAATTATAACATAATCGGCAGAAATCTTACAATACTCCTCATTATCGTTTGTGTTTGACGTTTCCCTAGCGTGAGCACGTAAAATTTACCCGTTCATAAATATTCAAATTTCTCCCGTGTTTCATGAGTTCTCATAATCGTTAACAGCTTACTGTGATTGCTTGGTAAGCGTTTCGCAGTTGACTATAAAATATAATCATGTGTAATGTAATTTTCGTCCAAAAACTTGCAAAATAAAGTGTCCGAAATTTGAATTCAATCTGTCCGAAACTTGATTTAGTGTCCGAAATTTTGATTTTTATTCGCTTCATTTGAAAAGCACATTATTCGATGATTTTTTTATTTTTTCAATCGAATAGGTACCAAAGTAGAAAGCTTAAAAGCAAATTGAACTAATTTATTCAAAATATCAACCAAATAATATCTGTGCATAAAGTTTAGATCTGTTTTCTGCATCATATGCCTTTAGCGTCCGAAATATGATTCAGAACGGTATATAGAAATTTGCGTTTAATTCGTATGGCAGCCCCCTTTAGAGAGGGGGAGGAGTGTCAATTAACCATTGAAACGTTTTGTGTCCCCTAACATGCCACATGCCAAATTTGGCTCGATTTGCTTGATTAGTTCTCGAGTTATGCAGAAATTTTTATTTCATTTCTATGGCAATAACATTACCGAGTTTGATATGCCCCATCACAACCGATGCCCTATCAAAGCCAAATTCCTTTATTCGTTTCTTATAAACGATTATATCTTTCATTATTATACGATTATTATATATTATATCTTTCTGGTCCCCATGGCCTAGTAAAGGGTGTGTCACATCAAATTGCATCACGGAAAATACGCTGTAGAAATTCGCCCAGTATAGATCCTTTTGAAAATTTTAGACAGTAAAATAAAAACTATTAAACAACTTTTGGCATTTTCTTTTTATTCATACTTCGAGCCCAAGCCCGTATGCTCGCACCTTCCTCTTTACCCCGTCCATAAGGTTCTGTACAACGTCAGGTTGTAGTTTTTTTTGAACAGAAATCCATTTTCTCTTGAAGTCCGCCTCCGATTTGACAACTTTTGGGTTCTTTCGGAGGGCTTGATTCATAATCGCCCAATATTTCTCTATTGGGCGAAGCTCCGGCGCGTTGGGCGGGTTCATTTCCTTTGGCACGAAGGTGACCCCGTTGGCTTCGTACCACTCCAACACGTTCTTTGAATAGTGGCACGAAGCGAGATCCGGCCAGAAGATGGTCGGGCCCTCTTGCTGCTTCAATAGTGGTAGTAAGCGCTTCTGTAGGCACTCCTTAAGGTAAACCTGCCCGTTTACCGTGCCGGTCATCACGAAGGGGGCGCTCCGCTTTCCGCAAGAGCAGATCGCTTGCCACACCATGTACTTTTTGGCAAACTTGGATAGTTTCTGCTTGCGAATCTCCTCCGGAACGCTGAAGTTGTCCTCTGCGGAGAAGAACAACAGGCCCGGCAGCTGACGAAAGTCCGCTTTGACGTAGGTTTCGTCGTCCATTACCAGGCAATGCAGCTTCGTCAGCATTTCGGTGTACAGTTTCCGGGCTCGCGTCTTCCCTTTTTTGCCTTTTGTCGCGGTTAGGAGCCTTCTGAACCTTGTATGTACGCAGGCCCTCCCGCTGCTTGGTCCGCAGGACGAATGAACTTGACAAATTCAGCTTATTGGCGACATCCCGGATCGAACTTCTCGGATCACGTCTAAACTGCTTAACTACGCGCTTGTGATCTTTTTCACTGACGGAGCATCCATTTTTGCCGTTCTTCACCTTCCGGTCGATGGTTAGGTTCTCGAAGTATCGTTTTAGTACTCTGCTGACCGTGGATTGGACGATTCCCAGCATCTTACCGATGTCCCGATGTGACAACTCCGGATTCTCGAAATGAGTGCACAGGTTTAATTCACGACGCTATTTTTCGTTCGACGACATTTTTCCAAATTTACGAAAAATTGACAGTGAAGCATGGCCAACGTGATCTATACACTCTTATCTGATTATACGCGAAAGCTGAAGATATAATTCCTAAAAATTAAATTTCTACAGCGTTTTTTCCGTAATGCAATTTGATGTGACACACCCTTTAGTAAGCGTTGCGCTTGCCAAGATGGGGGCTTCGGGTTCGATTCCCGTTCTGGTCAGAAATTCTATTGTCATAGATCGTTTTTCTGGCATGCACTGGTAAACGAGAACTGTCTAGGGTGTGGTGGGATGAGCATTGGACATTGCCAGTACCCAAGAAAAGCCACAAAAACCCGGAAACAGCTCCTCTAAGCGAATTGACGCCGCTATTATAAGCGTCTTTGCCCAGTTCTGGTGGTACTCGGGACGTGAAGCAGCAGTATCACGATGGTCTTCCTGCGAAATAGTGGGGTTTGTCGCAAGCCTTGCAAACCGCACCACTAAAAACACCAAGCAACGAACAATACACAAGAAGATTTGAACCGGACTAATCAACACAGACCCAGGCGACGAAAACGGACTAACGATTGGAAACTCGGGACCTGGAATTGTCGATCTTTCAATTTCATCGGAAGTACTCGTGTGCTTTCCGAACTATTGAAAACCCGCAAGTTTGACATCATAGCGCTGCAGGAAGTATGTTGGAGAGGATCTACAGTACGAACATTTCACGATGGTCATACCATCTACCAGAGCTGCGGCAACACTAACGAGCTAGGTACAGCTTTCATCGTGATGGGCAATATGCAGAAGCGAGTGATTGATTGGTGGCCAATCAACCCAAGAATGTACAGATTAAGGATTAAGAGCCGATACTCGAAGAGGACCTGCGAGCACTCGGAGTCTTTGAACGACAGGTGTTAAGAACCATCTTCGGCTGTGTACAGGAGTTTGGCGTATGGAGGCGAAGGATGAACCACGAGCTCATGCAGCTCACCGGCGAACCCAGTATCTAGAAAGTGATCAAAGCTGGAAGGATACGCTGGGCAGGACATGTTGCAAGAATGTCGAACAACTATCCTGCAAAAATGGGGTTCATCCGGCTGGTATGAGACGACGAGGAGCACAACGAGCAAGGTGGTTAGACCAAGTGGAGCATGACATGGTGAGCACGGGGTGCCCGCGGAATTGGAAAGAGATAGCCACGAACCGAGTAAATTGGAGAAAAATTGTGAATCAGGCCATGTTGTAAAGACGTTAAGCCAAAATAAATAAATAAAAAGCTTTCACAAATTGCTCGATAATAGCAAAGTGACGGGTAACGGGATCAGCCACCTCAATAGCAGTATAAAAAACATCTTTTGAAGACACATATTCTTTGTCCATCATCCTGACCACTACGGTCGGAGTTTTCTGACTGCTTTGGTCGGTAGATCATCTCCTATAAAGTCATTGTTTCTCTTTGTTTTCGTACTGCCAAAATGAATTTTAAAAAATCTGTAAAATCTGTATCTTTGCTGAAAATTTTTAATTCTGTATTTACAGATTGTGTATCTGAAATTTAGCAAAAAATCTGTAAAATACAGAATATTCTGCATATGTGGCAACCCTGTACTAATCCACGTTCTGCTTCGTATTCAGAAAAACCCAGAGTGTCGATTTTTGACCAAAAAAACTCACAGTAGATCTCAAAATTTCATGCAATTCGAAGACGTTTGGCGTCAATTTTTTTTTCGAAAACCCTGATTTTTTTTACTCTCATCTTTGGTTATTTTTCTATTTTTCAAAAAAAAAAACTTAAACTTTGACGACTGTGCGACACTAGTGTATGAAGTCCGATTGAGTTGATATTTTGCATAGAAATTTTGTGGTAATCCACATTTATCAAGTCCCGTTTGAAAATTCGAGATGGCCATTTTCATTGGCACTCTTATGTACATGTCCCGTTCATCACCTCGAAAAAACATCCTATGAAAATTTTTAGCTCAAGCGTTCTTAAGGGAGAGTGGCGCAAAGCGGTTTGAGTTTTTTGGAAATTGAAAAATAACCCAAGGGAGGTGTACAGATAATCGGGGTTTTCAATTTTTTTTATGTCAAATATATTATAATTGTAGGAAACGTTGAGATTTACTGTTATCTCGATTTTTTTTATTGTCAAAAACGAACTATTTGGCACTCGGTTGTTTTTCCGTCTGAAAAGTAGATTTTGAACAAAAAAAAATTTTCTAGAAAACAATAAATTTCGACGTTTTATGTACTTTTAAGACATTTGTTATAAAAAAAACTCCGATTGCTTGTATAACATAATCGTAATCGTTTTTTTAAATACGATAATACAAAGTTTATCGTATTTTTAAATACGAACTCAAAGTTTAACGTCTACGATATCGTGCAAATTAACATTTCGTGCGTGCAAATCAACATCGTGCAAATCAAAATTCCGCGCAAAGTTCCATATGAAAAATCGTGATGACGATTTTAATCGGCACCCTAAACCTTACATTTTGCCTCGTTTTACGATGAAAAGACCAATTCCCAGAAAGTCGATTCTCGGGATAAATCGTTGGAGTCGGGATAGATCTCCAACGTTCATGCAATTTTAAGACAAATTCAAAGGAGTTCTTCTTAGTATGGATCTGGAAAAAGCCTTCGATCGAGTTGATCACGATTTTTTGTGGACCATTCTAGAAAAAAATCCACTTTATAATTATGTTTATTGATTGTTTAAAAAGGTTACATAAATACGCTAACTCTAGAGTTTTATTCAATGGTTTTCGAACACACGCTTTCGCAATCAATTTGTCGGTACGGCAAGGCTGCCCTCTGAGTATGACTCTGTTTTGTCTTTATATCGGGCCTTTGATTAGAATGATTTATTCGATTTATTGATTTATTGTTGGCTGTCTGATTGGAAATGATTTCGTAAGAATAATTGCTTATGTGGACGATATCAATATTCTCATACCTAACAATCACGAATTTGATCGAGTCTTAGAACTAGTTCATTATGTTAGTGTTTATGGTAAAATTAAAATGAATTTCTCTACATCGCACTTTTTACGATTTAATAACTGTCGTTCTGGTCCTCATATGATTGAGGAAATTGATAATTTTCATAATTTTAGGAATAGATTTGCAAAAAAATTTGACCAAACTGTTGAAATCAATTATACCAACTTAGTGTCCAACTTGAAATTTATAATCTCCCTGCATCATTTTTTTTTAGAAAATACCATTTTCATGCACACACTCACAATGAAAGTGTTTTATCAATTAAAAACATACACTTTATTGGAGTTCTCACTCTTACAAGTACAATGTGACAACGTGCAAATCATGTCGAAAAAGATGCATAAAAGTATTATTTTTGCGCGTCATTTTCACTTCCCCTTGTTCGTACACCAAAAATTAATTTTTAGCACATGTTTAGCATATCGATTTGTTACATTAAATAAACCTGAAATAACAGAAAATGTGCTACTCTCTAATACTTGTATAACATTTGTATTATATTTATGCTATTTCAATATAAGATCAATTTAATCGAGCGAAACACGAGACACATTGCAAATAAGCTTTTCGTATAGTTTGCCAATTAAGTACGACCGTGGCCGAGCGTCACACATTATTATGCCGGGTGTTCGGGTTCGATTCCCGTTCTGACCGTGGAATTTTCCGTCGGAGAAATTTCCTTCGACTTGCACTGCACGACTCACCCGTATTCTAGAGCTTGCCCCTCGGAATACATTCAAAACGTGTTATTTGGCTTAAGAAATCTCAACTAAGTATTAATAAATGACGCTAGTTAATGCATACGTTGAAACGGCAAAAGTTCCACAGGGAACGTTAACGCCATTCAAGAAGAAGATAGTTTGCCAAATACACGTCCCAAACCGAGATTGGTATAGATCTCCTTTATGCTCTCTTTTTTACTCTTAGAAACACTTTCCAACTTCATTTTATAAAGAGGGATAATATCATCACACATTTACCCAACAGCTCCAGTAGCTATGTGGATTGCGTGGTCGTGTAAAACAGCTTTTTGCATTCCAGCCTTCCTTGGTTCGAGCCCCGCTAACATCGTTCGGATTTTTTGTGCAATCCCAAAAGAGATGAAAGAAGAAAAAAGAACTAGATGTCTGCTCCCTAACATACAAACATTTTATAGTTTCTGAGCCAGATGATTTTATTTGCTCATTTGACGCTTTTTTTGACGGAATTTTTTCTGTCGAAGATGAACTGTTTTCTGGCAACGCTAGTTTGGGTGTAGAAACAAATGCACTTTCATTATTTTATCGATACCAAGTTGATATTTGAAGGTTCACTGTGTCGGTCTTTGTTATATGGGAAAGTAGTCTTCCATTAAGCAGCCTTTTACCGATAATGCCACTTCTTTCAAGGATTCAGAATGCGACTGCTTTCTGGACCTTTTTACCACCTAAACAATGGAAATGAGTCACGATGCAATTGTCAACTGTTTAAAAACAAAGGATTGCAAGATTTTATGAGAATTTTCGCGCAAATCATCATAACATTGAATATTGGTGACAAACGTAAAACTTCCTTTTTGTTCAGTATCCAACAGTCATGTAAGCAGTGAATTCCAGTAACAAATCAAAAACCTTTTTTTTCAATAGAAGTTTTTGAAGCAATTTGATAAAAATTATCGATAACATTCCATCGTAAGCACATCTCGATGGAATTGTGCGGAAATCATCGATCATTACTATTTTATCTAAGAGGTATACACAAGGAGGACTCGATTATATACAGTCTCCAATTTTGCCCACTGTGTTAAATCGGACCCTGTATATACCGTTCTGAATCATATTTCGGACACTTTGTTCTAATATCTTAAAATGCTTCATGCACTGATGATATAACTATAAATTTAATATCACAATTGCTTCTTCTGAGTGATCCCTTGGTTTCACTATCACTTCGTTTGAGAATAACATTTGAATTATCACATAGTAGGAAAAAAATCAACAGCACCACTCATTATCGTTTGTGTTTGATGTTTGTTTCGCGTGAGCACGTAGAATTTACCCGTTCATAAATGTTCAAATTTCTCCGGTGTTTCATCAGTTCTCATCATCTTTAACAGTTTACTGTGATTGCTTGGTAAGTGTTTCGCAGTTGACTATAAAATATAATGAAGTGTAATGTAATTTTCGTCCATAAAATTACAAAATAAAGTGTCCGAAATTTCAAATTTCTGTCCGAAATTTGATTTAGTGTCCGAAGTTTGATTCTAATTCGCTTATTTTGAAATGCATTTTATTCGATGATTTTATTATGTTTTCAATCAAATAAGTAGCAAAGTAGAAAGCTTGAAAGCATATTGAACTAATTTATTAAAAATATCTTCCAAATAATACATGTGCATAAAGTTTAGATCGGTTTTCTGCATCATATGCCTTTAGCGTCCGAAATATGATTCGGAGCGGTAATCGAGTCATAAAAAAATTACGTTCGTTTTTCATGCATGTGTATTTCGTTTTCAGAATATAAAAGAAGAATTTAATTTTTCATTAACTCCCCTAAAAGCCAGAAACCATCTTTCCCTTTTAAAAGAATACATGTATCTGGAATCTCTCAGGCGATGATAGAAGATCATATTTGATGTAAACAATCTTTCTATGCACATTGGTTTCAACAATGATAGAGTTATAGAACTATTTTCTTTGTATCGGGCTCTGTTTTTCTCAATCTGACTGTACTTCAAAAAGTACGCTCCGTAAGATGATTCTGTTGCTCGTTTTTGAAAGATGAGAAAATTGTATACAGGATACAGTTGTGAAACATCTAAATTGGTGGATTTAAGTAACATTTTCAATGTAAAAAACTTACTAGTTAGTGATTTTTAAGTGGTTATCATTAATTTTATTCTAAAAGGCATAATAAACTTTATTGTGTCCATCAATTAAATTGAAGCACTCTCATCGTTTCTCAATTTGACGCCCAACGCATTTTTTTTTCTAATTTCGTTGCAATATCTTTTTAAACAATTTCTGGTGAGAATCCAAAAAATCACTGTTTTGATTCCACTATTATTCGAATTAACTTTCACCTTAACGTTGAAAAATTTATTTTTACTTGAAATGAGTCTTATTTGAAATATAAAAAAAAAATCAAACTGTATAAAATAGGGTCCATTAATCGATAATCAGGTCCGACATGTACTACATTTTTTATCGGGCACAAAAATTTTGACTTTTCTCCTGAATGACAATCTGCGCACTCTTTGAAATACGCTGTTAAAATCATAACAAACACGTCATTTCAAAGGAATTCTTCTTAGTATGGATCTGGAAAAAGCCTTCGATCGAGTTGATCACGATTTTTTGTGGGCTATTCTAGAAAAATTCCAATTTCCAATTATGTTTATTGATTGTTTGAAAAGGTTACATAAATACGCTCTCTAGAGTTCTAGAGTTTTATGCACGCTCTCTGGACTCTAGAGTTTTATTCAATGGTTTTCGAACACACGCTCTTGCAATCAATTCGTCGGTATGGCAAGACTGCCTTTTGAGTGAGGCTCTGTTTTGGCTGTCTGATTGGAAATGATTTCGTAAGAATAATTGCTTATGCGGACGATATCAACATTCTCATACGTAACAATCACGAATTTGATCGAGTTCATTATTTTAGTATTTATGGTAAAAATAGAATGATTTTCTCTGAATCGCACTTTTTACGATTTAAAAACTGTCGTTCTGGGCCTCATATGATTAAGAAAGTTGATAATTAAAAAATTTTTGGAATAGATTTGCATAAAAACAAACTAAGCAAACTGTTGGAATCAACTGTACCAACTTAGTGTCCAACTTGAAATTTATAATCTCCCTGCATGCACAGAGAAAACTTAATCTTATTCAAAAAGTGTTTATCTTGAATATTTACATTCTCTCTAAATAATGGTATATTGTTCAAATATTTCCACCAGCGAACAAACATATTGCAGAGATAAAAAAATTGTGCAACAAATGTATAGTGTAGCGAAAAATGAATTATACCTGCCATCGTTCAAGGGTTCATTAGGATTGGAATATGTGGAAACCAAATCTAAAAGTCTTTTTATAGAAAACATTCCACACGCATACCGCGATCACCTCGATGAATTTATGTTGAATAACGTTAACAATAGATACTTAACAAGAAACGCTAGGTAATGGCTGGTTATTGCTAGACGTTTAGAAGGGGATTCCAATTTGAATACAAGTAGGGATATATATCACCACCTTCAAAACGCGATGAATATTAAACCTCGTTTGCAAACGGAACTGCCCAACGTACAACGGGAAATTCTGTACGAAAATTTCAGTAAACCTTCCTCTCAACTGATAAAAAAACGACCTTATTTGTGATGCATAACGACTTAGTTCCTACGCGTAGCAAAATGTTCAAACACCGAATAGCAGGAATAGATTCTTCTTTTTGCAGCATTTGTGGTAGTCTCGACACGCTGAAACACAGGATAAAACTTTGTACTTCAGCTTTGACGGTATGGTCGTGGATCAAGTCTATAATACATTCGCGAATGAAATTACAAATCAGTGATCCAGAGGAGTTGATTGCGTCACAAATTTCTGAAAAATGTTACAGATAATTTTGGTAAGACTCGCAATGATTATTTCATAGCGTTCAAAGATGGAATACAAGAAGTACGATGGAACAATAAGATAAAATTTTAAAAACAATTCAAAGGGTTTCTGAATATCTGCTGAGGTCGATTAGGCTTTGCTTGGAGTAATAGGGTTTCGCTAGTTCGTTATATGTTAGTCATGAAATAAAAAATCAAAGGATTTTCCAATATCTACTAAGGTCGGTTAGGTTTTGCTTGGAGAAATTGGGTTTCACTGGTTCGTAATACTTTTCATAACTAACCCCGAGTTGCCGCGGGTAATCGGTATTGCTAACCTTAGGTTTCGATTAGGTTAAGGTAGGTTAAGTTAGGTTAAGGTTTTCTACTCTTTTTAGCAAGCGAAAATGCTAGTTCAGAAGACAGGTAATGAATTGTAACTGATGAAAAAAAATGCAATGGAAAATTGTAAATACGTAGATGCTCTTTACACTGACTTCAATAAAACGTTTGATCTTAACTACATTCCAATATTATTCTTCAAATTGCAAAAATGTAATTAAACATAGACTTTAGATTTGACTTTATTGTTATGTATAAAATAATGAAAATCCTCAAACATGCTCTCGAATCCAAAAGAAATCAATTTAGGAATCTTTCAAGATCCCATTTTGGCCCTCTTCTTTTATTTTTTAAAGTGAATGACATCGTTTGAACGCACGAAGCTCTTTGGAATTTGGAATTTGGAAATCATAAGGTTATTGAAGTATTCCAAATCGAAATACATGTTGTTAAGATTCTTTTATCTCAATTGAATGTCAGAAAATACTGCTGAATAACGTAAACGAAATTGTGGAAAAATGTAAAATAGAGACCTAGGAATCATTCTGGTCTCAAAATTTACATTTATAAAGCAAACGTTCTCCAGTGAAAACATCTAAATGAATTATGTGAAAAACGCTCCCGCAAATTTCCTGCATTGTGTTAATTGACATAACAATGAACACAAAATAATGAAAAAAGAACATGTCAAAACATAACCAACATAAAAAGTTGATCCATAACAACGACAAACACATCCAACTTTTTAGAAACATTGTTGTGAAAATGACCAATGCAACGAAGGGTTGAACATAATCCATATAGCATTATTAGAATAAAACCAACTCTATTGTAAGCGAGTGTATCCGGCAATGGGACAATTTAAATTTAAATTATTCATATTTCGAAAATATCCCGATGTCAATGGCAATATTTCATTTCCATCAACCATATTGCTTACCGCTAGTTGTATTTTTAACAATGAATGCTACGATTGTGATATTAGGTTTACTTTTTATTTTCTAATCAATTCGCTAAAATAACCCGTAGCCGTATAAGTAAAATATAAAAAAAAACAGGATTGAAAACGTTTTCATTTCCAGATATACAATCTAGATGGAAATCTGTCTGTTCGATTTTTATATTTCATTCAAATCATAGGAATCAATTGAGACGAATTGTATTCAGGAAATCTTTCGAAATAATCTCCAAATCGTACTAAAATACATTAAACCCGAGCTCCTAAGCCCCACCGCAAATTAGTACTACTCACTCTGCAAATTCATCGACGTCTGGAACATGGACGCCCGGTGCACATCCTGATGGGTCCGGCCGCCCATCACCGAGCACTGGCTGCCCGGGCCGGCCGCTGCGGCCGCGTGATGTAGCGCACTCATGCTCACATTTCCCGGACCCACGCCAGTTCCAACGGGGTTGTAGGACCGAGCCATCGAGGCCGCCGCAGCCGTGTATCGGTAGGCCGCCTGGGACATCTGACTGCACGACGTTAGGTCGCCGTACGAACAGGGCATGTTGCCGAGACCCGTCGGATCCATCCCACCCTGGAGGCAGCTGGAATCGAATCCAGCCGCCGCCTGGTTCAGGTATGAGTAGTCCATCTCGTGGGGATAAATTTTGGCGGCTTTTTTAGCGCGATAGTCCGCTGCTTCACACAAAAATCAACAATTTCCTCGTTCCGGGAGTTCGATTACGATAATGCTGATTGGTGATGGGTTTTCGGGCTGCGTTTTTCGGCCCGTTTTTACCTCTGCGGATATGGCAACGCAGGGAAACTGCCAAAAATGAAATTAAATATTAATTTTCACTTGTGCTCTCGGCAGCTTCCGATTCTCACCAAGGTTTTTTTTTCTATATTTCGGGTTATTTATTTTTATTATCCATGAGTTTATCGCTCAACACCTCCGCTGGGGTTCATGCCTTTTTTATGAAGCTGGATGTATCACAACACTGTTTTTTTTGCTCTTCTCTCGCACCAATGTGCAATAAGCTTTCAACACTCACTTCTACGCGCAATTCAAGTTTTATACGTCGAATGATTTTTTCAATATCTCACCTGCTGAATCGGCGGAAATCGTTTCAATCAGATCGAAATCATCGTTACTGTTATCGTATCAGGAATCGATTATTAGTCTTGCGGAGATCGGAATCGAATTATACCATATCTTTCGGTTCCTTTCCGTCACACAAACACACACGCACCTGTCATTCGCAAACACTAAGACGGAATTCTTTTCGAATGTTATTTTTGATCACAACTCAGACTTAGCCTTCCATCCAGTTATGGGTGTTTTAGGACGAAGAAAACTTTCACAAACCACAAAACAGAACCCTCGCCTCAAATCAGATCCTTCGGAACTTGGTGAGATTTTTGGAAATGGAACGCACCCACAAAAGCACAGCACGCGACCGGTTGCTTTCCGTAGCCAAAATCAAATGATAAGCCTAATTCAATAACGTGAACTCAAAACCTGCTGCTACTGCTTTCTTGCTTGCTTGCTTGAAGTGCTGCCTCCGTTTAGCAGCGATAACCGGGGTTGTTTTCACCCCTTGCGAAGAACAACAACACATCCGTGGTAGCAGCACAAACCCTGCAGCATCCCTAGCAGCTTTTCCCATTCTACAGGCAAATTCCGTTTGGTTGGGCGTGGCCATCGCGAAGCACACCGGCCAATGAGCGGCGAGCGAAAAAGGAATCCGATCGATGACGTCACGAAACATCGCTGTGTTGGTGGCGACAATTCGTTCGAGTCGTCCTTGTTGCTATTCAACACCACCCATACAAACGATGGCAGAAGAACTCTGCAAAAACAACATGCAGAGCCCTCATGCAGCAGGCTCTGGACGACGAGGACGATTCACGCATTTCCCTCCCTCATCGATGACGAAACAGCGGAGGGCACAAAAACAACACCAAGTACAAGAGGAAATCTCGCATGGCGCAAAAGTGCAGTTTTATTTTTTGACACGTTTTCAGATTTTTATGGTTATCTTGGTTGGGTTTTTCTGCTTTGCATTTGATCTCGCGGTGTTGCTTTTTCGCTTGCAGTCGCCGCGCTGTCACTGACACAGTTGGTTTGTTGTTTTTGTTTTTTTTCTGTTTTCGCCAATTGCCATCGATTGTTTGGATGAAATAAGATCTTTACTTTCGTTATGTTGGTGACCGGTGGATTCAAAGGATTCTTGAGTGAGAGGAGTAATTTTGCATGTGACCTATCTTTCGGCATGCGGACTTTTCAATCAATAAATTATTGCTGAGTGGTGAAAAGACGGCGAAAAAAGCCGAAAAAAAATTAATACAGAATAACTTGGAAAATAAAATTAGTAGTATGAGGAGGAAATATTGAATTAATCTACGTCACCGTACAGAATATTTGCAATTGATGCCTATGATCAATGGAATAGTATTTTTTAGTTGAAACAAAGTCATTTACTGCAGTTGTGGATTAAGGTAGTATTCTAGTGTATAGGCAAAAATTTTGGACGCTTTTTCGAGCTCTGAACAAATAAAACAAAGAATAGTTTTACTATCTCAGCCATTCCATGCCAAACCAATATAGTGGTTCTCAGATTTTCGTGTAAAGTGGTAGTTTTGTTCTTTATCGCAAAACATTAGACCCGTATTTGTTTTTATTTTTTCAGTAGGGTGACCATTTCCATTTTAGGGTTGTCCGAAAAATCAACTTTTTCCTCTTTTTTTTTCTTTTTTTTTTTTCCAAAAATGACTTTTTTTAAATTTATTACTTTTGAACTAATAAACCGATTCAGATGACCGACATATTGAATTAAAGCCAATCACCTGGTCTTTTTAAGAAAAATACTACACCTGCAGAAAATTCGAATTCTGTTCTCGTTATTATTGATTGTATTCGTTTTTTATTGTTTTCATTGGTTTCATAGGGCACTGATTTTTATATTTTTTTCTGAACAGCTGAGGATTTTTCACATCACATATGTCGAAACCAGAGAGGCGTTTTTTCGTTTTTGAGCTATGATTTTTCAAAGTTAACCGATGGTCCAAAAATTATTTTTCACTTTCTTTCCAAAAATGCCTTTTTCAAAAATTTATTACTTTTGAACTACTAGACCGATTCAGAAGATCGATATATGAAATTAAAGTCAATTAGCTAGCCTTTTTAAAAAAATGACACATTTACCAATTAATTGAATTCTAGTCGAATACATCCAGTCTAGTCGCATAGGAATATTAAACGAAAACTGAAAACATGTTAACTTTGAAAAATCATAACTTGAAAACGAAAAAAAAACACATCTGCGATTTTTGGATATGTTATGTAAAAAACCTCATCCTTCAAGAAAAAATATAAAAATATATAGAATCCT